>NC_140077.1:108043702-108643702 GCF_964194135.1 Talpa europaea
GATGCTGGGGTCATAGGCTGAAAGAATTCACTAGAGACAGTACGGGACGGAGAATTAGGTGGATTTGTTGAATTACTGTGGAGAAGCAGGGTAAGAAGAGAAAGTGTCTGGCCACTGAAAGAGAAGTTTGATTCTTCCTTACACCCGAGTGTGTAGGATATCTCTGAGATACATGTCTGTGCTGACTGCCTCCTGGTGTGTCAGGCCATAATTAGCCCGTGTGTTCCTTTAGAATTTATTCCTTTAGAATTTGCATCAGCCTTTAGTGGCCACAGGTGTGCTTTATTGCACTGCTTCAATAATAATCAGCTGGTTCCCTTACCGGCCCAGGTTCTCAGGGCCTGGTTCCTGTGGTAACTCCAGTTTCCCTGGTCTGTTTAAAACTTCCTTCCCATGCTTGTCAGGCAAGGAAGAGGCTGAGCTTTTAACTCTGCAAACCCCAAAAACGTTTCCATGGTTCCCCTTTGCCTCCTCTGTCCCATGGGGCGAGTGCAGAGGCCCAGGTATATGCTACGCACAAAACGGGTTTGCAGCACAGCTGAGGGAGAGCCTCCAAGCACAGAAAAACCCAGTCTCTCAAGGTTTGCCTTGAGCAAACATTGCCACGCTGTAGCCATGTAGGAGATGTTGTCTTGATTATCCTGGTCAGGAAACAGATGTGCCCTTTGCCCTCAAAGGAGACGCCATCTCTATTCTTCAAGGATGTTTGGTAGTGGTTGAGTCAACTTGGCTTTGTTGCTTGACTTCCCAGAACCATTTCAGTAAAGGCAAAGCCACCTCCCCTTAAGGAAGCACTGTAACATGATGTGAAGGTCCATTTCACGAATCTTGCCTCAATCTTCGCAAGGAAAGCATGCGCAGGTGGAGGGAAACAGACACCCACACCTTTTGTTATTATCAAACGTTCATTTTGAATTAATGTTCATTGCCAAGTAATTCTCAATAATGAGTATGGCTCAGAAGATCCATTCAAAGTTCCAACTGTTCATACAATTCAACCAAGGTTACACATGGTCAAGCAAACTGGGTGATTAGAGGAGAGTTTAGTAAATGGATAGTTTACAAAGTCTTGGGTGAAGAGCTGGGAAATCACTTGGGATGATGCAGTAATGGGACGAGGAGGAGGAAGGAGTAACTGGAAAGACATGGTGCGCAGAGGGGCCATCCCTGTGACTGCCTTCCATGGAGGGGGAGCCCCACCCAGGGCAGCTGAGATGGTCATGCTGAACCATGCTCTCCTCCCTTTTTCTAATGCCCATTCATGCCCCCCTGTTGACCTACTGGAAGCCTAAGGACAAAGGAGCCTGTTGATATCATCCCCACAGACCCATTTTCCAGGTCACAAGAAGGGCAAAGAAGAGCTGAACCTGGATTTGGATGGACAAGTGGAAGAACACCAACCCAGCATAACAAAACAAAGTATGCAAAATAAAACTTTAGTTTAAAATATTCCAACTCCTGTTACTGGCTAACTTTTCTTATTACAAGAGAGAATGGGCTGGAAATTAGATGTTTGGGGTAGAACTCTGCCAAGTTGATATAATAAACAGTATTGTTTATTTTTATTCTAGACCTATATAAATATTAATGATTTACATTATTTTACTGACTAGTGTCCTTCGGAAATTGGCTGACATTTTACCATCACCACTCTTATTTTACCCTCAGAGAATATGATCCATTATGATTTTTGAATATGCCCTTGTTTTTTTATGACCACTGAACTGGCCTGGTGCAGATTTGACCCAATTATTTCAGCCGTCTTCATGTTTGATTCCCGTCACTGCTGGTGGAGGGCCTGCGGGCATCTACACTGATTATGAAGGGGTGGCAATGGGTGATGGAATCAGCAGTGTCACAGCCTGGTCATCCTGCACAGGAGCATTCTTCTCGAGGATGGGCTGAAAAATCAGCAGGAGGGAAGATGCTGACCCTTTCAAGTTCTTTTCCACCTGAATTTTCAGCTACCCTGTCACCAGTAATTTCTAAAGTTAACAGAGTTGGACAGGTGTCCTGAAATAAGTGTCCAGCATCGTTGGACAGAGCAAATGGGTGAGATATCCAGATCTGAGTTTACACCAACACCGAACTGACCATACCAGTTAACCTCAGGGAGCCCCAATGACGCCCAAAGATTTTGTGAGAGAGGTGAAACAAGGCAGAGGGAGAGCAAAATATGAAACCAGAGGCTAGTAACATTTCATGCAAAAATATATAATACAAAATGAAGCTTGGTGGGAGTTTTCTTTCCAGTTATAGTGAAGCCTTAAAATTTCGAATAATGAGCTTTTATCATTAATTACATGAACTATGTTGTGGTCCTATTCACTCATGATATTAAAGAATTTCAGCTCTAAGAGAGGGCTCTAGTTCCTTAATCAGAATCTTTGAAATATGGGAGATTGTGTGTGTGTGTGTGTGTTTGTGTGTAAGTTTCAAATTCTTTGATATAGCAAGGTTTTATTTTTCCCCAAGAGTGATTTATCAAGCTAGACATTATATTCCTTATTATAGAAGCCTATGGATATAAATTCATAACCATATTTATAACACATTTTGTTTAATTTTTACAAATATTATGTTCTGTATTACATATGTGATTTATAATTATATTTAATTTGGAGGGGCCCACATACTCAGGCTTACTGCTGATTATTTTTTTTTTACTTTTCCTCCACATCTTCACTAACATTTGTTGTTTCGCGTCCTTTGGATATACAAATACATTTTCCTTTTAAGAATGAAAATGAACTTTACTAACTAAGCTTTTGTCACATGAACTTTGACATCTAGAGGAAAGTCTTAAGAAAAATACTTTGTGTGTGTGTGTTTTGAGGGGCGTGCATTGTACCCAAGACACAAATGGAGAAGAATCCTCACAGGGTTGATATTTTGTTTATGTTATCACTGATTAGAGAGTTTTTTTGCCCATAATGCTTGGAACAGTGTTCATATATTTGAAAAAGTCATAAAAAGGGGGAAAACACATTGTGAAACGCACACAATGTTAAAAATTCATTGTGAAAACACATGAATGTTAAAAAGTCTGTCAGTTTATTCCACTCACTCATCAGTAATATTATCAGACTATTCTTTTTTTTTAGAAATTTATTTATTTTATTTATTTAATAGAGGCATGTTTTATTTATTTATTTGTTTGTTTGTTTATACAAGCACTGGGTACAGTCAGAAGCGCGGGAGGGCGAGAGAATTCACCAGAGCCAGAGCGGGAGGCAGAGCAGGCAGAAGGACCGAAGTACACTGCTGAGGGGAGCAGCGGGCGGCAGGAGAGGTCTGCGCGCCATGTGGGACCCTCCTCCGGTGGCCGGGGAGCAGCCGGGGATCGAACCGGCGCCGCAGAGGCCGCGGGCAGCTTCGCAACCCAGCGCTCAACCGCTGCGCCACCGGGGAGGCCCTTATCAGACTATTCTTAAAAATATATTAAAAGCCAGAAAAACTCCATCTGTAACTGTGATCTTGGGGAGCCAAAACACAGTTCTTTTTCCTGATAGATTTGTTTTCTAAAAGCCTAAACAGACATTCCAATTTGGAGTCTAATTGTGGCCATTCACCCACAGAAGCTGCGGTAATAATAGCAATTACCACTAGGTTGCGCTGTAGTTCCACAATTGAAACAGATGGGTTTGTAAAGCGAAGTCTTAGTTCAACACATTGTTTCTGTCCCCCCAAGTCCCTGGGCAGAGGGGTGGAGACAAATATTTCAAAGGAAAAAGAAGAGATTTTACTGAATATAAAGAAGTTCAAATTCATTATGATTTAAAAATTGCTATTCAGCAAAAACAATTAAAATATATATATTTTATTATTTTATTAGAACATTATTACAGTTCCTCTTAACTCAGTCCTGTTAGTTAAAACTGTTTTCTTCCCTTGGCTGGATCCTCTTCAAGCCCCCAAACTGTAGAAAATATTATTTCCTAGATTATTTAGTAGATGGATAAGGCTATTTTTTTAAAAAATGCCAAGATAAGGTATACTTGATTTAAAAACCAATGATTAAAAACCAATTAAAAACTTGATTAAAAACCAATGTGGTATCTTTGATATAAACCAGTCTTTGGAAAGTATATGAACATTTCAATTTTTTTTGAGTGAATCCATTTTTTTTTCTGTTCTTATTTTTCCCCAATGTCAATATTTATGAATCAGGGGTTGTGGGAAATGTTACCTAGAGTTGTAAGGAGCTAGAGTTTGTCCCCTTGTGTCCCTGGGGCCCGGAGTCTGAGTGCCAGAGGGCAGCTGGGCTGGAGACACCCAGTCCCTTCCTGCTTTGGGCCCTGGCTTTGCCCCTTGAAGTGAAAGAAAATTCGGTACCCAGCTCTGCTTCATAAGATGTCAATTCCAGAGGAGCGAAGCATATAAGGTATGTACAATTCCTCTGCTGTGAAAACAGAGACCGATTTCTAGAAAACAAACAAGAAAGAATTATGCAAGTGATTCTGAGTGTTCCTTCAGACAACATATTCACAAGTCTAAATAATCTGAATAAGAACAATTTTTAGCCATATCACTGTCAAAACACTGGTCACTTCAGGTTTCACCGCTTCTACGATTTCAGTGGGGTTGGTTTTTGGCCATTGTAAAAGGCAGAGAATGTAAGGAAAGCCTCAGAGTATTAAGACTCTTGTGACATGTAGGAAAATTGTTAGTTACTCTGAAAATAAATGATTATCCATCAAAAAAAAAAAAAAAAGAAAAAGATCTTTATAATCCAAGTACCTTACTTTAGTCTGTTTCCTTTCAAATTGTCGGTCATTACGGCCTGACCAAGAAAATAAATGCTGAAAATAAACAAACTTCATTCCCTAGGTGGGAAAAAGCTGGAGATAAACTAGAAAATTAGGGCCATAAGCAAGAAATATTAAAAAAAAACTTTTTAATAGTTGAAGAAGAAGAACAAAAATAACAGAAATCACCAGTAAAATAGGTCTGTAATTTCAAACAAAATGCCCCAGTATTAATTCTCAACATTCTCTTGCATTTGTTTTCACTATCTTCTCTTATTTGTTTCTTAATTTAAATCTTTAGACTTGCACCCCTAAAGATGGTTAACTCCCAGTGTCTTTTAACTGAGGATTATAATTTTTATTTTTTGTTCTCTTGCTTCAGTTGTTTTTTATTTATTTTTCTTTTCCTGTGTCCCCACCCCAAACGCTTTACTGGTTCAGCACTTAACTGGTTGTTAAAGACTCCTTAAATAAATAACGAGATAAGGTTCATAGCACATTTTATTTTGTCAGACTGGCACTTTTCATTTTGGGAAAAACCTGAAAGAGAAGTATTGAGGTTAATGAAAAAAAATTAAGGAAGGTAACATCAGTGTTCTTTTTTTTTGAAGGAAAAATTCACGGTGGGAAGATAGTTTCATTTTATTTTTCAACACGTGGGTGTGGCCTTTCTGTGTTGGTTTTTTACCCCCTCTACCAGCAGTCATTCTGAATTCAGAATGCATTTTTCTTACTTGCCAGTGGTGTGCTAACGTTCTGTGTTTAAATTTCCTGAGCCTCAATTTCTTCATCTTTAACTGGGGATAAAAGTATTTAGCTCAGCGGTGTCGGGAGGACTAAGTAAAATGTTCAGTCTTGGGTGTACAATAGGTACCCTACTCTGGGGGCTGATTCCGTCCTGCCTTTCATCATCAACAGAAACATACACACAAAACCAAAATACAAATTTACCAACCATAGATACCTCTTGTGGGCGTAATACAAGTGCCTAAGATGCCAGCCTATGCCAGCCTGGCAGCATGGGCAAAGATAGGCTTAGGGAAATCAGCTCTGGACACAGCACTGTGAGTAGAGTTAATATTTTAATATACTGTTAATATTCAGAGGTACATTAATATATGATTGCGTGGGTAGCATTGACTCTGACATCCAGATTGTATCTCTGAGCTTTTGTGTTTGTTTTGGAAGAGAGCACTAAAGCACAATTCTATGATGGTATTTTAGGCTTTGCACTTCTTCCAAAAACTGAATTGTTAAATAAAATTTTACCCTGTAACAGGCTGAAAAAGAGCCAGCTCCCCTTATCTAGCCATTAATAGCATGGTGTGCCTGGAAATCAAGTGAGGATAGTCTGCTTGCCTTAAATGACAATAATATATTTAAAGGAAACTCATCCTTTTCAGCATTGCTTTGGAGGTCTTAACACTCTTGTATTGTTCCAAATAACACATCTACCCTTGGAATTATCTTTGGTAATAACTAAAGAATCATATTAAAGAAAAGGCTATTCTCATAGTGCACCTCTTACATAGGCCCAAGCAGCCCTACCCCATCAGTGGCCATCTACCTTCCTGAAAGCCTTCGTTACTCCACAGTTGAAACTTACACTGATAAGTTTTTTTTGTTTAATCATTTGGGATATTCAAAGTAATCCCCTGCGTGTATGAATAAAGGCAGTTCCGTATGGGTGTCCCAAAATTATTTAAACAATAGCATTATCCTTGGAATATTGCTACCTGTCTGAGGGGGGAGCATTATTTGTGTGGATCATATCAGGTGTATTTCTTAAACCCAGCAGGCCTGGCCTTACAGTCATGTTTTTGAATGTAAATACCTATGATATCCTATAGGGATCCTTCCAGGCTGATATGGACCACCTAAAAAGACAAACACTACCATTTAAAGAGGAATATTGTGGATTTTTATTCATTTTGGGTTTTTAGCCTAGCATCTGCTGTGTTTAGTTCCACACCCCAGAACCTCCTGAGAAGGAGGAGAAAAAACACAAAGGCCTTTGTGTCCAGACCAGGACTGTGATCTTTCTTTTATCCTCACATGGATTTGTTTAGTGAATTACTAAAGTGCTTGTGTATATGATTAAATCTAAGCTCGTCATCATGGAATAAAATCATAAAGATGACGTGGCTCATATTTTGAAACAGAAGCAGGGAAACAACATGAACTCATTTGAGGATGAATCCAGACTTTGATCTTGGCAAATATATAAATAGTAACAGGATAGAAATAAAGGCTAAAAATATATGCAACTTATTTGTGTTTGGTTATTAATAAAAAAGGTGGAGATTGGTAAAACAGGGCGAGCTGAAGAAGAAAAATATAGCCTCTGCTTAGGTATGTTATTTAAAAAATAAAGCTGTGGAAGTCACTGGTGCCCAAAATCTGCCAAGCAGGCCCAAGCCTTGGATGGATCTCCCTGTGCCTCAGCGTGGCTGGGCACTCCTGAGGCCCCGGGGCCCTGCTGGTGGCCATTCTCAGACCCTGAGCCTGGGGGGCTGCCAAGCTGCTCCTTTCCCACAAAACTTGAGCAGACTTGTCGTCTGGGCTGCATTCCCGATAAAACCATATTCTTTCAAATGACCCACGTGGTAGGAGCCAGCCTCTGAGCAAACCTGGGATCCTTGGAGAACTCGGTAGCTGTGCTGTGTCAGCTGTGAGCTCACAGCTCACTGGAAATCATCTTCTGAAAATTATTCTTAGAATTGAGGTATAGTGTCCATTGCTTTTTCCAGAAATACTTCCTTGTCAAATAAAGCCCATGAATCATTTACTTTGTGGCCAGAGACATTTTTATCATTTTTATCAAGATGCCAAGTGTCAAGGACAAACATCCTTGTTACCCTCAGGCCTGCTTAACCTTCTGACCTTGGGGTCCCGCCAGGTCACTTTTGGGGAAGGAAGGCCTCTTAGACTAGGGGACAAGAAGTGTCCTGTGCCAGCTAGTGTTTGGCTGCCTCAGACCTCTGTGCAAAGAAAAATAAATTTTGGTACAAAGCAGAATGTCTGAGGCAGATATGTCATAGATGAGGTACCCCTATCTTGATCAAGTGAAAATGTTGGTGTCGTTTTAAAGATTCCTCATTCAAAATGGTAGTATTGAGGGCCTCCCCGGTGGCGCAGCGGTTGAGCGCTTGGTTGCGAAGCTGCCCGCGGCCTCTGCGGCGCCAGTTCGATCCCCGGCTGCTTCCCGGCCACCGGAGGAGGGTCCCGCATGGCGCGCAGACCTCTCCTGCCGCCCGCTGCTCCCCTCAGCAGTGTGCTTCGGTCCTTCTGCCTGCTCTGCAACCCGCTCTGGCTCTGGTGAATTCTCTCACCCTCCCGCACTTCTGACTGTACCCAGTGCATGTATAAACAAAGAAAGAAAGAAAGAAAGAAAGAAAGAAAACATGCCTCTATAAAAAAAACAAAAAACAAAAAACAAAAACAAAATGGTAGTATTGAAATTATATCCTCTCTATTTTTTTTTTTTTTACTGTCTCTTAGCTGAGGGGTGTAACATACTTTCTTAACTAAATGAAGGAAGCCAGACTCAAAAGGCCACAGTGTTTGATTCCATTTTTATGAAGTCTCCAGAACCGTCAAATCTGTGGAGACAGAACACAGATTAGTGGCGGCCAGAGGCTAGTGGCAGTGGGAGGGAGAAGGGGGCCTTGCTAGGGGATGAAGTTGTTGAGAAAGTTCTGAGACAAGATAGCAGTGATGGTGATGTAAGATGGTGAAGGTACTGAACCTCACTGAACTGTACACTTGAAAATATTAAAATGGTAAAAGTTTTTTTTCTTCTAGGATCAAGTGCAGATTAAATGCTAATAAAGAGAACTGTTGTGAAGTGATTTGCTCTCATCGATATCTTAGTCATTTCTAGGACAATTAGGCAGTCTGTCACAGAGCTCTGATTATTGGGCAAAATCTGAAAACTGTGATGAACAGTCAAGGTTGAGGGTGAAATATGAAGAAAAGACAAGAACATGGGTCAAGGGGAACTGACCTGCGGTGATGGTTGACTTTCTGTGTCAGCTGGACTGGGCCACAGGGTATCCAGTTCAACTTTTTTTCTGGGCGTGTGTGTCAGGATGCTTCTGCGTGGGAGTAACTGACTGAGTAGATGGAGTAAAAAAGATTGCTGTCCCAATGTGGGAGGACCTCACTCAATATTTTGAAGGCCTAAGTAGAACATAAAGGCTGAGTAAAAAGGAATTCTCTCTGTCTTACTCCATTTGAACTTGGACTGGAACTTACAACAGTGACTCTCCTGGGTCTCCAGTTTGCTGACCACAGATCTTGGGTCTTCTAGCCTTCTTTATTGTATGAGCCAACTCCTTATTAGTAAGTCTCTTTGAATATACCTGTCTTTCTGTCCCCTCCATCCATCCACCCACCCATCCATCCACCTATCCATCTACCTATCCATCCACCCATCCATCCATCCATCCATCCATCCATCCATCCATCCATCCACCCACCATCCATCTCTTAGTGGTTATATTTCTCTGGAGAACCCAACCTAAGACAGCTTTTGGTACTAAAAAGAGAGAGGCTGTTGTAATAAATAACTAAAAAGGAAGCAGCTTTGCAATTGGATAAAGCCTGGAAGAGATTTGGAGTATACCATAAAAATTGGATATTAATGGTGATTTTGAAGATTTAATGGAAATAAAGAACATGTTGTTAGAAAATGGAGGGAAAGCAATCCTTGGAGGAAGAATCTGTCTGAAATGTATTCCAGTATTTTGTGGATAGTAGAACTTTTAAATGATGAAATGGAATATTTAGCTGACATTTCAAAAAAAAAAAAAAAGGAGTTAAGTCTCAGTGCTGTCACTGCTATGGCCTGGGTTCGATTGCTGGCATGGCAGGCCTCTCCTATATCACCTACTGCTCTCCTTAGCAGTGTATTTCAGTAAATCTCTTTGTTTTGTTCCTTATTCTGGCTCTGGCTCTGGTTAATCCTTTAAACCACACACTTCTGGCCTACACCCCAGTTCTTCTATGCAAAAAAAGGGGGGGGGTTGAAGAAGAGGCCTGGCTCCTCCGGATGCTGATAGTAAAACAAGTGAAGAGGGTGAGGAATTGAAGAGGAAATTGTTAAGCAAAATAGAACCACAAATCAAAGACTTGGAATAGTCTCATCTTGTCCATTTTGCAAGAAATGAAAAAAATTAATGAGAACTCTAAGGGTGACTGCACCATGGCTGGATAAAAGCTCATGGAATTATAGAGCAGAAACACATGCCTGTTTGAACATGTCTCCGTGAGAAGGGTCAGAGCAGAAATGATGGTGGGCACGAGACGGGAAATTGCTGAAGGCAAACTTGCTCTCTTGTGTTTATTCTGCTATTTTTGTGCTTTGAAGCAGGAAACCTTAGATTTAGGCAACCTGTCATTTTATCAAAATGGTGGTTCCTCTTCCCAGACCTCTCTTCATCATAAGTTCACCAGATATAGGAAGTCATGTTCCTGCGGAGAGTCCAGTGCTGATCATTACCAAGGCTACTGAAATATCACCTATCCATACGCCCCTCAGGAGACCAAAATCAAAGGGCATATGTGCTTGAAATTCTTTGATTAAGAAGAGCCACAGTTTTAGACCGGAATTCTTGGGTCCTGAATGCACCATCTAGTATTTGCAGTTATAGCAACTCTGCATGTTACTTCCACTGGTGATTGCTCAATGATTTCCTGATGCTGGAGGGAGAAGAGGGTGTTTGTGTGGGGAAAGATGATCACCCCCATATGTTTGCATGGAGAAAACCCCAAATCCCAAGAACACATCTATTTTCCATAGTTATACTCTACAGAAAACTTTAGGGTCAAATGGCCTCTTGGTATTTTTCTGTGGGCAAATGCTAGTAGTTTGAAAGCAGTGTATCTCAAACGAGAAACTTCAGAAGTTTTATCTGTAAATTTTGCTGAATTGTCAAGAAGCAGATCTGCTTGAAGCCTCCATCTGTGCACCCCTCCACCCCCCAGCAGTGCAGGGGGCCATGCCTTTCTCTTATCTTCATAGGTTTGTGCCTCCTATTCCTTCCTCTCTCCCCTCCAGTCCCTTTGCTGCAGCCTCATTGAACTACTTATCCCTGTTCCTGAAACACTGGGGTCCTTTGAAGCGTCAGCCTTGGCCTGGAATTTCCTTTTACCTACTCTGTTTCACACACTTTCTTCAACTCGATTGCCAGATGCCATCTTATGAGCTGTACTTAGAAATCACCTCACATTGGCTAGCAATGAAGGTCAGAAGCAACTCTTGGGACAATCTAATTTGCCTTCCCACTGAGTTTTTTTCTTAAGATAGAAAAGATACCCCGTGAATTAATTGAACTAAGTAGAATAAAACATATGAACGTATTTTGTGAGAGCAGTTTCCTGAGGGTGAGGGACCTGGAGGGCACTTGCTCTGTGGACGAAGCACATTCCTGAATCCCGTCAGGGGTGCCTGAGCTGTCATCTGTGGCAGCGATGAGAGGCCCCCCAAACTGTGCTTTGTCCTGACCCAGTTGGGAGCCTGAGTGTGGTTCCGGTGAGGGGAAGGGTGAAGAAGCAGCCAGAAGGCCCACTTCTCGTGCTGTTATTATCTTCCTCTGGTAGATACTGAGCAGTGACATCAAAGAGGTTTGCTCATCTAAGTTTGTGTTTGTTTTGAGGTAGTTTCTTTAGGATCATTAAGGGCAAAGTAGCATGGAAGTGACTTGTGTCTTCCATGTAACCCATGTAATCCTGTAATAATGACAAGTTACAGTCCTTCAGTTCCCACGAAGAGGCCTGGATGTGTGCACTGGGGTCTGGAGAGACAGGAACCTGAATATAAAGGAATTAAATCTTGAGAAAGTAAGAGAAGAAACATGGGCCCAGCATGATGGAAAATGTAGAGGAGGGAGAACAGGAAGACAGAGCGAGAGAAAATGGAATACTGTTCATCCTGCGAACAAGCAGTGCCCAAGTCACATGATGTTTGCTCCATAATATCTGTTGGGTAAATGAATGACTTTCAAGTATCTGGTATACAGCAGGCATCAAATAAATGCCAGTTATTGCTGTTTTTCTTTTTATCAGATTCTTATCTTCCCAGTCTCCTGCCACCCACCTACCAACTTTCCCAGAGGACTTCTGACTTCAGTTACTACCCTTCTAGTAACTCAATCTCCTAATTTCCCAGCTAGTCAACACAGGGCAGCCAGGATATCACAGTGTGTGGAAACCAGCACAGAGAAACTATTTGCAAAATAAAGTCAAGATTGCAGTAAGTGCCTAGGACCTGAGCTCTAACTACTAACGGGAAATCTATCTTTGGCAATCTGTTTAACCCTACTGGAATGACTTCTTGTGAAAATGAGGGGGCAGGACTAGATGATTTTTAAAGAACTCTTGTAGCCCCAGCATCTCGGATGCTCCGTGGATGAACAAAGCGCGCGGAAAACCCCGTCTTCTGGTGGCGCCACTGCACTCGGAGACACTTTGAAGTTATGCATGTCCCTGAATGACAAAAGATAATTTGGTCCGACCTTTATTTCCAGTCAGCTGCAAGTAAACAGACTTTATTCTAGGAAAAATCGTGATTCTCAACTTTCCAAGTCTCTTCTTGTCTAGGTGACCCTGTCCTCACATGTAATCCAAAATGACTTCCCTTCCTCAATTGATTATGCTGAGATAAGAGTTATTTATGCCCCAAAATTACTGCCACCAGACTTCAGGGATTTAGTCTTGGTATTTTTATTTCGGAAGTAAAAGGCTTTACTTTATTTATGAGAAAAGCCAGCACTGGAAAATTGGTGAGAAAATGCTGCAGTCCTCCAGATTATATTTTGTTTAACGCAATGGATCCTGTGAGAATGGCCAGTATCAAAATGTCCAGAAGCAGCAAGAGCTGGTGAGGATGTGGAGAAAAAGAAACCCTAGTACCCTGTAGGTGGAAAGGTAGACTGGCGCAGCCCATGGGGAAACTGCATGGAGGCCTCCCCGGTGTATTTTTTTAAAGATGTATTTATTTATGCACACAAGATCTGGGGTACAGGCCAGAGGTGTAGGGGATGAGTGCATTCACCAGAGACAGAGTGGGGAACAGAACAGGCAGACTGACTGAAATGTACTGCTGAGGGGAGCAGCCAGCGAGTCAGGAGAGGTCTGCTGCACCATGTGGGTCACCTCCCTGGTGGGGGATTGAACTCATGTTACAGTGTCTGCGGATAGCTTCATAGGTTGTGTCTTAACTCCTTGCACCACCAGGGAGGCCTCTCAGTGTATTTTAAGCAATGTATCCTCCCTTTCCTCTGCTCCAGTTTCCTCAGATATATTTTTTGTTTTCTGACATAAAAATAATCCTATACTTTGCATTTAGTGGTAACTTTCCTTAATTTTTTAAAAAGAATACATCCATTGATTGCATATATTTTGAAACCACTGGTGTGTGATTTGACCATTGGAATGTATTTTTTTTTTTAATCAAGATTGATATTTTTACTCCATCTATTGGAAAGTCAGTGCTGTCAACCCCACCTTAGGGAGTCTGCTTGCTAAAAAGCAGCAGTTTAAAAAAAAACCACACTGAATTTATTTAAAGTATAAAACTTGGCTGAAAAGTTTGTGCAATGCTTTAAAAATAATTGCCTTTCAGATTTTGATCTTCATCAGCATTTTCCTTCCCCACCCTTGGAATGAGCAAATATTAATAGGAAAAAAACAGTATTAAACATTTGCAAAACAATGCATTTATTTTAAGCAGCCCACTTCAGTGAACACCAGAATGATGAAACAATTTGCAGGAAAAAAATCAAGAACAAGTTTGCATTAGAGAGGATTTCACATACCCATTCTCACTGCGTTGTGGCCCAAGAATGGGGGCAAGGTTTGGTCCCTCAAATAAAGCTTCTATCTTACTTCAGTGTTGAATAAGAGACTTCTTGATCACATTTATAATATTAGTAATTTTATTGTTTTTTATCTTGCTTTATATAACTTAGGAAATAAATATTGTATTAAATAAGTGGGACTTAATTTGCAACTTATTTTCCTTATTCAGAAAAAACCCAAATTCCTTAAATAACAAAATACTTACCAGGAAAATGTATATAGTATCTCCCACATTACTGTAGTAGAAATGTCTTTCTCAATGCATATGTATTACAGAATTGCCTGGATGCCCAGAATTTCTGATAATTTTAGAAGTTTTATTGGACACCAAATTTCTGATAATAATAACAGCAGTGTGATGTGTGACTGCAACAACAGTAGCATGTGCTACTGTTTTATTTGTATACATAGTCTCAAGTGACCCACAGCATATCCAGGTAAGGAAACTGATTCTGAATCATCAACGCACTGGCCCAGCGCCAGGCAGCGTGATGTGCTGAGAAAGTGTTTTACAATCAGACTGCCCAATGGCCAAGCCAAGGGCGGTCACGCACTAGCGGACAACAGACTTTGATCCACTTAGGATCCTCTTTCCAATGGCCCTTTTGGGGTAATGTAGGTAAAGTGCCTATGGCACAGTGTCTGGCACATAGTAGGGTTCTCTTTCCTTTCTAGGACTGCATCCTGGTCCTGGGCATCCTTGGGAAAATGGACCTCTTATTTATGGACTGCCTGGCTTTTTTTTTTTCTTTTATTTTTAAGGATATATATAATTTAATTCAAGTAACACTGCATCATAATGTTATATAAGTTTCATTATACTGCATTAAGTTCATCACTGAAAGTCTAGCTCTCTCATTCCCCATATAGTTGATACTTTTTCCCCTGAACATTTCATCTTTTTTTCTTTCTTTCTTTCTTTTTTATTTATTTATACAAGAGCTGGGGTACATGCCAGACGTGCGGGAGGGTTAGAAGATTCACCAGAGACAGAGCAGGGAGCAGAACAGGCAGACAGACTGAAAGCACTGCTGAGGGGAGCAGTGGGTGTGACAGGCGAGGTCTGCCGCGCCATGTGGGTATCTCCCTGGACAGCCAGGAATTGAACCCACGCTGCAGAGGCTGCGGACAGCTTCACGGCGCTAGGCTCAACCTACTGCGCTACTGGAGAGGCCCACAGTTGATACTTTTAATCAGATTTCGCCACCCCCTTTCCTTTTTCTATTCTCTCTTTTTCATCTTTCTGAGGGCCTCCTGGCCACTGTCATGCTCTTGTAGACCTGGGTGGCAGCGAGCACCCTAGGATGGCAGGTCCAGGAAAGCCCAGCATCCATTCAGCTCTCACACAAAGTCTGGCACACACTTATGTGTTGTGTGCATTATTAAGCTATTGAATGAATGCTTATCTTTTGCCCCTAGACATAGCACAGAGAGCACTGTAGGGTGCCTGACGCCCTCACAGGGAGTTTGCTCTGGTTGGGTTAGTTGCACAGTCACCTGTGAAGGCCCCATCTCCCTCCTGCCAGGCCTGGGCCTTTCCAGTAGAGAGCAGACTGTTTCAATTCTCGCTTCCATCTCATTCTTTTGAATCTCTGAGACAGGTGACCTCAGCCCTGTACCCATGACCCCAGAGGTTGCTTCTGATGCGCGCCCCCAGCCAGGTGGCGGAGGTGGGATTTGAATAACCTGCATGCTGGTGCCCACCGTGGTTGTGCACGGAAACCAGCGGAGCCTGTTTCTGAAGGTGTGTTTCTTCGTGCAGGTCTGTTGTCTCTTAAGAGCATCCTGGGAAGGAGAACTTTTGAAATCAAAGAGAACTATGTGGAGGAATTCTGAGTCTGGGAAAAGGGGTGGGGGGCACCGAGGATCCGATGGGAGCACCTCATTTTTATATTCACACTTCCAACTGAAATTAGTATTTCCTTGAATTATGTGAATAGAGGCAGCACATCACAGAGGTGTTAGCAGTCCTGTGACTTTGCTAGCAGGGGAAATCACAGAGATCTTGCCATCATACTACGGTGGTTGGCAGATCTCTTAACACCTCACCTGTGCTCATCACGCCTTTCACATTATGATGGTTATTTAACCTTTACTAGATACGATCATTAATGTGTGGATGCAGAAGACATACATTGCCCTATCATAGTTTGTTTTAAAAAGACTCTGATAACTGTATTTTAATATTATCTCTTGATTTTGGAAGTCATGAGATTTCCATAGAGGTCCATAACTCAAAGAGTCACAGCCCCTGCTATGGTCTGAGTGTTTGTGAGAATCCCCCTCTTCACCCCCATCCATATGTTGAAGCTCTTATTCTCCAAGTGATGATTTTTAGAGGTGACATCTTAGGGGGGTCATCAGGCTTAGCTGAGACCTTCAGGTGGAGTCCTCTTGATGGAATTATTGTCTTTATAGGAAAAGGAAGCAGCCTGCAAAGATAGAGCAGGAAGGTGGCTGCCAGCAAGCCCGGAAGCAACTCTCCCCAGATACTGAGTCTGGTCTTGCTCCAGGAGGTCCCAGCCTCCAGAACAATGAGAAGTGATTGCTGTTCTAGCTACCTGGCCTATGCAGAGAGCCAGAGCTAACTAAGTTCCGCACCAGGGGAGACTTGAATGGGCAGAACTAGTCACAGAGGGGGGGTTGGTGAATGGCAGTCCCTGAACAAAAGACCCTTTCTTCAGGTCTCTTGCAAAAGCACGTGATGCTACTTAGCAATATTGTGATATCAGAATTGTCCCCAACTAGCATGGTGTCCCTATCAGACTCAACTAGTTGTAAGGTATGAGAAGTGATAGGTTAAGCTATTAGATGATTTAAAGCAGCAGACTGGTGCTTTCTGGGGAGCAAGACTTCAGAAAAACTTAACTGCCCCTTTGACTCATGGTCTTGGCGTCTGGACAGATATGTCCTCCCTTTGGGCTGGTGTCTCGTCTTGTTTTTATTTTTATGTCCTGTGTGTTTGTGGGGATGGATGTTTCTTCTATTAAATGTCATTTTATTTATTTATTTTCTCCACATATAAACATTTCCCTTTGGAGAAATCAAGAGGTATAAATTATTGCTGATTTATTTTTATCGAATGCTTTTATTTGGCCTTGTATGCATGCCGAGTGCTCATAGAAGGTATCAGATTAATGAGTCTGGAGACCAAAGTCTTCTGTTTATCTACTTATTTGGGAAACAGAAGATCTCAAAGTCATTGAGTGTAAACTTGCCTGCTCTATGTAGCTAATTGCCTCAGACTTATCCCAGAAAACTCTAGGGCTTTAGAATAGGGATCTAGAATAGGGCCATAAAAACACTAACTACCACATTAAACCATCATGTGTGGAGGTCCTTCTTCCTTGTCCCTTTATCCCCTGCCCCCTTCAACATTAAAAGAAGGCTACAGGTGGGTATTCTGTCACTTTTCCCTTCCCACTTATATCCCAAATTCTGCAGGTGGCATTGCTCCCTCTCTCTAGCCTTTCCAAGATTCATTGGTTCTTTTATTTACTACTTCTCCTAGCTTCTGTCTATTTTGCTTTATGCTAGTTGTTCTTGTCAATTGCTTTCTGGACTAAACAGACAAGTGGATTTCCAGTAAGATCCTGTGATATTCTTTTCCTCATAATTTGACACCAGGAAGGGGAGACTCTGATTTTTCCAGTTCTGCTTCTACCAGAACAGTTTTTATCCTTTTTCATTTATCTGAACACTCCCAGTTAAATTGTATTTGAACACAGAGTTCTGTGAGTAAAGGAGCTTGGATGCCACTGTTCTAGAAAACAGTGGCATAGTTGAAAACAGTGGCATAGTTTGCCATCTACTTTACATGGCCCTGGCTTGGGGAAGACCTTGACTGCCAGTCTTAGTTTTTGACTGGCAGAAGACTAGGGAGCATGTGGTCTGGAGTGCATACTGTGGTATTGAGAGATGTTGAATCTTTGTCCTGTGATATAAGCATTGTACATGTCGGTAACCACTGCTGTTGGCCCCTGAAGCCACATGCCTGTCTGACCAAAGGATAGTTTTGTGGCTAGTTATTTGTCTTTTAGAGTTGTACTGGGTTGAATACAGTCTCTCCAAAACCCATGTCTACCAGGAATCTCAGAGTGTTACCTTATTTGGAAATATCTGGAAAAACTACATTTGCAAATGTAATCAAATTAAGATGAGGCCATACTGGGTTAGCTTGTGCCATAATCCAATAACTGGTGTCTTCATAAGAAGAGGGAAATGTGGGCACACAGACACAGACACACAAAGGGGAGAAGACACGTGAAGTCAGAGGCAGAGAGAGAAGTGATGAACCCAAGCCAAGGATTTCTAAGGATTAACTATAAACCCAGATGCTAGGATTGACACAAGGGATAGGTTAGCCTTCTGGCCTCTGGAAGGAAGCACCTTGGGACTGAGCGCGGTCTCCCAAATCTGCACTCATATGACTCCATGCTGCACAGTTCTGTAGTGTCCATTGCCATAGAGGAATTCCAGAAGAACAGAAGGTTAGGTGGTAGCACTTGATGACCTGAGGCTTGGTGGATATTATCATGCCAGTCAGAAAGAGCAGGCTTGCATCCGGGCCACTGAGATGTGCAGGGAACTATGACAATCTCTAATGGTTCATGGTTTTCAGGAGTTGAATGAGATCAAGAGTGAGTCAGAGCATTGCTTAACCAGGAAAAAAATGAGAGCCCCTGAAAGGGGTTCTGATACCAACTGTCATAGTGGAAAATTCAATCTCTTGTCCAGTCTCCAGATCCAATTCTCATACATGAGCCCATCAATTTTACAGGCGTGATATGACCCCTTTAATGACACTGCAAATATATATGATAGTTTACCAATTTGATCTCAAAGGGAACCATGACTGTTTAATAGAGTCAGTGAACAGTAATAAAAAGAGGAAGGCTTTTGATAGCTGTTGTTATAAGGTCTGAACTGACACATTATCAAGGAATCTGAAAACTCCTCATGGTCCTACTGTCCCATGGAGACATATGGTGTCTGGGCATTAGATAGAGTTCTGACCCAAAACCATGGGTCTAGTGATCCCATGGAGCCAAACTATAATCATTTCCCCAGTCCTCTTGTGATTAAAGAATGCTCAGTGGAGTAAGCATGACCTGTGACATAAGAATCATGATGATAGGAAGGGCTAATTGGTTGAGAGCAACCTCTTGGCTTCTGGAATTTTGAAATTGTATCATTCCTGAAATTGTTTCTCCCAGAAAAGACAGTAAGTCAGAAAGAATGCTGCATCCTGGGTGGAGTTGCAGAAATTCATGCCATTTCAAATACTTAAAGGAAGAATGCAGAAAGGGTAGTCTGCATCACATCCTCATTCAGTTCACTACTATCAACCCTGGAAAAAATAGATAGGTCAAGATGTGTGATGCTGAACTTCTGTAAGCTCGGCAAAATGGCAGCCCCTCCAAAGCAGTATCTTACTAAAGCATAAGATTGCAGGTCCTGGTTCAGCCTTTGGCACTTGACTCATGGCTAATGATCTGACAGATGTGTTTTTTTCCCACCTGGAAAGAGGGTCAGAACACAGAGCATTCATATAATAATGGTAATACATATTCCTAGCTGCAAGGCTGTGTCAGTCCTTCTGGCTGTCATAGTTAGGTAGAGAGGGACCTTGATCATCTTGATATTCCATGGAACATCATAGTAGTCACTTTATAGATGTTGATCATGTTAATTAGGTTGATGCATAGAAAATTACACTTGATCTTAGCCAAAAGGCTGAGAAGCGATGATGCATAGAAAATTAAAGTACTCTGGATACCCTGGCAAGATGCATGAGTGCCATAGCAATTAAGGTTTTTTTCATCTTTATAAAGTTTTCAGAAATGTAATGGTTTGACCTATACAGGGATAGTCTTTTTAAGGTAAAGGAAAGTTATTGGTCTTTGAACTTTCTACACACACAAACACACACATGCATACACCACATGACTAACACATACACAAAAGGAAGAGCAGTAATGAACCTGTTTGGATTATAGAGCAGCCTATATTAGACTTGAGAATATCGGACTCATTTATTAGGTAAGTGGTAAGGGTACTTTATGAGTGGAGTGTGGAGGAGAGGTTTCAGAAGCAGGCCCAGGCTTTAGTGAAAGATACTGTCTTTCTTTGTCATAAGCTGCTTGACCATATATGCCTGGGTTTATTTCTGGGTTCTATTCTGTTTCATTGATCTATATGTCTGATTTTATGCTAGTACCATACTGTTTTGGTTACTGTTGTTTTGTAATATAGTTTGAAATCAGTGCACATGATGTTTCCACCTTTGTTCTTCTCTCTCAATATTGCTTTGTCTGTGTCCACATGGGTTTTCCTTTGAGAAGTCACTGGATCCCCCACGCCTGCTACAGGATTGACCTTGCATAGCCTATACTGGAAGGCAGAATTCCTTCCCCCCTGACTGGGAGGAGCAATGAGTTAAGACTTACCTCACTAGTTTTCATAACAGAGAAAAGACTGGACATAGGGTATCAATTTTCCATTATGCACAAATGTAGGTCTGAAAGGGCCATATGTTGTCTTCACCTGGTTACATTTTGTAGATTTTCTGATTGCAGGGTATTTTGAAGACATAAATATTATGTCTTAATATCCCAATTGTCACACTTTGGAGTAAAGAGAAAATAGTTTTATTCTGCAAAAACTGCAATAAATGGAGTGAGTCAGGCTATGCCTGATAGGAGCTGGGGCCTGTGATTTGGCTGATGATGTGCTACTACGTAGTGCGTTGTGACCCATTCCTCCCTGGAGGCCTGAGACAGATCTGCCTCCAGGTACACAAATTGTACCTACTGTCATAGAATGAAATTGCAATAGGATAGGATCAGTTCCACATAGATACATTAGATAGGGGAGCTGTGGTTTAGGACCAAAAGGCAAAAATTTGTGGTATTCTCTCTACTCCCTGAGGAAGATTCCCTGCCTCTTCTGGTTCTCACTGGGCTTGGCATTGCTGTTGTGAATTTCTTACCTCCCAGGAAGAGAGACAGAATCTACTGAAAAATATTGATGCTAAAAGCTGGGCAAGCCAGGAATGGCGAAGACTTCTGGCTTCACCATATCAGAATGAACTGTCCTGGGTGCGCCTGGCTTGGTGGTGACAAGGCTGCTTTCAGCCCTTCAGATTCCCTGATTCTGAGAATTGTGGCCAGTCTTATTTTCAGAGACTTTTGGATTCAGAAACAAAAAGTCAAAGACCGTGAGCACTGACCAAATATAGACACTGGCTTGTCGTTGTGCCACTTAGAGGAAAACGTGAGAGAAGCTTCCCCGAATGTAGGATTATTCAGAAAACCCACTGGGTTTTTCCATGTAAAGTCTCCCCTCCCCTCACCCCCCTCATGAAGTTCAGAAAGTCAAGTGCATATGGTGGCCTTGTATCCTGATTTAACTTTTCTTGACCGAAAATGGAGAAAAATCAGCACGTGCAGTGCTATACTAGATGATGTGACAATACCAGGTGCACACTCAGAATTTCAGGCCTGGAGAGACTTGAGGAGACTGAGAGTTTCTTCCTTGCACACATAGGTGGTGTTTTGTGCTAGATTGGATGAGGAATAGGGTTGAAAATGGCAATAGAGCTAATGGACAGGTGAAAACTTCCTATTTCGACATTTTCCTGGGTTTAACCTCCAGTTATTTCATTACCTTAATAATTGAA
The DNA here is from genome assembly GCF_964194135.1 of Talpa europaea. Taxonomy (NCBI): domain Eukaryota; kingdom Metazoa; phylum Chordata; class Mammalia; order Eulipotyphla; family Talpidae; genus Talpa; species Talpa europaea. The sequence goes on from NC_140077.1 coordinate 108,064,994, forward strand.
AATTAACTCAATAGATTTATTTTTGGATGGAGAAAACTTCTGTTCTTACAAAAGCTTATAATGTAAAGACAATGTGATTTTTTTTATTACTTAAGGATTTATGTATTTATTTTTTATTTGTGCATACAAGAGCTGGAGTCTAAGCCAGAGATGCGGGGGGTGAGAGGATTCACCAGAGACAGAGTGGGGAGCAGAACAGGCAGACTGCTGAGGGGAGCAGCGGGTGAGACAGGAGAGGTTGCTGCACCATGTGGCTGGGGATCAAACTCATACTGCAGTGGCTGGTGATAGCTTGATAGTGCTGAGACTTAACCCCTGAGCCACCAGGGAGGCCCAACAATGTGATAGTTCTTATTATTAGTCCATTCAGCAGCAACTGAAGTTGCAAGGCTTGTCCTGCCTTTATGCCTTTACCCTCCCTAAGCTGATGGCTGCTGAGTCCTCACGAAGCGCTTCACTGCTACCATATAAAGGATTTCTTTACATTTTAGATGAGCACTGGCTGCTGTACCCCTTTATCCCTATGCCAGGGGGCTCCCTATGACAAGCTGTGCATTTCTGCTTGGACCCCCGAAGAACTCGCTGCAGTTCTTTATTTCTACATCTGCTTCATGCCCCCTGCAAGCAGCGCTGCGTCATACGGTGGCTGTTCACAATGGTGGTGTGAAAAGACAAATCAAGGGAAGGAAAAGTGGAGCATGGGGTTTTTAAAAGCACGGGGTGTTGCACACCCCGTGGGTGACTGTCACTGTAGCTGTGTCCACCCCGAAGCGTGAGAGCTAACCAGTACTGCACTTTCCTTAATGTTCGTCCTGGCTCATCAGCTGCCACAGACACACCACGCTAATGCATCACGGAAACAATAGGGGGACCTGTGTACCTGGGACAAGAGGGTGATAGGGTATGTGGGAACCCTGCACTTTCCAATTTTTCTGTCAACCTGAAAATGCTCTAAAAAACCAGAAAGCCCGTTCATTTAAGTAACAACAGCAACAGGTAAGTTAAAATAACTTAGATGAGATGGTTTTAAAATGTGTGCATTGTAAGCAACAGAAAACCACATTTAGCTGGCACAGACCTAAGGGAATGTGTTGGCTGCTTCCTCAGGCTATGGCAAGCATTGGGGAAGACAGCAGCCAGGCACTTAGCTGCTCCTCTTCATCTTTGTGACATTCTTCATTGACTTTCTCTGTAACGCTGTAACTATAGGGGCCAGCAGCCCCAGTACCCCAGCCTCCCAGGCTTGCCACAGTGGGAGAGGGCTCTTTCTTTTTTTAGTTCTGGAAAACTCTCCAGAGGATGTTGGCAGCCTAGCATGGGAATGGGAGAGGGTTTGAGAGAGGGGCTCCAATTAAGAGTGTTTGTTTACAAGGCTGCAACCAAACAGGCATAGTATTGCAGTTATCCTGGCAGGAGATGGTGGTGGCTCAGAAAAGGGAGGCAGAAGTGGAGAGATAGAGGGGCTTCTGGAAACATTCTGAAGGCCGAATCATGCCATGGCTATCCTGGTTCCCCAGCTTGCAGGTGAGATCAAGGCATATGTCAGTCTCCATCACTGCAGGAGGCAGTTGGCATAACAAATCTCTCACATCTACGTGAACGCTTTGGTTCTGTCTTCTCTGGAGACTAATATTGAGCAGAGAAACAACAGGGCAGCTCATGTGTGGAGGATATTGTCTTTAGTTTTGGATGTAGCCCTCCACTCGGGGATGTCAAATCAGCAGTTGGATACAGGGGTCTCTTCCTCTAGTTTTCCTCCTGGCAGAGTGTTCATGGTTGTCCAAAGCCACCTTCTAGAATGCAAGTTCCGTGAGAGCAGGGACTTTGCTTGTTTTGTTCACTTATATCCCCAGCACCTTAAAGAACGGCTCGGACACAGTAGATGCCCTGTAAATTTCACTGGAAAGGTGAATGAAAGAATGAATGAGCGTTAAGTGTTCAGTACAATGAAGTAGGTTGAGAATAGAGTAAAAATTCCTACCTAGTATTATTGAAAGTAAAATTTTATTGAAAGTATTATTATGAAAGTAAAATTTCCTACGTAGTATTATTGGGACAAGGTCTGCAATGGGCATTTTATAACAAACATTTTCTATGAAGAACTATGTACAAATGAAGAGATGCTTGAAGGCTTCTGTAAACTTTTATTTTATGCTATGGGCCACCGCCAACATATGGTCTTGGCCTTTGGCTCGTTTCTACAGATGGACTTGAAAAGATGTGATAAAGGTAGAAATTGGCAACATTCCAACTGGTAAACACGGTTACTTTACTGGTCCATAAACAAAATGCATGTTGAATCCTGTGTGGTTATTCAGAAACCTATGACTTTCTGAACCTATAAAAGGCATTTTTTTATATGCAAGAAACAAAGCATCTTAAAAAAAAAAAGACAGCTGCCTAAACAAAATGGTGTGAGCCATTTTTTTTTTATAGCATCTATCACTGCATATGAGGCACAGTGGAGTAATGGAAGTTGACTGCTAGCGCAGAAAGGAGCAGTATTTCTTAGCCCTACAATTGGGGCAACTGGACCTCAAATCATTTCACACTTGACTGTGCTAAAATATGGCCCAACAAATCATTTCATCAGCATGTTGAGTTGAGCCCTGGGACAATATAATACTTCAACGTTTATGACTTCTGCTCCAGCACAAAAAAATACAACCCCAAATACTGCTTTATTCATCCACCAGTGACCCCCACCATTCACCATGACTTCTCCTTTCATGCTGCCTCCCACATTCCACTTGTGAAGGTCACATAGTCACAAATTATGAACACAGTCAGATGCAAACCACAGAGGCAGGTTGTTGTGACCAACCACCTAGATGCCACTCAGAGCATGTGCTTTGGCACAACTCTAGGGCATTATTGTTAGATTATACTAAGTCCACACATACCAGCACACATATGCACACATCATGCACACAGATGCATTCCATAGAGACCAGCACAGGAAAATCAGCAAAAAGAAATGTACAATTGTTTATATTTATATACACACAGTAAAAGATCTTTTTCTGCTCTACTCACAGTCTGTAAACATCTTGGAAAATGCCCAACAGAAGGAGCTGTGGGCCCTTTGAAATGGTGACCGTGTGAGGTTGGGTGGGGGGTTATGTTCGTACTGGAACTCCAGAGAAATGAACCATCATAAATCCATGGGGGCATCATTTAGGGGGTAAATACACTCAGCTGGACACTTTGAAATTTCCTATATGGTAAAGGGAATGACTGAAAAAGTCTTACTGCTAGTTAACACTTTCGAAGAAATCAAGAGGATGAGGTGATAAGTATAATGTATATATGCACACGCATATACATAGTACACACATGTATCTACACAAATATGTATGTATACATATATACATGCTTAGGGAAATAAAAATATGCATATAGGTACATGCTACTACTGTCAGAAAAAACTGAATTTTTTTCAAATCTTCTAAAATCATTCAATGCTTTTCTCCTAGGCTTGCTTTAGACTTCTATGCATTGCAGAGACTGAAAGTCTCAGGCATAGTTAAATGACACATAAATTTAAATCTTGGTATATGATATTGATATTAAATTAAAAAGTTACATTAACAAGAGTGGGCCTGTGAAAAACAGAACTGTTTGGTTCAAGCATTATTTTAAAATTTAACATCAAAACATTTTCATCATCTGTAATGAAAAAAAAACTAAAAAAAGAAAATATAGGTTCTGGAAAATTCTTTACAGAGCAGCTACTAAACTGCCAGATGTGGTTATCAATCTGTTCTTTAAGTGCTTATATTTGTTGCAGTTTAAAAATATACATTTTAAAAGTAAAATGGCATGAGGAACATTAATCTGAATACTGTTCTACTTTTTTTTTGGCAAAATATACATAAATAACCTCAGTCATTTTAAGGCTACTATGCAATTTAAAAACATTGGCACTGAGTGACGTTTCAATTAAAGGTGACTTCATCTCAATTCGTGACCGAAAAATAAATCACTTAAAAACATAGAAAACCTGGTCACAATCTCTGACCTTCGTAGTGACCAGGAGTCCAGGGACATTGGACAGAACTGCCAGGAAAGCTGGTCATGTACTTGACATGCAATTTTCATGCAAAAGTTGTAAATACCCTTTTGTTTCGTTTAACAGTCTCCTTCCCACGACTCCCACCATTTTTTTAGTGCTAAATGGAACACGTAGAGTGTGCAACCAGGCCAGTTCAAGAAGCAAGCCCAGTCCGCCCTCCGACGTTTTGGAACACACTTGTCCTGGGGTCAGAGTGATGGGGGAGAGGCTGCGTGAAGACATTTCTGGCGCCACCGTTGCTGTGTGACTGTTTTCTCCAGCGGGGCTGGAAGGAGTATGGGCTTCGGCTCCCTGAGGCTGTTCAGTTGATGCTGTCCTTGTGGCTGCTCCTCTCGGTGTTGTGGTTGTTCTGCTCGTGGTTCTTCCACTGGATGCTTGTTCCGTTCATGGGGACTGAGGTCATCAGGCTCTTGGACTGGTAGCAGCAGCAGCAGAGGCAAGACTGGCAGGAAGAACAGACTGTGAGCACGCGAGCCTACTGACCCACTCCCAGCCACAGTGACGGGTGGGGTTCCCGGGGTACAGGTGCACACACACCCGCAATCTATAGGTGGAGCCTGCAGTTAAACTGTCCTTCTAGTGCAGGGAAATCCACCCCTCGTTTCTCATTTTAATGTATTCGCTAAGTAGAGAGGATAGAAGCAGTGACACTGGAGGGAGAGTATAATCTGGAGGGCACAGGTGGAGGAGGGCTGGAGCTTATTGTTCCTTCTGGGCATGCCACTGTGTGTGCCTCTTCCGATATTCACAACAGCCCGGGGGGCAGGGGTCATTTCCCACCTCAGTAGCCAGGACAGAGAGGCCCAGAGCGGAAAGCAAGGGGCAGAACTGGAAGTCGAACTCAGGGCTTTTGCCCCTGGGCATGCCGCCTTCATAAAAGAGCGGTCGATATATGCATTTAGTTTTTGAGAGTTTGTACCTTGATTTTCCCTCCCCGTCTTATCAATAAGTAAATTAATCAGCCAATGATGTCAAGCCCAGCTTATATAATGTTAATAATGGCTGTATGTCAGGCAGTCTTACTTAAGGCAGAGCATTTATTGATTTGTAAATATTAAGTGGACTTCGAAAATGAATTTGTACTAGGAGCTTTTTTCAAGCTCTATCATGTATTAACCTGCTAAATCCTACTAGTGAGACAGCTACTCTTATTATCTGATTTTGCAGACGAGCAAACTGAGGAAGCGGGAGGAACCACACCAGAATGGGCTTGACAGTTAGCAAGCGCAGAGCTGGGGTGTAAAGCAGGACAGCTGGCTCCCAGGGCGGTAAACTTAAACATCCTGGTCAAAGATAACAGAATCCAGGGAGGATTAACCCTCTACTAAAATGGTTCTGAGAAGTGGAAAATGACAGATCAAGAAGAAGAGCTTGGGGCTTCTGGAGGATGTGTGTTAGCTTAGCTGCAAAGAGGTTCGGGGGACAGAAGGAAACTGACTTCAAATGAAGTTACATTAGTTCAGATTTCCAGAGCAAGAGCACTTGCCTTTCTTGATGAGTCTCTTATTAAATATGCGATTAAATAGCATTAAGCAAGAGATTTCACAGCAACACTGACTGTTCATGTTAGGTTGGGGCCCTGGTTAAGTCTAAAGACAATGTGAGGCAAGACTAGACTGTATGTATCCTTTGGGGCCCGGACCTCACATTGGAACATTTCTTTTTAAGACATAACTAAAAGGGTCTGTTATTTAGTTCTTTTTATTTCAACCTCTGAATATGTTGTTTTCTGAGTAGGTATTGCTTTTCTGCTATGCTGACAATCTGACCTTTTTCTTGGTATCAAAATAGGATTTCATTTCTTTATTGACAAATACAGCTGAAGAAAGAATATTTATAAATATTTACAAAAAGAATATTTATAACCAGGCTACTTAATATACTTATTTGGTGCTCTTTAAAAAATACTTGTAAAACAGTCCTACCTGGAAACAATTTTTAAATTTCTTGCTCACAAAATACAGAGCTATTGGGTTTATACACGAATTCATGGTGGCCAAGTTAATACCGATGTAATCCATGAGCAGCAGGAAACTAGAACAAAAGAAACAGAGTAGGATCATTAGAATATCAGGTTTTAAAATATGCTAACTAGCATTTCTCCCTAGAGTAAGCATTTTTCTTGCCCAGGAGCTATTTCTCATAGATGGCAGTCAGATTTATTTCTCTAAGGTGCTTCTTTAAATAAATGGCAGTTGCGGTTCTGAAGAACATTTACAGATATGTCTGCCACTCGGTCAGGTCTAACTGTAACGCACAGCCTCAGGAGGTGAGCGGCCAGATTACAGGATTGGTGGTGAGCAATGTCAGCTAAAGAAAAATAATAAAGCTTGCAGTTTTAATTTTCAGGGCTGATGAGAAGGTAGACTAGCTGGCTTGGTAAAAGGACTGTACGTGTGAAAATCAAAGAAACTCCTTTTTTTTTTTTTTTAAACATGATGATCACCTAACTTTTTTTTTTTTTTGATTTAGTTATTTATTTATACAAGCACCGGGTACAGTCAGAAGCGTGGGAGGGTGAGAGAATTCACCAGAGCCTGAGCGGCGTACAGAACAGACAGACTGACGAAGAAATACACTGCTGAGGGGAACAGCGGGCAGCAGGAGAGGTCTGCGTGCCATGTGGGGCCCTCGCCCGGTGGCCGGGGATTGAACCGGCGCTGCAGAGGCTGCAGGCAGCTTCGCAGCCCAGAGCTCAACTGCTGCGCCACCAGGGGGGGGCCTGAAACTCCATTTTTTTTGATGGATCGTACCTAAGTAATTCACATCGGTTCTTGTCCGTCTCATCATACACAGTTTTCTTCAAAATACGGCTTAAATGTAGAGGGAACCAGCAAAGAGCAAAAATGACAACCAAGCAGAAAACCGTTTTTGCTACTTCTCGACGCTAAAAAGAAAGAAGAAAAAAGTACAGTAAGTTTAGTAAGTTTAGGGCTTTGCTACCGGATGGAAGGGTTACCTCAGAAGGAAACGTTAGCTGAGGAAGAACTCGATGAAGCCAGAACAGTCTGCTCTCAAGGCCTCCACCCCTTCAAGATTTGGAGTCCAACTTTCTAACTAAGGAGTTGCTAAGGATTTTTTGTTTTTGAGGTGTAACTGACATAGTTTCAGGTGCATGACATAAAGGTTCAATATTGTATACATGGTGAAATGACGGTGGCAGCTACTAGAACAGATGGTTATTGAGGTTAGGACAGTTTCAGTGGCTGGACAGAATTGAGCACTGGTGGCGTTGAGTCAACTCTGGCTGAGTCTGCGTGAGTTGTGGAATGTATGTGTGAAAGGATGAGCTAAAAGTCTCCGTAATAGGTAACTACTTAGCATGGGGAATGTCAGGGCAGTCAGGTGACCGAACCTGGCATGATAGAGACTGGACAAAGCTGCAAGAAATCTGCACAAGAACAGCAGTAGGAAAAAGAAAAGACAAAGGAAGTCAGTATGTTCCTCCATTTGCAATTTTAAAGAAAGCTAGCATTGAGATGTTTTTGCTTTTAACATTCTTTTGTTATTGACATGCCATTTGCAAAGATATACTGCTTGCAAACAGGGATGTGAGTAAAGGATTATCAGCAATGGTGATTAGAAAAACTGGGACATGCTGACCCTCAACTGACTTCCAAGGAAGGTTTCCATGCTTTTGAGTCTGCACAGAATCAGAAAAACCATAGGTTGGGAAAGGTCTGCAGCCAGTCCTGTGTGTGCGTAGTGTTCGATGTCACCATGCGTGCACTTGGAAGCCTACCTAGGAAGTAAAATGCAACTTGTCTGTAACTGGAATCAGTTAACGTCAAAATAAAACTGATTGAAAACAGGGTTTGGAAGGGTAAAGCACATAGCATCATGTGTGGGAACCCTACAATACAGATGCATGATTAATAGAGCCATTGGAAAAGAATTCAGGACAGTTTCAGGACAGTTGTCATATATTGCTACTCAGGTCCAAAGAACTGGGAGTTCTTTAATCTTTCAGAGTTACTGGCTCTGTTGGGATATGACTTCAGAGGATACATAAGCTGGATGATGATGGAGGGAGATAAAGGAAGGATTTCTATCTGCAGAAAGGAGGGGGCCTTCTTTTATCTTTATTTTACATTAGATCACTTTCAGTGGAGGTAATCCTGGTTTGCAATACTACATATGGTGTAGGGGTGCAGGTTCTTACTGCCTCAGCTGCATGTTACCACCCTGCACCCATCACTAAAGCACACACAGTCCCGCATCATGGTCCATTGGCACCTCCTCACTTCTCTCTCCATCCTATCCCTTGCCCTCTGGCAGCCTCACTTCTGTGGGCAGATTCCTAGGGTTTGTTTTGGTTTAGTCTTGTCTGTCCCTTTGTTTTGTTTCTTTATATTACACATCTGGTATTTGTCTTTCTCCTGATTTATTTTGCTTAGCATAAACTGCGAGTTCATTTTAAAGGGTCATTTTCTGCATACAGAAAGACAGTGTGCCCCAAAAGGCAGAAAAGGAGGTATTGGGAGAAAGGTTATCTCCCCTTAGCACATCCTCAAAAAGAATAACCCTTCTTAACAGTAATAATAATGCCATGCCATGAAAATCTGATATTTGCTTAGCTAGTATTTATTCTTCCATTTTCCCGACTATTAATAAGCTCCTAGATTCTGTGATGGCATCAGATGAGACTGCACGGCCAGTCGATACAGTTTTTTTTTTTTTTTTTAGTCGATACAGTTTTAACCAACCAGAGGAAGTAGAAATTTGCTATGTGTGATTTCTGGAAATGCAACTTAAAAGTAGGGGATGATCTTTGGGTGCATCCACACGAGTGTGAGCTTTGCTCCTTCCCCTTTTGTTGCCAGAAAGCAGCATGAGTGGACAGCTGCAGCTGCTGTCTTCGAACACCCAGCACAGCTCAACGAAACAACAGAGCTGGGGCCTGTGAGTGCCTCAGTAACATCTGGACTTGTTGCCGTGGGAGAAAGATGAACCCCTACATGGTCTACTCAATGTTATTTTGGGTTTTCTGCTACCAGCATCCAAACATAATCACCGAGAAATAAAAGCTGTCAGTATAATGAAGAGCAGTTTGAAAAAAAGCACGCAAGAAGCAAGGGCAAGAATCCTCTAGGCTATTAGTCAGAGGGGCAGGAGTGGGGCTTTCCTCTCTGGGCCAACACGCCCACAGCTCCTCACCACCCCAGGGCTGTCCAGTCTGGTTGCTTTTCTGCTGTTAGAGCCTTTAGCTGCCGTGAGCGTGAGGCAAGGGAGTGACTGCTGAGTGAGGCTCAGGTCTTGCGTTCCAGTCTCCAGGTGGTGGAGACAAATTTAAAATTCTTCAAAAATTCGAAAATGCTGTGTAAATCGTGTTGTTTTTGCCCCAGTCCCTGTCCAGATCCTTTCCGGTAGCTTCACTCAGAGGCCCAGTGGGCTCACTCGTGGTGCTAATGCAAAAATCAACCTTGAAAAAGACTGTTTTCCACTAATCTGTCCTAGTGAATTTCCTGCATGACAGGAATAAGAGGTAAAAATTACTTAATATGTCTCACAACTGGAGTACTTGAAATAGTCAGGCCTGAACAAAGTCACCCTCAGTATAATGTTCCTGTTAAATTTCAATAAAAGCTAATAGCCACCATGGGTATAACTCGGTAGACCTTACAGTGTACGTGTAGACACAATAATTCCTTTGATTTCCATAATGACATTGATTCATCTATTATTATGCCCAATTTACAAATAAGGAGTTGAAGCTCAGAAAACTCACTATGGTGGCTGAAAAGAGTTGCTGCTGCTTGTGTGGTAATTATATAGGGTGGATTTACAGACTCCATCAGCCACTTTTGGTGTGGTTGGGTGTCGTCTGTTGAGACAGAGCACTTACCTGCACTACTAGTTTTACTCTTTGACTTAATATAGATCAACATTTTCTGAGCATCTTCTGAGTTGGGTTCTTACATGCATTATGCAATCCCCTTGATGTATTATTATATACCTTTTATGAGGAACTGGAAACTCAGAGACATCAAGCCATTTGCTCAGTGTCACAGAGCCAGCAGGTATACGCATCATGCTCTGTTTGTTGCCTGGGGAGAACCAACAGCAGTTTCCTACTGACATGTTCAAATTCCTTCCAGAACTTTGGGCCCTTCAAAATTGGACTTGTTATATACACAATTTCATTTCCTGTGATGAGGCTCATCTTAGCCGTTGCTGTAATGAGGTTCTTTGCCTTTTCCGATTCCCTAATGCATTGACCCCATTCTGTAGTCTAGACTCCTGTCCTCCCCCCTAAAATGCCTCCGTCCTGTCCCCCCTTCCAACCCACTCATCTCCCATGAAGATGGGAGAACATTTCTCCAGGACTTTATCTTATATGCTCCTTGGCTTTCTATGGCATAGACTACCTTCTCCTCCCATGGTTCTGTTTTCCAATGATTCCACGCATGCGTTTTATTTTCACGACCAGCCTGCTGCATCTGCTGGGGCAGAAAGTCTTACTCTTCTCTGTCTTGTCACACACCAAGCCCAGCTCAGTGTACAGACACACAAACACATATGTTCAATATTCTGTTGGCAAAAGAAATGAATATTTCCATTTGGGTGTGGCCTCCAGGGCCACCTGTTTCACGGGGGCAGGCTCCCTATTTCACAAGTGGAATTCGTCCTGCTGCACCTATAAAGAAAATAGCTAGGAGGCTGTGTTTTTGTTTTCAGGAGGCCAGGCTAAGGGCAAAGCAGTCTGCAGCAGACGTGCAGGATCTGATTAGGTTTACCTGCTTAAGGTGCTCACTGAGGGCGATTCTCAGGCTGCCGTTCCTTCTGTTGAGCATCTCACAAGTCATGAGGGTGTAGAAGATGGCGGTGCACACCAGCGGCATGCAGAAGTAGAACCCGAAGAGCCACCAGTCCTTCACATCTTGGTAGAACTTAGGGGGAAGCAAAGAGGGAGAAAAGGAGAGGCCTTAGGAAGTGCGAGAGCCGTGTGGTGTCTCGGGGAGCTGAAAGCCTTCATGCTTCGTGCCACGCTTGCAAGTCCACACTCGCCAGCTGTGGTAACGGGCTTGGGGGGCAGTGCTCAAAACTCCATGAAACTGGACAGTCCAGAAATTCTCCTGGCTTTAATGGCACACGAAGAGGCGGTATTAAAAAATGATCTTGATTTGGTGTCACTTACACAAGGGGCCAGATAAAGTCAAACTAGAATTAACCTTAGAAAACTGATCGTAGAACGGAGGCTACCAGAGGGGGAGGGGCAGGATGAGGGAGAGAGCAAGGTGGGGAGGGCACATAGAGGGTGGTGGACTATGGGTGTCTGGGTGATGGGTGCAGTGTGGTAACAACCTGTGGTGGTGGTGGTGGTGGGGGTGGGATCCTAAACTTGTAATACACAGATAACAATGTAAAGAATGTGACCTCAATCAACAAGAAAAAGAATTATCCTGATAAAGCCTTTTCTTATAGACTGAAGTTGCTTTTTATTACACAGCAGAAAAACCCTAATCAATAAAAAGAATTCACTTCCAACATTCATAAATTGTGTTTTGTTTTTTTTTTTTTTTTTTTGAGACATGCAGGATATATATTTACTGAGGAGTCTCAGAAATTTGGCTGGCTTGCTGTTGACTGTTGTGGTTAAAGTACCGAGGCGAACATGTTGCTTGGGAACAGCCAAGGCTGGGACTGGCTCACTGGCTCGGGTGACGTGTGAACCTCCGGCTGGTTAAGCCTGCTATGTGACCCACGCCAGCAGCTGCACCCCGACCACAGCCCTGCCCTTCTCGCTGCCCTTTAATACTTTCCACTTGGAAACCAGCCTTGCAAGTACCTTATCTGAAGGCGAGTTTAACTTTATCTCCTTGTGGGCAGGAGCTGTAAATACTAGGATTATTCACTTTTGTATCTTTTTTAAAGGAGTGAAGTTAATACCCTATAAAAAGGGAAACTGGAACTTGTTTCTAAATTCTTCCTCCCACAAAATCACCAAGTTGGGAAGAAATGCTTTCCCTTTTTGCTCTGTTTCTCCGGCTTGTTTATTTATGAAGGATAATGCAGCCTCTTGTGATATCTCAGTTCCCACAGTAAAAAATAATCTTGCTGCTCAGTTTCTGAATATAGAAGGAGGCCAGTGGGCTCCATCTACAAATGTCTATTAAAATAGTCTATAAATGGTTCCTGAGGGCAGAAGTTCTGGGCAGGGGTCCTTAGCTATTTTTATGCCACGCGTCCCTTGGAAGACTGGGGAAGACTATAATCCCTTCTGGGGATAATTCTTTTTTGTGTATATAAAGTAAAATAGATAAGATTATTTCAAAACACAGCTACCAAAATATTAATAAAATTATAATATAGTAAGATGTGCTTATTAACAAGTGAAATGGCAAATCCGAGAGCTGTAATAACTACCAGAACGATGAAGCAATGGTGAGTGTAAATACTATCAGCATTTGGAGTTTATACACCTCTATGAAAATGTATGAAACACGTGCATGAAAATGTCTGCTATTTCAATTAGTGAAAAAAAAAAGTGGGGGACCATTAAATGGTACAGTAACTGGTGGCCTATTTCATAATGGAAGGAAATGATACATTTCAGTTAGAAGTTAGTGCAAAGAAGTAATTTATTTTCCCCATCCAAGTTCATGGTCCCCTGAATTCTGTCTTCAGGTTAAGGGTAAACTCCCAAAGGGGGTGGTTTGTTCAGATCTGTTCACACAAAAATTTCCCCATCAGGGTGTAGAAAGGTTCAGTCCTGAATTAAACAAAAATTAAGATGGACTCTTGTTTTTGTTTTTCTTTAAGTAGGACACAAGTGGTTTTTGGAATATCCTCCCTGTTGCCCCCTTGCTGCCCCTCAATCCACGCTGGCCTTTTGTGCCGAGGCTCAGAAGCAGCTGCAGAGGGTCTGGAGGTTGACCCCCCTAGGGGACATGATGGAGCCCCATGCCCCCTATTTGACAGTTGCCTGCAGGGAAAGGGTAGCACATTTCCTTTCAATGATGTCACCAGCAAGGGTATGGAGGGAACCTCACCTCCATCTAGGTTAGAGCAAAGTTGAGGAGCAAAGTGTGGACCACGAGGGGAGAGGAAATAAGAAAGAAAGCACTGGAGGAGAAGGAGATTGCTGAAACTGTAGAATTGGAACAAAATCTCAAATTATCAGTTCGCACTCAGGCTGTTTCCGGTGCCCCTGTAGGTGCTCTGCTGAGGGCGGTGGCCCTGGGCCTGCCCACTCTAGAGAGGAGACTCAGGCGCTGACACCCAACTCGCTTTACATTGTCCAGCTCAGATGCTGAGTAAGCACCTCTTTAATTTGGACCTCTTCTCTCTAATGTTTTAGTAAGGATATCTAGATTGCTTATTCACAAGGCCCCAAATCTGATAACCTTTCACTGTCTACTTTGTTTTTCACTTTGGAGATTGACTTAATTTAAAAAAACAGTAGATAAGTACAGGCTTTGATTTTAAGGCTGCCCATTTGGCAGTTTTTATGAGCATTTTAAATTTTAAAACAAGAATTCCCAAGCTGGATAACTGGTCAACTGTAAAACCACTAATTTTGTGAATTTTCCAAGTTCTGAAAACATACCTTGTGATGTCTGTAAATGATTAAAGCTGCAATCTGAGCGGCATGAAACTTAATCAAAGCACTAAATTATGCTGATTTAAGAGAAATAGTTATCCTTTTGCTTCCCCCCCTTAGTCTACATGTGACTAGTTTTGCGAAGAAATATGCATTTTAAATATGTTTCCAATACACTCAGCCATTTGATTAAGATTTTCAGAGAAAATGAATCAGGTCGGTGTATTAAGCAACTGAATTTGTCAACTAAAACACTAAAAAAGTTCTGCAAATTTATGTTATTTGTAGATTATAGCTGGAGTATCCTGGGGATCTCACCCTCTACAGCTGCCCCCCCACCAAAAAAAAAAGCAAAGACATCTTCACAGTCTCCATCCTACATGCAGGAATCTGTTGCCTGAAGGTAGAGTCAGCTTTTTCAGATTAAAAATAAAAAATGATTTAACAATGGGTACTCAGCCTTTGCATCTCTGCAAAGCATTTATCAGCAAGGAATAAAATTAAATCCTTCACTGTCCCCTTCTAGCATCAGCATATCTTTAGGGACAGCTTAGAATCAGAAGCTCCTCCTTTTAAGAATAAAACATTATTAATGTCAGTGACTCACTGTTCCTACCTATGTAAACTAAATTCAAACTTGTGTTATTGGAACAGCTCACAGAGTAAAATTGGTTGGACTGCTATCCAGGTTCCAATCCTCATTTTGATTAACTATCAAGAGTAAACTCTTTTTTTTTTTTTAAAGTCTTTGTCTAACTATTGTTGAGACTTTATTTTCAGTGAACAGAACCCATACTAATATAAGTACATTTGTGTATAACTTCCTTTGAATTAAAAAAAAGTATAAACAATGTTCATTTCCCCAAGTAACTTAAAATAATGATCATCATGTCTGTCAGATGGCAATTATCGTGCTGTATTTATTATAAAAACAAATATCACTATATGCATATATGTCATCTCTGTCTCAATTGTTTCAGAATTATGAATTTCTGTGCGCATCAGCAGCTGTATCTCTAGTTATGTTGTAATATAAGAATTGGGAAAAAAAATAGATGTTCTATTTTGTAGAGATAGCAATGATAGGGGGAAAGTATGTCCTGAGCAAACTCCATACAAGCTTTGTGGACTCCACCCCCATGACACAAACCCCATGATCCCCAAAGGGAAGGTTGGGAGGATCTGAGGGTGGAGTTAAGCAACTGGGCTCTCAGTTTGGGAATTTAACTGGCCATGTGGCCAGGGGGTTGCTGGTTTGGCCACAAGGTGTGCTAGGTTTTGCCAACTCGGCGGGTCATTGGGATTCCAGGTCAGCGGAACGGGTAGGACGCATTTACCAACTTATCTCCCTTTTCTTCTCTCTGAGATATTCATTTCCCATTTCCCCTTCCCTTGTAAATAAACTTTTTATCAAGATTTTGTGTATGTCTGCAGTTTAGCATTCATAAGTCCCCTTAAAGCGCGCGGGTGAGGACCCACAGTCAGGCAACCCCATTTTATATCGGGGTTTGCCCTGTAACAGCTATAGGTCTGGGTCATGGCAAAGCACTAATGAAGACCTCCTCCCCGCCCTGTTCGTGCCCTTTGAACTCCTGTACCTCCATGAATTTCGACGTGGCATTGAGCATACAGGTCTTGTGCTGTTCACCCCTGTATTCAAAGGGCACCATGACGAAGCCGATGGCTTCAGGGATGGCCAGGATGAAGGACAGGATCCAGATGGAGACGATTTCAATGGCAGTGATCAAGGGGATCCCGATTCCCTGAACACGACTCCAGGAGGCTACTGCTCTATACCTGGAAAAAAAAAAAAAAAGGAAATTTAAAGTTCATTTCAATTAAATGAAAATTAGAAATACTGGAAAGTTCCTTCTCCTGGCCAGTGACAAGCTACTGGCTTTTTAGGAACTTTCCAAAAGTCCTAGTGTAAAAAACAAGTGGAGCTATTAAGAGTTCTATTTGGACATGAATTATCTTGTAGGCCTGAGATATTGGGTGTCTAGCAAAATCTTGTGAGAATTTAGAATGTGGCAGCATCTGGAAGGTCAGCCCCTGGTTTTTGAACTGGAATAAAAGTGGATGATGAGAGGGATCTAGAAAAGCTACTGCTACTTGCTCTGTTAATAGGTTATTTTTCTTTACATAGTCTGAAAAATACTTTTGTTTGAAATGGATCGAGAGATCCTCATGTGAATACTGGCCATTGATACGCCATCATTTTCACCCTCTACAAAATACGATCACAGTGGGCTTGTAACATACGGCAGTTTTAGTAAGTAAATAATATTTCTGGTAAATGTTAAAGAATGACTATGCCTTTCTCATTATGGTCTTGTGCTAGAGTATATAAAACTGAGTTAAAGACACCTTGGTTCCTAACCATTTGGATTTATAATCCAATGGAAAAGAATTACTCATACAGAAGTCATAAGGTATTAAAGTAACTGAACAATTATTTCTATCCAAAAACAATTGCTAAGAAATTGTGCTTACATTTTTTTTACTTATTTACATCTTTTAATATTTTGTGATCATAATCACATTTGAATGTTAAATCTAAGAAAGGTTTGATTTCAGAAACTATGTTCTTTGAGGGTCTGGTGTTAACCGGTCCTAGACTTACTATTATGAAGGGATCTGTGACGCGAAATGGTATTTTTTGTGGCTTCATTCTTGAAGTTTTTGTTGCTGTTGTAATGGAAAGTAAACATTCTCTTTAGAGCTTTCATTAGTGCCAGAAGGCGGCCATAAAACGGTCGAAAGCATTGAAGACAGGTGTTTGTGGGTTTGCAGGACTTGTGACTTACTGTGGAAGATTAGTCAGGAAAACTAAACAATCTCCAAGCTACCCATATCCTCCAAGATGAGCTCTTATCACTATTTAGTGTTATGTCTCAGGTCATCTACACAGGGTATATCAGAAAAACACAGCTCCTAGGAATTATGCTCCCTAGTTCTATACTAGAATTGCCTGTAGATTAGAGCCTATAGATTTGGTAATCACAAGGAAACTGCATGATGACTATAAAGCACATTTTGTTAGAGAAATGTTTTGCAAAAGATTTTTAGGGTGAGATTAGTGTATAATAGGATTCTCTAAAAAAAGTCCAGATTCGTTCAGAATGGAATAAAATACAGCTATGCAAACAGATCAAGAAAATCCTTTCACAACATAGCCAAGACTGCATTTTTAAATTTATGGCTAATTCCATGGGGGTAAAGACTGCTATTTATTTTGCTTTCCGCTTCTGTTTACTTTTCTTTGTAGCCTTATTAGACTGGCTGCCTGATGACCAGTAAAAGTTAAAAGGAGTGGAGACTGGATGTCTATATCCCAGACTATCAATGAGTTTTATCTGTTTTCTCTCCTTCTCTTAAATCAGTTATCAGGAAAGATCATTTAATGAAACACTTTAGCTTTAAAAGGATAAGAAAATAAAATTTAAATTAAAAAAATAAAAAATTCAAAAAAAAAAAAAAGGATAAGAAGCCAGATTTCTTAGGCAAGATTGGTGAGAGAAGGTGGCTGAAATAAGAAAATGTCGTTGATATGTTCTCATGATGAATATTTTGTGCCACGAGTTCTCAGAATATTATGGATCTATAATCCATTATAGATCTAACATTTAACATCGGTAGAAGTAGTTTTTAGTGTCCAGTTTAGCAAATGAGAGTTATGATAATTCCCATTTGCAATCACTTTAGTCTTGATAAATTGTCTGTGGGAAGGAAAAACAACCACAAACAGCAATTAAGAAGAATCATTTGTGATGATGGGTTGGGGACAGGTGTGGGAAATAAGAAATATTAGATATTCCAAAAAGTGATTTCTATTTGGAACATAATGTATTAATACTCATATGTACAGAAATATGTTCTCCTCATGAGGTGTGATAATAACCAGTCTTCAATCTAGTTTGTGTTTTTATATATACATGTATGACATCTTCCCTTGTCATAGAAAATCTGCACGCACAGATCCAACCACCAGCTGATATTCCAGAAGCAATCCCTCCTCTCTGAAATGCTGTTCTCACTTGGCTTCAACTACATTCTCCTGGTTTCCCCCGCCTTACACCTTGCAGGGCACTCCTCAGCTCCCTGGCTGATTGTGTCCACTCCTCAAATTCTTCGCATTTGATTTCTCTTTAGTTTTTCGATTGCTTTTCTATGTAAACTCTGTTAGTGACCTTGTCCATCTCAAGGTTTACAGTAGCATTTAACTTATTTATATGCTGATAATTCTCAAATTTATTTATTTATTTATTTATTTATTTATTTATTTATTTATTTATTTATTTATTTATTTATTGTGGGACCCTCGCTAGTGGCCGGGGATCGAACTGGCGCTGATAATTCTCAAATTTATTTATTTATTTATTTATTTATTTATTGTGGGACCCTCGCTAGTGGCCGGGGATCGAACTGGCGCTGCAGAGGCTGCGGACAGCCTCGCAATCCAGCGCTCAACCGCTGCGCCACCAGGGGAGGCCCAAGTCTCAAATTTATAAGCTAGCTTAGACCCTCACTTCTAACTCTAAGCTTGTACACTCAATTGCCTACTTGAACTCTCCACTCAGGTATCTAAAAGGCATTCAAGCTCACCCCAATCAGCCTCCTGGTCTTCTTTGACCCCTAATTTGCTCTGTCCCCACTCTTAACCTCTCAGGCCTAAAGCCGTGAAGGTAGCCTTCATTCCCCTTTTTTTCTTCTACCGTGCATCCAGTTCTCGAGCAAACCTCTTGCAACCTCTTCCTTCCAATGGAAGTTACCCAATGCAGCCACTTCTCCCCGCCTCTCCCGTTTCCCTTCGGCCTGGGTTACTGCCACATGTGCTGCCTGGGTTACTTCCCACATGTCTCCCGGTGTCCTCTCTGTCCTACTCCAGTCTACCCTGACCACTGCGGCCATGGCGAGCCCCTAAAATGCAAGTCAATCACGTGAGCCGTGTGCTCAAATCCCCAAATGCTTTCCCACCCAACGGGAATCCCAGGATGTTTCGGAGCTGCTTCCTCGCTTCATTACTCAACTGTCTCTTTTCACAGAGGCCTTCTCTGAGCACCAGATTTGAAATTCCCAGCCTTCCCTCTAAACTTACTTTGTCCCACTTGGATAAATTTTTCTCCATAGTGCTGATGGTCATGTGACCAATCAAATATTTTATTTATTTTGTGTATTGTCTCTACCCCTCCTTTTAGAATATAAGCACTACACAGCAGCTTTGCAAGTTGCTCACCACACCTACAGCAAGAAGGTGCCGAATAATAAATACATGTAGTATTAAGTATCTTTGTTTCCTTACCAGGCATTTCTTTTTTATTGGCTAGAGCCAATCGCATACCATGACCTGAACATTTTATTTTTCAAGTCAGTCTTGAATTAGGCAACAGATACATAGATTCATGCTTTTATTATACTAGTATCAAAGATAAAAAACAAACAAGCAAACAAACAGAAAACCAAAAACCAAAACCAGACAGAAATTTTGGGCTGATTTTTCACCCCTTCTGTTCTGGTTGGGAACCTGAGAACTGGCGTGTCAACAAATCCTCTGCCTGGTCTTCAGTGAATTTGGGGAGACAGGGCTGGGGCTCTGGTCTGCTAGCTCCCGGGGGGGGGTCTTTTCTCATGATATCACCTTGTACCCTGTCATGTGAAATGCCAAAATAAAATAATAAATTACATGTTTTATTTATGTAGAAATCTTTTTTACTGTGTATGTCTATAAATAGATTTTAAACAAGTTTTCAAGAGCAGTGGCATTTAATGCAAGTTTTTGCATCTTAAGGTATGGTCTGGGACAATCATTGATGTGAAAAAGATTATTATTGAATATACTTTAAAATAGTATAAAATCAAATTTAAATTCAAATGTATTACTTCAACAAAATCCATTCTTATTTCTTCTTACTCTTTGCTCATTTCTATCCTTTCAAGTACAGTTTGAATATATATTATAATCTTATTAGTTGCAATTTTATTTTCAGCTGTATTCACTTTTCATTTTAAAAATAGTCATGTTTCTACATAGGCATGAAAATTTATTAATTTAATGACTTCCCAGTGTAACAAGACAGTGACACATGTCTTGTCTGAAAGTCTTCTAAGTTCACATCATAGCTAGTGTTTCAAGTTTATGAATAACATGCCTATAAATGTTTTATACATTCAGAAGTTTTTCTCTTTTTTGAATTATTTTCATGGGCTAATTCTCTTGAGGGGGATTAATGAATTAAGGGAATAAAAAATACCATAAGAACCCTAAAATAATATTTCTCGACTTAAGTGTCCAATGACAGAGTGGAATACTACTCAGCTATAAAAAAGAGGAAATCTTGCCAAACAAAGGAACAGACAAAACTAAACCAAAACAGACTTTAGAAATCCAATGGTAGAATTGAGCCTACCAGAGGAGGAGAGTGGGGGGCTGGGAGCAAAGTGGGGAGGGGCCACAATGGACTCTGGTGGAGGACCCCAGGTACCTAGGTGGTAGGTGTGATGTGGTTACTGACAACTGAAGAGGTGTGAACCCATACCCCTGAATGATATACAGCATTGTAAGCCAGTGCTACCTCAATAAAAATAATACAACTTTTAAAAAGAAAGAATAAAGAAAATATTCTTTGTAAAAAAAAAAAGGTTTCTACCAATTGCCAGTCAGTGCTCACCTACATTTGAATTTATGCCAGCTGAAGTTATTTAACATCACGACTGCCACTTCCGAGGGTCCAGCAGCACTTTCAGGTTCCCCTCTGCACATCTGTTTTTTTTTTTAAAGGTTTATTTATTTATGCATACAAGAGTGGGGTGTCAACACATCTTTAACTAATGCAAAGGTGACCATTTGTAATGTTTCATGACTAGGAGTCTTCCTGTGTTAGACAAACCATTCACCATACAAAGGTTTGGAGGCAACAGTGTAGGAGGAAGGGTTTTAGAGAGGAAATAGTCAGGGTAAAAAGGGAGCTGCTAATTAATGACTTGACACTTCTGCAATGTGGTCCTTCAGGGGGCTGACTGTGCCTGCTGTGACCAATTGAGTACAGATGCTGTGACCTCTTGCCAGTCTCTGGCCTGGCCTCTAAGTGCGGTAGAGGGTCCTGCCCTACAGCCCTAGGCCTGCTGGAGAGAACGCACGGAGAGGCCCTGGACTATGTGAGAGCAGCTCAACACCCAGCTGCTGCTGCCAGCTGCTCCAGGCATGTGAGCCTTGCCCCTCCTCCCCCAAGACAGGCGCAGCTGCCAGCTGAATCCACCAGGAGACCCCAGTCAAAGTGACAAGGAGCAGAACCTCCAAATTCTGGCTCCACATCATGGTAAGAAAGAAAAAAAAAAAAGGTTGTTATTTTAAACTGCTATGTTTTAGGATAGTTTGTTATATAAAAAAAAAATGAGGTAGCCTAAAGAACCAGACAACCGAATTAAGATAAAAGAATGAATAGCTCCCGGCGACCAGGGACAGACCCAACATGAGGCCCTGAGGTCTTCTGTCCCCCGGGTCTCCTGGCCCAGCCATTTCCTCCAAGGCTTCACTGTTGCCACGTGACTCCACGACAGCAAGGCGGAACCAAGTCTAAGTCTAAATAAAAATGAGGTCTTTCTGGAAGTCAGTTCTGTGCTCTTTAGATTAGGATAAACCATTGGGATTCTCAGTGAGAACCAGCAGTTATTGGCAACCACGGGCTAAAGAACTAACATCAGCTTTTGAGGTTGAGGCATATCAAATACAGTCGCCTTATTTATTAGGTCGTTGGAACTTTCCCAGGTTCCTGATTACATATCATTCTGGACTAGGTGTTAGAAGTGTTTTATCTTTTTTTTTTTAAATATTTATTTATTTGTACATACAAGAGATGGGGTACAGGCCAGAGGAGTGGGGAGGGGGCGGTGAGAGGATTCACCAGAGACAGCGGGGAACAGAACAGGCAGACTGACTGAGATACACTGGCTGAGGGGAGCAGTGGGCGAGACAGGAGAGGTCTGCTGCGCCATGTGGGTAGCTCCCTGCCCAGGGATTGAACTCAGGCTGCAGAGGCTGCGGACAGCTTCATAGGCTGTGTCTTAACCCCTTGAGCCACCAGGGAGGCCCAAGTTATATCTTTTTACAGCCTCCTTCCCCAGGCAACTTTAAGTGCAAGCTGGCTCTGTACCCAGATCTTGTTACTGGTCTGACTGCAGTCATCTTCCACTTTAAACACCACAGTTAAACTGCACAAAGAACAGCTCTGAATTCCCTTCCCCCCTCACGTCTCCCTGTTTTTTTCCATCCAAACTCCAATAATATATAAAGTGTGTTGCTTACAGCAGGCAGAAATATCTATTTTAATTATTGGTAATATATCATTATTCATATTTAGTTGGGAAAAAGTTCATTCATTTCACAAGGATACTGCCTTTGCATTAAAAAATGATTTCAGGGCCTCCCCGGTGGTGCAGCGGTTGAGTGCTGGGTTGCAAAGCTGCCCGCAGCCTCTGCAGCGCCAGTTCGATCCCCGGCCACAGGGCGAGGGTCCCGCATGGTGCGCAGACCTCTCCTGCCGCCCGCTGCTCCCCTCAGCAGTGTACTTCGGTCCTTCTGCCTGCTCTGCTCCCTGCTCTGGCTCTGGTGAATTCTCTCACTCTCCTGCACTTCTGACTGTACCCAGTGCTTATATAAATAAATAAACAAATAAATCTTTAAAAAAAAATGATTTCAATGATGAAGCTGAATGGGGGTTCAAATTTCTTTCTAAATTTTCTCTTTCTTCTGAGATTCCTGTTTTCTTTTCAGTGACTAAGGACATGAAATAAAAGTAAATAAATAAAAGTTGGACTGGAGGAGGAATTGGTGAAAAGATGAAATGAGACAAGCCCATAGTTGAAATTAATGAAAGTTCATCCACTCTGGAATGAATTAGATGCTTTCTTTTGCTGCTGGCTCACCTTAACCAGAGAAACAGGCTGTAGTGAGGAAGCTAGACCTTTTGTTTAATCTGACAGTATCCCACAGTCACTGAGCAATCTGTTCTGATGGAGCCTGATTCCATCCTTTATTTTTAAAAAGGAATTTGATATTCATATATCTGCACATCTAAATTATATTTAACATCCTTATCCATTTCCCTAACCTGGGTAAAAGATTGCTTTCAACTTTTTGCTGTAAACAATCTCGTAAAGAACATCTTCGTGTATAATCTTTGGGTTGTTTCTTTACAACAGATATTGTAATTACAAGGTCCAAGGGCAGACAAATTTGTAGGATTGTACTTCACAGAAGGGCTATTCAAATCTCTACTCCCACCAGACATTGAGAAACATGCCTTTAAATCAGAGTTTCTTTGATTATGTGAACATTATTCATGTTAATTAGTCATTTAAATTTCTTTGTTGATTTTTATATTCATACCCTTTGTATATGGATGTCTTAGGATTTTAATTACTATTTATTGGGCCTTTTAAACACCAAGAATAACCATGTGTTGTAGTTTTTGCTGCAGATATCTCACTGAACTTATCACTTTGTTTAGTTGTTTTTTAATTTTATGTCTATCTTAATTCTTTAAAAATTTTATCCTGAAATACACTTATAATTCCGACCATCATTTTTAATTTCAGAAAGCCTTTCTTTTTTTTTTTTTTTTAATTTAAGCATGTTTTTATTTATTTATTTATTTGTTTGTTTATACATGCACTGGGTACAGTCAGAAGCGCGGGAGGGTGAGAGAATTCACCAGAGCCAGAGCGGGGAGCAGAGCAGGCAAAAGGACCGAAGTACACTGCTGAGGGGAGCAGCGGGCGGCAGGAGAGGTCTGCGCGCCATGTGGGACCCTCCTCCAGTGGCCATGGAGCAGCCGGGGATCGAACTGGCGCCGCAGAGGCCGCGGGCAGCTTCGCAACCCAGCGCTCAACCTCTGCGCCACCGGGGAGGCCCAGCCTTTCTTTTTTGTGATCAAAAAGATATTACTCTATTTTCTTCTACTGCTTTATGGCTTGCATTTTAACATGCTTGAGCATGGTGGTTAAGAACACAGAAGACTTATATTTGATTATGGGCTCCTGTAGTTGGTAGCTGACTGGTTCCCATTAACCTCTTTCAAATCCTGCTTCCACATCTGTAAAATGGGGATAATTACAGCATATCATAAGGAGTGTTGTAAGCATTAAATGAGATAATTTTTGTATTTTTAATAGGGCCTCATACATACTAATATTCAATAAATTGTTATTATTGATATATAGCACAAGACTTCAGTGTCCTTTTTTTCCTCTACAACTATTTATTGATGGATCTTTCTCTGACCCATTATGCTCAGAGTGATTTCAGCCTCTCTTTCACACTTCTATATTGTAATATGTGTTTCTGGATTTCCCAATGATTTTTCAATGCATTTGTATTTGTGTATGCCATTTTTTTAAATATCACAGCTTTAGAATATTTATTTATTTATTTATATTTAAGAACTAGGGTACAGGCCAGATGCACAGGAGGGTGAGAGGACCCACCAGAGACAGAGCAGGGAACAGAACAGGCAGACTGACAAAATACACTGCTGAGGGGAGCAGCGGACACGACAGGAGAGGTCTGCTGCACCATGTGGGACCCTTGTGGCCGGCTGGGATCAAATCAGTGCTGCAGAGGCTGTGGACAGCCTCATTGCGCAGTGCTCAACTGCCTGTGCCACCAGGGGAGGCCCAGCTTTAGAATGTTTAACAATGTCATGTAGAAAAAGTGTGCATCTAAGACACATAATTATTTTTTAAATTGTTGTGATTATATCTCTTCCCCACATAGATTTTAGAGTTATATTTTAATAAAAACATTAATTGGATATCTTAGTGAGAAAATTGTTACGTCACTGAAAATGCATCTTGATAAATGCAGAAAAAATGGACACATTAGTAATGTCCTAGATATAATCTAAAGACTTCAGTTTTTAGACAACAGTACAAGGAGGAACGATGTTCTCGGGATGTTCAGAGCGGGCAGTTCACTGGTGAATACAATCCAGATTATAGATGCTTAGTTCTAAAGGTGATCACAATTAGCATCCTCTGTTATTTAATGAAGTGGAAATGATATGGTGGCTACCTATGGTGTGCAAATATTTCACGCCCTTAAAATCTGATAGGATGCAAAAAACCCTATGTAGACCTCAGGATTTCCTAAGAATGGCTGACAGATGGTGAAGCTGATTCTGATCCTTGTGTTTACCTTACAGTGACAGCAGCTTGGCCAACAGCATCACTGCACTTTAAATACTAGTGGAATTGTTTTCTGTGCTTTACTTTTGGGAATAAATTTCTTTTTAATAACACTACTAGACATTTTGTTTATTGTTTCACAGTTGTTATAGCCATAAATTTATAACAAGGATACCATTATAATTTTTAAGTACTAATGTTTAAGCATAACAGTTTTGGTCCTAAAAGTTAATTGTAAATGATAAATACCAAAATAGCTGCAAACACTAAATGTTCTTTAAGAAAGGGCAACTCTGGGCCTCCCCGGTGGTGCAGTGGGTTGAATGCTGCACCTTGAAGCTGTCCGCAGCCTCTGCAGCACAGGTTCGATTCCCAGCCAGCCAGGGAGAAACCCACATGGCACTAAAGACCTCTCCTGCCTGTCCCGCTGCTCTCCTCAGCAGTGTCTTCAGTCTGTCTGCCTGTTCTACTCCCTGCTCTGTCTTTGGTAAATTCTCTCACCCTCCTGCACCTCTGACTGTACCCCAGTTTTGTATTAATAAATAAATCTTTAAAAAAAAAAGAAAGCAAGACTCAAGCATTCTCTGAAAGATTGTCAAGAGTATGAAACAGAAAGAAATGGAAACCTTTTCTAAATTGTAGGAAAGTCAATTGAAAAGCACATTGAATAGCATGTGCAAAAGATTATAGTCAATGCAAAAGAGACTAAAGGAAGAATGTATCAGAAAGTTCCTAACTTCATTCTTTATAATTCGTGCATGGAAATTAGAAGGTGAAGAAAATAAAATCTAGAAGTTTATGGAGTTAAGGACTTCTTTTTTAATTAATTAAAAACAATTTTTCTTACATGATTGTAGTCCCCATAGTTATCCTGCCCCCCAAATCACCCATGAACAATCATCATATTCACTGGTGTTAATCCCTGTTCTGGTTTGCCCCACGCCTGCCCCTCCTTGGCTATATGCCTCAGCTCTATGGTCAGCTGCTACTTTTGACTTTTTCTTGACCTTTTGCTTGGTTTCTCTATATTCCACATATAAGTGAGTCCATCTGGTATTTATTTTTTTCCCAGAAGGGACTTTTCTTTAAAAAAGTCTTGACATCCATGTTTGAGGAATTTTCTGGAAAGACTAGAGACATTTGATGGATCTTTCAGAATTGAATCAAGGTGTGCCTTGATTATTTCTTTTAAAATCATGAAACATTCCAGGCATTCAAAAAAGCACAGACAAGAACCAAACAATGTTGCACACTTACCACTCAGCTCAGCTAATCCAGCCTTATAACTGTAGCTGAATGGTGTTTTCTTTAGTGCCATAATACATCTGCCATTGAAAGCACAGTGTCTGCATGTTCTAGAATCTCTTTCCAAAGTTCATTCCACCTAATATGTTCATTCTCCCTTTGTTGCCATCGGGATGCCCAGTGTTTGTAACTGGCAAATGTTCTAGGCACAAATCGTCTGAGCCAAAAATGGTGATCATTAGCCAGTGTGTAAGATAATTCTAAACAGAAGAGCAAGGCTGCTAATATTTTAGTCCACTTAAAACCAACTGGCCAAGGCACCAACTCTCAGAGCTCCTTGTCTTCGCTCTCCCCCTCCTTTCGTATGTGTGTGAGAAAAATGCTTTTCTAAACCGGACGAAAAAGTAAAAGGAAAGAAACACGTTACCTGTCGACGCTGAGCGCACAGAGATTGAGGACAGTGATCCCCACTGAGGACTTCTGCAAAAAGGGGAACAATTTGCAGAGGAACATGCCGAAGTCGTTGTGTTCGAAAGGCCAGCGCCCGGCCAGCAGCTGAAAAAGGAGACGCAGTGGTGAGAGATGGAGAGCTTGCTTGGGTACCTGCACACGTCTAAGTATGCCTCTGAGCTTCTCAGCGTCATTAGTCACTGTGCCTTCAGGTTAGCACGGTAGCCATAGAGTACTGTCATTACCACCATCATCATCACATATGTATTATATATGTCATCATATAGATATAACAATTGCTTATATATATGCATATATATAAATATATATATTTTTTCAAAGCCTCAGCAATATTTTATCTGGAAAGATATGGAGAATGAGACAAGTAATGAGATGAACCTTTGATCACACAACAGGAGGCAGCAAATGTTTAGATTTTGAAGCGAGAAGTGGGCAGCCATTGCTTATCAGTGTTTACTAAGTCATGAATTAAGCAAGTCATTTTCAACTAGTGGCCTTGGAACATTGTATTATCTCCTGACAAGCAGCCAGAATGCTGAAGGAGAGACCATGGAGAATACTGGGAAATGAAGTGACTTAGGACGCACTGACTTGAGCTACCCTGAATGTACCTTTTCCTCTGAATTTACTTACTGACTCTGCTTCAATAGCTGCAATACAAGTGGCTTATGTGTATTTAGGGTCCAACTTCCCTTTATCGTACTGAAAAATGTGGTTACTGTTTGTAGTATTTGCAGGCAAATCTATTATTTCATGCTGCCAGTGTAGAGCACCCTCTAGCGGCTGTGGTAAGTTGCACACAGCTCCCCAGTGACTGCTGACATGTGGCCCAGCAGGTCTCGTTCTGGAGCTCCTTCTTAAATGTTTAAAGCTCAGCTACCTAAAAGGGGGATGGCGGTCCCTGCTGAATTTATGGTGCCTTTCCAAGAGTAAAACACAGTATTGATTTCCTTCCTAGTTTTTGCTTAGTGACTCAGAATTTAAACTTGCTCTACTTAATAGGAAACACTATCCTACTCATTTGACAAACTTGTCTTTTGCTCTTTGCAAAGTACCCATTGCCATCGTAATTCTAAGCTGAGCTTCACCGTCTACCATTTTAAAAAGACTATGTGAGGTTTAGTTTTATGGTCAGTGTGGTCATTAGCATGAGTTATTGACGGAGGGTGGGGACTGTAGCTCATAGACACAAAATCAGAACCTAAGCATTCTGAGAATTTAGTAATAACCACACTCTTCTATAATTCTATTTTTTATGGCTTAGATTTCAGAAATTCCTTCTTCTTAGTCTTGTAGCAAGCTTTCATTTGTTTTGAAGTGTTTTCTAAAAAGAACTTTTCCTTTGATCCAATTCTGTCTCTGGCCTCCCTTTCAGTCCCACCAATGTTGGTTGGTGTTTTCTCAGAATTTCCAAATAATCTTTGTCCAAGGGTAACTGGTGGGCTCAGTACCCGAGAGCCGCCTTAAATACTGACCTTTCTCATGGAGCTAACAAATAATTACAGCCTTGCCGACTGCTGGTTATTAATGTTTGATGCAAGCAAAGGCATAAAACACAATTTCTGGGATGAATCACCACCTATAAAGAAAGGAAAATCGTAAAACTGCTTTTCATAGATTGAGAGTTTAGTACTTTGGTCCAGCATTGTATTTCTCCACAAAGACTACAGAGGTGTAATTAAAACATGTAGGAATTGTTTGTGGTGCACTTTGAATTGAGTAGCTGAACTGTTATGGTTGGTTCATTCCCCAAACAGGATCCTAAAATCCACATTGGGGTGAATTTCCCAATGCACAATCAAACGAGAGAAAAGGATGTTTCTTGCTTTACAAAGAAAACTGATGTCTCATGATAAGTGCTGAGAAAAATGATCTAGAAAACTCAACAACTGAGCATGTGTTAATTCAGACCCATCCAATTGCAATTGGATATTTTTTCCTTTTCCAAGCTTCCTTAAACTTTCAACTTCCTTGAACTTAAAGTAGGTTAGGTATAAAGGAAGGGCAGAAGGGAAAGAGATCATGGAATTGGTGATCAGTAAGCAAGATCACAGAATTGTCTTTGACACAATTAGGTTTTTGTTTTTGTTCAATGTTCCCCTACTGATTCTTCCTGGGAATTATAGACAAAGGGGAAAGATATCATGGAAGGAAAAATTTTCAGTACAATCATACTTTAGACTTAACCTGTGCCTGCTTCATTCTGAAAGGGTGTGTAGATAGTCATTTCTAAAAGATTGTATGAGGTTTAATTTCATGGTTAGTTGGTGGTGATTAACATGAGTCCATGGAATGAGAGTGGGAAACTTTCCCCCTCTCTGGAAAAGAGTCAGTTTTCTCCCTCTCTGGTTAAATATTCCTTTTTCAAGAGCCATCATTATTAATTCCCAATCTCAAGTGGGACCTGCATGTTAGTGCCTTTCATGGAACCAGTGTTGGAGTCATCTGGCATGCAGAGTCTTCTTTCTATTCTGTTTTAGCAATAAAACACATAAAAGAACAAAAATATTGAAAAGGCATAGAGAGAAGTTCATCTCTTATTTAGAAAAGACATTTTGAGGCTCCTGAAAGACTGTTGGAAGTCATCTTTTCTGTTATTTGCTAACAGTTAAAATTAAAAATACAATATATAAATGTTAAAAATTAAGCTGTACAAAAACACAATACAAGTGAGTTTCCCTTCCAATCAAGGTCCCTAAACTGCTTGCCCAAAGGCAACCACTGTTAATTGTTAATTGTGGTTTTTTTTTTCCAGCAAACTTCCTATGTACATTAAAGCATGTGTCCTTTTAAAAAAGACAAGTGGGAACATATGGAGATAATAAAGGCTATTTGATCTTTTTTTAGTATTAGTAATGGTATTACAGACCATTATGATCTTTTTTCTAGAATACTTCTCTGGGAAGTATTTCTACTGACTAATTAAAAGGTTTTGATTTTAGAGGCATGTTAATGAACCAGTTTAGACTGGGTTAGGAAAAGATAAGTTAGTATTTAGACTAAACCTAAGACCATGGCAGAAGAACTACTTGACCTTGTGAATGTTAACACGCTCTTCTCAATTCAGTGAAAGAAAAACCAAACTAGGCTGACAGACTGATAAGTCGAATTAGTCCAAAGGCTTAATCTGGCAGCTTGGAGCAGTCATAGCTTATTTTTGTGAGTATTTATAGTTTCTAAAGACTTCTCACAGTACCTGATGCATTTTGGGTGTAGAATAAATGAATGTTTCCAACACGTTAGGACAATATATTTTGAAGTTAGTCCCAATTATGCCCTGAAAACACATTCATCTCATAATTTACTTTCTATTTAAAAGTTGTTTATCTATAGTCCAAAGTCCACTTGACCCTTGAACACGGATTAGGCATGCACAGGTCTGCCGACACCATTTTTTCCCTACCTCTGGGTTCTGCATTCTTGAGCTCAACCAACCTTGGCTCTTGGATGAAGAACTAACAAGAAGAGACTTGAGCATTGTGGATTCTGGTGTGGGGGCATGGGTTCTGAAGCTAATCCCTGCAGAGACCAAGGAATGACTACAGGGAAACTTGGGGGGAGACAAAATTATGCTTGGATTTTCACAACTGTAGCATTTCCTCTCTGTGTTGAAAGGAGACTGTGCACCTGCCAGCTAGCTTTTTTTTTTAAATATTTTATTTTATTTTATATAATTCTTACATCATTTTTCATTTTTGCACAGTGTATGCATTTTCATTTTGGTTCTATTCCTCATACAATTCCCACCCCCCTGATTTTGGCCCTGACCCCTCCTCTTCTCCCTCCCCCGCCCCCACGTATTGTGTCTCTGGTTTATAGTTGTTTGTTGATTTTGATTTTTCTTTATTATAATTAGTCTTTTTCCTCTGCCAGCTAGTTGTGAGGAGTGGAGGTGCAGAGTCCAGGTGGAAGAGGGACTGCCACAAGCCCCTTCCTGGAGACCTCTCACTTTCAGCTGTGATGAGACAGCGCCCGAGCAGCACTCAGAGGGGATGCCCATCCTGTGATCTGAGTGGGCACCATGTCCTCACCTCCTGCAGTGGACCACAGAGAATCCCCCACAGAGCAATAACACAGGCAGGGAAGGGGCACTTGCACGTGCCGTTTTAGTGGAGGACATTCACCTTAGTCCAGCCTAGGGGGCTTTGGGACATCCTGCTTTGGGATTTAGTCATTCTAAAACATGGGAGCTTATCAGTGTTTCGTGTGGTATAAATCCTTAGGCAAACCTGGCTTATACAGGCTTAAAAATGCATTCTACTTTATCGTGTTGATTTAACACCATCTAAAGCAGCCACACATACACAGTCTTGTATTGCTTAACGATGGACCTCATAAGTGATGGTGGTCTCCACGGGCTAGACCACATGGGCCGAGTGTGTAGACTAGACCATGTAGGTTTGTGTACTGACACTCTATGGTCAATAACAGCATTGCTTAAAGGCGCTTCTCAGGGTACCTGTCATTAAGTAACACCTTCTACATTCATTCGTGCCATGCAGTGGTGCTTTTGTTTTCAGGTGGTTCTCAGGGACTTTATATTTCAGGTCCTTTTCTCTTGGGCAAATAGCCTGATTCATCATGGGAGGTTGAGTTATTTTTACTTTACACTGAATGCTCTCTGGTTGTTTAGCTTTGATTGTTCTTTAGTCCATTCTACATCCAAAGTTCATCAGTAGGAGCCCCGCAGAGAGGGACTTCTCAGTGTGTCTGTACACTGGAAAGATTTAGGAAGCATTAAAAGCTCCCAGTGCCTGGGCTGTATGTCCTTGAACTATGTGCTGATTTCAGGGTAATTTTACTGCTCTCTTCACACCCATACCCCTGGCCCAGGGGGCATCTGGCAATGTCAGGAGGCATTTTTGGTTATTACAACTAACTAGTAGGGAGGATACTAGTATCTAGTGGGTAGAAGCCAGGGATGCTGCTAACCTTCCCACAACGCACAGGGCAGGCACGCAGTGAGGAGTCAGCCGGCCCCATGGCAGTGGTGGTGAGGCTGAAAACCCTGTCCTAGCTCAATGAAACCTGAATCTTGGGGGGGGGGGGTGAAACCCAAGCCTCAGTAGTTTCTAAAGCTCCTGGGTGATTCCAATGTGCAACTGAGGCTGAGCCCGTGTCCCCACTATGGTCCTCTCACTTGCATACACAGAAGCCCCTGGAGGGCAGGTCATAGCAGAATGCTGGGCCCCACACCCACAGTTCCTGACTTGGTGGGACTAAGGAAGAGGGGCCTGTGAATCTGCATTTCTAAAACAGCTCAGGTGATGTGCAGATGTTGCCTCTGATGACATCTGACAACCACTCCTGTAGGAGCAGCAAAAGCCAAAACTGACAGCCAGACTATGGGGGAGGAGCAGAAAAAGTGCCCAATGTAAACTTAAGAAATCAAAAATAATAATGGTTGGTCATTCCTTACCCCTCAACACTCGTCCCTAAAGGCATTGGCAGACAGAGGTAGTTCAGTTATGAGAACTGACTGGTACAGCAGCTCCTCCTGATGTTGTTCGCCAAGTATCCTTTTGTTATAATATTGAAGAGAGGGAAAAAGAATGGTTTCTAGAGGGGCCGCTGTCTGTGGGGAGCCTGCAGCTCTCCCCATTTCTGGCTCGGTTTTCTCTGGGACTTCAGTTTCCTCCACCACTTTCCAAAGATGTGCACCTGGGGTCACTGGCATCTCCCAGAGAGTGAGGGTGGGCAGGGTGCTCTGAGCCTGGGACAGGAGGGTGTCCTGCCCGGGCTGGGACCCGCCTGAGCTGCCAGGAGCTGCTCCAGCCACCCCCACCCTGATCTGGAATAAGCGGTTTGGAAAATGAATGGAAAAAACTGATAGTTTAATATAAAAAGTGCTTTGGGTCTTTATTTGGAAGTTTGGTGATATTTTGGGGACTGGAAATATGCTGGAGGAACTCAACTCCTGTTCATATCAATTAGCCTATGGTCAAGTTGGTTACCATAGACATCATTT
Organism: Talpa europaea; assembly: GCF_964194135.1. Lineage (NCBI taxonomy): Eukaryota > Metazoa > Chordata > Mammalia > Eulipotyphla > Talpidae > Talpa > Talpa europaea. The sequence goes on from NC_140077.1 coordinate 108,097,478, forward strand.
TGCAAATCACAGATACTAAGGATATGCTTGGCTGCATTAAGGCAGGCTTTGCTGCTTTGGCCTCATGTTGTAGCCTGTGGTCCCAGCTACCTGGCACTGCAAGATGAAGCTGCTCTTTCCTTAAATTCAAATTAGGTAGTGAACTCATAGGGCTTAGGTTCAAGTTCAAGATTTAGTGGATAGTAACTCTGTAGCCTTGGATAAGTCGCTTTTCTGTTATTTATTAAATGGTGGTTCTCATACTTGCCATGTGGCATGAAGACCACTTGGGAGACCCCAAGGGGGCGATGTATACGAAGAGTACACACTGCACAAATGCCGCTACTTTGAACTGCTGTAGTTTGTCATCATAAATGGAAAGGTCCTGTTAATGCATGACTTAATAAAAAAAAAAAAAGAAAATATAAGCGAACCTACCCCTTTTTAGTCATTCCAGATGTTACTAGCCACTGCCGCTCAATGCTATTATTTGGACATTATTTTGGTTATTGTCATGGCATCTTAATAAAACTAGTGGCACATTTTCCTTTGTGCTAATTTTCCTTCCACTCCATCCGGTGGTGAGGCTGAGAGATTATTCTTCTCCCCTTCACTCACCCCACCCATCCCGAGTAGAAATGAGAGATTTATGAGACTAGTCTGTTACGGCTGGGAGCTTCAAAGTGTATTAAATATTTTCTTCCCCTCAATATGATTTTTGTAGTGTCACTGGAATCGGATATAATGACCCAGCTACCAGTCTTCAAAAAGTAGGGTTCTGGGTTCTTCTTCTTTCTTGCTGGGGAGAGGCTGGGATGGAGAAATTGCAGCACAGTCAAATCAATAGTAAACAAAAACCCCTCCCTACCATGCAGACTGAGATGATTATAAGGCCTTGATGTCTAGGACAGGCCTTGAATGAGAACAAGAGCCCCGACTATTGCAAATCTCAAATCAGATTCAATAAAATAAATAAATCACTTCGCGTGACTGAGGCTGGAGTTTGCTCTCCCATCGGGCATTAATTGCTTCAGGATTGAGGCAGAGCTTTCCTAGAAATAAATGAAATAGAAACCATGGCTTCTACCCCATCCACCCCATCAACAGGCCCCCCTCCACTGCCTCCTGAGTAGCCCCAGATTTGGGGTGTAAGACAGATGCAGAGCGGAGCAGTAGTGTTGTGAATGTCCTTGACTTTGGCACTGGGTGACCTTGGTGACGTGGAGGCGGTTGGGACCAGAGAGACACTCCTTTTTAATTAAAGCAAATGACTTGACATAGTTAAGTGCGTGGGCCCTGAAGCTCGACTCTCGGGGCGGAACTGAATCTAAACTCCACATGTTCCTGACCGCGTGACCTTGGCATGTTGGTTGACCTTGCTGCTTCCCCGCTTCCTCCTCTAAGAAATGAAGATAATGATGATTACAGATGTCCCCTGCTCACTGAAAGGAGAACTTTCTATTCGGTATAATTTGGTAGATTATTTTCTGGGATCTGGGGACACTGTTACTGTGAATGTATGTGGAAAAATCTGTGAGTAGTTTCTAACCGAAAAAATAACTCACCAAGTAGGAACACTGTGCTTTCAGACGGGGGGAGGGACCTGCATTGTGGACAGGGGAGAAGCCCCACTAGACAGGGCTCTGTAGAACTAAGAACCCAGGAAAGTGAGCTGCTCGCCCAGCCTATGCTTATTCCTCTCACCCCTTTGTCCTGTTTTTCCACTGAGATCATGACGGCGGGTCATGATGGTGGCGGATGGCACAAGCACAAAGACCCCGCTCTCAGGAAACTACCAGCTGGAAGCAGAACATAAATAATAGTTCCAAAACGCTGTCAGTGATATTTGCTGAGAACCCAATGGGAGAGGCCTGGGGCACCCTGGCAGGGAGGATGGGTGTGGGACCCAGCTGCTCTGTCCTCGGGCACAAGTTGGCCAAGGTCGTGCTCCTCAGCAAAAACGGGACATGAGAAGAGACCCGATGCCCAAGGGCTGGCGTGAGCATGAGGTGAATCCACGCACTCAAAGCTCTTCGAGCAGGGCCTGGGGGTCGTGTGCTGCCAATGATGGCATCTGAGGCCCGTCCTCGCCTGCCCTGCTTCTCTGCAAAATCCTGAGCTTGTAGCTACCACTTGCTACTACGTCCTTCACCATCGAACATTCAGTGTTGCGGATTTTGCTGAGGTCTTAACTTTTTCAAATCTGATGTTAATAACAACCAGGTGGAGTAGAAGGAACAAAAGGAGGAAAATTGGTTTGTAAAACCAGAGTTCCAGGGCTACGAAAGTTTTTTCCTTGGAGGGCAGATTGCTCACCCAAGATATGAGGTTATTTTTCCCAGTAGTCTCTGTCACCTAAAGGCTAACAATGAATAAGAAAAGGTCTCTTTTTAATAACTCTGGTTGCTGCGAGGATGCCAGCGTTGACGCCAGGGACTTGAGCCTTGTATTTTGCAGGCATCAAACCAAAGGCCATTGGATGAAGAAGGATAAAACGTCTCTAAAACAGACAAGTGAAAGGTACCGCGTATTGAGTATTGAAATTACACAGGTTCGTGTCAAATGTATGTGCCAGTGCTTGACGATCTAATTCCTAAAGGAGGGAAGATTTATGCTGGGAAGAAAGAACCCCGACTTTTCCTGAAGGGAGACTAAATTCCACTCAGCTGCTGTGAATGGAGTCTTACATTTTATCCTAACAAAGGACAAAGATAGTTAATTACAGAAAATAGTTGCTCTGACCCAGACACACGATGAAGGCTCTGAACTTAATGAAAAAGTTTTATGGTTAGTTTTAATCAGCAGTTTCAGGGGTAATACGTGCTAGTACTTATTTAAACAAGACAGGCCGGCAAACCCAAAGCAGAACAAAACAAATCAAAGATCCCACATAATAGACTTAGGCAGGAGTCCCCTAAAGCTTATCAGAAGCTGGTAATAAGGAACAAAATGGGCAAACCAACGGCGTGTTTGAAAGCATGCAACTTATTTAATGATTGAATATATAAACTCATCAGAAGTGGAGTTAGGTCTTCATCGTAAGGTATGTCATGTGGTCACAATTACCCTGTGTGGGGATGGAAACAATGACCCCACAGCGATGTGGCATGCGGCATGGAGAAACAGTGCCATATGTGTCTGGGGGTGGGGGCAAGAGAGAATGCAATTAATGTGGAAGCTGGCGGGTGATAGTAGGTAAGGTTGGGGTGACTTTGAATATTGAATAACAGAATTCATCAGAAAATAACATTTCACAATTTCCAGTAGCTGAAAAGCAGCACTGTCATAGTTCATGCACGAAAGTTTTAGAAGTCTGCTGTCTTCTCGGAAATGCTGTGTATGGGACAGAGTGTATTAAAGTCCCAAAAGTTATATTTGATGCAAAGAGGGGAGAATGGGAACACACTGATGGGGAAGTGAGAGATACTGGCTTCCAGCTCGAGTCCTGCTGAAAATCTTTGACCTCTGCTCAATGAGAAATGGTGGACTAAAACTACGTCTCCAAATTTACAGACTCTCTCCATTCTCTGCCAGTTCGTCATGGGTATTTTTTTAAAATCATAATTCTAGTCTGTAACTGGTTTATATAATTAACTCCATTTATCCCTAACTTAAGTCCTTCACGTCGCCATATAGGATTCATTTTGTTGTCATATTTTTTTATCTTTGTCATCAATGAGTATGTTAGCCCTTTATGTTTTTTTCTACCCCAAAGGACTAAGAATGTCAGAACCTGTAGCTTGAAGGCTTGAGACTATTTATTTACCTTAAATCTATGAACAGTATTTTATCACTCTCCAGGGAAAAGCTAAAATATATAGTAAATTTGCCAAGTGACCTGCAAACATCATTCTGTAAATATAATCCTAACTATATATAAAATGTAGGAAAAAAAAGTAGGTGACTATTTTAAGCTTACAGTTTAGCTCAATTATAAATAATGATGTAAAATTAAGGCTTTAATATAAGTTTTGAAAATTAGCTTGGTAATATTTTATATATCAGTTATGGTTATGCATTTATTGTCAATGTCTCAAGAGAACATTTTTGTACTAGACAAGAACAGTAGCTTTGAGTCTAGTTTAACTTCTAGCCTTCTGATATGATATATGATATATTAAGTGTAAGTATGTTTATTTTTAATATTGTTGTTTTTAATAAATGATGTTGGAACAATTGGATATGCTTGCTTATGCAAAAAAAAAAAGAAAGAACTTAGACGCTTACTTAACATCCTACATAGAAATTATTATTATTTTTTAAAAGATTTATTTATTTATGCATATAAGAGCTGGGATACAGGCCAGAGATGCAGGGGCTGAGAGGATTCACCAGAGACAGAGTGGGGAGTAGAACAGGCAGACTGACTGAGACACACAGCTGAGGGGAGCAATGGACGAGATAGGAGAGGTCTGCTGTGCCAATGTGGGTAGTTCCCTGACTGGCCGGGGATCAAACTCATGCTGCAGAGGCTGTGGATTGCTTCAGAGTGCGGTGCTTAACCCCTTGCACCACCAGGGAGGCCCCTACACAGAAAATAATTGTGATCATAGATCTAAGTATAAGAGTTAAAAATATAAAACTTCGAGTGAAGCATAGGTGAATTCTTGGGTGTAATTTTAGGCTTAGACAAGGATTTCACAGATATGTCAGAAAAATGATCCATTTATATCCCTACATCATATACAGTGTTTTAAACCATTGTTACCTTAATGCAAAATGATACAATTTAAAAAAGATAAAATGAAATTAGTACTATTAATGAAGTTCCATGTTCAAATGGTTGTGAATTTAATGGAACCATTTCACAAAAAGTATACTTTGTTTTCAAAAAACAAGTTTTTAAAAATTGAGAATTTGGGGGCCTTCCCGGTGGTCTAAAGGTTAAATCTCAGTGCTATCACTGCCAAGGCCTAAGTTTGATCCCCAGCCAAGGAGCTAACCCACATGGTGCAGCAGAACTCTCCTGCTTTGCTCGCTGCTCCCCTCAGCAGTGTATTTCAGTCAGTCTGCCTGTTCTGTTCCCCACTCTGTCTCTGGTGAATTCTCTCACCTCCATCCCTGCACCTCTGCTCTGCAGCCCAGTTCTATGCAAATAAATAAAAAATAAATTGAGAATTTGTGACCCCTTTTTGAAATATCAGTTGACTCACGTTCTAAAATTCTCAAAGGTCTTGATGCTTTCACATCCCCTTTGTAGTTCCTATGCATCTGGTAATCTCCTAGGGAGGAAAGTCTAGAAAGGCACCATTTAATTTTATCAATAAAATCTGATATTTCACCCATAGCGAAACCATGGCTAGACTTTTACACTCATTTTTCTGTATCACATTCACAGACAAGTTTCCCATCCTTTTCAGTGATAACTAGGGACACCCATTTGGTAAAATGTGTTTCTCTGAGCATCCGAGCAGATGTATGTGTTTCGGCAAGAGTTCCATCAAAGGACTCAACCTTACTTTTTGGTTTACTTTAAAATTTTTCTGGCTTCCTTCTGCCTTGGCCTCACCAACATGACAATGAGTGTAGAACACACAAATCTGTGGACCAGATGTTCCAAAGCAGCCTGCAAGATTTGCAACAGAAAGCATATTCTGGAGCTCAATTTCTGTATCATACACATTTTCCTTTATAGTATGTTACTTGTGTCTTAAATAAGCAACTAAAGAAGCCAATGGATTTAATGGGGGAGAGAAAAGGAAATGACTTCTTTGAACACAGTCTTTGAAAATATATTTCTGTACCAGCGATGACATTTTGGTAACTTTCAAGTTTGCCTTACATGGTGGTATGTGGAAAAGATACTGTTTAGCAGCCTAGCTAACGACTTGGTCTCTGAGCTCAAACAGGATCCCGATTGCTAGTGGTGTGACCCTGAAATCCCTTCAGCACTGTACCTCAGTTTATTCATTTTTAGAATCCAGGCAATAGAAATGCACTGTAGGTTTGTTGTGAAGCTCGAGTGAGTTAGCTTGGCATGGAGTACATGCCAGTTAAGCATGGGATAATACTATTCTCATGTTATACATGGTATATGGACAATTTAAGACTGCATATTTTCCCTTCATTGATTTTGGAGGAGCTTCTCAACACAGTAGTGAGAATCCTCCTATAAAATTATAAACCAGATCATGGCATTCATGTGCCCAAAACCTTCTAGATGCTTCCTCTACTGGAAAAAAAAGCTAAAGGCTTTTTGTAGGTAGGCCGACCATGTTTTCTGGTTTATCCAGGGCAGTGTTGGGTTACGTCTATTATCCAAATGCTGCTATTGAGAGTCTCCTTTCATGCTTGAAAGTATACTACTTTGGACAATAAGTTTTATGGCTGCTGTACTATTTGACCCTTTGTTATCTGCCTCCCCCCATCTCCTGCTCTATCCCCATATCCCTGTGACCTCATATACCACCCGTCTCTCACTTTCACTCCACTGCCTTGACCTTTCTGCTGTTCCTTTCACCCTCCAGGCACATTCCTGCCAGGGCATTTGCACTTGCACTTTCTACTGGCAGAGTGTTCTTCCCTTAGACAGCATGGCTTGCTCCTTCATCTCTTTTAAGTATTTTTTTTTTAACTGTCACCTTCTTTTGAAGCCTTTTTCAGCTACCCTTTCTACAATCAGTGTCTTCTCCCTCTTCTTTCTATTCATCTTCCCCAACTCTCCTTAGTACTTAACTTACATATTATATATCTTCTTTTCAACTTGCTTATTGTCTCGTTCTATAGAATGTAAGCTCCAGGAGGGCAAAGCTCCAGTTTATATTAAGAGCTAAATAAATATTTGTTGAATGCAAAGTGAAAAGCATTTAGAGAAGAACCGAATGTAACTGAGTAACCCCAATGGCCAGCCAGTCGCCATTCTCATTACCTTCGAATATAACATTTGATCTAAAATAGCAGAACCCCATGTGTGTTATAAGAAGCATGATTTGACTATCTCCTCTGATTAATGCTATTCTCCAAGTAAGTTGTCTTCAAAGTTGTGATAGCAAGTGATGTCAGACTCTTAGAGATGTTTCAATACTAAAAAGTGATCTCTAAGTTTGTACAAAAATAGCACGAAATTATGAACACTAAATTATGAAATTAAGAAAGTGTTTATATGAATACTCTGAGGGCACACCTGATTTTGGCTCCCCAGCCCAGGAACACTGAGACTTCAAACCTTATAAACTGAAAGAAGCATTTCAAAGTTGTGATTTTGTAAAACTGTTGATGTTCAAATTTAAAAATTAGGCTAATAATACAAATGAATACTGATCCATACTTATGCTTAGTTCTATTGTGAAATTTAATTTCAGCTATTAACTTTCTAAGGTAGGAAAGTTTTTCCAAGAAAAACTAAACCTAGTTAAAAATAAATTTGTTACTATAGAAAACAGTGATTCTAACTCCCAGGAGATATGGTAGATCCAGAAGGCAGTTGTAGACTTTCTGGAACTAGACCAAATTTATTTTGACAGGATTTCCTAGAACATTCCTTATTTAACCACTCTAGCCTTACAATCAACTTCAGAGAGTAAACTTGGTTCCCCATCCCCATTCACTTTAGTTTACACACTTTTTATTTCAACTGTATAAACTGTGTATGATAATAAAGGAGTGATACTCAGATCCTAGCAACTCATAAAGACTAAACAAGTACTTCAAAACAAAATAGCCTAGAACATTTGTTTTTATTGATCAGATGCTGGAATCAGTGAATCTTTCTCTCTCCCCCCCACATATATAATATATATTATATATATGAAATGTAAAAATTCTCTTTCTCAAAAGTAACACTTCTATGTATCATCCATTTTATGTTAAACTTAGAATAAGCACGCTCTTCCCTGAGCTGAGCTGTCGGATGGAGGACTGTCATGAGCCTTGACGCTTTTCCATCTCAACACCTTCCTGATCATAATGGAAAGAAACTCAGTCCCCCTCCTTAGCCCTGGGAACAGTCTTGCAGTTCTGGACGGTGCCATTCCCCATCTCTGAAATGAAAATAACTGCTGTGAGCCAAACACCGAGGGTTAGCTGCGTAACCTCACATGAGAACAATTATTTAACGTGGCCATGAGAGAAAGCGATGAGGTTCCCAGGCACAGGAGACGGAAGTCAGAAGGGGAGCTGGAGAGGGCTCTGAAGCCTTTCCAGACAGCAACTTCCTCAGAACAAACAGCAAAGTGGGTAATAAATTTATCACTGTCATCTTATATGTACATATATTCTTAAATCAGCTGGTTAGCAAAAGGAACTTTTGCAATCCACCGTGTCCTAGCAGTGCCAGAAAATCAACCTATTTTCTATTCTTGAAAGAGCCAATAAAATCTCATGTGATCTGAAGTTCATTTCAATGTTCCAAATGGTGGATTTACTATTTCAGTCGAAATGACAGTGATAACGATGCCCAAAGAATGCATATCGCACAGAAATCCTGGAAAGTGACTATTCAGTTGGTTGTGTGTGTGCGCGCGCGCACGCGTGTGTGTGTGTGTGTGTGTGTGTGTGTGTGTGTGTGTGAGAGAGAGAGAGAGAGAGAGAGAGAGAGAGAGAGCAACAACACAGTGTCTGGACAGAGGAAGGGAGCTTTTGACAAGAGCAACAGGGAAGGGACGCAATCTTGTTAGAGCTGCTCTGCTTTGCAAATCTTTCTCTCAGGTGTTTGGAACTTGAGACATTCTGACACGCAGAGAAAAAAGTAGACATTCACTCTACTCAAAGAACAAATGTACCTTTAGAGCTGGAATTTCATGGGAGCACACAGTGATAAATGAGAAAGATGGCAGCTTGCCTCAAGGAACTTGGGGCCGAGTGGGGTTGACAGGCTCTGAATGGGCAAATACAATAGAGTGTGTGTTCAATGCTATTGCAGGGTTAATAGATGGTGTCGTGAGAAAGCACTAACCCAGACTGGGTCGTGGATTATTTGCCAGATGAATTGATGTTTAAGCTGAAATCTGAAGATTAAAGTTAGATAAGCCGGAAGAAGCATCAGGGGAGAATATCCCAGGTAGAAGGATCATCTTGAGGTTCTGAAATAGACTGCAGAAGCAGGAGTAGATAGAGAAGAGTGTGAAGAGAGATGCAGTGGAGAGAAGGCGGGGTAGAGAGATTTAAGAATAAAACAGCTGGCTGGGAAGCCAGGTGCCAACAGGAGGTTGCCATCTTGGACAAGGAAGCATGTCCTCTCTTAACATTCAGGGAGGACAGTCTTTATGTTTAATTTCATGATCTCAGCACTATTACTGCATCACATGAGAAGGTTGGTATTAATTTGCATGATGATGGGTAAAAAGGGAAATACACCCTTGATGGAATTTGGTGGGTAATATCAACACTGGGAAAGAGTATGTACAGATCACAGACAATGTCCTGTGCTTTGTCCTTAAAGAAGAATGAAGAATCCCTGACAAATCATTTTTAATGAAGAATCCCTGACAGATAATATCATCATCATCTTCATTGTCCTCATCATCACAATATTTTGAAGGTCTCAGGGCACTCTGATTAGAAGTTAATTTCACCAACAAAGACCTTAATCAATCAAAGAAAACCATATCAATAAATATTTATTGACTACTTCTATATTGCATACCATCTAGAAATTGTGGCAATTTATTTCTGTGACAGAAGTGCCCTAAGTGACTTGACATGTCGCGAATGACTTTTGTGTGGCTGTCCCTACAGGAAGAACCCCAGTTGCATAAGATGTCAAAGGCTGTGTGAATATGGAGATAACTGGCTCTGGGTGAACTTCTCTGGCTTGCACAGCGCTCAGATCTTCTGCCAGAACAACATATTGGGAGTCTTGACTTTCCATTGCAAAATAGTCCTGATAATTTCATACTGAAATTATGTTTGTTTATTTTTCATTGTTGTCTTTAACAAGAAGTGGTTGCTTGGAGTGCCCTGGATTAGTAATCAACACTTAGTTACTGGATTCTTTCACTGACTGTTCAGCTTGTTCTTGCAAATCTGCTTTCCCCCATGTGCTAAATGATTCATGAGATTATGTTCATACCTTGGTGTGGTGTTGAGAGGGAGAAGAATTATACTTCTGTATATAATGGAAACCCTAGAAGTAATGTTTGTGTATGGATGAGCCAAGACATGGCGCCATGTGCTTTCAGGATAACAGCTTATCCGTGTGTGCGCACAGATACACCCATAAATCATTCAATTATTCACCTAAGTATTATCTGTGGCATCAATTGCCTGCTGTGCATGGCAGAGATTTCTGTGAAAAGCCATGGAACTCAACACCGCCCTTCTTCCCATGGACACTATTCTAAACACCTTTAGTTCTCTCCTATGTGGACTTCCCCACATTCCTGTTTCCACTTAAGAGAGCAAGGTGTGTTTATGGACATATCTGTGTACACATCCGGGTAGAAGTGCACAGGCAGCATGTCTTGGCCCACCCAGCAGCAAGACATCACCCAGGGCTTCTACACTATTCAAATTATAATCCATCTTCTTGGAGCCGAGCATGAAGGAATAAACAGAACCTCATCAATCATTAAAGAATATAATTGCTAATGTCTATACTTCTATATTGTCATTTAGTAATTGGGGGTTATTTTTGCCTCTAAACTCAGATATTTTAATTATTTTATTGTTTTAATGAATATAACTTTTTTATATATACACAGATTAAACTACTTGCCCAAGTTTTTGCATTTCTTAAAGATTCTGGATATCAGATAATGTAATTTTATAATTAAATTATTTCCATAGAGGTGGTAATGTGGTTTCTTTGAAAGTTGAATACATGATCAGCTTAGGATATAAGCAAGGATATTTGAGAATCTCCTAATTCCTTTCTCCTATTTTCTTCTAATTAAAAATTAGATGACTTTGATAAATTTAGTAGTAGCTTTTCTTTAACATTGCTATTTGCAAGGTCATCATGTTTGAAAACCAAGAAGGTAACTGGCACTGATTTGCTTCCTTTCATCCCTTCTGCTGTCTACTTCGTTGTCTCTGTGTGAATATGTCCCAGGTAGTATATGCGTGTGTGAGCATGACCCAGGGTCAGAAATACCTGTCTACTTTTTGGTTATTTCTTCTTATGCAGCATACAGAACTCCAGCCCTAACTCATTTTCAGTTTAGATCTATAAATGCTTCAGCAGCAGCAATTTGGCAACTAGATCCTTGTTCTCGGAGATGTGATTTCGGGCACAGGATGTTATGTAGGGTAGTGCTGACACTCTGACGAGAACTGAGTATGATGTTGGGAACTGGCAAGATGTAGGTAAAGTGGGGCTAGAGTGAGAAGGGCCTTGGGCACTAAACATGGCAGTTATTGGGTGTTTATGAGCAAGGAGTGACACTCACTAAGTAGAAGCAAAGTCCAGTGTGGGGTGGAAGGAAGAAACCCTGAAGACATGGAGGTCACTTAGGAAACATGGCGGTCCAGGTGCGGTATAACACCCCCCTCCCATGCCCACATGCATCCAGAGCCTCACAGGACTGGCAGCACAGGTGACAACCGACCAGAATCAGCTCAGTTGCCCGACACTTGCTGCATTGCTTTTCAGTTGTGTTTCACATCTCACTCATCTAGGAACCCCCTTCGGTGCTATTTTCAAAGCTAGATTAAAAGGACTAAAATGTGAATAGAGAGAACACTTTATCCATCCTCTCCTATAGTCTGATCTGCAAGTCTGACCCGAAGGCACGATCTCCACACTGTCTACTTCTACTACTGCAGACTCTGATGTGACGCAAGGCCACTTTCCTGGACTGGGGACACCTTAGAACTGAGTATCGAACAATCCATAGAATTGTTAAACACAAGAACCCATGTGATTTGAAAACATCTTTCTTTAAAGAGCACAGCAGTTACTTTTACTTTCAACCATCCTTTCAAACTAATTTTACCAATTATTCTACACATTATTGGTGTAAGCACCTAGGCATGATGGAAAGTTGCTACACGTCCCCGCAAGGCTGAGAGCCAGACATGGTCTGGGCACCCACAGGCCTGGCAGGCGAGACTCCTGGCATCAGACAGAGCAGGAGGCAGCTGGGGAGGAAAAGCATGAGGGTCTGGGGCCTACGTTTCTTGTAGGACTTCTCTCGACTGTCCTGGGCAGAAGTCAGAGAGCAGCAACATGTTATGGTCTCCTGAACTAGGAAGAAGACAGAGAGAGGAAGCAGAAATCCCCTCAAATTGTGAAACTTGGTTTGCTCCAATGCTTTTGCCTTTTCCTCTGGGAGCAGTCTGCAATGACTAACGACAATATATTTTTTAGCCCCAAAGGGATCCTTTCTAAAATTAATGTCGGTTGAATGACTCATTATATAAGTTTTAGAAAAATGAATATTACACAAATGTACGCCTGCAATGTAAAAACACACTCCAACTGTCCGCATTATTTGGAATGGCCATAAGGTACATGAAGTTTTCATTTCCCAAAGAGGGAAGAACCATATGGCAAATAAGGATGCATTAATCTCAATTGTTGTTATATGAATGTAAGACCATGTTATATTTGAATTTTTACCAAATTTGGAGGTGTTCCAGATGACCTTACTGAAAATGTTGGTATGGAATAGAAATGAAGTTTAACCTGGTGGTTGGTAGGTAGCATCTCAGAGATAAGCAAGCCCATCTCTTTCCCAGAAGTTGTAGATATTGATAAGAAACTGCTTTGCACATGGTCAAATGGGAATTATTGATCCAGACATGGTTAGTTATTCTCCTGAGTGGTGATGGGTTGGCTAACCAGTGAACACGTAGGAATAATTGATGATTAACACTCTACACTGACTTCTGAAGAGAAAAGAAATTTTGAGTAGCAGTCATGTCAACGTTTCCAAGACTATCATTAAAGAGAGATGTTATGAGAAAGTCAAGTGTTGAGCACATATAATATTTCATTAAGAGAAAATACTTTTTAAAAACAAAAATCAAAGTTCTGCAGCATATGTTAACATTGAAAGGTAATTGTACATTTTCAGTTTTGCCTCAGAGTTTGGTCCTAACCCTGTTTTAAGTCAAAAAGAAAACATGAATTGATACTGTTCTGCAGGAAAGGATGCTCTGTGATTTTTTTTGATTATTTGTTGTCTAATTCCCCCAATTTTGCAAGCAGGCCAGGGGAGTCATGTTGAAATGCTTTTATTTGTAATGTTCAAAGCTCTCCCTGGTTTTATCTCGCGTGGCAGAGCCCCAGTGTTCCTGGGGGACTTGTGCCATTTCATCAGATTCAGTGTCTCTACTAGGACCTGAGAGGCTACTGTTCTACTTAAAACTTATCATGACCACACTTGCCATTTGAGTTCACATTTCAGAATATTATTATTGCTCAGAGTAGTTTTGTTTCTATGGTTAACACATAGAACAAAAACCAAGGCTGGAAAAAAGTGCTCTCTTCCGCAACATCTGGCACAGATCATGTCATTTCATTTGCATTTTCGTTCATTGGAATTCCTACAGCAATTCCCCTCACAGCCACCAGGCCAACTATGGACTATGTAATTTCTCTTGGTTTTAGTTGGTTCCGGTATAAATAGTCCCTGCGGCGGGGCGATCAGGGTGACAGGGGGACCGTGGGCTTCTCTCCTGCTCAGGACTAACTGGATCCGTAGTGCCCCCTAGCGCTCGGGTGGGCACACAGTGGGCGTGCCATAAGTGTAAACTGAGGATGTGAAACCCTAACCCTAACCCTAATCCCAACTCTAACCCTATTTTAAAGGGTGTTAAGAGTTGCCACCAGGCGTTATCTCTCTCTCTGAGATAACAGGGACACCCACCTGCTCTGCTTTCAAGCATCAATCCAAACAGTCACAATTAGTAGGCACTTTTTATTTCAAGTCATACTGTGGATATCTCGTTTCTCAACAGCATCATATTAAAAAAAGTAACCAAAACTAAAGGTATATTTAGTCTAAGGACTTTAGGGGCTCATAAGTCTCACGGTGGAAACTGAATCTCAGAAGCCTGATGATCTTTCCAAGATTGCCCAGTGGCCCCCGTAAGCTCGGCGCTGGCAAGACAATCTCATGCATGAAAGACCATGACTTTGAAGAGTCATCCCTGAGAGAGGAGCTGGCTAACACATTAGCAAATAAGTCTAATAGTGAACAGATAATAAGACTTTAAAGCTGCACTGAGTTTTGAGACAGCAGATAATGTTCTTAATGAAAACACAGACTAAAACTCCTAAGGTCAGAAAAGCGTACAGCACCTCTTACGGCAGGATCAGAACACATGTTCAAATCTGCAGTTACTTCCTACCTTAAATACATTGATAGGGAGGTCGATGACCACATAGATGAGGTCTCCAAGGGCAAGGCTGGCTATCAGCGCGTTGGGGCCATTCCTCATGCACTTGTTCTGGTAAATGATCCTGAGCAGAGTCGCATTCCCCACCATTCCCACGATGAAAATAGTACAAGATATCACAGTGTTAATGTATTTGAAGGCTAAAGTGATCTTAGTCTGCTGTGGGCAGTAGCTGTGCATGGAGCCATTGCTGGGTAGGGCTAGGTTGGTGGGTCGATGGGTGGTAGCCAGGAAGCTGAGCTCTGTCCCTCGGAAAGTGGTGAAATCATCCACGCGAGTGCTTAGATTTGTGCTGTAGCTCTCAGGATTGTCTCCGATTACGCATCCAACCAGCACGGCCCAAAAGGAGACCTTGAGGCAAAAGGTTTCCATCTTGAGGCAACTTTGAGGAACGGTCTCTTACTGTGTTGTTGTATTACCCTCACTTTTTTTCACCTGGAAAAAGAAAGGGGGGAAATAATTTAGCTTGCAAAATCCAGTTGCTAAGATTGCAGTCAGTGATGATTTGCTGTTTCAGTTATTAAGCAGGATATATTTGGCAACTAGATACATCTGTCAGGTTAGTCCCCAGCAGAACAAAACCAGTAAAGACCAAGGATGCATTACAATGTGTTATATCTTAATCTCTGTCCCTCTCACCTCTATTTTTAGTTAAACTTGCATCTAAACGATGCTATGGATTCCAATATGTCAATGTTAGTATAAGTATACAGTGGATAAAAAAATTAGTTTTCTCTCTCTCTAGTACCCTTAGGATGATAACAACCTGAATTATGAAAGCTGTTGAGTTGAGACACAAAATTTTATTTATTATTGTAAGAGAAAAGACATAATATGTTGCGTAAAAGTTATATAGTGTTAAGGCACAAAATGACTAAATTCTGTAATTGCCAATTCAGTATTCCTGAATGTGTGCTGTTCGACACAGAGCAAATTATGAACGTGGGAAGAGTGACACAAGTGTTACAAAATGGTAATTTAAACCTAGAACACTGGTTAACCCCATCGATACATTTAACATCTTAGTGTTAATTAGACATTATACGATTGGTAAAGATACATTTTTTTAAAAAATTGAAAACCTTGATGATGAACGTATAGAATCTATACCTTCTGACAAGGAGGGTTTTGCTTTTCATTCCTCAAAAATTGTCATCACAATATTTACCAAAGAGTAAAAATGGGAATGAAGGACATTCCCAGGCCAGGCAGACCATTTGGCTTGGTTCCAAGGGATGGATTTCCCCTGCTCTCTATCAGACATCTGCTAGAACTACATTTATTATGACCAGTCACTGTGCTAAGCACTTCCCATGCACGATGTCATCTGGTCCAGACCAGGCCCTGGGAAGCAGATACAAATATAAACATAGTGAAACAGGCTCCGAAGGTCAAGTAGCCTGTCAGGCTCGCAGGTGAGGCTGGCGGGGCTGTGAGTCTGTGGCAGGTTAGCCCAATTGCTGGCCTGAACTCTGAGCCACAGAACACGCTCATGCTTGGGAGGGGGATTGAAAACATCATTGATTGAAAACGATTGTTCATCCTTGGTATCAACTACTTTTACAGATTTTGACAGTTATCCTGGGAAATGATTAAAACTTGAGTTGAATCAATGTGTGGCTGAAACAAGATTTACTCAATTTCCATCAGGGGTGTAAGAAGGTGTAAATATCACCTACTTTGCCCTTCCCAGGAACCTGAACAGTCATTACATTGTACATGGAAGTAATCCATTACATATGTATCTGCTATCAGACTTGAACTTTGCCACTCTAGTTAGGCAGGGCTAATGTTCCTGGTTTACTTGTGAAAACTGAATTTTGGGGAAATTAAGTGACTTGGTCCAGGTTTCATGGCTGAGATGTGGCAGGACAGGAGGGCGCTTCCTTCATGTTGCTTACAGAACTTGACTCAGTCTGATTAAATGAGAAAATATTGATTTTTCTAAGTTAGGTCTATTCTATATGCCCATCAGTCCTGCCTAGACTTAATTAGAAGTACTTTACATTTTTTTCCTGTCTCTCCCAATTTGACGTTAGTATCTGGCCAAATATTGATGAACCTACAAAATACCGTCACTTCCAAACCACTGCAGAGACCAGTACTATAAGGACAAAGCATGTTGCCCTCTTCAGACTGCAGACACGGGAGAAGAGAAATCCCCAACGGCATGTGCTGTTCAACCACTAACGCCTCCCAGTTAGTTTCGCAGTTGAAATGGAAACTTCAGTAATTGTTTTCTTAAAAATAAGAGAGAGAAGACCTTTTCTAGAATGCAGTGGCCTTTGCTCGCGAGAGTAGCAAAGGGGCTATTTCGTGAACAGACCTGGCTATTGTATGACGCCACTCAGGAGCAGTGCAGCTGGTGTTTGGACATCAGCCTGCTGGTTTGCTTTCCTGAGCTGATTACAACGGGAGCCAAGGAGGCCATGGCTGCGGGTTCTTATCAAGGTGTGAGCCAGCTACCATTAAAACCACTTTCCTTCCCACTCCAGCAATCATTCTGATGGCATCTCCGCCTGCCCTCCAGACATATATCAAGCTGCAGAGCTAAGAGATACTTGGCCAAGGCATGCAGACACCATATTATGGGGCGGGGTTAGAGGGGGGAGAGAATGCAATCCACCCCATGAAATGTATATTCCCCTCAAATGCATGTTCCTCTGAGGATGAGTCAGTAGGTCATTTCCATGAATCTCAGTCATGTCGGATTTCAAATCATCAGTCATAATCAGTCATAGCTCTAATGAAGCATCTCAGGTTAAGACCTGAAGGACAGGGTTTATAGATTCAGCATTCATCTTGGGGGTCTAAGAATTTGCTGGAGTTCAAACGCTATTATTAAAGAAGAGGACTGAAAGCCTTGCTTACACTTGAACCATTTAACATCTCAGACTTTCAGGATCAAAGTTCACCTGTAATTAGTAATTTGGAAATTCCAACCTTACCAAAATGGCAGGAGTTTAGAGCAGGTCATTTCAATGAAATGATTGCCAAGGTGTTTCTCAGTTAGTTAACACTTACACCAAAGTGTGTGTGTGTGTGCAAAGTGTGTGTGCAGTGTGTGTGTGTGTGTGTGTGTGTGTGCTGTAGCCTTAGCATCTACATAAGGAGGGCAAAAAAAAAAAAAAAAATCAAACCTGGAAACTTTTTACAAGTTTTCTGTAGGTTTTGCTCTCTGGGTAAGAAATGAGCAACACCCTGTCCTGACAGCCCCGACTGTAACAGGCCTCCCGCCCCACCCCCTCCGCAGCCAGCTCCAAGTCTGAAGGCCCCAGGAAGGTGTAAACAGACGCTGATTATCTAGAAACAGTCCTTGTTTTCTGCACGTGAAAGGCAACAAGTGCCCTTTAAAGGAGAGCGCAGAACAGAACGCCCAGACCTCCCCCAGGCCGGCTTCCAAACTGGCTGCCCTGGGGGTCTTCCAGGACGCATCGGTCCCCCAAGCCGAGCGCCCTGGGCTTCCCTAGCGCCCCAGGGTGCGCGGGGAGAAGCCGGCGAGTGGGGGGAGACACGGCCGTGGGGCAAACTTCAGCCGGCTTCGGAGCCGGCCCCAAGGGCGTGACGCCCCACAAAGTTCTTGCCAGCCTGGGGGAAAAGGAAGACCCAAGCAGACCCTTCCACGAAACATCCAAATCCCGCCGCGGAGCGGAGCGATGCCTTCGAGCAGCGTCCCCAAACCCCAACATTCCCAGAGCGCACCCCTCCCAGGAGAGGGCCCCCCGCGCCGCGCCAGGCGCCCCGGGGCAGGTGGGTGCCAACCCCCGGACGGAGGGTCCCCGCGCCCAGGGCGGCCGGGAGCCTGGGCCCTGGGCTCCTTCTCCGCCCAACAGAGGGGACCAGCGGCGTCCCCACCTCCGCGCCCCGGCCCGCGAGTTGTACCCACCGTGGAGCTCGGCGGGCGCCGACGGCTGCCCGACCCGCTCGCGCGCAGGGGCGGGGGCGCCGGGGCGCCGGGGCGCGGGGCGCGGAGGGCGCGAGTGTCCGGGGCTCCGGCGCCGCGACGGTCCCGCTGCGCTGGCGGAAAACTTGCCGGGCACCGCTCCTCCCGGGGGTCTGCCCGCGCTCCGGCCTCCCGCCGCCGGCTGGGATGGAGCGGCTCCAACTCCGGTCCTCGCCGCCAGCCCGGAGGGAGGACTGTGCGCGCGCGCGAGGGCTCTGGAAGGGAACCCTGCAGGGGAACACGCCTCCCGGCCGGCCGCCCCTTCGCAGCCAAAGGCTCCCAGAGCTCAGACACCCCTGCGGAACAGCAGGAGCCGCCCAGCCCGCCTAGGAAATTGCTGCTGTAAAGCGCAGAGCTGCCACCCCCTTCCCGGCCCTAAAAGGCCTGTCTTTTAACTATTTCCTTCCTGAGATGAAGGAGGGAGGGGGCATCATGCAGGGAGCAGAGGGGCTGGACCCACGGGGCTGCGAGCCGGGGGAAAGCCTCACCTTCCCAGCAGGTCGGCGCCCGTGCGCGCGGGGAGGGTCAGATGCAGCCAGGGGCCCAGTGTCCGTGCGCCTTGGCCTGGGTCGCCTGCTCCCCTTGAGTTTATAGGAAATCAAAGGCGGCCAACACTTGACTGGATGTGTGCACTTTCCCGCTATCTTGTCCCTGGGAATCTGCAGCCCAAGCCCACTTACCACTACCCCTGGGGAAGGCAGGAGCCCCCTGGAGCGCCCTGTCTGTGGTGGGGAGTGGTGTGGGGCTCCCAGAGGCAGTGATTCTTCAGGAAATCCGAAGTCAGGGCGCAGGTCTGGAGGACAGAGCCTTTACCCGAAGTTGGCTAGTGGCAGAGGGGAGGAGGGATAAAATCTGTTGTCTGTGATATGTGAAAAATATCAGGGCTCCGCAGAGAAGGCCTGCCTTCCCCGGAACCCTTCAGGCACAGTGTGGAAATGTGAGTTTGGATCCAGTCACATATTATGCACTGTTTTGGTTCTCTGTCGTGGCTAGAGGACCTCTCTCTAGAAGCCTTAACTTGAATTCATAATGGCTAAAACAACAGCCATCGCTGACTTAGCAAACTGCGTTTGGGCCAGGCTTCACCTGGACAGCCGGTCTTTGCCAGGGTGTGGAGGTCCTCCCCCAGCATGGTCCACTTCCTTGGTGATGAGTGCTGGCTTTCTCCTGCGGTGGCTGGCTTCCAAGGAGATTGCCAGGAGACAGGAAGCTGAAACCACCACTTCCTTCAAGTCTGGAATGTGTTATAGTGTCACTTTTCCCACATTCTAGTAGCCAAGCAGCCACCATCCCAGATTCCAGGCAAGGGGATATAGATGCCACCATCAGTGCAAGGAGGGGCAAAGACTTTGGAGAGCATGTTGCAAAGGCACCAAAGAGAGGCATAGAACACCACCTCTGAAAGGGACTTGGTTGTCCTCTCGTCGAACTGGACTAAGCTTACCTGTGTGTGGAGTATTCTAGCTCCAGCTTTCCTTGATGGAGAGTCAGCCGGCATAACCAATTGTTTTTCTAAGTGTCTTAGTTTGCATTAAAAGGAAGAGGGGGGCGGGGTTCTCTTTTAATGCAGCGGGTTGAGCACAGAGCTGTGAAGCTGTCTGCAGCCTCTGCAGCACCTGTTGGATTCCCAGCCCGCCAAGGAGAAAGCCACATGGCACAGCAGACCTCTCCTGTCTCGCCTGCTGCTCCCCTCAGCAGTGTTTTCGGTCCTCCTGCCTGCTCTGCTCCCCACTCTGTCTCTGGTGAATCCTCTCACCCTCCCGCACATCTGGACTGTACCCCCGTTCTTGTATGCATGAATAAATTAATCTTTGAAAAAGGAAGAGAGGGAGCAAGGGAGGGAGGGAACATTCCAACATGGTTAACGTGATGCATTTATATTATGTACATTTTGCTGGAATAAAAAAATATCCCTCCTCACATTAAGATGAAATCTGCCGGGCCTCCCTGATGGCGCAGCGGTTGAACGCTGGGTTGTGAAGCTGCCCTCGGCCTCTGCAGCGCCGGTTCGATCCCCAGCTGCTCCCCGGCCACCAGAGGAGGGTCCCGCATGGCGCGCAGACCTCTCCTGCCACCTGCTGCTCCCCTCAGCAGCCACCCGCTGCTCCCCTCAGCAGTGTACTTCGGTCCTTCTGCCTGCTCTGCTCCCCGCTCTGGCTCTGGTGAATTCTCTCACCCTCCCGCGCTTCTGACTGTACCCAGTGCATGTATAAGCAAAACAAACAAACAAACAAACAAATAAATAAAACATGCCTCTATTAAAAAAAAAAAGATGAAATCTGCCTCCCTATGACATTTCCTGTGGATTTGCCCCAAAAGTTCAAAAAATGAGTTTACTGTTTCCACTAAGAAAGATCTCCCATTATAAATAAATGTGGATCCTCACCATAGAGCTGCCTTTGTAAAAACTGGGCTTACCTCATTCTAGGTGAGAACAACACAAACTTTTTTTCCTTGTTGGACATTTATATTTTCATCTTCATATTGAGGAAAACGATGTCGGTGCATTTAAATCAGCTCAATCAAATGATTTACCTCCTGAACACCTTTCCTGTAGCTAAGGCTTTCTATACCTGCCCCACCTCTGTGTTCATTGCTCTGTACTTTTAAGGAACATGAAAATAATGTATTTGACTGAGTTTTTCAACTTGACTTCCAAAGGTTATTTCTTTTTCATGAAAGGTGGTTTGGACTCCTGGGTTTGGCAGGTCTCCTGGGTTTCAGGGAAACTTTCCTGCACACACATGACTTCTGGTCCATGTAGCTCATTAAGGGGGCTTTACTGTAATGGAGATCCCACTGCCTTTTCTCAGCCTAGTATCATCATTATTGATTTCCTGAACAATAATTGCTGAAGAGAGTAAGAAATACTGAAGATAGCACTTAAAAGCCAACTTTTCACGGGTCTTTAGAGTAAATGTTCTTATGAATTCAAGTTTCTTGATTCAAATTTGCAAATCCATTTCACAGTCGCTAATTCCTAAGATCCTCAAACTTGAAATGCAATAAAGGATCTGAGGCTCCCAGTAGTTGCTAGGAATGTTGTGTTCATTTTTGGCCTCCCATGGGGAAATAGACATGAGAATTCAGAGAGGAACCACAGAGATAAAGAAAGCCTGGATAGCTGCTTGTGCAAGGAGAGGCGGAGAGAGGGAAGAGGGGTATGGGGACCTCAGCTGTCACTGCAGTCTTCACACGGGTCAGGCCTGGGGCCAAGACCATCACTAGCCTGAAGGAGAAAAAACAAGCCCTGTGAGTTGATGCTCCATTCTAATTATATATATATATATATATATATATATATATATATATATACACACACACACACACACACACATATATATATGCATGTGCATTTGTATATACACACACACATTTATTTACTGAAGTATCATTGTATTACATACTTTATATATAATGTATTGTAACATCATATAAGCTTCAGGTGTGATAAATCAACATCCGTATACACTGCCTTAAATTCACACTCTAAGTCTAATTCTATCCGAAGCTCCATTTTTAATTAAAAGTTCACCACAGGCAGTTTGTTTTCAAAATGAAATACAGGCTTCTTCTGATTTTTTTTTTTTTTTTTGTGGGACCCTCACCGGTGGCCAGGAACGAACCGGCGCTGCAGAGGCTGCGGGCAGCCTCGCAGCCCAGTGCTCAACCGCTGCGCCACCAGGGGAGGTCTGCTTCTTCTGATTTTTGAAAGTTTATGTGAAGTCACTTGCCTTTCATGAAAGACCTATGTTAGCTTTCCATAGCTGAAAGAAATATGAAAAGGATTTTCACTTTTACTACAAAGGGCAAACAACACAAATAGTGCTGAGCATGGATTTGCAGCGCTCATCTAGAGGCAGCTTGCACTCCAGGGAAAGAGAGTGACCCCTAAGGTAGGTGGTAGGGAGAGACCTAAATTCCAACATGTTAGTCTACCGATAGATTGTTGAAGTTTCTAAAGTGTTTTCTTGATGCAAAATGTTACGCGTGGTGGTCAAGCCTGCAGGCAGTCTCATCCATACATACTTAAGACAAAATGGAGCCCGGTGTTTGTAAGCTACTGATGGCCTCATTGAAAGGCAGAGAATCCAATCAGCATCATTAGTGATGGGACGACAGGTATTGGGCATCCACTGATTGTAACACTGAAATCGAGGGATCCTCCATCAATGCACAGACATGCCAAAGATGTGCCGCTGGGGTCCAGGAAGAGGAAAGGCTTTAATGTAAAGCTAGTTCCCAGGAGAGGGGAACCTCAAGACTCAGATCTACCTCCTCTCAAAGACAGGAGAATGGGCTCATAACGCATTTTGGCAAGTGGGGCGTAGGAGAACAAGAGGGGTTTCATTGACTGGGGAGTGAACTGGTTTGGCACAGGTCATTGGGCACAGGGTACGGAGGACTGCAGGGTCGGCAAAAAGGACGTTGGTGGTGGAGGGCACTGGTCTGCATATGGGCTGCTGGTCACTGCCTCCTGATGCGTGGATGCCTCATAGACCAAGGGCTGGATGCGGGTTGCTCTGTTGTCTAGAGAAGCAGAGTTGTTCATGAAGAACAGCCTAGTCTTGGTATTGGGCAAAGGGTCACACATTATCTACTTTATCTGGCCAGGCTCTGAGCAGAAAGTAGTTAGATTTGGTTAATACCTGGGCTGTGGGCAGAATGAATGAAGTTTTGAGATCAATTTCAGCTTTGGGGTTTCATGAAGTTTCATGAAGACATAATCTATCTGGTCAACAACATTTAACTTGTATCAAGACTTTAGCAATTTCAGTTTCTAGGAAATATAGAAAGAGATTAATATTATAAATGTCTTCAATACCATTAGGGAGCAAATAGACAATTCCAGAAAGTAAAATATTTTACAAGACAGCTAGTCCTATCTCTTTGACAAGTCAATTAATGAAAAAGGGCTGTTTTTCTGTTTTTATTAAATGTGAAATTCATTTTATTAAACAGGATTATTTGGGGCATATAGAAGAATGGTGTTATCTTTTAGAGATTGTTTTAGGGGAAATATAACTTACCTTTAATTATCAAAGCAGAAACAAAATGACATGAGTTTTTGAAAAAGAGTGAAAAATACCTAAACATAATAAGTACCTGCACGGAAGAATTCAGTAAATGAGTATTCCTCACTTTCCTTTGTCCCTTCCTTGTTTGCCCATGAGATGACTGGTAAAGACACCATGAGTGACTTCAGGAGGGTGTGCTGGCAGTGACCAAGGCCCGGTTGGCGAATAGTATTCCCAGAGCTGCAGGGTAGCTGGAAGCAGCTCTGATGCCTTAGTCATGAGAACCACCATCCACAGCAGAGTTTAGGGCACAGGACTCAAGACAGAAGTGGCCTGAGGGTTCCAGAGGTTTCTCATGAGGACTAGAGACCAAGATGGGTGGGACAATGACACCATTTTGACTCTAACTCTTGAATGTTCCCTTAGGCTGGACTAGCTTGGTATTGGTGGAGTGCACTTAAAAGAAGATTAAGGAGACATAATCAAGGGGTGACAGCAGGCCTCCAGTATCTTCCACGCAGGAAAGGTAAACTGATCAACTTCTAGCTGATTGTTGAGATATGTGAGGGCAACTTGGGCTAGACTCTGACGGTGGTGGGGAAGGTTACTAAGTGTCTGATTTAATGCTTCTTCGTCATCTTTGAGCCACTCTTCAACTTCGTAAGTTGTAGGAAACAGATAGTGATGTCAATGACTTGTCCATAGGCATGAACGTTTCACCTGGTAAAGATGCCAAGGAATTTTGCCTCATGGGTGTGACCCATTGTCTTAGTCATCACAGGCTGCTATCATAAAATAGCACAGACTGGGTGGCTGAAACAATAGATACAGATTTCCTCATAAGTTCTGGAAGCTGAAATTCCAAGCTCAGGCTGTCAGCATGCTCATGTTCTGAGGAGAGCTCTTCCTGGCTTGCAGATGGTGACTTCTTGCTGTGGCCTCATATGGCAGAGGGAGAGTGAGACAGATGAGGGGTGGAGGTAGAGGTAGACAGACATGAGGATGAGAGAGGAGAGAGGTAGAGTTAAAGTAGACGTGAGCTCTGGCATCTCTTATAATCCCATGAGGATGACCACCCCCCTCAAGACCTCATATCACCATAAATACCCCTCCCCCCAGGTCCCTTCTCTAGGGACTCTCACATTGGAAGTTAAGGCTTCAGCATATAAATTTGGAAAGGAAGGAACACATTCATTCCACCTCTTCTTCCCCTGCTCTCCCCAAATTCATGTCCTTCTTGCAGGAATGTGTTTTTTTTTTTTTTTAAGATTTTTATTTTTATTTATTTATTTATACAAGCACTGGGTACAGTCAGAAGCACGGGAGGGTGAGAGAAATCACCAGAGCCAGAGTGGGGAGCAGAGCAGGCAGAAGGACAAAGTACACCGCTGAGGGGAGCAGCGGGCGGCAGGAGAGGTCTGCGTGCCATGTGGGACCC
This sequence comes from Talpa europaea, assembly GCF_964194135.1. Lineage (NCBI taxonomy): Eukaryota > Metazoa > Chordata > Mammalia > Eulipotyphla > Talpidae > Talpa > Talpa europaea. The sequence goes on from NC_140077.1 coordinate 108,122,139, forward strand.
TCCTCCAGTGGCTGGGGAGCAGCCAGGGATGGAACCGGCGCTGCAGAGGCCGCGGGCAGCTTCACAACCCAGTGCTCAACCGCTGCACCACTGGGAAGGCCCGCAGGAATGTGTTTTGTATGCAAAATACATTCACCCCACCCCAATAGCTCCTTAAATCTTAACTCATTCTAGTGTCAGCTCTGAAGTCTACAATCCAAAGCCTCATTTAAATATCACCTAAGTCAGATATGGGTGAGACTGGAGGATGATTCATCCTGGGGCAAGTTCTCTGCAATTGTGAAGCTGTGAAAGCAGAGATGTTACTTTCTTCTAAAATACAATGGTGGGACAGAGATAAGGGATTAGTTTCCTTACATGTAAGAGGAAGTTGTACAATTATAAAATCTAGAGTTTTTTTTTGTGCTTTAAGAATCTAATCATCATTCCTCATGGAGTTTATCTTATAATGGCTTTAGATTCAAAATGGGTATATTGGGTATAAAAGTAGATATGTGGGCTATAATATGGATTTTATATTTAGTAAGGAAGGTTTACTTATTGATCACTGAAGGACATGGCAAAATAAAAGTTTTAGGAGGTGCATTTGACAGCAATATTTTACTTATCTGAATAGAAACCAGGGGTAGGAAGATGGATTGGTGTGTTATTTTAGTGTGAAGCAGGAGCGTAGAGAACACAGCAGCGCTGGAAACTGCTTTAGTGGTTTGGAATAAAGTTTAAGGCACTGATGCTAGAAATTTAGATTGAGGACCAATTGCAGCAGGTTATGTTGTATGACACCCTGCTCTCCCAAACAACAAGCACCACAGCCTACTGAGTTAAAATAACAATGGTTTATTGGTTGATGATTTTGTTGTTCAGCAATTTGGGTTGGACTCATCCAGTCCCAGCATGGGACTCAACTAGTCTTGGCTGGTCAGGCAGGGGCATTTCCTACATTGTCTGCAGTCATTTGGCACCCGGGACTTCAGCCATGTATCGGGCTCTTGACCCGAAGCGGTTATCTTTCATTATCTACCAGGTGAGCCTGTTTCATTCATCTGCTGGTATCAGGGCTCCAAGTGCAACTAGAAAGTACAAACTCTGATCCTCCTATGAGGCATTGGCCAGCGTGAGTGACACGATCAAGGCCAGAGTCAGCATTGGAGGAAACTGAGGACACAGGGAGAGAGCAGGGGAATTAGTGCTTTCGTTGTGCAGACAATCGAATGCAACCAAGAATTGCTTTGGGGTTGGGGCAGAGAGGATCTAGAGGATGAAGTTGGAAGAAAAAATGTCTCAAATTTCCTGGGGGGAGCTAAAAATAATTTACCAATATTTATTGAGTAAATACTGTGTAGCAGGTTCTGAGCTAGGTATACAGATAAAAGAAAGCAACAACGAATAAGACATAACCCTATCCTAGAGAATCCTAAAGTCCTATGGGGAAAATAACAACAACAACAACAACAACAACAGCTTAAAAACAACCCCAGGAGAGAGCCACTTGCTAGGTAGCTTTTGGGAAACATTTCCTGTAAAGAGCCATCTAATAAATACTGATATTTTTGCTTTTGTGGACATGCAGTTTCTGTCACAGATATGAAGCTCTGCTGCTACTGCAGGGAAGGAGCCAGCAGAGTGGCCAGGTCAGGAAAATTGACGGGGAATCCCTAACTGGAGAGGGAAGTTTGGTTTGTGGGGCATTTGGAGCTTATGTGGAAAGAAGAGGAATTCCAGCTAGCTGGAATTTCAGACAGCTAGTCAATGCTCACGTGGCTGTGGCAGTAATGCAAAAGGGTGTGGAACTCTATGCCCGGGTCTAGGTGAGAGCTTTAGGCTGGAAGTAGGAGTGTTGTAAATAGTAAATGAAGTCGTGAGTTGGAAGCATTTCATTTGGAGGCAGAGGTGAAAATAAAAGTGCAAAGAAACCTTGTACAAAACAATCAGGTAGGATAAGCAACAACTAGAAGCTTGGCAAGAAAGAGAGAAATGTCAGAGAAAGAACCAGGCAAGGGCAGTGTCTGTGACATGAAGAAAGAAGTGAGTTTCAGGAATGAATGGTCAGGAGAGGTCAAAGGGAATGAAGAGTGAGAACTTGTCAAGGAGCTGGGCAATAAGGAGGGTATTGTTCAAGGATGGCAGGCCTCGCCTGTAGGCAAGATCTGTTTTACACGCATTCAAAATAACTTAGTAATTAGAAACAGTGCAAGGAGACATGCAGAAGCATTGCTATGTAATGAGTATAAATATTTTTGCTGAATTTATTTTTATAATATGTAGAAGAAAAATCAACACCATCTAGAATTAGCTTGTGCTACATTAGGCTTCTTTTCAAGACCTCATGGAAACTTTTGGGAAAGGAATTTTATTGAGAAACAATCCTACTTCTACTTTTATGTGGAGGTGAGCACGAGACAAGGATGCTTGCTTCCAAGAGAACTTTTCTAATTTATATATTTCAAAAATGTAAAGTTTTCCATGATCTTTTCTGAATTTTGAGTTAAAGAAGCAGTAACGGGCGCTTTCAGCTCTTAATGTATATTTATTGATTACCTTTAAGGACTGTTTGTTGCAGAGTGTGTTCTGTAGCAACTTTTTAAGTTTTTTCCCTCATTGTCAACCAAAGCTTTAAGTCCTCACTCAACATCTCAACAGGTTCTATACTAGGCTAGTGGATATAAACAAGAATTAAATTTCTAGGGCCTATTTCTGGTCACAAAACATAACCAAACTTCTAAAGAAAGACCCTGAACTACTCTAACACTGCACAAATATTTGTATTCATTCATTCATACATTTTGCTTATTCTGGGTCAGGGTCCTGGGTGACCGGAGCCGCTCCAGGCAGCTCAGGGACCAAGGCGGGCTCCGTCCTGGACAGGACAGATACCCTTCCACTGGGGGCCCATCACACCCGTGTCCATGCCCCCTCTGACAATGAAGATATGCCTGTGAACTGCATGTGGCATCTTTGGGCTGTGAGTGAGGTCGCAGCACTGGGAGAAAGCCCCAAGCAGATGTGGGAGGATGTGCAAACTCCACAAGGGCTGGAGCCCAGCTGAGAATCGATTGTTTTTTTTTTTTTTTCTTATCAACATTATAATGAAACTGTGTTGAACACAAATGTTATTTGAGAAGCTGTTGTGTGGTTTTAAAATAGAAACCAAACCTGCTTGCTAGGCATGTGACTGAAGTGTACCCAGGGACCCCAGACCATAAAGGGGTGCATGGTCTAAAAGGGATTCAGCCATCCAAGCACACAAAGGCAAAGGAAACATACTGTTAGTGTGACAGTTTTTTTTTTTTAGATTTATTTATTTATGCATGCAAGAACTGGGGTACGCCAGAGGTGCAGGGGGTGAGAGGATTCACCAGAGACACAGCAGGGAGCAGAACAGGCAGATCTACTGAAATCTACTGAACAACAGATCTCCTACTGCTGAAGGGAGCAGTGGGAGAGGCAGAGAGGTCTGCTGCACCATGTGGGTATCTCTCTGCCGGCCAGGGAGGGAATTCGTGCTGCAAAGGCTGCAGACTGCTTCATGGTGCTGTGAATAAAATAAAATTTCCCTTGAAATATTTCATTCTGTTTAAAATATAATATTTTCCTATTAAATTTATTTGTGACTTTATTCAATGTTTTTTCTTCTCAAACAGGTGAGTTACATTTTGATGTTTTATTTTGAAGCATTTATTTTTTGCTGTCCCCTTTTAATCAGTGGTATCCTCAAGATTGATGTTTCATTCACATTTTGTCATACATAATGAAGTCTTAATTCTGTACTAAAAAAACATCAGAAATGAGGATGTAGGTGAGTCTCAAGGATGTGGTTATGTGTCATGACTCATCCTTTTAGTAATTCTATGTTGATGTAAGTCACTACAAGTAAAGTTTATTCATGCTATTTTCTGATTTCTGCGCATATGAGAAATTTAAAAAAAAATTGCATTAAGGATGCTGTTTTACATATTGTTTTTTTAAAACAATGTTTAATGGTTTACGTTTTATTTTCCCCAATTCTGGTTTGTGATAATGTTCCTCCAAAATATTTCTTTTCTTCAACCTTAATACCTGGTATGTGTGAACTTAAGAGTTCATACAAAAGACTCTACCCTGCCCCCTTGTTTTATCTGAATTTAAAAGCAAGTTTACAATTCCTAGAACCATTGTTTACCCAGCTTGTACTTACACCCCCATCCTAGAATCCTACAAAGATACCCACTTTCTTCTACCTTTGACTACATTGAACTAAAATTCTCTTATCTCTCCATCAGCACTACAAGTAGAAATCCTACTAGTCTGTGTTTGTTACTTGTTATATATATAAGCCACTACTATTGAACTTACCTGCTCTCTGAACTTAGTCAAATATCTTTCACAAAGTGCTATCCAATTTCTCCCATTTCTGCCATCTGGCCTCTGTATTTACTTGTCACTGTTACCAGACTTCGTTCCTAGTTCCTTTCTAGAAACACATCTCATCCTTCACTCATAGCCTCTGACTCACCTTACCAGTGACCTCCTTCTAGACAACTGAGTCCATTTATACTTATCACTCTGGGAGTTAGGATATATCCATTTGTTTTCTCTTCTAGATGACTTTTCATCTTTGTTTAAATACATATTTGTAGAAAAGAATATAATATAGTGGAAAAGAATATAATATAGTCCCCGGTGCCATAAAAGTTAAAAGATAAAAAGGTATTTAGAGCAATCCTGCTGTTCAGCTTAGGACAGATTATTTCCAGGGTAGGGATAAGATTTTTATTTTTTTTGACAATGGTTTGCACTTAATTCACTTAAATTTTTCAAATTGTATTTATGATCAACATTTTTAAAGCCTTAAAAGGTTTCTGTGAGAAAAGTAGGGCAGCTTTAGGCACATCTCATTTCTTACCAGAACTTCTCTGGGAAACTGCATCATAAAATGGATCATTGCAAAGAGATCCTACTTTCCCAAGGGAAATGTTAAATTTGGAGGTTACAAATCTTACTGAAGACTCCTATTTTTCTTAATGCTACTCTAAAAACAGTATAGTAGGTGCTCAATAAAAAATCTGATAAACTGCTTTCAGATTTTTTTCTCACTTGTAGCAATCAATTTGGCAAAAACTGATACCTTTACTAATGAAATACTCCTACACAAAAAATAATAACATATTTTGATATTTATTCATATTTTTGGAGAGATTTTCAGAAATACTTAATATTCTCAGACATTTTTGTTTGATTATTCTTAATATATATAAACTTTTAATATTTATTGGAAATATTATTTTTATTGCATGTGCAGGTTATTGTTGATTTATACTAATGCAGTTAACTTGGAATACTTGTACCTTGATCCTTCAGGAAAATCTCTCATTAGTTCTAAAATTTTTCAATTGACTATTTTGAGGAATAACTACTCAAAGACTTGTCTATATTCTTCTAATATGGTTTTTCATATGTGTTTTTACCTTTTTGTATTATCTAGGAACTCCGTAATAATTTTGAGTAACTGTTATAATTGGTCATTTTTAATTCTTTCTTAACTTTTAACCTTAAGAACATGATTTGCTTAATGTTTCAGATATACTTTCTATCAAAATAAAGAAATTTCTTTCTAGTCTTAGATTTCTAAAGGTTACAAAAGAATCAGAAAGATTTAAGAATTTCAGTGTGTTTGTATGTGTGTGTAACCATTTATTAAGTGGTTCTTTGGAACCATTGAACTATACTAACTACACTGACCTAGTGAATTTTGTGAATTAATTTTCTAATGATAAACAAGTCCCAGTATAAACTCTAGTTATATTGCTTTGTTCTTATCATCTGTGCTAGATTTTTTTTGCTAAAATTTTAGTTTAATTAAAAAATTTGCATTTATGAGTGGAATTGATCTGTGGTAAAAATTGTAAACTCAAATGTCTAAAGGATCCAAATTTATTTACAAAAGTTGAGTAGATGGGGCAAAGAGATAGGCAGAAACTGTGGTAATAAGAATGGATGTCGGGTCTCCTAACATTTTCTTCAGTATTAAATAGAAGCTATCTAAGCTTCTATTTTGCAAGACAGGTTTGTTCCTTAGAAACCAGCTTGCAGCACTTGGTTTGTGTATGTATGTGTTTATATTAGTTTCATGAATGAGCAAGGAGGCTTTTATTTTTTAAATGGCTAGAAAACTATTTAAATAAAATGGAGATTACTGGTTTTACTGAGAATAATTCACCCATAAAACAGGTTGGACCCAGTACCTTTGAAGGGCAGAGATTTTTCTCCCCAAAATATTTAATTTCTCTTATGGTTATTAACCAGTTTGGATTTAAAGCTTCTTTTGGAACTATGGATATGGATGTTTTCTAACAACATTCATTTCTTCTAGAATTAAAAAAATTTCTGTCTAATAGACATTCTTTCTTTAGAATATGTTGGCTGTGATTAATTGTGTAGGCTGAGAGAAACTGGGATTGCCAGTGCAAGTTGTGTGTGTTTGTGTGTGTCCACTGTGGCTGTCTAGATTTCTTGCAGACTCCACTGTGCTCCTATTTCTCGCCCTGTGCTAGGAGTCCAGCCCAATTAGAGCCTCTGGAAGCAAATATCCCAGCTGGAGGATTTCCATGGACAGGGAGAGGGTGGGGCCCAGCTGGCTCAGCTGTTCTGCAGATATTTCTTTTTATCTGATTGCCTCGTCTTCCACTTGGCCCCCACCCCCCCCATATTTGTGAATTCAGAGCTTGCATTTTCTCTAAGATGAAGTTCTTAGAACGAAGACTTGTTCCAAAGCCATCTCCTCCATTCTATTGTATATTGTAGTTTCTTTCTGGTTTGGATTTTCCATCAGTCTGATCCCATCTGCTTTTTATTTCCTCAAAATTTCTGGTCTACTGATTATATTTTTCCTTGTTTCCAGTGCTGTTGGGGATTTAGTCTTTAAAAAAATGTCTTTTTAATATTTTCTAATGGGGTTTTGGGAGTAGTGAAAAGTCAGTGTATTTGTGCCTCTGTCACCTTGAACTGAAGCCTCTGGACTCTGTCGCAAGTGTCTTTACTAGATTCTCACTCAGTCTCTTTTCTAGCAAGCATGTTTCCTCCCCCTCTGTTGTTGTTGATGAGTTAATATTAGATAGAGTTTAAAGAAGTGTTTTTACACTGTGGTATGAAAGTAGTATTGGCTAGAATATCTCCTTTAACAACTTCTAAATCTTAGAATTTACACTCATATATATATGTTTGAACCATAAATGTAATTTGACATTGAAAGTTTTTTTAAAATAAAAATTCCATGCTCTTTGTGGTAGCCAATTTGGTGAGTCCAGTCTGGAACCCAAATACTAAATCATCTGAGAAAGGATTCCTATGTGACCTCTTGAAAGCAAGGGCTGGACTGATGGAAGACCTTTGGGTTTGGAACTTGAGGTCTTATTATTTTGCATTTTGAAAGTGCCTTTTGCACTTTCTAGCTGTGGGGCCTTCAGCCAGTCCTTTAAATTTTGCAATCTCAGTCCCTTCATCTGAAAAATGCATTGATAATGCGTGCCTGTCCCATTCTTGCAGACTTTGAGGAATGTGAAAGTCCTTTAAGAAACCACGTTAATCTTAGCATTGTTCCCTCCAGTTCCAACCATGTTATCATAAATGGCAAGAGTTTATAATTTCTTATAGCTGAGTACTATTTTATTTTATCTGTGACCACATCTTCCTAATCCACCATGTCTTTGGGCATGCAGGTTGCTTCATAAGTCAGAAGGAGAAAGACAAACATGGATGGTTTCACTTATATGTGGAATATAGAGAAACAAAACAAAGAGGTAAAACCAAGCCAATAACAACCCTAGAAATTTGAGTGAAGAACTGAGGCTACCAGAGAAGGGGGAGGGAAAGGGAGAGTGAACTGGGGAAGGGGAATAAAGGCCTGTGGTGGGGGGACTGAAGGCATCTCAGTGGTGGGGGTAGTGTGGTGACATACATCTGAAGGGGGTGATACTGTTCCTCCAAATGACATACAGTGTTGTAAACCAGTGTTACCCGGTTAAAAAAAAAGACAAGAAAGTTAGGCAAATGTAAGTTAGTGTTAGTATTCTCATACTTTACCAGTAACTATCTTCAGAGATTAGATTTAAACATCAGTAGAGTTCTTGCTACCTTAGAAATAAGGACAGTTTGAATTCAAATATTTATTGTTTTTATATTTAAAATGAGACCCTTTAATATGAAAAAAGACAGATGTGAAATAATGTTCCTTAATAAAATAGAACAATTCATTAGTGTTGATAAAAAAGAGCATTTTGCTGTCATCAGTGTTTCAAAATTATACTTCCCCAAAGGAACCAGTTTGGGAATGTTTTCATAGAAACATCTGGATAGTGGGTCAGAAATGTTTAGAATGTGCTTCGTCTAAGGATATCTGATTTATTCTGGCTGTTTAAATTGTCTCTGGAATAGACGTTTAGAACTCACCTTTTCCTGATTAGTGCTGTGTGGTAAGTAATGTTGGTTGCAGAGATTTTTCTTTTAATCAGGATGCCTAATCCAGCAGTCTGTGTGAGTCAGTCTTTTGCCAGGCAGGGGATTGTATAAGAAACAAGTTTCAAGTCAAACCATGAGAACGTAGGGTTCATTTGTTCTGCCTAATTCACCAGGGAAAAAATAACCTTGGGGTATATTTATTGCAGAAGAAAATTAAGCATTCTAATGGATCAGGATTAAGTCTTTGAAAAAAAGGATTCATTATGAAAAAGTCCCTCTCTCCATCCAACCTTCTGGTGACCTGAAGTTTTGGAAACAAAACACTTGAGGTTAAAGGGGAATGGTGTTCACAGAAGTGGAAAAGAATAACAGAGCTGAATGGAGAATGCACGCCATCTTGCTTTCAAGATGCAAGATGCACTTTAGTCATTTAAAACACTGATTTTATTGGTCTAAATATACTTTCAATTTGCTAAACTCTTTGGGGTAGTGAATAGGTTGCATGTATGCAACGTTCAAGTGTTGACTATGAGAGATTAACAATGCAAATTAACTTCAAATACTTTAACATTTTTTTTTCAGCGTCACAAGTTTCTCAGTTTTTTTCCTTTTGTGATATTTTCAATGTAATTGTGGAATATTAAAAAAAGGATAAAAGACAAGAGGCTTACTTAATTAATTGGTGGAAAGAATATCCCTCTTGGTTTCATTTTCCCCACCAGTTCTGCCCCTAAATCTGTTCCAATTAACAAAAATTCCTGAAAGAATTGTCTATACTCACTGTCTAATAGCTCTTTTCCCATTACCCTTTAAATCCACTAATGTTAATTAGCCCAGACCATTAAGTCATGTGACTCTTAATTCTCTGGGTAGATAATGGTAGCCACGAGACAGAAAAACAGCAGGTTGATATTCCTCCACTGTTTCATGACCAGGTTAGTAGTGAAAGCAAGGTCAAGAGCAAATTCTGATCCATGCACATTTATCAGTAAGCAGGCAAAAAAAGGGTATTAAAAAATCTCAAATCTTTGTCCTTTTAGAGGTTCTGACCACACTTTGTTTAAAAATGTCATTAAGGCAAGCGTGACGATATACTAGAGGCACCATCCAGACAACTAGCCTGCCCGATTCAAAGCTGAACACAGGACCCCGCAGAGGCCTTGTCTAGCCTGCCCCGCTGCAGAGCACAGGCTGGGGCAAACCAGACTTACACCGTCTTCATGCGGAGCAGGAAGGAGGGCTTAAGGCAGCTCACACGATCGCCCACACTATCGGTGTTTACTTACACACCTAAGTAAACACCCACTCAAACATTCATGATCATAAGCAAGATCTCTGGTGCTTGTCAGAGGTAAAAGAACAGAGAAGATTTGAGTAGCTCTCATTGTAGGGTGCTCTTTGTAGTTTTAGCTATGCCAGAATCTCTTAGAGAATGTGGCAAAACACTGGTTCCTGGGCTCCCACCTCCACAGCTTCTGATTCAGTAGCTATGAGTGGACCTGAGAATCTGCATTATCATCAAGTTCTCCAGCAAGGCTCTCTCTAGTCTAGGGTTCTCTTTGAGAATCCTTGATATGACTGCAAGACTAAAATCATGTAATGACATTTCAGTAGGATGGTGTCGGGCCGGGGGTCATAGGCTAGACTCTAGGTTTGTGTAATAACACTCATGACTTGTGCACAGCAACATCACCAAGGATTCATTTCTCAGAACATGTCCTGTCATTCGGGACAAGTGACTATTTCCAATATTCTAAAGTAAATTTTAGTAAATTTAGAAAATGGTATATTTCATATACATTTGGAATCTTAATTTATGAATATGTTATCCTGGTCTTTTTGAAGGTACATATTTAAGGTTAAATTGTTGCTTTGAGTATCACTTTGTTGGCATTGTGCAAGTCTTATCTACAGCATTTTGGTCGACATTCAGTTCCAAGTAATTTATACTTCCCTGTAAAATTTTTATTTCTTCAATGAATTATTTAGAGGTATGGTTTTCAGTTTCTGATTGTATTTTTTATAGCGATCTTGCTATTGATTTCTAACTTTGTTGCATTGCTCTCAGAGAATGATGTCTGATTAGTATCTGTTCTTTAGTATTATCTGAAACTTCATTTGGGGTATAGAACATGGTTAATTAATAAGATTTCCACAAGAACTTGAAAACATTTTATTTTTATTTTTTCTTTATTTTGTATATTTTTACATCATTTTTCATTTTTGAGCAATGTACACATTTTCATCTTGGTTATAGTCCCCATACAATTCACACTTGTTTTGATCCTATTCCCTTCTCCCCAATAGTGTCTCTCTGGTTTATAGTTGCTTGTTGATTTTAATTTTTACTTTATTATAATTAGCCTTTTTCCTGGTCCCTTATTTAGGTTTTCTAAATTCTTACCATGAGTGAGACCATGCGGTATTTTTCTTTTTGTTTCTGGCTTATTTCGCTGAGCATGATCCTTCCAGCTCCATCCATGTTGCTGCAAATTGCATGAGTTTATCTTTTTCGATGGCTGAGTAATATTCCATTGCTGAGTAATATTCCACATCTTCTTGATCCAGTCATCTATTTTGGGGCATTTGGGTTGTTTCCATAGCTTTCCTATTGTAAATAGTGCTGCTGTAAACATAGGGGTGCAGGTGCCCTTTGAATTAATGTTTCTGTGTCCTTTAGGTAAATACCTAGGAGTGGAATTGCTGGATCATATGGAAGCTCCATCTTTATCAGGTTGAGGAATCTCCACACAGCTCTCCATAGTAGTTGGACCAGTTTGCACTCCCAACAGCAGTGTAGGAGAGTTCTGTTTTCTCCACACCCTCGCCAACATTTGTTGTTGCTAGTTTTTTAACATGTGCCATTCTCACTGGTGTAAGATGGTATCTCATTCTAGTTTTGATTTGCATTTCCTGATTACAAGTGATGCTGAACATCTTTTCATATGCCTGTTGGCCATTTGTACTTCCTCTTTGGAGAAGTTCCTTTTTAGCTCTTCTGCCCATTTTTTGACTGGGTTATTTGTTTTTGTTGAGTCTCATCAGCTCTTTGTAGATTTTTGTGATCAGTCCTTTATTATTAGTGCTGTGTGCAAAAATTTTCTCCCAGTCGGTGGGGTTTCTCTTTGTTTTGGTTACTGTCTCTTTTGCTGTGCAGAAGCTCTTTAATTTAATGTAGTCCCAGCTGTTTATCTTTACCTTCACTATCACTGCTTTTACACGACATACACCTCAGTAACATCTTTAAAGAACTTGAAAACATTTTAAGGGCTCCAGATATCCTCTTTTCTCTTAGGTCCTTTCCTTCTGTCCATTCTCTGAGTTTCTTGGCCAGTGGTATGATCGCCAACCGCCTGGCAGAGTCATCATTAGAGTTTTGCATTCAATGCGTCAGGTGTGGTTGAGGAATTTTGCATACCTAAGTTTCCAGGTGATGCTGAAGTTGCTGATCTGGGGAACGCATTTGCAGAACTTCAGGTGAAAATATAAGGCCTTCTCTATTTTTATGTTCCTCTGTTGTCCAATGCCTCTCTTTTGACATGACAACCCATTTCTGATCCTTGCTATCCCTATTATCTCTACCTGTTTGTGGGGTTTGCGTCATCCAAGAAACTGAGACCTGTTTGCAGCCTGTCTCTAACTTTGTATTGTTTCACTTCCCTTTTCTAGACCTTGAACTCTAGCTCTGTTGATCAATCTTTGGTCAGTAATTTTCAGCCTGCATTCCTAACAGAAACACATCTGGAGGTTGTCAAATACCTGTTCATGAGCCTCTCCTGGAGATTCTAGGGCATGGTATGACCATGCACAAATTTTAAATGCTTCCTAATTGAGTCTATTGTGTGGCTTGGATCAGGATGCATTGACTACATGGGTTAGCAGTAAAGACTTTTCCTTTCAGTTTTGTTGCCTGCTGTGCCGCTACAACACTTATTTGAGAACATGTGATATGAGATGGTGGATGTGTCTCCAGTGGACTCTTTCACTCACTAGAATAGAGATTGAGCTTCAGAGGTAAGGCTGGACAAATACAGAAACAAGAAATTATGAACATAGAGATGAATATTGAAGCTATGAGGAAGGATGCTCTGTGTGTAGGGTAAAGGATGGGAAAGAGGAAGAGAGGGCCAAGGACTAAACCTTGAAAAATGCAAACATGGACAGAGATAGAAGTAATAAAGAATCACTTATGTGGGGGAACCAAGGACTCCAGGGAATGATCAATTAAATTCATCGTTATTTTTGTAAAATCACCTCTACCATTTCTGTTAATAGAGATATCATTTTCCTATTTGTCCAGGTCACTTTGGAGCCATCTTTCATTCTTCATTTTTCCTAGTCACCCCCAACTTAGAAAATGGCTGAAATCTGACATCTCTATTTGTAATGTTTCTCTTTTTTCACTTGCACTCCATTAACAACTGTTCAAGTCTTTTATCTATAAATCTTGCTTATCATCATGGTTTACTAATTAATCCTCTAGCTACTGGAATCCATTTTGTACATTACTGTCAGATTCATCTTCCTAAAATGTCATTTTATTTTTGTTTAAAAATCTCTGTGGTTTTGTTTTTGTCACTAATAACCAAGCTTTCCAATCTTATATTTCTCCACTCCAGGAAGAACTAAATTTTCTCACATTTTGGCTTTTGCTCACACATTTCCCTAACAATCTCTTCTGCATTTAGTTTTCACTAAGAGGAAATGGGTACTTTCCACTATCCATCCATCAAGACCATCAATTCTTACTTCCTTTGGGCCTCCATTGGCCTTATACCCTGAAGCCAGAGTGTGTGGATACAAATCTCAACTGATAGTTATTAGTTGTATGATGTTGAACACTTCATATTCCCTTATGAGCTTTAGTGACCTTGTCTCTAAAAGAGGATAAAGACTTATTTCTTAGGTTGTAAAGCTTCAACAAGTGATTGCATATAAAATACTTATGGTATCATGTCCATGCCACATGAAAAGCACTTCACATGTTAGATATAGTGGTGGTAGAGATGGTGTAGGTCTTCCCTAACTATCCTACATCCCTCCTCTTAGCTGATTTATTGACTAAAACACCCATGTAGTATATGGCAGTGCTGTCTTTTTTATGTTAGTTAACTATCCTTAAACTATTATCATCTGTTTTAGATGCTAAATTTCAAGAGAGATTTCACACTTCTCTGGACTTAGAAGGCCTTATAAACATTATATAGCTAGGGTTTGAGGATTGAAATAAGATTGATAATGGTGACTAAGAGAGAAGTAAAGAAATCTAACTAAGGTAACTCAGCCATTGTCCTAAGGTGAAGTCAACCTGGAGAGATCGTTTGGAATATGCTGATGTAAATCCTGAATATAAAATCCCACTCCAACTATTTCTTAGCGATTAGTGCTTTGAGTAAAGCAGAAGGAGCTGAAATATTCTTACATTCTCCACATCTAGCTAGCAGTCTGCTTCATTGGCTGGAACACATGATTTTTCCCCCTCAGAACACTGTTTTTTCTTTTGAGAAATTATCTTCCTGGCTACACTTTAAAAATAACAACTGGGTTATAGGACATTGAAATGGATCTCTCTGATTAGAGCTTCTAGGATTTGGCTAGAGCGAGGGAAAAGGTATCAAGAAGCACCGGCTGCCAAGAACTAATGATTCTGGTATTAATTGACATGTCTGGGCTAAACTGTCTTCAGAGACAGTAGTTAAAGTAACAGCGAGGTAATAATTATTTACTCCAAAGAACTACATGCTCAGTCTTGGCAGTCTTCGGATGAATAAAGTGTTCAATAGAGTCTTTAAATGTACATTTAAATAGAATATGAAATACTATTCATTACATTAGAAGAAAATCATTCAGTGGCTAGACCAAAAGCAGGTAAAAATAATAATTCAGTAATACGTTTAGAAAAGACCATAAATAAAGCACCTCGTCTTACCTGGCATGAATTTTTTTACTAAAATAACCACAATAGATTTTCCCCAAAGACTAGATCTGCTGTAAACCTGCAGTCTGACCTTGAGTTAGGGTCTCTGAGACTTAGTTTAACTATCTATAACATCGAAGTTGAATTTTAAAATCTCCTAGGCACATTTCCACTCTAAGGCATTCAACAATATATAATCGCGTGGGCATTCTCCTCAACTTTATTTGGTTGTCCACATTTCCTAATATTCATCCTATTCTTCCTCCCGTCCCCCTTTTCTCTCTCACAGCCTCTCTCTCCCTCTCATTTTTTTCCCTTTCCAACTTTCCTTCTTACTTACTCCTGCTCCCCTCTTCCCCATTCTGTCTCCCTCTCTCCACCCTTCCAGTCCCTATAAATGCATCAGTAATCTTTATGGAAAACACTGTGCCAGATGTTTTCATATTACTCCATTTAACTCTATTCATATTCTGTTATTGTTATTTTACAAACAAGGAAACAGGTTCAGAGTTCTGTAAATTGCCCCATATCACAGAGCCACTGAGTAGTAAATAGGGGTTCGCATCCAAGAGGATCCTGCTCTAAGTCCATGCTCTTTCTGTCTGTCCTGCAGCTTTTCATCTTGCCTTTTTCTTTCCTCATTTCTGTGTAAATTGCCTGGGGCATCCTATTCTTTTTCACTTTTGTTTGGGTACTGCAGCAAGAGTTTCAGGCTTTGATTCCTGATGTGGATTAACTACTCCTGTTCTGACATAACATTAACTTGATATATTATATATTCTAGAATGATGCCTTTTTTTTTGAACTCTAGGTAACCCCTTGGATCCTCAGGTTGGTTTTACTATTTTTTATTGATATAATGTTGAATTATAACTTTCTCTAAGTTTCAAGTGTTTATCATTGAGAATCACCCTTAATCACTACATTAAGTTACTAAATTTTTTTTGAGTTCTGCTTTTTTTAAATTTATTTATTTATACAAGAGCTGGGGTACAGGCCAGAGGTGCCAGAGGGTGAGAGGATTCACCAGTGACAGAGCGGGGAGCAGAACAGGCAGACAGACCGAAGACACTGCTGAGGCTGAGGGGAGCAGCGTGCAAGGCAGGAGAGGTCTGCCCTGCCATGTTGGTATCTCCCTGGCCGGTCGGAAATCGAACCCACCCTGTAAAGGCTGCGGACAGTTTCACAGTGCAGCACTCAACCTGCTGTGCCACCAGGGAGGTCCAAGTTCTGCTTTTTAAAGCAGGATTTTCAGCAACTTTTAATAATTTCTTTTCTAAAATTCAGCATTTCCTAGGAAAGTCACCTGTATCTTTCTCATGCTTTTCTTAAGTGTGGCTCACACTCATTCCCTTGTTTTCTATTGGTAAATACCTTTATCCTCCACATCTTAATCTTTTCTATAACCTTTCTACATGTTCCAGTATTATGCTTTTGCAAAGACAGTTTTCTCAGTCATTCTAAAGAAGAGGGATAAACCCATGCTCCCTACTTCTGACATTAAAATGGAAATGAACTCACTACACTCAAAAGGCTTTGGACCACAGCAAATTATCCATATTCTTCAAATCCCACTGGCAAAATCATTCTTTGGAGAATGCTCACTTACTGTGAAGACAAAGATGGTTCCTTATATTCCTTGATAGATTTGAAGACGGAAACCAGTTCTGTTGGATGCCACTATGGACTGCTGTCTGACTAACACGCTAGTATTTGTTTATGAATAACTGAAAGTAAAACTTCAACATATTGTCCATGCTCTTATACATTTTTTCTGCAACAATAGAACTGTAACACCATTAGCATTCGTTATTAACCTTGGCATAAGAACTGAATAATACATTTATATCAGGATACAATGTAATATACTCTAAGAAATGCAAGTGCTAGCGACTCCTTCCATGAGATCTCAACTGTTATCAATTATTGTTTAATCTAGTGATGAATGCTTTTTGGAAAATTTATTACCAGAAACAAAAGTTTTCTCCCTTGAAGCATTTGTATGCTTTCTTTGCCTGGCATTATATAACTTCACTGTGTTTTCTTTTGGTCTTGACTGCCAACAAGCTTGGGGCCAAGTATAGAAATCCATCACAGTAACTGTATTATCCTTTGTGGTTAGGATATTTGTTTCTCCTATTCTGGTTTTAATTTCTATTTCAACAATATGACTTTACTCCTAACTTTAACAAAAAGTTATATCAAGTCTGCCTCTCCCCCTTTCAAATAGGCAAGAAATAATAACAAATAAATGATAATGAACTTATTTCTCTGGATAAAATAGAGTTCATTTTGACTTTTTTTAAGAGTCAAAAATTTGCTTCTAGATCCTACTTATCTGACAGTAATTTAACTTTACATTAAAATACATATGTGCACACATTCTGTGTACAGCAACTCTGTAATTGAGTCTTTACTTTCTTTCTCTTCATCAGAAAGGAGACTGTGGTTTTCTGTTTGGATTTTTTAATTAACTAGGGGTTGTAGTTCTCTCTTGAGAACTGAAGGGCTCAGTTCTTTTCCTAGTGACTGGCATCTGTGGCAGGGGGGAGGGGTTGTTGGAGTGGGTAAAGACAAGAACCAACTTTTAGAAGTTCCCTATATGTCTTTTAGGGTCAGGAGGAAATTCTCATCGCAACCTAGTCATTTATTCTTCCCAACAATTTGTCTCTTTAGTTAGATTATTATTATATTTAGCATAGAGAATTCAAAGTTTACAAGCTGGTTAAGATCTAAAGGTCTTTGCAGGCAATCTTAAAGAAAAGTTTCATGAAACCTTATGAGAGTTTTGTAAAATTATATATAACTTATAAAACATACATGTGTGCATTTTTAGGCATTATATATGTTACACATGTGTTTCAGGCAATATTAAAGCTATCTAAACTTAAAAGTTGCTTATACCACTACTATCTGAATATACTAGATTTAATTTTTCCTAATTAAAATAACAATTTTTGTATTATTTTAAATCTGTTGAAGTAAAATGGAATATTTAAAATAAGTTTGTGGAATTTACAATATAGGTTAAAAAGTGACAATCTTTATGGTGAAGAGATACTGTGGTTGTGGAGTATTGCTTTTTTAGAGTCTCAGTTTTCACTCATTTTTGTCTTCCTTTTCTTTCCCCTTCAATCTTAAGAATTTCCTGGTTTCATTGTTAATTGACAACCTTTTTCTTTTCCTTTCCCTACTCCCTTTGAGAAATAATTCAACACGATAAAACTCATATAAAAATAACAGGCATTTCCTCCTGTTATCAGATGTATCCTTTACATCTTTTACATTGGCTTAACTAATGTGCTCCCTTTTTCTGCACTTTCCACATCAAATGAGAAAGAGTTAAAAAGTCATTATGAACAACCTTGCCTTGCATTTTGAAAGGTCCCTCCTATCCAGCCTGTGCCATTAGCACATAGTCATCGTATTTGTGTAATTCCACAGAATGTCGTGACACTAAATCAGGCAGACTTGTCAGCAAAGCTTGTCCATGGAAAGTGGCTGCTGCCTGTGGCTGAAACTCCTGGACTTTGGTCAAGGAGGTTCTTGTGCGTTTTCTCAAGATCACAAGTCACAAGACTGCATTTTTTTTTAAAGATTGATTTCTTTATTTATGCAAGTGCTGGGTACAGTCGGAAGTGTGGAAGGGTGAGAGAATTCACCAAAGCCAGAGCGGAGAGCAGAACAGGCAGAAGGACCGAAGTACACTGCTGAGGGGAGCAGCGGGCGGCAGGAGAGGTCTGCACGCCATGTAGAACCCTCACCTGGCGGCTGGGGCTCGAACCGGCGCTGCAGAGGTTGCGGGCAGCTTCGCAACCCAGCGCTCAACTGCTGCGCCACTGGGGAGGCCCTCAAGACTGCATATTTTGAGACCTCAAAGGACCTGGGCTTTTTCTTGCTGAGAAGAAGAAATGGACCTGGACAGCCCCTCCCTGACCCTTCCTAGAGCAGCGACCCTGGTGGGCTTGGCAACACTGTCATCCTGCACGCCAGCAGAGCCTGCCAGCCCACAAGAAGGGCCCTGACTTGACCTGGATATTATAATTTCAAGTCCTCAAAAAAATGCTGTTTCATTCAACATCACTGCCTGATAATGTTGGTGAGAAAAAAACAAAATAAAACAGTCCAGGCCAGCATTGAATGAAGTGACATTATTTGAGGACTTGCTTTTGCTTTATGCTTTGCTTGAAGTTGCTGTTTCCAGGGACCTATCACTGACTCTAAATGAGGACTCACTATACTGTCTTTGCAGGGTTTGTCTTTAAAGAGCAAGGTTTCTGCCTGTGGGGGAAAAGATTCTAAGCTGCTCTAGAAATAAAAATTTCCCTGACAATAAATCCAACACCCAGGCCTGGCTCTTTCTCTACCTCCCTTGCTCCTGTTTTGCACGAGCTTTCCCTGCCTCCATGTCTGGAGCTACAAGTTGCCCTTCCTACCCTACACCAGGGTGTTTGGAGGAGAAATAGTAAATACAAGTCAATACTTGGAAACCTTATTTCCGTCAAATGGGAGTGTGGCTGGCACAGGAGTCGAAAAAACCGTGCTACTGGCCTCTGTGCTCTAAACTTCTTATGTGACCTTCGGAAACATATTTTATCTCTGAGACTCTATTCAACTCAAAAATGAGAAAAAAACTATCCTGCCTACCTCCAAGGATTCATGAGAATAAAATGTGATGATGTATAAGGGAGAGTTTTAACAAGGCTTACCCTTTTTATAGTAGCTGCAGCTCACCGTTTTGTGTTTGTCTAGGAAAATTCAGTGGCATAACTAGGAGACTCGTCTTGCAAGAATAAGAGATTGGGGCAATTCTGGGAGAGTGAGCATGTCCTGGTTCTTGCTAAAGAACTTTCTACTTTCTACTTCTACTTCTCCACATCATTTCTCTAAAGACATCTCCTCCCGTCTTTGGGATTCAGTGGGCTAGGAACATATGCTACTTGATGGGAGCACTGGGACTTGAGGAAGTTGTATTTACATCTTAACTTGGACTTGTGCGGCTATCCCTCTTAGGAGATGTTTCCATTCCTTTCTATCCTGTTGCATTTTAAACCATTTTTCTGGGCAAGAGGCATGTTAGGTGCTGGAAGAGAAAGGAAAATGACGTGCAGTATATTTTTGAGTTAGATCTCACAAAGAATGAGGTGATGCACAAGTAACCCCAAACCAAAATGTGATTAAGGCTCTAGCTATGGTAAAGGTAATGTTTTGTGAAAGTACAGAGGAAGGAGAGATTTTTTTTTTTAATATTTATTTACTTTGTTATACAAGCACTGGGTACAGTCAGAAGCGTAGGAGGGTGAGAGAATTCACCAGAGCCAGAGCAGACAGTAGAAAGGCAGACTGACAAAGGACACTGCTGAGGGGAACAGCGGGCTGCAGGAGAGGTCTGCGCACCATGTGGGACCCTTGCCCGGTGGCCAGGGATTGAATCGGTGCTGCAGAGGCTGCAGGCAGCTTCGCAGCCCAGCGCTCAACCACTGTGCCACCACGGGAGGCCCAAGAGAGATTAATTTTAAGTAATTAGCTTTGGGAAAATTTTTGGAACATATGAGGGTTTCATTGATAAGCACCTAGCAGGTAAGACTTTTGATGGGTCTATGAAACAGAAGAGTTGAATAACCTAGGGAAGGGATGACTTTGAGAAGGTGGGTTGCAAGGCAGGGTAGGTGAGGAAAGCAGGAAATAAATCTCTAATGTGGAAAGATGGAGCAGGGCTAAGTTACAGTCTGTCTATTTTTTCACCCAATTTGATTGAATTTACTGGTTTCATTTCCTGAATTGACACTATCAGAATTAAGTTTAATTACATATACTTATAAAACCCAGTTGTGATAGGATTTGGTCCATGAAATCTTTCAAAATCTACATCAAGAGTAGAAATAAACCAGTGTCTTTATGGCTTTAAAGAACTACTTTGATTGTCTTTTCTTGTCAGGAGCTGAAAGTAACTGGTAATTATGGAAGTTAGTGGTTTCTTGTGGAATGTGGCTTGTAATATTGCAATGGGATTTGCTCTTTGACCAAATGCTTAGAAAAAAGCACCCCCGATTGGACCTCCCCTGGTGGCTCAGCGGTTGAGTGCTGGGCTGCGAAGCTGCCTGCGGCCTCTGCAGTGCCGGTTCGATCCCCAGCCTACAGCGAGTGTCCCACATGGTGCGACAGACCTCTCCTGCCAATCCCGGTGCCCACTGCTCCCCTCAGCAGTGTATTTCATCATTCTGCCTGTTCTGTTCCCCGCTCTGGCTTTGGTGAATTCTCTCACCCTCCCGCGCTTCTGACTATACTCAGTGCTTGTACAAATAAATAAATAAATCTTAAAAAGAAAAAAAGAAGAAAAAAAAGAAAAAAGCACCCCTGGAACACTGCCAAGGCCAAGGCAAAAAGCTATATTGGATATTAGTGACTGGGATTCACAAAGTTTATGGTTAGACTTTGAAATAAGTGGTAAAGGTGATCCATCCCAGAACTTGCCACCTGAATATTTAATATCACCATGGTGAGGAAGGGTTTCTATAGATTTATAACTTAATTTCTTCTTCATGTAAGGTAGTACCACTGCAGGCTATATATTCATCAGTTATGAATGTAAAATTTGGAATAGTTGAAGGCAGAAGGAAGTACTCCTCTCATGGACTATGAAAACATAGTCAGAAAGAATTCTTTTTCTGGAAAGTAAGCAAATTTTCTCCTCTTCTGTATTCCAAAACAGGGGAAACTTCAAGTTGTATTTTGAAGCCTGAAATGGCTCTTTTAATAAAATCCCCTTCTCTTCTCCAGCAGTGCTCATTTTTTAAGATGCTAACAGTAGTTGACAAGTATCTTATTGAATTTCCAAATTTCAAAGTGGTCGTCTACTTAACAAAACACAATTCCGAGTTTCGATGTCTTGGGTGAGCTTTGGCAGAGGGGAAGAGGGGAGTTTGAGGAAAAGAGAATGGCCAACACTCTCTGCTCTGCCCTTGTTCCAGCGTGGACATTAGGCATCCTGTTCTGAAGTTCATAGACTTTGCATTGTCAACAGCTTAAAGTAAGGCCAGTGACAGGCGACTGCCACAGCCAAGTCTGCTGTTGTTACATATTTGCTTTCCTTACAGTCATCGTTGTGTTGCTGTTAAGTTTGAGGAAAGTGGCAAGAAAAAGTTGCTGAAAGGGAGCCCCAAATACTAGGGAACTGGAACCAAAGCTTTCCTAACTTCTAACCCCCCCGTGACGGCTAATTTTCTGTGACAGCGTGGCTAGACTGTATTATCCAGTTGTTTGGTCAAACATCAGCCTAGATGTTGCCCTGAAAAAGATTTTTTTGTATATTATTAACATTTAAACCAGTAGACTGAGAAAAGCAGGTTACTCTCCACAATGTGGGTGGTTCTTATCCAGTCAGTTGAAGGTATTAAGAGCAAGGATGAGACTCTCCTCTCCGGTCAAAGAAGAATTTTACTTCTAGACCTCTTTCAGACTCAAAAAACAATGTTAACTCTTCCATGGCTTTCTAGCCTGCAGGCCTACCTTGAAAATTCAGACATGCCAGCCCTCACAGCCACATGAGCCAAGCCCTTAAAATAAATCTTTTCATGTTCCCATGTTGCTATCTCCGTCTATCTCTATATATATCCTATTGGTTCTGTTTCTCAGTGGGATCCTGATTAATACATCCTCTATTTATTTATTTTTGCATTCAGTAGTTGAACTGAGAATTCTGGATAGTGCTGAGCCATCAAGTGAGCGCCACATCACCTATACTATTTTCTCACTGTATTAGTTTCCCTATCAGGTTGAGAGTTTGACTAATAAAAATAAAGGGTAATGAAAATGGCTTTGGAATAAAACAGGTTTAGCATCAGCTGCTCTCTGTTATCCATCTATCCCTTTAGTCCATTAATGTCACATTCTATTTGAGGTTGAGCTGAATGGCACTGTGCTGGGAAAAAGGAATGTAAATGTCTTTATTAATGCGTATCATGTTGTCCTGACCTTACCTTATTTGCTTTTCTTAGCATCGATGATTGGAATTTTATAGATGACCCTTCAAGATTTCACTTTTTGATCATTTCATAGTGGATACACCTTATATTCTTCTCATTTTTGTTGGCTAGCTGGACCCTCTTCACTTTAGCGCTACTCACCAGAACTTTCTATGATCATGGAAATATTCTCCCACGCTGCCCAACATGGTGGCCACTAGCCAGTTGTAGCTACTGAACAATGAAAATGTTGCTGATAGCAGGCCTCCCCGGTGGCACAGCAGGTTGAGCATAGCACTGTGAAGCTCTCTGCAGCCTCTGCAGTGCGGGTTTGATTCCCGGCCGGCCAGGGATATTCCCACATGGCGCGGCAGACCTCTCCTGTCTCGCCCGTTGCTCCCCTCAGCAGTGCTTTCTGTCTGTCTGCCTGTTCTGCTCCCCACTCTGACTCTGGTGAATCTCTCACCCTCCCACACCTCTGGCCTGTACCTCAGCTCTTGTATAAATAAAAAATAAATCTTTAAAAAAAAAAAAGAAAATGTTTCTGATAGAGCAGAGACTATATTTTAAATTTTACTTAATTTAAAATCATTTACTTATTTAAAATCTTGACCTCATCCAGAGGTCAAGACGGCAGCCTGGTGGGAGTCTTCTTCGCAACAGGTACAACAAACCTACATTTACATTGGTGGCAACTACCTTTGAGAGAGAACAGAGGATTTGAGGATTGGTATCACCACAAGAAAAAATGATAAAAATCATTGTAAGGGGTAGGGATGCCTGACACAGTCCCACTGGGCATGCGAACAGAGCACTGTGACCCCAGGTTGGGAGGGACATTGGGGGAGTGGAGCTTCCCTCTGGGGACTGAAGGACTTACACCCCCATCGGGTGCCCTGGGACCTGGGGGCTGCACCAGAAAAGGGAGGTGCTTCCTCTGGAGACCCAGAGCCTGAGTCCGTTGATGAAGGAGCACAGACCTGGACACTTCACCTTGGGTGAGGCTAAACTCAGTGGATCCGCCTTGCTGTGAGCAGAGACACACGGTGTCCTCTCGAGCTTCCTTTATTGCTTCAGCTCCAGCACCACCCACACTACACTGGCTGAAACCAAACACGGAGCCAGGGCCAGCCAGGGCTGAGCCACTCTGCCCTTCTGCCATCGGATGCTTTACGGCTTCCAGTCAGTTCTCCCATCTACCAGCTGCACAGCCCACGGTGACTGCTAGTGCTTGAGCTTTCAGGGAAAACCCAGTAGAACTTCCTGGGAGCAGGCAGTGATGGCAGCCCCCTCCCAGGGCTTTCCACAGGGCTGGTTCCCAGGAATATCCACCTCTCCTCTGCCCTGGCTCCGGGGGCTTCCTGGGCTCCTGCGGCCACAGGACCACAGGGGCAGGTGAAACTTACTGCGAGCAGTCGGTGGTCATAGCTCTGGCCCAGGGCCCGCCTCCAGCTGACTCCCTCTCCCACCTGGGCTTGGCAGCCTGCTACAAAGACGGGAGCCACCCGTGGTCTGTGCCTGTGGCTAGGGCCATCTCCCCTCATGGCTGTTCTCTTGCCTGAGCTTCAAAGGAAAAGCTGTCTCCAGAGCCTACAAGATGGAGCTGAGCTGCAGCTGAAGGGTCAGTGGTGGCCTGAGGCTGCTGGGGAAGCTCTGCCAGCGGAATCTGCCTCCAGCCCACAGTGGCTGCAGATCCCTCCCTCAGATCAAGCAGCTGCAGCACCATGGGAAGTTTGAGCCACTGGATGCTGCAGCAGAAACCAAACTTCCCACCACCCCAGACCCCAGCCTAAAGAGTGGACTCTTGGGTGACCACCCTGTACTGGTGCTTGAACTCCAGTTGTCTTGATTGGTGACAGGCTTCAGCCTAAACAGCAGCAGCATCGTAGGCCAACGGCCAAGGCCTTACTCTGCAACCTTCCATTCTAATACAGACCATTACAGCAGCGCAGGGAGGAGAGCAGTCTAGCCCACCCATGGAAGTAGACACAGAGCACCGAATGCAAGCAGGAGGTAGAGGAATTCACCCCATCGATGGATCAAGACAAAACCCTGGGGAAAAATCCAAGTGTAATAGAAGGAAGCAGACCACCGAAAGGACACTTCAAAGCAACAGTCTTACTGCCGCTCACTGAGGTTAGCAAAATGAGAACAACGACAGAGAAAATATGAGAAAGTTTCCAACAGAAATCACAGAGATGAGGAATACAGTCGTTGAACTTAAAAATACAGTTGAGGGGGGCCTCCCCCAGTGGTGCAGCGGTTGAGCGCTGGGCTGCAAAGCTGCCCGCAGCCTCTGCAGCACCGGTTCGATCCCCGGCCGCTGGCGAGGGTCCCACATGGCGCGCAGACCTCTCCTGCCACCCGCTGCTCCCCTCAGCAATGTACTTCGGTCCTTCTGCCTGCTCTGCTCCCAGATCTGGCTCTGGTGAATTCTCTCACCCTCCCGTGCATCTGACTGTACCCAGTGCTTGTATAAATAAACCTTTAAAAAAAATACAGTCGAGGGACCCACAATCTACTTGGTGCAGCAGAGAATAGAGTCCACTAGCGTTGTTGAGGTTGGGCGATGACATGACACTGGGCATCTGGGGCATATGCTTCCCCAGAAGGACCCTTCAAAACACTTGCCCCTCAGACATGGAGCTCATGCTCAGGGAAACCACTGCCAGGCCACGAGCAGCCCCTTTGCTGTGTTTACAGGTGCAAATACAGTTTCCCAAGTGGACTCTGTTTGCAGAACTCTGGCTGTCCAGGCCCCTCTTCTGCGTAGGTCTTTCTACGCCAGAGGGTGTGCTGAGTACTGGAGGCAACTTCTGAGGAGAGCCAGGGATTTAAGTTGTCCTTCCATGCAGTTCCATTAAAGAACCACTTCCCACATTTCAGAAAATGAGGCGCCCCTTAGGCCTGCAAGAAACTTCCCCAAGGACCCAAAATAATTATTTGCCTCCCCCACCCCTCCAATCTGGCTTCAATTCAATATTTACACTCTGGATATACATGAGTCATCTGTCTTTTTTATTCCCTGCTCTTCTCCCCCTGCCCCCACCCACCCTGCCCCATTCAAGCCCTTATTTGAAATTTAATTTTAGACTTAGAGTTGTAACAAGCGAGTAGAGTGTTCTGGTAGTTTTCAACCAATGTTATGCTAACACCAGACTTAGTTAAGATACAATTAGCAAAACTGAGACATTACAATACTCTTTACTAAACCGCAGACTTCATTCATATTTCTTCAGTTTTCCACCAATGTTATTTTCTGTTTGAGGATCCAAGCCAAATCACACACTGCATTTAGGTGTCTTGCCTCCTTAGTTTCTTCAAATTGGTGACAATTCCTGCCTTTCCTTGTGTGTTGTAAACTTGAAACTGTTTAGAGCATTGGTGTTGTGTACAATGCCTGTGAATTGGAATTTGTCTGATGTTTCCTTATGGTTAGATTGAGGTTGCTTTGGAAATTCCTGTTTCCTAACAATTTCTTTACTGGTTACTCTTTATTTATTTATTTATTTATTTAAATGTTCTTTTTTAAGGTTCATCCATCCATTTATACAAGCACTGGGCACAGTCAGAAGCGCAGGAGGGTGAGAGAACTCACCAGAGCCAGAGGGGAGAGCAGAGCAGGCAGACTGACAAAGCACACTGCTGAGGGGAGCAGTGGGCGCGGCAGGAGAGGTCTGTGCACCATGTGGGACCCTCGCCCAGTGGCCGGGGATCGAACCGGTGCTGCAGAGGCTGCGGGCAACTTCGCAACCCAGCACTCAACCACTGTGCCACCTGGAAGACCCCCTGGATACTCTTTCTGAAATACTGATGTTGAGGTTTATAGGGCTGGTGTGTCTCCACTAACAAGTGGAAGGAGTTGCAATTGTATCCCCTGGCAGGAGGAGACTGGATTGGGCAGGAGAGAACCCAAATGCCTTAGTATTTTTTTTCTTTTTTTTTTTTATGGTCTGAAAGTTGTCCTTCAAGAGAATTGTAATTACCTTTATGCCAAAAAGGGAAAATAGGAACCTCTTTTGGAGCTTCTCCTTTGTAAGGTTGGTGGGTTGGCCTGTTGGAAGCAGGTGGTAAGTGCTGTTATATGCAAACTAACCCAGGCAAAGGGGTTGGGAAAGCCTTCACGCTCAAGGTTGAGAAAGTGTAATGAAACGATGGGTTCAAAACAGGTGTATTCTGACACCTGTTATTATATTTAAGGCAACAATAAGTTTGTTCACTAAACATTCATTACCCAATTTTCTTCATCTGGGGCACTGTCTTCCGTCTAGTTCAAGATGGCATGAACGGATTGGACGTATAGTCATATGACAAGTAAGGATATTTTGGTTAACTTCGGGCCGAGTTTAGGGTGTGGTCCCGTAGGTCACAACGTAAAGCCCAGGTGTTTGAGGCTACACCTCCAGGCTGGAGAGATGACCCTATGTGATGGTCACACAATGACAAAGTCACCTAAATATGCCTTTCTCAGTCCCTGTCCTGTCATGAAGTGACATGTGATTACACAATTTGAGTCTCATTATTCACAGTAGTTTTGGTTTGTGAAGTTGGCATGAACACTGAATTAGCAAATACCAAGCATTGCTCCTAGGGGAATAAAGGGTTAGGTTCCCATGAATCAGAGGGTCATAATATTATTGTCAGCCAATCGTTATGCAATCTTATTTTATGTGTTTTTCTGTTCAAAGACACCTTATTTAACCTATCTTGTTGATTCATTAACATTGAATTCTAGAACTCACGCCTGAAAGAAAGGAATCTAACATATGTATTGTCTCCCAAAGACACATCAGAGTATTCTCGCACTTAGGAACACCAGGTGGCCATTTAACACATCAGAATCACCAGCACAAAGTACAAAAATGTGAAAAATGTGGCATTAAATAGACTGTGAAAAGGACAAGTGTTTATAGTTTGAGAGCAGAAATAACAGGACTGGCTCAGCCCTAGCTGGAATGTGTGGATTGCACCTAAAAGTTTTCCCTGCCCACAGCATATTCTCAAAGGCTCATGAAATGACTTATGAGCATTGATTTGGGGATTACAAATATATTTTATCAGGTCAGAAAAATGCATAAATATGGAAGCTTTGAATAATAAGAATCCACTACAATCTTCATCCACACTGTGGCAAGTAAGTTATTCTTTACAGATTAAAAAAAATAAAAAGCCTGAGGTTTAAGGATGCTGAGTCACTTTCCTAAGCCTAGTCAGCTATTTAGTGGGGTAGGTAGAGATAAACCATGCTACTCTGGCTCACAAGTCAGTGCTCCCACCTTTGTGCTATGTATCTCACTGCATTTGAGAGAGCTGAGCTATCGCTCAATAAATTCTGGAGTCATTTGGTGCTGTTCTCTCACCTTATGAAGCTTTACTATGTGAGACATCTTATATACCCCTAAACTGGTCTCAACCAGGGTTGAAAGTCTGCTTAATCAAATGCATCTACTTCTGAAACTGACATTCTATTTCTAAGAGTCTCAGGGTAAGGCTCTTTCTTATGGGAGTCGTACTTTGCCTTTTAAGAGGCAATATTGAGGAGGATGGATACTGTTTACTGTTTATATCTTCATTATTAGGACTGTTCTCTTTTCAGAGGCTTTTTCCTAAAAGTTGATTTTCCCTCATTGTAAAAGTAAACCATGCTATTTTAGTGAATTTTGAAAATACAGAAAGGGCCAAAGAATAAAATACAAGTCATCCATATTTCTTACACCAAGAAATAATCATCATTAGCACTGGGTGTGATTCTTTTCATTCCCCAGTGTGTTTATGTCTGTTCAAATAAATATACATACATTAGGAACTGGAGTCATATTCTATTTGCTATTTTTGACTTTTTCACATAAGAAAATATTTCAGAGATTTTAAAAAATGTCATTTTATAGACATGCCATCGTTCTTTGAACTACTTAAGTTACTTTCAATTTTTAGTTATTTCAAGTACATTTTAAATTGAGCATTGTTCAGATGAATATCAGTATACCCTTAATAACTATAAGTACTATGTGATAACCGATTCTGCTGCTGAGCTGCACATCTTCCTAATTAGCACGTGGGAAGAGAATTGTCCCATCAAAGTGCATGGACATGGTAAAGGCTTTTTTATAGTTACTGCTCAATTGCTTTCAGGAAGGTTGTGTCAATACACTTTCCTCACTAGCTCTGTCCCCAGTGCTTATCTCTCTGCCTACTTGTTAATGGTTCTAAATTGCTTTATTTTAGGCATACAAATGCTTTGCAATCATATGATTTTATACTTTATTAACGATAAATATATAGTTTTTTACAATGCTGCTTTCAAACTGAACTACATTTTCCAGACCCCATACCCCAGCTGTCGCTTATAGGAGTCGACTGGTCCCGTGTACCCTATAATGATTGGCACATTAAGTGGGAACGCAGGGGAGATGACCCGTGAGGGAGCCAGAGGCTGAGGAATGTCGAGGGAACCAGGGAAGTGGATGTCACCAGGAAGAGGATGAGGCAGTTTCCCTAAAGCTGCAAAGTTTCCATGACAAAACAGTGTAAATGCTTCATAAAGAATTCCAAAAGTAAGACAAAAGTTAAAAATTGTCCATTTCAGTGAGCGTAAAGGGAGGGCAGAGCTCGGTGTGCTGAGGCTGAGGAGCATGCATCAGAGACCTATGTTCCTGCATCTGCCTGTTTCTGTTTAGTTCCTGTTGGATTTTATTTTTTTTTGACTCTGTGTGTGGGGAGTAATATACAAACACGGATTATTCTGGAAGCAGCTGGTACAGTTTGCTTCAGGCCACCTGCTTTGGGGAAGCAACAATTCCATAAATGCAAGGAAGCAAATAATTGCAGATACTATCTGTCTGCTTTTGAATCGCCATAAAAGGCCACTTCCAATTTTGTTCTAAAAATGGGCAAAAGTTTTCAACTGACCCATCATTGATGAGATATTTTGAAGATGAATTTCCAGCCATGGGGCAGTGCTGTGAACTCTCTGCAGGAGGCAGTTATTCCAGCAAAGAGCTGAGTATCACCCCTGACCCGGGGCACCCCGGGTCACGTTTTGTTTCAGGGAGTGGCTTTGAGTTTACATTTGGGGTTGAATCTTGTTTTCAAATGCCCGATTTAGAAAGAACTACGTTGATTCTGGCAACTACCAAGCAGTGACTGCTAAGGTTAAGAGCAACGCACCGAGTCCTGGGGTCCACACAGAGGCTTCCTGGTGACAGGGACACTTCTCCGGGACAGGCATAACCTATACTCTGAAGTGTCACTTGGGACTGTGAAGAGCTGACTTCAATCTGAGAAGGCTTAGGGAGTTCTTTCCATTCTGAGCTTTTTCTGACTCTGCCTAAGAAGAGAATGTGAGATAATGGAACAATAATAAGATAGTGGTGCTATTAATAGCTGACACACACTGAGCGATGACTCTCCAGGCTATGTGCAAAGCTCTTGACATGTATTATGTAATGCGAGCCTCGCCATAATACGTGAGATAGGAACCATTAAGTTCTATAGATGAATAGTGTGAAGGACAGAGCTGTTAAGCAACTTGCTTGGGACGGCTAAGCTAGTGAGAGGTGAAGTTGATAGTCAAACCTTAGCCTCTGACTCCAGCGGTGTCTTTTCTGTAACATGCCCCGTACAACGCCTGGCACATAGTAGGTCCTCACCTTTGTTCATTTCCAGGACTGAGGCCGGAATGGTGGGCCGGGCGCATGCCAGTTATCTGTTATCAGAGGGGTGGCCACACACCATGAACACGGCTGGACTCTGGTCAGCTTGGGCTGGAATGACAAGCATGGGGAGGGCAAAGGCTGTAGCACTCTCTGGACCCTC
This sequence comes from Talpa europaea, assembly GCF_964194135.1. Classification (NCBI taxonomy): domain Eukaryota; kingdom Metazoa; phylum Chordata; class Mammalia; order Eulipotyphla; family Talpidae; genus Talpa; species Talpa europaea. Next base: position 108,152,268 of record NC_140077.1, read on the forward strand.
TGGGGGATTTGAGAACATTATATAACCTTTTGAGTCATTCTTTGTTATTTTGTGGTATTTCTTGCTTACATCCTTAGCAGTGGTTCATGATTTTTGTTATTAGCTAAGTCTTTTTAAAAAGTTCTAAAAACTTTTTTCTTTACTAGTGAAACACTGATTGCTGTGGTTTGTGGTGGTGGGAAGGCATTTGGAAGGAATGTTTTTTATCTGAAACTCCAAAATATGCTATGTAGTTAATAGAGAGGCGGCCTTCCTATGGGTTGGTAGTTGGGAACAGCTGATGAAGAACTGAGTTTCAAGTTCTAGAACTGGAGGGGAAACTGGCTCTTGTTCTCTTTACACAGACACAAAATTTCATTGCTGCTTTCAGCCTTCAGAGGCCTCAATGAAAATGGAGAGCGTCCAAAGATGAAAGTCAAAGCTTACAGTTTCTGACTCCCCTGCCCATATTTTGACTTTGCTCATGGAACAGGTGGATGAAGTTTTCAGTGTCAGAGCCAAGTCCCTGCTGCTGGTGGGGGCAAAAAGCCGCCTACTCTAGGCACTTGAGAAGCTGCAGTAAGTAAGTGCAGCCACTTCAGACTTTGCCTGGCCTCGGGGTCCTCCCAAGCACTACGTAAGGGCAGGTTGTGGCTTCCGCTATTGTTCACACTTGCAAAATGGCACATGTCCCTGTAAAGACATCAGGAAAGAGTATTAGGGAAATTTGTTGATAGATTTTGCAGGGTTCAAATGTTTTATTTTTTAAAACAGAATCTGATATTTATTTATTAAATTTACTGATAGCACAAGACTGTTTTGTTCTCCCATCTTAGTTACGGGGCTACCGGATCTTTGATAAATTTAGTCCCTTTTCTCTCTGAACTCCTCTCCATGTTTTGTAAAGGGGAATAGCTCCTTTGGAACTAACATGCTTTATGACCTCAAGTTCTAAATTAAGGGGCTCCCTATGGTACACGCTGACAAGATAGAGGAAGTTTTGATGACCTTTAGAACGAGTCAGTGACTGTGATTTATAAGAAGTTCAGAAAGTCCAATAAAGGCTTTTCCTTCAGGCTATTCTTTATTTGCCCCATCTTTGTCCTCTTCCTCTCCCTGTCCCTCTTCTACCCCCTTGTCCCTCTCTCTTCCCCTTCCACTTAACCTCAGAGCCTTGTGGTCTATTAATGTCCACTAGTTTTGGTATTTTACTTTATCAAATAGTCTGTTTTATAAATGTCCAGTATTTGTTTTTATCACTCTGTGTTGCTTTAATATATATAATTCCCTTAAACAATCTCTAGTTTGCAGAAATTTGTGTCCAAGGTTTATATAAAAACAGTGGGAGAAAAAAATCAATCCACAGTGGGCAGTCCACAATGGGATGGACTTCACACCCACCAGGGTAGCTATAATTAAAAACAAAAAACAAAATGGAAAATAACAAGTGTTGGCAAAGATGTGGAGAAATCAAAACCCTCTTACAATGCTGGTAGGAATGTAAAATGGTTCAAATGCTGTGGAAAATAGTTTAGAGATTTCTCAAAAAGTTAAACTTAGAATTAACATATGACCCAGCAACTCCACTGCTAGGTTTATATCTAAATGAACTGAAAACAGTTACTCAAATAAATACTCATACTTGTTCATAGCAAGACTATTCACAACAGACAAAAGATATAGGCAATCCAAATGTTCGTCAACAGATGAACAGGTGAACAAATTAGTAGTACAAATGGGATATTATTCAGCCATCAAAAGGAACTAGGTACTGATCTGACTTTTGAAAATATTATGCTAAATGAGATGTCAGAATCAAATGTCACATATTGTATGAGTCCCTTTAAATGAAATATCTAGAATGGAGAAACAGCAGATTGGTGATTGTCAAGGGTTGGGAAAAAAGGAGGGAATGAGGAGTAACTGCTTAATGGGTGTGGGGTTTTATTTTGGGTTGATGATGACTTTTTGGAACTAAATACAGTTAGTGGTTGCACAACGTTGTAATTTTACTAAATGCCACTTTAAAGTGGTAAATTTTTCAGTGTTGAATGAATTTCACCTCAATAAAAGTAACACAAAATTAGATAAACTGTTTCTGATTATAGAAAACTTTTTATCTAGGTCACCGTAGCCAAAAAAATCATTGCTAAAAATTCTATGATGTGTCTTTTAAAATTATTCCACTTTATTATTATAATTTACATGTCATGAACAGAGTTTAGATGTGCAATTGAGTGAATTTGAACAAAGGTATGTATACATTAACTATCACTAGGCATATACAATTTTTAGTACTACAAAATTTCCTCATATCCTGTTCAAATGATTAATCTAATTTTGATTACCCAAGAATAGTGTTGTCTCTAGAAAGAGAATTATAATTATAATATTATGGACTCCTTTTTTAATATGACTTCTTTCACTCAACCTGATGTTTTTGAGATTCATTTATTGTGTGTAAGCATTTCATGATTGCAATCATTCTACACTGTATTATTTTTTTTAAAACTACATGCTCTTTCCTTCAGAAAGGTAAGCCTGTAGCAAACTCTTGAGTCCTGATATTAATAAGGAGAAAGTTCGATTGACAAAAAATCACTTCCTTGTAATATGTTCTGTTAATATATTTCTGTTGAAGTGATTGTCAGGAATTTCCACACTTTTATTAACCTTAGTGAAATCGAAATTATCCATGGGTGTTGACTCCATGTTCAGAGAAACATTTTGTTCTGTCTTTAGAGGCAGGTCAACAATGGAAGGTGGTATCTTAGAAAAGCCAAAGATGGTGCCAAGATTTTTGACTCTGGTTTTCTTTTTTCAGTGTCTGGGAGTTTACTCACATATTGAATGAACTCCCTTTTACACTATAGTAGAAATCTCATGATTGCCAAAAGTAGTCCTCATCTGACATGTTGTTAAATTAATAGGCTGATGACTTGACCCAGTATTAAAATGTGTGTATGTGTTGGTTGCACCTTTGAGGGAAATTAGGCACAGAGGTCTTGGTGGTAGTGATGGTGGTGGTGACAGGGCCACTGTATCATGTTAGTGATGTGATTTTTAAAGCTACAAAAATCCAATCATGTGCATTTGTGTTTAGGTTGAAAGAGTCAGACTATACACTTGGGCTTTTCCCTGTCAAAGGCTGAGGGTATTGGGAGATCAATTTGAGTCATCAAATTACCTCATCTTATCTGATTATTAGCGTAGAGGCAGGTAATGCCGGTAACCTATAAATGGGGGCCTGAAGCATGTCGAAACGGGAGCAATTCACTCTGTAGAGAAAGATGCTAGTTAATTAAAATGTTGACTCCCTGCCCATGATATAATGTTTTTTTTTTTTTCTTAATCCATATACTGGCTAAACTTTTTTCCATGATGCAATGTGCCAAATTTGCCTAAATATGAATTCATTTACATTGTTAGAAATTATTTTCTTTTCCTTTTTATTTATCACTGTTATTACTCTTTGTTAAAGGTTGCTCATTGTATCCTAAATGTTTTAAATTCTAAACAAAAGGAAGTTCAAATTTTCACATGATTATTTATATATGTATGTATATTTAGTGTATATGGATAGGAGTTTTAGATAAATGTTATTTATATTTTCCTTTTCTAAAGTAGTATATGGTATGAAACATGAATATAATGATTTGGATAGTATTGATTTTCAACAAAAATAATAATCTGCTTTACATAGGATTGTATAAGTTTTGGATTATTAAATATCTATGTATATTAAATAAAATGGAAGGGTTTTTTTGCCTTCATTAATCAAAAAACTACCTGTCATGCAGCCACTATTAATGACTTTCTTTTAGGTAAAATGGGCATATTTCTAGTCCCTCATCAAACACTTGGCTGCACAACATGCTCATTTTCTTGTCTTTTGGACACCAGAGATGACTCAAGGGATACCCATGCTCTGGCACACAGATCCTTTACTTTTATCCTTAACTTAAGACAAGTATTATCAAAGAGAGAGAAAGAGAGAGAGAGGGTGGGAGAGAGAGGAGTATGAGAGAGGCGAGAAAAAAACAGAACTGATGAGAGAGAACATGCAAATGGAAATTTCCAGATATTAAGATTAAGAAGAACCAAAGAATGCGAACTGTATGCTTCCCATTTTATACTCAGTAAACTACAAAAATAGTGTTTGGACTACTTTAAATTGAGAAAACTCTTATGGATTGCTTGCTGGTGGAGAAATCCACTTAAGTATGAAGGAAGAAAGTATGTAGTTACCATAATATGGGCTTCTATTTATTGGCATCTACTCAGGAATATCATCTTTTGGTCCAAAGATGGAAATCTGGACATGGCAATGAACAGAATTTTCTCACTTTTTCTTTGGTTGGATTTTGTCTAAACATAAGGATGAAATCAAGTATAGAACTTTGTTCCCAGAGATTTTATCTCTGCTGTAGAAGCCTGCTGATTTCTGATAACCCCTGGCTATGTTTGGTATGGGTGGCTTTGCTGCAACTTTCATAGAAACCATTCACATGTTTATTCATTCGTTAGTTCATTTGTACAGCAAATATTTAGAGTGCTTGTCTTAGATAAATGTGCAAGTCTTTGGAGATCTGTTGGTGAACAAGACAGGCAAGGTCCCTGCTCTTAGTGTGCTCATACTAGATGGGGGAGACAGTAAACAACCAAACAAACAAATGAACAAGCTGTTGCAGAGAGTGAATAAAGCTATAAAGAATATACAACTGCCAAGAATGAGGGACTGACCGATCATGGAGGGAGAGAACTACTCAGGGGAATGAACTGGGAAAGCGTCTCTGAGGATGTGACCTATTTGCTGAGTCATGAGTGACAAATGGGAACAAGCCAGGCAGGGACCTGGGGGCAGAATGTTCTAGGCAGAGGCGCAGCAAACTGTAGATCCCCCAACAGGCACAAGCTCAGTTTATTTGAGGAACAGGAAGAAGGTTGGTGTGGTTGGAGAAGAATGACTGTCTCTGGGCTGGGAGGCAAAAGGAAGGCTCCATCTTATCACATTGTGTTTTGGAAGCCAGGTTTTATGTGATTTAGGAAAAATACTGCCCCCTTTGTGCTTTGTCAGCACATCAACATAAAAAGATGTAGAGTGAAAAATCTCCTTCATTGGTGAATTGTAGGTGATGAAAAATCACCAGTTTAACTTGTTTTCCTATTAGATTATAAACTATGTTTCAGGTAGGTAAGGCCTTTGGATTTGACATATGCTGCAGAACATAAGAAAAAAAGGAAAGAATACAGGTAATTTCAAATGACATATCACTGTGAGGAAACCATGCTGTTAGAAGCTGACCCCTCTTTAGTGCCACTGAGCTTTGGGTGCAGCCTTTAGCCAAGTCTCCATAGCCAAATATAACATGAGGCTTAGCACCTCTTGCTTAACAATGTTGGGGAATCTGTAATGTCAGTGTGTGTGATTCATACACTCATGATGGAGTTGTCATTAAACCTTTGAGGCTAGAGAAAGATGGATAAGAGCCCAAGAAAGTTCAAGTATGGGCATGTTCTAGGATGGCAGGTTCTCAGTAGTAGGTAAGAGGAGCACAGGGGAGAGACTGGGGTAGGAGAAATATCCGTTGTTTATTCAGTTAACACCCCAAGCCCAGGGTTGATGGGCTTTCCAGGGTAGATAAAGTGCCTCATTTTTTATAGCTGCTCTTTGATTGCAAAGCTTAGAGAGCAACCTGGCCTTATTTCAATATGATGTGAATTTTCATCTTCATTTTTTTAAAGAAGCTGTGTTTTCATTACCTTCCTTTCTTGCTGACTATCATGAAAAATGTAAGGTTTTGTACAAAGATATACTCATACTACTTTGGAATAGTCAAAAATACTCTTTTCCTGATATGCCTTTGCTGCTTCTGTTTAATTTTCCAGTCACTTGATCACTTGATTTTAAGTGACAGACTCCATGGTAAAATGCATCTCCAAGCTCCAAATATGGCCTCTTTGGTGAAGCATTGTTTTGTAATGTGTGAAGTGAAGTGGATAGATAGATAGATAGATAGATAGATAGATAGATAGATAGATAGATAAATAGATAGACAGATAGAAAGAAAGATAGAGATTGTATTACGGTCTGCTTCACTAGAGAGCAAGCTCCTTGCAGTGATTGTTTTGCTGGTTTGTTTGCTTAGCCTGCAGAATTGTCACTACACGGTGTAGGTCTCCAGTATTTGGTCAATCAACCAATGAGACTTTCACCATCCTTCCTAGTCAAATCAATTTCTTTCTCTTTTATTTTTCCAAAGTACTTTCTCTGTACCCATTTCAGAGTATTTATCTTATTCTAACAGCACAGAATTGACCTGCATATTACTTTTCTCTCCCCTTGGATGGCTATCCAGTGCTGAGCATGCCAGTGCTTAATACATTTTTAAATGAATTGAATTTACACTCTTGGAGATATTGTATTATCTTTTTACTAATTTCCTGAATGACTATTGTCTAACATTCAAAACCAGTCACCTCTTAGACATTCAGTAGTTTCCCTCTCACCGCTGATGTGAACAGCCCTTCCAGGTACAGGTTAATTATATTTACTCCATCTTCCATATTTTTAAAATTTATTCTTTCTTTGAGCATATATGGTTTTCTTGTTGCAAGGCATAATATTTGACATTTCTGAGAACAACCTCAACTGTCAATAATGATTCAAGTTAAATAAAGAGAGTTTGAGGTTTGAAGTTTATAACATTTAAAAGTGATTTTATAATATAAAAAGGAAAAATAGGAGAAAACATGGGCATGGGAACGAAAAAAAAAGGTAGATCAGATTAGACAGCAGGTGCCGGTCAGTTATTCAACAAGTACCTGTCACTCAACACCTCGAGAGATCGAAGACTATTCCCAGGGCCCCTCTTGTAGAAGGTGCTGGGTAATTGTTCAGACTGTGCACAGTACAGGATTCCATAAGGTTTGCATCTAGACAGTCTTGTTATATGGAATTTTAAAAATGATTTTATCCTAATTGTTGACTCTAAAGAGGAGGAACATGCATATTTACTATATGACAGTTTTCTGGCTTGTGACAGTAAGGGGTTTTGTTCTGTTGAAACCAGCATAGTATGACAAATTTCCTACAGATGGAAGTTTAGTGGCTTATGACAACAGAGAACATGTGTAATGCTCTGCTTTGTCTACAAAAGTAGGAATGAGCTTAACATTCAGAAAAAAATTTTTTTGATCCAATAACCTGGGCCTTTAAACAAGGATCATCTTACTGAATATCTTGAAGATCTTAAAAAAAGATCCCCTATTGGTTTTAGTACCCTGGCTTTACTGGGTGACATATGCTATAGTTTATGCCATCTGCCATGTGTTTCCTGGACCAGAATTTTAAGTTACCAACTAGTCTACAAGTTCTTACGTTATGACACAAATTACTATGTAATGATCCAATTTTCATTAATATTCACCAAAGTATGTTTTATATAGATACAAATTAGAGATTACCATGTAACAATTTGTTCATTATGTAATAACACTGCCTTTTTTGGTTACCATGGAAATGTTGTTACAAAAATGTACTTAAGATTTGGAGACACTTTAAGACGTTACAAATTTTTAAAAATAGAGCTATTTCTCCTCAGAGGTTGAAAAAAATTAAATGAACTATCAATATCAGAAAAAGAAATAATTGCAACAATTTTAGAGAAAAACTAAAAGCAGTGAAGCAAAAGAGGATGAGAATGGAAACCACTCAATCTCACTCAATCTATGCTGTTGTGTGAATTTTTTATTGTTGATTTTACCTCCTATCTTTACATGGGCAGAGTGAAGCGGGTTCACAGACCCTGCTAGAATTTACCTTATATTTTAAGGACAAAGTTTGTTCTATAGACACCTTGTTGTTTTTGACAGGACCTGTCAGATCTCTGATCAGCATAAACATAAACTAAAGATGTCTTCAGGAAAAAAAAATATCAGCAAGGTTGAAGCCCATTGGCTTGTAGTTAAAAACACCAAAATCCTCTAGAATTGTATAGTCAAACAAAACTTTTTTTTTAGAAATAAACTTTGAAACGCACGAAGTGTGTTTGAAGATAAAAGGAACGATGTTTACTAGCCAATGATGAAAGTGTGTAAAGGGCCACAGGTATTTTGTAATAGACATCTGGAGATCTCATTAGAATTTGAAAGCACCGTGAGGAAAAGAAGTTCTTTAAAGTTAAGAAAGGTTGGCCGCACTTGAGTGGGGTGAGTCACACCTGGAAGCAAGGATCTGAGGGGAGTTTTTGTCCTGGTGATGTTGTGTAGACTGATAGGGGTTAGTACTGAACATCAATATAGCTCTTGGTTCTTGTTATAAACCTTTTGAAAGTAGGATATATAAAAGGCACAAACCTAGTGCACCATCTCCCTTTTAAATCTTTCACATGGCCTGTATATTTGAAAGCTTTTTATTCTGTTTCAAATATTGAATGACAGATGGTTCAGTGATAGAATAGTTAGTCTTGACAATTGTTTATTGTTTTGTGGGTGTCCTCAAATTTTTTGATTTATTGATTTGTGAGTGTTTACCCTGGATAAACTCATTATTGTGTAACATGATGGATTTGTTGACCCTTACAGGAAAAAAGACAAAGCTGTATTAAGTATATTAGATGTTATTTGGCTTTCTTCCTATAGAAATCGGATGTGTTACCCTTGAAATATAATTTATAATAGCTCCATGCAATTGCAGAAAAAGAAGCTGAAATGAAATTAACAGAAATAAATAAAATGGAAAATGAATAAAAGAACATTGAAGATCAAGGCTGGTCTTCCCAAATAATGAATACATTGAGTAAACTACTGACAAAATTTATTTGAAAAACTTGTATTTGATAAGAGTAAATATTAGTTAAAATTAGCAGTGCAAAAACATCAATTTTTATTATGTTAATAAATTTGGTGCTCAGGGCCTCACCGGTGGCACAGCAGTTGAGCGCTGGGCTGCGAAGCTGCCTGCAGCCTCTGCAGCACCGATTCGATCCCCGGCCACAGGCAAGGATCCCACAGGGTGCACAGATCTCTCTTGTTGTGCCTGCTGCTCCCCTCAGCAGTGCACTTCGTCACTCTGCCTGTTCTGTTCCCCGCTCTGGCTCTGGTGAATTCTCTCACCCTCCAGCACTTCTGACTGTACCCAGTGCTTGGATAATTATATCTTTAAAAAAATAAATTTGGTGATCAGTTAAAAAATAGTTAATTATAAAATTGACACAAACCAAATAAATACAAGAAAAGAAACATAAATTGACTGAGAGGATAAAGTAGACAAGGTGACTAAGACTTAAAAACTGAAGCTTGTTACTATGTTGTTAAACTGTGAACTTCCAAATTTCCAGCAATATATTCCTTGATAGATACACTTTTCTAAATATGTTACTCGATTTAGTTAGTAGGGAAAAATACACTTTTGAATTCAAGGATAAGAACATTCTAATATTATGAAATAAGAAAGGAAACAGGCAGTATTAAAGAGAAAACCATAGGAAATTTAGCAAGTATAGTCATATGGTAGAATATACTCTAATGAAATAAGGGTGTTGCAACAAAGTGAATTGTACCCACTGTGTGGATGTGAAAGAACACACATATATTTTCTCATGGTTCTGGAAACTGAACATCAGAGATCAAGCTGCCAGCACGGTCCAGTTCTAGAAAGGACTCTTTTGGGCTTGAAGATGGTACTTTCTCACTGTGTCCTCATAGAGCAGAGAGAGAATGACATTATCGCTTCCTCTTCTTATAAGCGGCCCAGCCCAGCCCTTTTAGATGAGCATCTTTCCCCACCTCCAAACAGGGTCACACTGAGGGCTGGGACTGCAAGAATTTTAGGCAGGGGTAGTTCTTCAACCCATGGCAAGGAACGGTCTACAGAATCCCTGACCTCTACCACTGGGAAGTATCAAGGTTACCAGACACAGGGTAAATCTGAGAAACTGTTACAGTCCAAGAGGAGCCACAGGGACAGAATGACTAAATGTGATGTGGAGCCCCGAGGAGGCCCCAGACCAAAAAAGGGACACTGAGTAAATATTAGAGAAATCTAAATAAACCATGGATGTTACCTAATAATAATAGATGGGCAGTGGTTCACTCACTGTAACGAAAGTACTGTCCAAATGTGCCATCTAATACAAGGGGAAACTGGCCAGGGGTATATGGGCATTCTGTATTTTCTCCAAAATTGCCTGTATATTTAAAACTGTTTTAATAAATAAACACCTTGCCTGTGATGTCACCAGTTCTTATCTCTGTCTGAGCTGGGTCCCCTCAGACTGGCCCCAACTGTTTGCCATTTGATCTGCCTTGGAATCTCTCACTAGTTTTCTGACCTCTGTGGACCCGCCCTTCCTGTGGCATCCTGATGGGCTGCTTCCCTGGCTCAGTCCATATGCCTGGAGCAAAGCTGCTCTCACACTGGCGGCCTGGGTCCTGTGGGGCTGCCTGTCTCTCTCTTTCCCCTAGCTCAGGAATCCTGTAGAGCTCTGCCCTGGATAGTGATGTTGCCTGTGATGGGTGCTTCCAGGCTCTGCTTGCATATCCTCGCGTGAGTCTTAGGCATTTAAATATATAAGACAAAGCACATTCTGTTAATTAATAATAGGACAAATTTCAAAGAAAACAGCAGAATGACAAAATAATAGATAAAATTTGTTGCCAAAATATATGTGCTATGTATAAGAAAAATGCAATGATATAAAATGCTGCAATGCTAGATAAATTTATATAAATGTGTTATATCAATACTAAAGCCAGTTCATGATGCAGATGAGAAGACAACCTGTGCATGCACAAGAAAAGTGAGACAAGACAATCTGTGCATGCACAAATCAGCATGTGACAAAATACATGGTTTCGCTCAAAATTGAGGATATGAGTCCTCATAGGATCTGAGTTCGAGAGCATTTCCATACTGCTTTATACCTATTTATATATCATAAATCAATAATGAAAGCAAAACATAATATAATGGAGCTCAGTGGGCTTTGGGGAGGCCCTGAGTATAAACAGCTGGCAGAACTATAAATTGCTTAAGTCCTTTTGGTGAGCATTCTGGCAAAATTGAAAAACTAAGTACTTACTTCAATACTGCTCCTCTGCGTTGATATGGCCATGATGCTCAGACCAGGCTTGCAGGGGCAGAGAGGAAATGTGGGTGGGTGAGGCTGGGGTTTTTCCTCTGCCACTGCGTATGTATTGTGTTTTTAATGTTTTTTTTTTTTAAATCATACTTAAAATGAAATTTTGGATAAACAAAGAAGCAACTAAGATTTAGTTGAAGCTAGAGTTCCATGGAAGTTTTCTAAAGAGAAAAATGTAAACCACATGAAGATATTAAAAATAACTCAGTTTAAAATAGGAGAAAATAAAATACAACTTTAAATGCCAAAAATATACCCCAAATCAACAAAAATATGGTGAACAGTAATAGCACCGCATAGGAGCACAACCTAACTAATCTATGACACAAAAAAGACCAGTATGAAGTCTCTTTAGCTACAAATGGAACAGTCAATAAAATGAAAAAAAAAAAAGGCAGAATATAAAACACAATGCATACATGGGATAATAACATAAAAATATATGTGTGCAGTGACACAAGTTGGAAGATATTTAGAAAAATATAAATAGAGCTAATGTTCTTTAGTTCCTTCTTGCTCTAGAAATGATTAGGTGCAATTTTAGAACATTTTCTTTACATATATAGAACAACATGGATTGTTACTTTCTTAGATGAGTGATGCAATTAGAATGAGCTTAATTTATTCATGCACAAGGACAATCTACCTGGTTTTTGTTTTTTTTGTTTTTCTTTTTGGTGACTTTCTGTAAAATTAATTAAAGGCCTCTGAGCATATTGGTTGAATTAGCTTGGCATGGTAAACCAAGTCTTCCAGACATTTGCAGGCATATGCTAGTGTCCGCAGATGCATAAACAACAAAATGATGGATCTTCTCCATGTGGGAGTGTTTTCCAATTTCAAAGTCAACATTCAAAGAAATACACAGATGTATATGCAGCTGGAGAGCAGTCTTATTTTTCTTTCCCATGCTGGCTATAGCATTTTAATGCTTAGTTTGGGTTGGGTTGCTGGGCTTCAGCACAGTCTTGAGGAACCATGATTTCAAAGATCTCCAGAAGAGTACAAATGGTGACAAATTAATCTGACATTTGATAATGATGAATTGCAGTAGAACCTACCCCAGCCCCCAAGATAAAAGTGAAAGTTCTGATAAGATAACAGAATAATGGTGATAGAGGATAAGGTTAAATCAGAGTCTGTTTTTTTAAATGGAGCTGGAGAGGACAAGATGATCTGGCAAGTGTCCAGATTAGGTGACAAGTTGAGATTCTTTTCTAGGAAGAACGTGAGATATAGTCTGTGAACTTCATTCCCAGATGCAGAAAAGAATCAGATGGAAAAGGGAGGAATCAGGTGAGAGCTGCTGGCACAGACTGTGGACTCTTGGTTGAGAAGGAAGAGAGAATTGTTCATTCATTCATTTGCTCTCTGGCTCTGTGATCCATGGTGACTTATCCCACTTCTCTGAGCCTCATTTGTAAATGCACAAAATGACTGCATCTACCTCGTGAGAACTGCTGACATTAGATGGGGCTGCACGCGCAGGCAGGGGGCACGTTCTCAGTACGTGTTAGTGGCTGTTGTCTTTGGCAGAATGGGAAAGTCCATCCTAAAAATGAATGTGGTTTTTAGGTTTGATGCCATTTGGTAGATTATGTTTTGGGTCTGGGAAGGCTCACAGTTTTTTCCAACATGAATGAATGGTGCTCGCTTTTTCACCTCACACTATTTGGGCTTAGGCAGGGTTTTGTTGAATCGCTTCCTATGCAGATAGTGCAGGAAAACTGCATAGACATGGTCAGCCTCCTTCGCCCTTCAAATGACTTTGCTCAAAAGTCACCTTCTTTCAAGGCCCTTCTTGACCAATTTACACTCTCTTCCCTTCCCAGAAATCAAGATGCTCCTTCCCCTACCTTTTTAAAAAAAAATTTCAAAAACAGTCACTTGTTATTAGATATCATATATATATAGGAGGAGATATTCTAAATTTATTTATTTATTTTTATACTTAATTTTTTTTTCATTTTTATATTCCTCATACAATTGCACCCCCCTTAGTTTGACCCCAATCCCTACTTTACCCACCCCCCGATAGTGTGTCTCTGGTTTATAGTTGTTTGTTGATTTTGATTTTTCCTTTCTTATAGTTGTTCTTTTTCCTGGTCCCTTATTTAGGTTTTCTAGATTCCTGCTATGAGTGAGACCATCCGGTATTTTTCTTTTTCTTTCTGGCTCATTTCGCTGAGCATGATCCCTTCCAGTGCCATCCATGTTGCTGCAAATTGCATGAGTTTATCTTTTGCGATTGCTGAGTAATATTCCATGGTGTATATGTACCACATCTTCTTGATCCAGTCATCTATTTTTGGGCATTTGGGTTGTTTCCAAAGCTTAGCTATTGTAAACAGTGCTGCTATAAACATAGGGGTGCAGGTGCTCTTTGGAATGGATGTTTCTGTGTCCTTTGGGTAAATACCTAGGAGTGGAATTGCTGGATCATATGGAAGCTCTGTGTTTAGTAGGTCAAGAAATCTCCACACAGCTCTCCATAGTGGCTGGACCAGGTTGCACTCCCATCATCAGCGCAGGAGAGTTCCTTTTTCTCCACAACCTCGCCAACATTTGTTGTTGCTAGTTTTTTTAACATGTGCCATTCTCACTGGATTAAGATGGTATCTCATGGTAGTTTTGATTTGCATTTCCCTGATGACAAGTGATGTTGAACATTTTTTCATATGCCTGGTGGCCATTTGTATTTCCTCTTTGGAGAAGTTTCTTTTTAGCTCTTCTGCCCATTTTTATATTTAGTGACATCTTCTTACTTACTGTCTGCATCTCACCACTAGCTCTTGTAAGCTCTGTGAAGGCAGGGATATTTCTATTGACTGCTCTATCTCCAGTGTTGACAATGAATACCTGACCAGGGGACCCTCTAAATGTGGATTAAGTCTTCGGACAAATGCTTACAACGTGCTAGACGCTGGTAGCCATTTCCTAGTCCTTTATCACTTAAACCTCGTAACTATTTTTATAACTCCATGTAGGTTGTGGGGACTGGAGTTTATAGTGGTTAAAATGCCACAGGCCATATGATGAGGTGGACGAGAGCCAGGGTGTGATCCTGTGCTCTTACTTCAGACAAGCCCTTCCCACTGTCCTACGCTGTGGCCGGCTCCACCAACACGATCATCACCTATAATTTTAAGAGTCAAGAAACCCTACAAATTGGTAATGAAAAACTGTTTCCTTGTCTCCTAATTTCCCAGAAGACACTTCCAATTCTTAGCTGATGTTTGGTTTTGTTATTTTCTTCCATTTTTCTGATGTTATGTTTCTAATTCTGTTCCTTTATTTTTCTCCTCCACTTTGTCACATAATCTATAGACTTTACAAGGAGGAAGAGGATTTTATCTCACTTTCCTCCTCTTTCTTCACCCCTGTCCCCACCTACTCACCCCCACACACATACTCAGGCTTGCACACTTATGCACATGCCTTTACACACACAGACTACACCCCACTTACATGCTTTCTCCCATCCCCCAGACCTCCCAGTCTAGGCCTGTTATACTTTTGGTTGGCTCGACAGCAAGGTTTATGTTGTTGTAATCTCTGTGTTCTATTCATAGATGAACTGTGTGCCAGTACTGTTTTGTTCCTTCTCTGCATAACTTTCTGTATTTCCTGAAGTTGCCTTGTTTTAAATTTGCTTATTTATAATCACACTCACTACTCTCTGAACTGCCTGGCTCTCACCATTTTCCTGAGAGTTTGAGTCCTGGAAATGTCTGAAAATATCTGTATTCAACCTACAAACTTGACTGATGGCTTCGGTGCTCATAGAATTTAGGTCAGAAATAATTTTCCTTCAGAATTTTGAAGACACTACTCCTTTAATTTCTAGTTTTATTGCTCTTGTGTCTTTTGAGACTATTTTATTCTGTATGTAACCTTTTTTCCTCTTACCCTCCAGAACTATTTGCACTTCCCTTTACGCCCAGGGTTCTGAAGTTTCTCAGTGGTATGCCTGGGTGGGGCTATGTTTTCATCCATTATGCTGAATGTTTTCATCCATTATGCTGAATGCATGTTCTTCAGTTCTGAGAAATTCTCTTGAATTTTTCATTACTTTCCTCTCCCTATTTTCATTGTACTCTTTCCTAGGAAATTTGTTAACCAGATATTAAATTTTCAGAACTGATCCTTCAATTTTCTTTTTCCTCCCTTGTCCTACTGTCCATCTTTCCCCCATTTTGTTCTAATTTCTGGGAGATTCCCTCAACCTCATCTTTGAATCTTTCTGTTGAGTATCTAATTTCCACTCAGTCCAGGGCACACATTCTCTGCACTTACCTGGGAAGGGAGTTCAGACTATCTCCCTAGAAGAAGTGGATTGTTGGCTCCTGAAGGAGCATTTGGAGGTCAGTGCCTGGCTCTAAGGTGGACACATAGTAGGTACAGCCTCAAACACCAGAAGAGATTATCCACAGGAACAAGGTAAAGGCAAAATAAATACAATTGGAGCTAAAAGTCAGAGTGGTTCTAGGGGAAGGGTTACCTAGAAGGTAACCTGAAATATCCAGCTGGAGTTCCTTCACTGTCTTCTGATCAACGATTATATTGGATGCAGATTCTGGGGGATGATTCCATTATGAAACATGCTCACACGGCATTGGCTTCAAGCAGAGGGAGGTGCAGAAGCTCGGAACTTCGTGCCTCATTTGAATGCTATTTTCTCTGACCTGGACATACCACAGCCAAATTCTCACCCTGTAAGGGAGCAAAAATCTGCCCTCCAAATATGTCTTCTTGGCAAGGATTTTATTTCTTAGGAGGGATTCTGAAGGCTGGGTTGGTTAGAAGTTGCTGTGGATATTTATGTTAAACTTTCCCCAGGAAGACCTAATATCCTTATTTCTTTTCAGTGGAGAAGGCAGAATTTAAATTTGCATACCTTTGTTTACTGTGGTTTCCTTGTTAAACTCCCTAATTGAATTTTTCTTTCTTCCCCCAACTTTCCTCATCTTGGTTAAGCTATTTAAGATGGCATCTGAAGCTACATAGATGAGTTGCTCAGTCCTGCTGAGTCTGTCTCATGTATGGGAGGTATACTGTGATTATTAAAGTTCTTTTTAACTTGTCTTATCAATCTGTCTGATATTTGCCAGCCTAGAAGAACCCAGAGGACTATGTGATGATTTCCTTTGTGCCCCTATACTACACTCCTTCCCAGTTTCAGGAGCATCATTGCGATTGCTACTAAATATCTATAATATGTTTATCCAGTTGCTTCAAATTATATTCCTCCCCACTCCCATATTTCATGCCAAAAATGATGGGGTTTGACTGCCAATAAAATGAAACAGATCTATAGACCCCAAGGAAGTAGTTAGGTAAATATTTACACACACAACTGAATTTTCTAAGCATCGTGTGTCTTTGATCTTTGTGGAATGTTATGACTTTTGTTAGCAGTTTAGTATGTTGGGGGACATGAAAACAAACAGATGTTTCATTCCCAAGAAGGAGATGCCCGGCTGGGTCTTCTGTCAGTGGCTGCTGGTCAGTCTCAGGCTCTGGATTTAAGCCCCGTGTCTCTTAATGGTTTTCTTTCTGACAGCCTTGAGATCAGGATTGCTTCTATTCATTGCTTGTTTTCCTCCTGACTGTTGAGTAAAATGCTATATTCCCATCTCTCTCATTATTTATGTCCAAAAACACAGGCTTTTTTCATTTAAGGACTTACTGCCGATTCCTTCTTGGGGATCAGGCAGGCAACTTGTCATGAACTTTGTGACTCATTTCTACTTGGAAGATTAATAAGCACCACTTGGGTTTGTGTTTACTAAGCCAATGAAAGCATTTGTATATGATCTCTAATGACTTTCCCCAGATATCTCCTATAGTTGTGTCTTCTGTTTTTCCTTAAAATCTCTTTGACTTGAACCCCTGTCATTGGAATCTCTCCTTCACCCATGTCTTCTGGTCTCCCAACACTTTCTCTGGAGCAGTGCTTCACAAACTTATGCAAGCAAATGGATCGCCCATACAGCCCATAGAATCACAGATTCTTGGGTTCCACCCCAAGAACTCCAGCTTTAGAAGGTCTGGGATGATATCGATGCAGCTGAGCCCAGGTTCACACTTTGAAGGGCTGTGGTGTAGACCTTAAAATTGTGGTCTCATGTTGTACAGACTTTTCTAAGCTATTGCTTAACCCCAGTATTTCCTGAGTCCTCATGGTCCCAGTGAATTGGTTTGTGGTATAACTTTTCTATGCAACAGACTACTCAACCCCCCCAATTTTCTAGTGTAGGAAGAGCGTGAACTGTTAGGAAGTGTATACTATGCAGGTGCAGAGCTAATACAATTGTGCATGTACTTCTTTAAATGTCACTATCACAACTAATGGCTTCAGTAAGGCTGATCTTATTTCATAGATAAGTTCAACCACCCACTCCATATCATCCAGTTAGTAATCAGGGAACAAAATATGATGCAGACCCTTATCACCACCAGGCACTGTCCCTTTGCTCCCAAAACTGCATCCCTGTGTTGAACCTCTCTATAAGTTTATCTTTCAACTCTGGGGAGCACCTTTAAGGAGACCAATAACTGAACAACTAACTTCTCCTGGCTGAGACAAAGATCTCTACTTCCTCCCCTGGGGGCAACTCCATCTGTTGCCCTCTGCTCCCATGAACGAGCCGAGTGGAATTACAGATCAGTGATGCCAGATACAGCTATTTACCAAAAAAGTAGTATAGACAGCTTCTACCAGTGGATTAAAATGATTTTCTAATTGACCTATACAGAAATCAGGCAAAATCTAAGGAAAAATCAGGAGGTAGGTCTAATAAGGTAGTATATGTTATTTCTTCCTTACAACTCTTTGTTTCCTTTATATTTGATGGTCTTTGAGAGTAAATTTGCACTTTTGTGTAAACTCTTAGTGCACATGATTACCATTATTATCTTGGTAGAAGAGAGTAATATTCAGAGAAATGTAAAAGTTTACACAGCTGTCCAAGGCTGGCATCAGTCGTGATCATCTTGGGTTTGTCTGTGTCCTGACTCAGCAGGTTGTTTTTTCAGTTCCTGGGGGGTGAGTGTGGGTAGTAGGTGCCTTCTGTTTCCCAGTTGCTTTGGTTGGAGGGTTTTACTCCTTGTCCTCCTTTGAATTCTGAATCAAATATAAATTTTGTAAATCTCACATCATTGTAAATTATTGCCACATAATGGATGGAAGGAAGGTCCTGCTTCAGGATTGTGAGGTCCTGGTTTTCTAGTCCAAGTTTTGTCATGTACTTAGGAACAAGCCAAGTGTTTATTTGACATGTATGATCAGGTCATCAATGTCATGCATTCAGTGACAGGAACATGGGCAAATCACTTCACTGGGTCTTGCTTTTGTTTTATCGGGAAGGTGAGGGAATTGTATTAAATTATCTTGAAGATTTAACGTTCCATGAAAGTAAAATTGCTGTAGAGACATTTAAATCCCATTGTGAACAAGCCAGTCATCCAGACTATGACAACTTCCATGTAAATGCCTAAAAGACTTTTTCTTAGTATGTTGGCAGCTCATCAAGTCTTCAAAATCAACTTTTTTCTAAAACCTTTTAGATAGCTCACTGAGTTGTTCTGGCCTGTTCCTTAATTATTAAGAGTTTGAGCAGAATAATGGAATGATGGACAAATTGATTCTTCTGTTTCTCACTTAAAAGCACTGAAAACTTTGTCATTTGCCAGTGGTGAGAAAAAGATACCAGTGTTTTCAAGAAACTTCTGCAAAATCTGAAGCTTTGGGGAGTCAGACCACAGGACAGCCCAGTGACTCAGCTGTGACTTGGGCTCCACTTCCTGTGGAGAAGCAGCAGGCACACTGAAGTAGGAGTGGAGAAAATTAGGGAAAGCTGAATAACTCCGAGAAACCGCATGTCTGACATCTATCTTTCCATATGATCAGATAAGTTTTTAGAACTTATCCCTTCTTTAAGCCATCCTAAGCATGGACACTAAATAAATGATCACTGTTTGGAGTAATGATTCCACGGCCTACATGAATAGGATGGGCAGATGGGGGCTACCCCGATGTTGGGAATCAGGTGTTGTTGCCGGAAACTTGGCTGCTTTCTGTTCTGTAGCCTGCCTCCTCATGGGGGGTGTAGGGTGGTCCAGCCAAAGGGAAACCCACAACTAGGCAGGTCAGTTTAGTGCCTAATAAAAGACTGAATGCTCTTTAGTTCAGCGATGTCCAAGAAAACAACTATGCAATCAGACAAAATGAATCTGGCCTTGGCAGAACATATTTGCTTTGCAAATTAAAAGCAATTTCATTAATGGATTTCTGGCTCCACGAAGTACCTCTTTGAAAAAAGTGAAGTGTCAGGATGGTGCTGGGGCATGGACACCTGCATACTCCTGAGACGTGATGTGGAGCCAGATGAGGAAGGAGGAGATATACATGGTGGGAAAGTCACTGTCCCCTGGGATCCAGCCCATCTGCCCAAGCCACAACTTTCTTGGTTGTGCCTTTCATTCCCCTACATCCTCAAGTGATAAATCAAGCCTTTGTTGGTAACAGGAGCAGCTGGACTCCTCTGACTGAGGGGTCAGCTGCAGGAAACGTTGTTGATGTTGGACTATCATTTCCTGCAGAGAGAAGAGTAGCTTATGTGGGGAATCTGCCCTCCAACATACATTTGCAAAAATGCCTGTTCATGTATTTTGCAGAGAATTCCCATGAGAACTTCTTAATGTGACATTTTTGGGTTTTCTGCAAATTCTGGTGATGAATCTTTGCATGTGATCAAGTCCTGATAAAGGCTGAGACTGAACTGCTTGGTGCAGAGGAGAAATAAGAACAAGTTCAGAATGAGTCAAGAATGACAACACAATCTGGAATATATTGTTCTGTAATCTCATTAGCTGAATTTCCTAAAAGAGTTTTTAGTTGGTGGTGAACGCTGCTCAGAAACCGATCCCCATCAGCCAGGGCGGACTCTTTTGTGTTCTGAATGAAGATTTAGCGGTGCAGCATCTTTTGCAACGTCAGTGATGCTGAGAAGGAAGGTGGCTGCCCTGAACTCCTTCAAATCCTCAACCCACTGTGGGTTTTGTGTCTGCTTTGTTCACATCGCCATGTACACGAGTCAGCTGCCAGACGCCGACTTGCCCAGGGTCCTGGGAAAATACCCCCTTGTTTTGATCTCTCTTTATTAACTGTTTGTACAATTTCCTTTCAAACTCAAGTTTAATGAGCTCCTTTCTTCCTTGGCTTTATGGTGTCCTTTTCTTTACCTCCTCTCTCTCCCCCACCCTTCTGGTCCTTCACCCAGACAGCTTATCTAGCTGGAATTTATTTGATTCTCTTTCCCTTCCCCTTGTTCTCTGGGAAAGCTCAAGGCTAGGCTCCTTTAAACATTTATGAACTCAGTTCATGCACTCAACTCCCTGTGGATAATTCGAGTTTGACCCCATTACATGTCTTTTAAACAAGACTTGATTGGAGTGCTTTAGTAATGAGAATGTAACATATTCTTCAGATTGTAGGGCCCCAAATTGTACTCAAGATGCAGAACAAAGAGACTGACCTTTATAGCACGTCTTCCATGTTCCAAGTCTAAGAGGGAAAAGAATCAGGATAGCCTAGCTGAAGCCCATACCCCAACTTCAACAGTGCATGTGATTGTGGTTCTACCACATCATCATTGCTGGTGTCACCTCTCCACCCACCTCCCTTCCATCCAGAGAAGACTGGGAGGAGAGAGAAAAAAAAAATGAAAGAAAAGGAGAAAAAGAAAAAACAGCTGGTGGTGTTTCCTATTAAAATACCATATGAAGTCTAGTTTGAGGTTCAATTAATAGCTCCTAGATATCCTTTGCCTTTTGTATCTATTGAGTATCTGAGGCTATACAAAAGGGTCCTGCATTTCAGTTTTCTTTAGAACTGCTGATCTGTTCACTTGGGATACGTATTGCTTTTTGCGACTGATCAAAATTTGTCTTGGCAGTGGTAAGAAGCTCTTTGTTATGGACCCGTGTTATTTATTTTTTTTAACAGTTCAGGCAATGATGAATGGGTCTCTAGTGCTGCTAAGCAGTTGAGGGGGCGGGGAGGGAAGAGGAGAAGTAATAAAAGGCCAACTAACTCTAGACTTATAGAGAGCAGGGGTAGGAAAGGAAGAAAAGTTTCCTATTTCAGAGAGAAATTTTGGACAGAGTTAGAACAGGGAATAAGCAAAAATACTCAAAAGTAACTTTGTAGCCAACTTCCCATGTCTTCATGTCTGCAGGATAACTTAAAATCTTTTCATTATATTTCCCTTGCAATTCAATTTGCTGATGTTCCAAGAGAAATAGGAGGAGGGTGGGAAAAATCCCTTTTTTTTTTTTTTTTTGTTAGACTGCACAAGGTTTATTAGGCCTTTTAAAATTGCCATGCAATTTCACAATGGTGGCAGCCTTTATGATACTTTTTTTTTTGGTGACCTTGTTATAGAGCAACCCCGATCCCTAACAACCTGATCTGGATAAATGAAACCTGAAGGTGAAAGCAGAATTTCTAAACATGGGGCACTGCATCCAGCAAGCTGATGGAGACTCTGTAGGCAGCTGTGTGGTCATATTCTCGAAGATAAAGTCCCTGAGTTAGGCTGAATACCCCAGTGGCTTCAGCATCCCAGGAAACAGCAAGATGGCAGTAGATAGGGAGAAATTAACATCCATTAACTTGCTGATTGCAAATGGGTGGTTGAATGGCCCCTTCTTACCTGCATGCCATCCTTATCTTCTGCGCCCCTGTGTTTTCTGGCACCTTTCTGCTTCCCCAAAATAGGATTGCCACAGATTCCAGATGCCCTTTGAGCTTGTCTTCCCTTTAACTCCATGCTAAATCTCCCGGGCCTGCCCTGACATCACAGTATCCACACAGATAGTGACCAAGTTTTTCTAAGGACAAATTAAGACACAAACTGTGACTGATAAGAATGTGACTGTTGGCAGCGAAAATGGGATTGAGGCTGCATGGAAACAGGATGAAATGACAGTCTGCATTTTGACTGTGAGATTCTCCTGACTTCATTCCCTGCTCTGCTCTCAGGATCTGGTGGGCAGGCGGGGAAGAGCTGAGGGCTCTGAGAGGCCTGGGCATCTGCCAGGCATCCTACAGGGGCGTGTCATTTGCCAAACCACACACATGGAGTTTCCAGTAAGGATTTGGTGGTTGACCTTTAAATGCGAAGAGTTAACCAAGAGGAAAGGTTGCAATTTGATGACAGGAACCAAAATAATAAACAGAAAAAAAGAAATCAGGAGGAAAAATACAATGCAGGGGATCACACACAAAAAAAATGTTAGAGAGAGAGAGAGAGAGAGAGAGATTAATATCATCGGAAAGACAATCAATATACATCAGACAAAAACAAGGGTCTTAAAAAGCATTTATTAAGGACTAAGGCTCACAGAAAATCAAAATCAAAGCAATTCAATAGAAAATTTAAAGGGTAAGCTTGAGGAATTGTAGAAGGTAGATGAAGTCAGGAATGAAGATTAGGAGAGAATTGTAAAGAAATTGAATATCATATCTAATATCTGATTGTAATCTAACATTGAAATATTAGGTAACCCCTAAAAGGAGAACAAGAAAATGGAGAGAAATATTGTTAGTGATTTATATAGAAAATTTCACAACTGAAGGATATGAATTTCCAGATACAAAAGACCAGTTAATATCTAATATGATGCTTAGAAAAGGACCTACTTAGGCACATGTGATCATGACATTTCAAAAACTTGGACATTAGGAGGAGATCCTAAAAGCTTCCAGAGAGAAAACAACAGAAACAAGTTCCATACAAGGGTCTGGACTTAGAAAGACATGCAGTCTCTCAACTGCAAGGCAGGGAGCCAAAGGCTCTGGGACATTGCTTCAGATTTCTGGGAAGAAAGATTTGCATCCTAGAAATCTGTGCCTCATGAAATGACAATTCAATGTGACATAAACATAAATATATGTTCAAATAGGAGAACTCTTATAATTGTCTCTCAATTTCCCACACATTTTCCCAGAAGTTACTGAAGGATGTATTTCTGTAAATCCAGGCATTAAATCAAGACAGAAGACCAGGGATCGCAGATAGAAGGGGTCCATATTTCTTCTTTGAGCAACTCTGTGGGTGGGAAAGGGATGGATTTAGGGTGTGTGTAGCCACATTAAGTTTGAGATGCATTTGGGTTGATAGCTGTGGAATTTAGAATAAAAGTTTAAAACAGGGATATAAGTTTGAGAGTTGTTAACAGATGGGTGGTATGCAAAACCAAGGAGTGAGTGAGCGCTCCTACATAGAGAATGTGGATGGGAAAGAAAACAGAAAACAGGACTGAGACCAGAGCCCTAAACTTAAAGGTCATGAGGTAAGAGAAAAGCCAAGGAAGGGAATGAAGAAACAGGTGGATGACAATCAGAGAGTATAAAGTCAGATGCCAGAAGACAAGAATTATAGTTTAAGAAAGCAGAGGTAGTCATCTTAAAGATGGAATAAAAAGTGAGGACATATTAATCTCATTGTATTTGACCATGTAGAAGTTATTGGTGTCTTAATAAAAGTGGTTCCAGTGGAGTTTTCTGGATTAGACTGAATTGGAAAGGATTATGGGACAAACAGAAGGTAACGGGGAAGAGGCAATGTGTGTAAACAGCTCTTTATGAAAGACTTTGCTCTAAAGTGGGGGCAAAGAGGTAGCTAGAGGAGACTAAGGTATTAAGACAGACTTGAGATTTTGTTTGCCTTGTTTTTTAGGTTGAGACATACCAAAGCTTACTTGTAAGCTCCTGGACATGATGTAGTAGAAACAGAAATGTTGATAATGCAGAAAAGAGAAACATTTGAAGGAGAAAAACCCTTGCAAAAGGATGGAGTCCAGAGCTCATAGACAAGTTTCAATGTGGATAGGATAAATCAGTTACATCAGAATACAGTTTCAAGAAGGACACAGTGCACATGCCAGTAGGTGTCTAGGCTTGGTGTTGCGAAGAGTATGGGTTTTCCTGGATGATTATTCTACTTTTCGCAAACATAGATCATCAGATGAAATTATTATTTGGAGCTAAGTGGGGTAGAAAGGCTAACACAAGAGGAAGGAATATGAAACTGTCCTCTTCCAGACTAAGGCATCACCAGGAGACAAAAGTGTGGGGGTTACTTTGTAGTTTAGCTTGTCAGCGACCATTAATTTGGCAGAGGACAAATCAACCCAGCTGGGAATGTGTTGGCAGCAGATTCATACTACAAAACACAATAAAATCCAATGCAAATATATCTGATCTGCAAACTCTGCCGGTCCTGCGATGGTGTCCTCATGAACATACAACCACCAAAGTTGCTGAGGGAGAGAGGGGGCACGAGCAGATGGTGTTCCAGATGTTTTACCCTCTCTGCCTGAAAGGTACACACATCACTAATGCTCACACCCCATTGGTTAGAACTAGTCAAATGATCCTACCTAGAAACAAAAGGGCAGTGAAGTAGGATCCTGAACTGGGCAGCTGCTTACCAGAAACTGGACAGGGAGCATGCATCTTTGGTGGTTAACTAGCTGTCTCCATCATGTTACAATTGGAGACACAAACTATCAGGTGGATTTGAAGTAGATCAGTGTGAAAATCTGGAGTGATAGGAGCTGTGTTCTAAATAGGATACTCACCGTGGACCTTTGGGAAGGGGAAATTTAAATAGAGGCATGAAGTGGCAAGGGAGATTGACAAGTTGACTGAAGACACTGTTTGAAACCGAGGAGACACCAAGTGCAAAACCTCGTGGAAGGCTCATTTCTGATGTGTTCCAGGTGGAGGTTGTGCAAACAACTGTGTCGTCAAAATGCAGTCTTTTTTTTTTTTTTTAAGAGGCATGTATTTTTATTTATGTATTTATTTATTTGTTTGTTTGTTTGTTTATACATGCATTGGGTACAGTCAGAGCGCGGGAGGGTGAGAGAATTCACCAGAGCCAGAGCGGGGAGCAGAGCAGGCAGAAGGACCGAAGTACACTGCTGAGGGGAGCAGCGGGCGGCAGGAGAGGTCTGCGCGCCATGTGGGACCCTCCTCGGGTGGCCGGGGAGCAGCCGGGGATGGAACCGGCGCCGCACAGGCCGCGGGCAGCTTCTCAACCCAGCGCTCAACCGCTGAGCCACCGGGGAGGCCCCAAAATGCAGTCTTTGAGGACTGTTCATGCTCTGATATAACTACTCTGCTCTGTCACTGCACAGCCATAGACAATAGGAAAACAAATGTGTGCGGCTAATATCCAACAGAACTGTGCTTACAAAAAGAGGTCCACAGACTGGATTCAGCTATGGGGCATAATTTGCCATCCTCTGGTTTAATGGAAAGCAAAGGGGGCAATGTCTAGTTGGAAAGGGGGGTAGTGGATGATAGTGAGATTGGAAAGGAAATCAAGAGTTGATCAGAAAGAGCCTGGTAGGCTGCATTGTGAGGGTTTTGGATTAATTCCAAGAACTTGGGGAAATTGTGGGAAGATTTTATTTTTTGGAGGAGAGGGAAGAATGTTGGGACAAATGATCACCAGCTTGTCAAATACCAAAAACCATTATGCTTCCAAAATCTCTTGATGTTGATTCCACGTGAAGAGCAATTGAGCTGCTTGAGTGTGCTGCTCACGACAGAAGCCCTTGTGGGAATATGGCAATGTGGGTGCTCACGTGGTCAGGTTCTGGTGCGGATTCTATTCTCCTCTTCTATCCTCACGTGGCAGAAAGAGGACAAGAGAGCTCGTTCGGTGTCTCTTTTAGAAGGGCACTGATCACATTTATGAGGGCTCCACCCTTCTGACCTAATCACCTCTCAATGGTTCCACCTCATAATAGCATCATGGTGAGGGTTAAGGATTTCAACATATGAACTTTGGGAAGACACACAACTTTAGTCCATTGCAATGTACATTAGTGTGTATGTCTCTGTATATACTGTAACTCAGAAATAGGCACACATGTATGTATAGCATGCTTGTGATGTATAATCATACTTATGTAGAAATAATTTACTGCTTTTAGTGAACATATAAATCAATCTCAATAGGCATTTGTAGATTGCTGTGTTGTCTAAGGTCATTTGTAAAATAATCCATACAGTAAGTATTTCTTAGAAGACAAGTAACTCTTAAATATATAATACATTCTTTTGTTCAGGTAAGAAATGTAAAGTTTATCATGGACCCTTGTTTTCTTTTATTCCTAGATAGCTCAGAGTTGAACCTAATTTTTGATGTCATCCTTCATTTTCGATAATAGCTTAGTTTTCTACTTCTTAGAATTAGTTCTCTCACTTCATTTCTAACTTCTGTGTTGAATAAGTATTTATTATAAGCTACTTCAATCATTTTTCCAGTGTCACAAGGAAATAACCAACATACTTCAATCATTTTTAAATAAGGTGAGATACAATCAAAACATTTAAAATATATGAATGTGCCTTAGTATCAGATGAATTTTCACTCGAGAGAATGATGTTAATGCATTCTAGAAAGGCTGGAGAAACAAACATTAGGACCTCTTCACATCAGTAACATTTGTATTAATAGTTTATGTAATAAAATAGTTCAAATAGTGGAGAGGAGCTCCCCAGAGAGCCTCTGGGCTCAAATGCCTATGGTTTAATGCATTCTTTTCCTCACTCTTCATAATCAGCTATTTAGAAGAACCCATGGTGAATCATCCTTAAACAAACAAAGTC
Source organism: Talpa europaea (assembly GCF_964194135.1). Lineage (NCBI taxonomy): Eukaryota > Metazoa > Chordata > Mammalia > Eulipotyphla > Talpidae > Talpa > Talpa europaea. The sequence continues at coordinate 108,179,085 of NC_140077.1, forward strand.
ATAGACTTCATATCTCCATTTTCAATCTACTTTCCAATTCACCTCCTTTTTTTTTTTCTAACTCAGAAAAATGTCTTCATGGAGGAACAAATAATTTCTTCAGTTATTGGCCAATATCAGATTATTACCTTACATGTAAAAAGTCTCCTATGTCGAGGCTTTTTTTTTTCACTTTTGAAATGGGGGTTCAAATACATGACATTCATCACAAGTATTTCCAACAAACTATAGCGGTTATTATGCAATATATTGATAATGCTCCAACGTAAGTTCTGTTGTCATATAAAATAGACTCAGCCTAAATAGGCTATTTACTTCTAGAAGGCTGGTATCAACCAATGAATCCATTTTTATCCTCCAATTTTTATAAGCAAAGGAGGATTTTAAATCTCAAATTTCTTATTCCAGAAATTCTAATCTTTTCCCACAAACTTTTAAACCTTTAATTTTACATTTCTGACATTTCTCCTGGCTGTTTGATTTCCTCATCACGTTTAATCCTTGCCATTAATTTTGTCAACCTAAATAAAGAAATGATCTGAGACAAGAGTGAATGGACCAGAAATTAAGTTTATTCTGGAGTGGCCAAGGTGTTGCCATTTGGGAAATACATAGTATAGCAAGCCACAGGAGCCTGTTAAAGGTCTAGGTTGGGCTGTGTTTGTGTGTGAGGAGAGAAACAGGGAGTGATCAGGACAGAGTCTGAGCAATAAGTTAGCTGGCTTGAGAAGGGGAAGAGAGTCTTGGTGGATGTTTTCTGGTAAGGAGATAAATCTGTCTTCTGGAAAGCAGGCATTTATGGGAAACTAGTCTTTCAGTTAACTTTCCTTCTTGAAGGGAAGAATCCCTTCAAATTCTTCATTTCTTATTCTCAGGTTTCATTTTAGATTAAAATTATTTCACATTTTCAGGCAAGTTTTTTGAAATATTAGCTCCCAATTCATGTTCCTACTGCATTAGACCTTTCTTTGATTTTTCTTTTCTCTCCCAAAGAATTCATTTTTTAAAAATCTATGTAACATTTGCATTTACATTTAGGTTTGTGTTTGCTTTGCCCCTTTTAGAAGGGATGTGCAAACAATTCAAAAGGGTATGGGAGCGTGAAACCACAATTTATGATGAGAAATACATATTCAGTCTCCCTGGCACAGAGCTCCAAAATGATTGCAATTTCCAAAGTGATAAGAGCCTGGGAGCATTTTTTGTTATAATACTTGGTCTTTTGTCCTTCGGTGGGTCCTGAGAGTTCAGAGATATAAAGATGAGAGGAGCAAGTTTGTTTCTCCTAGCAAGCCCCTTTCAACTTTGCTTGAGTTTATGTTAATGAGACTATTTTCCCAAGTCCCTGAATAACTACAGAATGGAGGCGAGGGGCTGGTTACCACCCGAGCCAGTCTGTGGTTAGAGAACCCACCTTTGGCCTTTGTGAGGGTTGAATTCATCGCTTTTGGCCAATGATTTAGTCAATTGTGCCTCAGTCTTGAATCCTCCGTAAGAAATACTGGATTTGGACAGCTTCTGGGTTGGTGACCATGTGGTGATTGGGGAGAGTGGTGGGCTTTGAGATGATGTGGAAATTCTGTGCTCCTTCCCACTAAGCCCTGTCCTTCACATCTCTTTTATCTGGCATCCTGAGTGGCATCATTTTTGAAATAAACTGATAATCCAGTAAGTGAACTGTTTTCCTGAGTTCCAAGTCATTCTAGCAAATTCCTGAGCCCAAGAGGGGTTTGTGGGAAACTCTGATTTACAACTCGATGGGGAGAAGCTCAGGTGACAACGTGGATTTGCAACTGACATCTGAAGCGGGGGGTCATTCGTGGGACCGAGATGTGAGCCTGTGATTTCTGACCCAATTTCCAGCTAGATGTTGTCAGATGTGAATTGAGCTGTAGGACACCCAGCTGGTGCCTGCAGAGAATTAGAGAATTGCTTGGTGAGGAAAACCCTCCCACATTTGGGGACCAGAAGTATTGAGAGAAGAGTTTTGAGAAGAGAGTTTTTTCGGGAGCTGCAACATGTCATCCACTTAATAATTCAACACACTTTACTTCTTCAGGAATGGCTTCCCTGGCAATCTCTTCCATGCATGCCCAGTAACTAGCAGGCAAGTAAGCAAAGATCATGTCCAGGGGCTAAAATAGATATGATTCTACTCATTCAACTCCCTTTCAGGCATTAGCGGAGCCTGCCCCCTTGACATGTCTCCGCAACTGGTGGTATGTGAGTTTCTAGTCCATAAACAGATTAAAGCAGAATGAGCTTGTGAGTTACTTAAGGAAGTTATCAAGAAGCTCAAGAAGTTGGTTTTCAGTCTGTCAACGACAAGCAAACAAACCAAGGAAAGCACCTATAAAAGTTCAAAAAGCAGGGCAGGCCCAGGAACATGAGCAAAATCACAAATGACTCTGTAAGTGTAATAATCTCGAGAACAGCATTCCATTGCTAGAAGGCACAATGTTTGCTGTTCATGATTATAGCTCTGAGTTGCCAGAAAAATGTTATATTGTATTCACATAGCCAGTTTCAAAAGACATGGAAAGATTTCCACCAAAGCTGTTACTACTGTTGTTTATTGGTGTCTGTGCCTGAAAGTGTCAAGTTCTACTCATGGGAAGATTAATTGTGTTATATGACTCATGACCATCGTCCGCTCATATTTTTATGAAGCATCTACTACAAATCAGGTGCTGAAATACTGCGGACAAAACAGACACCATTGCGGGGTGGCACTGGAGACAGTTATTAAACAAGAAAAAATGAAATCCATAATTCAATGTTATGAAAGGCTGATCAAGAGGAAATTATGTGGTGTGTGAGAGAGAACTAAGGGCGTGGGAGTGAGGTGAGGTGACGTAGAACATGCTTGTTTACACAGTCCTCAGTGAGGGTCCTAGAACCACGAAGCTGATGGGGCCAGCAATGTGAAAGGGGGAGGAAGCTGCCCCAAACGCAGAAATAGGAGGCAAAGGACTCGAGACAGGAGAGAGGTTGGCAAAGCAGGGAAACCATGAAGAGGATAATGTTACAGGAGAAAGTTCTAGAGAGGGCCAGAGGGAGGATTGAATATCTTGGAATTGAAGAAGGAGCCAGATCACAGAGGACTTTGTAAACCACAGTTAGGAGTCAGGGTTTTATTCCAAATAGCGTGAAAAACCTTTGAAGGGGTTCAAGCTGCGTCCCTGGGTAACCAGCTCTAAATGCATTTAAATGCTGTAGTCATTTTTTTCCTCTTTGCTTTTGCTTATGTTTGGAGAAATGAGGAAGGGCTACTTCTGCAAATGTGTGCTGCACAGATGAATGAAAATTTGAACAACCCTAAATCATAAACAGTTCAGTAGGGCCTCTGTAAGAAAAGAACTCCATGTTGCAAATATAAAATTAATAAGAGTTGACCTCAGAAGGACATCCTGCCAGTGAGGGCTTGGGGGTTCTGCTTCTTGGTGTCACAATGTGTCTGTCCATTCACTTCTGGAGCCGTGGGAAGGGTTTTGTAAATAGATGTGGCTTTAGGTTGAAAGCGAAGTCAACTAAGTTTCCTCCCTCTCTTGCATTCCATTATCTAATGCTTCCTGACTCAAACAACCCTGATTAAATCGCTTATTAACCCTAGCAATCTGACTGTGGGATTGAGACTCCAGAGGGGGAGGGGGAGTGGGAAAACAAAGTGGGGGTTCAGTGGATGATGGTGAGGGCTTGAGCACCTCGGTGGTGGGCGTGGTGTGACATGCATTAGAGGAGGGTGGTCGGGTGCCTCTGTAGCACATACAAAGTCATAAAGCAATGGTACCCCAATTTCAAAAAGAGAAATAAAAATCCTGATTTGTAATTGTCTTAGGATTGATTTGGGGTCTCTCCTATTAATGATTTCAGCCTTCTGCATGTTACAGCCTTTGTTACAACATGCTGCTAAGGGTTAGCGTGAGAGGTTCTGAAATGTGACGGGGCAGGGACATGGCAAGAAAAAGAGGATGAGGGTCATATATGTTAATAGTCACGTTTCGGAGATTCTGTTCCTCAGAAAGAAAAACACTGGCAATATTCCAGGAGACTGTTACAGTGATGTTCCAAAAGATCATTTTTTTAAGACCAAAAGTGCTGGAAGTTCGAGCCTTTGCCTCTTTTTGCTCGATATTCCCATATTCTTGGAAATCTTATTGAACACTGGGGCATATCTCTTACCCTATTTGTTAAGCTGTTTTACTGTAAGAAATGGTGTCTATTTCATGAAATGCTGTCTCTAAGGAAATAGTGTTCTGCCTTTTATGAAACATAGAGGAAGGCGAGTTGGCTAATTTATTCCATTCCAAATGCTTTGTAACAAAAGTTGAAATGAATGAAAAGGATTGAGTGTGCAGGCCTGGTCTGCAGATATGAAAAACTGCTGGAGACCGTTGAATGTGGAATGGCTTTAATTTACTGCATGGATCTGAGCCCACGATATGCCTGCTTTTTGTTAACTTTCATAAAGGAAAACGAAATACAGAGAGCAAAGACTTTCAGAATGGCTGTAGCTGAAAAGAACCAGTGCTTGAAGCTGGAAGATTGTTATTTACTTTAAACAATGGGGTATTGTTCGGGAGGAGTGGAGGTAGGGGCAGAACTGTGGGGAGCGCGGAGTCAGGCTGACAGCTCATCAGTGGGAACGTGGCCGGGTCACGCTCTACCAAAGGCTCCCTCTATTAGCAGGTGGGCCTGGCCATGCTCTGGGACAGGATGACCAAGGTTAGGATGGAACAGAGTAAGGAGGCCATGAGAGCATAGCTTACCTCTGGACGCCCAGAAAATCACCCCACTGTTGTCTCCGTGCAACTTGTTTGCTATCGATTGGACTGGGGAATGATCAGTGTTGCTCATTCTTTTATCTTTCTACTCCAACAGTGATGATTCACTAAATGAATATAATGGCATCCCGAGGTCATACCCACCAGGTACAGGTGTAGCACATCCCTCATCCACCTATTTTTTTCCATCTCAGTTTCCACATTTTGCTATAAATGCACAGCACCACACTGCTGAGAACAGTGACCCCAACTTCCCCCAGACTACTGGAGTCTGGCATCTGAGTGATTTACAGTCACAATTAGTCATCAGGTTTCGGTTTGCAAGTCTCATAAACATGGAGAAGAACGTAGCCCCGACCCCCACCCTGTAAAGAGGACAAACAGTTATTCATGTCTCATTATCATACCCTTAATCTTTTTTTTTTAAAGGTAGTATTGAAACCATCTGGTCTGCTTTGAAGTCAGTTTATTTTACTAAATTAAACTTTCTCAGAGTGTGCCCTTTTTCTTTACACTATGCCATGTAGCAGTTGATTAATTCTGGCACAAGTACACCTGTGTTTATAAAGCTGACAATTTAGTCTGTAGCTAAAGGAAACTGGAGTCAGAAATTCGTGCCAAATTAAATCTATTGGTTGGCTCCAGGTTTTTTTTTTTTTTTCTCTCTTCTAAATATGATTTTAGATGAAACATTTCCCTGTGTGGAAAATTATCTTTGACTTTAAGTATCAGTTCACTTAACAAAATCATATAGTATAAAGATAAAAAACATACAAGTTACAGTTGGAGAGAACTAGGTTCAAATATCCAGACTATAACATACTGTGCCACTCTACTTCTCTGGGCCCCAGTAGCCTCAGTTATAAAATGGCAATTATTGCAGCAATCCTCCAAGATGGCACCAGTGATCCTGCCTCCTGGAACTCATGCCCACGAGTGGTCTTCTGTGTTGAATGGGGTTGAGTTGCATGACCAGTAGGATATTGTGGAAATGATGGTGTGTGGCTTCTGAGGCTAGGTAAGCAAAGACATGTGGCTTCTGTCTTGTCCTTTATCTTAGAAAGCTCAGTCTGGTGGAAACCAGTGGCCATATTGTAAGGAGAATCAAGCAGGAAAGGACCCATGGTGAGAACTGAGGTTTCTTGCCCAAACCCAGCACCTGATGAGTGAGCCATCTTGGAAGCACATCCTCCAGTCCCAGTGAGAGCTTCAGAGATCTGCAACTCTGATTATGTCTTGACTGCAACTGCATGAGCTAGAAGTGCGCATCAAGTTATTCCCCAATTCTTTTTTTTTCTTTTTCAGAAATTTATTTATTTATGCATACAAGAACTGGGGTACAGGCCAGAGGTGTGGGGAGGGGGTGAGAGGATTCACCAGAGACATTGTGGGGAGCAGAACAGGCAGATTGACAGAAATACACTGCTGAGGGGAGCAGAGGGCAAGTCAGGAGAGGTCTGCTGTGCCATGTGGGTAGCTCCCTGGTCGGGGATCGACCTCGTGTTGCAGTGGCTGCGGATAGCTTCATAGGTTGCATCTTAACCCCTTGTGCCACCAGGGAGGCACTATTCCCCAATTCTTGACCTAAAGGAACTGAGAGAGATAATAAATGTTTATTGTTGTTTTGAACTATAGAAACTGCGTTTGGGAAAATATGCTATGCAGCAGTAGATAACTGATACAATTATAATGATTGTAGGATTGTTGGAAGGATTAAATGTGACAATTTAAGGCTTTGCACGGAGTCTGGAACACAATAAGTGTTATTCAGAAAGATAAAAGCATTCATTACACTTGTTGGAACTTGACACGAGAACACTGACTCTCCTCTGTAGCACTTGTAATCCAAATGCTTTATATGGGCTCCATGTTTAGTTGATGAATAGCTGAGATTTGCAGCAGGATCCTGAGTGAGTGATAGACAGAGCGGCATCTATGATATTTCTTGTGTCCTGTGTCTTATCCCATTTTAACATTTCAGCCTTGCTGTTGCAATCAGCTGCAGAGTAGTATTAGACCAATGCTACAGGGCACAGCATTGGGAATTAGTGTTGGTCAGGAAATTGTCAACAGATTTCCCTTGCTGTCTTCTGAAGAACTAGGATCTTCCAAAGGGGAACCAGTGTCATGTATTTCATCTAGACCCAGCTGTTAACAGAGGTTTGAAGACTATTTGAAGGCTAGAGACATTCTCTTCCTCTAAATAAATTGAGATAATAGTGAACTAAGTGAATTGAACTCACTTCTCACTCAACCACATAGGTCCTCTGTGATAGAGATGACCTCTTTTTTCCTCTCCTTAGGATCAGGAGGGACTCAGATAACACAGTAAGTTGTTACTAATGACCAGATAATAAAAATGTGCAGAGAAGATAAAGTCAGTAGGCAATCCTAGAAATTAAGGACCAACCAGATTTTAATCCAGATTTGGTAAGGCAAGATATGTTAAAAATTAATTCCTCGGACAAGATGGAAATGATCTTGAGTTCAATGTAGATCAGTGCTTCTAGAGTATGAATGGGCATCTGAATCACCAGAAAAATTAAAATTTGAGTCGGGCCTCCCCTGGTGGCGCAGGTGGCTGCTCTGCGCAGTGAAGCTGTCCGCAGCCTCTGCAGCCTGGGTTCGATCCTGGCCGGCCGGCGAGAATCCCACATGGTGGCAGACCTCCCCTGTTGCGCCTGCTGCTCCCCTCAGCAGCATATTTCCGTTGTTTGCCTGTGCTGTTCCCCACTCTGTCCCTGGTGAATCCTCTCACCCTCCCGCACATCTGGCCTGTACCCCAGTTCTTGTATGCATGAATAAATAAATCTTAAAAAAAAATTAGAGACACAGTAACTTAAGTGCAGCAATTCTGATACATACTAAGGTTTGAGGACCACTCACCCAGATGTTAACATCCATTTGGAGATGAACTCCCTACCATGCTTTCTCCCAAATTCCTAGTCATTGGCCAAAGTAGAACTACCTAGGGTGCCTTAAATAACTCTTTTTATTTCAAAGAACTCGTATGGGGGAAAAAAAAGATAATCACAAAAATTGAAACATAGTAAATTCTCCTAGAAAGGAAGATCATGTTAACTAAGACGGCTGTATATGACTACAGGCACTGTGGCTCCATGTCAGATCAAGTGTTTCTTTGATGAATAGGGAAACTTTGTAAAATATTTTCATTTGTTGCTGTCCAAACACTTAGAGATTGGGCCTAAGTTTGCACCCTTACATCAATGACTATGAAAGTGGGGATCTTGAAAACTGCAAGGGTTTTTACTTAAAATGTGTATGGAAGCAAGTAAATCTGTTAACAGAGGGGGAGTGTGAACTGCATTAATGGGGCTGGTCCTGATAGTTACTAAAACCAGTGGTTTCAATGACTGAATTCCACAGAGACACATGTGGATTTGTTCTCTCCTTTGAGCATTATTCAATTCAATGTATATTTTTAACTAAAAGAAAAAACACCTTAAAGTTTGCTAGATTATATAAATCCTTGGTTAGGCAGGTTTGCAAAGATTTCTTTCTGAAAGATGGTGGGAGTAAGTGTTCTTTGGATCTCTCAATGCCTGAGAGTGCTGTAGAAAGTGTCCGTCTTGTAGTACAAACCTCTATGGCTAAAATTCTTTACAAAAGCAGTGGAAATTTACCAGAATAAACCATAAATCACTGCTGTAGTTGACTCCAACAAATTAGGGTGGCAAACAAAATGAACATACAATGAAAAGTAAAATTTGGCAGCTCTAGTTATTATTTTAAGTATAATTTAGCCCCGAGGAAAAATGAAAAATAAGTTATGAGTTGAATTGTATATAGCACAATAGCATGTGGCTTTGAAGTACTAATAGAATTTAGAAACTCTGACAATCCTTGTCTAAGCAAAAATCTTCTCTCTCCTTTGCTGTGTTTTCTTAAGCTAGAAGCTCATTTAGCAGTTGCTCTAAGTCACTTCTTCCTTGATGATAGTATTTGACACTATGATACCCTGAAGTGGATGTTGCTTATCTTGGGAGTGGTGCTGAATGTTGAATGAATATGGGAAGGAGTTATAGCTATTTAATAACTGTTTGCAAAGGTTCCAGAGTTCTGGGGTGGGAGCAGGAAGTATTAATTTAAAAATAGTTGCTGCAGCCAAAAAGAAGAGGGAAGACATAAAGGATTTTATTTCTTAATCTGTTTGGATTCCCTCTAAGGAGATGAGTAATAAGCGAAGTTCAGGAGCAGGACTCAGGAAGGGCTAAGAGGCTGTCTAGACTCAACTCACCATCCTTTTTCACAGGACTCGGCCAGCACTCTTTAGGGAGAAAATTTGCTGCAGTATCCCTGAAATACTCTGAAGGAAAAGGAATTAAGAAACTCTGAATAATGTGTATAGTATCTGATAAGCTTCATCATCAAATTTGTTTTCTGTGAAATGTTGTTTACCTTCTTTGATTGTATTATAATTGTACTTTCGTAGGATACATCATTTTTACAGCTCAGATTTTTTTTTTAATTTTTTGGCCTATGAAAAATTGGTCAGTTATTTTTAATTCTAAGAGCTCTGCAAAATCACTACTCCTTGCCCTAACATTCCAAGTGAGATGTTAATTTAGCCATGCTAGTTCTCTAAGTCAGGAACAGAGATATCTCTTTCTTTTGTCCTGGGTGTACCTTATACTGCTATTGGAAAAATTTTCTAGTTTAATTGCTTATTGCTTCCATATATCTTTCAGTGTCCTTATGAAAAGTTTAAACATACAGTTTGATAAAGGTAAACTTTGTCCATGAAGGATGTATTTCTCTATATTTCCCCAGCACCAGTGCTACGGAAGGGAAAGAAAATAGTTTTAAAAAATAAAACGGTGCCACTGCTGTCAGAGCAGGCTCTGGGTGATTGTTTCTACAGCAGCATTTTATATAAATGAATATACAGCAGATCTTCGTGAGCAATGACAGAGATTCCCTTATCGTGGGATCGCTACACAAGAACTGGAAACCAGTGGCTGTTCCTTTTCCCAACAACCCCCACAGGCGGGGTGGCTCACTAGCCGTCCTACTCCCCAGAGGGAGAAGCCACCTGTCTGGTGGCCTCTCACCTCCCCTGCCTTGGAGCCGTGTCCCACTTCACAATCCCTTTACCTTAAGGAGCATGTTTGCCTGGCTGTGGGCTGCGTGGGGCTTGGCCGTGGAACAGGTGGTTTCCTCTAACTTCCTTAGGAGGAGGCCTCCTCTGTTGTTAACAGCTCCGGTTCAGTGGGGACAGGTAGGAGGTCTTTCTTGGGAGCCTTATTTGCATCTGTTCTAACGCCTGCCTGGTTGGCGGTCAGGAAGTTCTGGGTGCTGCTCCCCTTTCTTCTGTTCTGTGCCCAAGCCCTGAGCTTCCCTTTTGATGAGAAGTGCATATTTTACAAACACAGCAATGAAAATTGTTTAATAACTTACTACTTAAAACGCGCACCTGTAAATTTTGGCAGATACACTTGTTGAAGAGTTACAATGACTAAACATGAGTTTGTAGTAACTTGGAAAAATGCTTTTGTTAGCCATGAAGTGAGAAAAGCAATATGCAAACTTTGTATACACTTTGGCTATAGCTACCTAAAAAAGGAACTGTGCTTCTTTCAAAAACACTAAGTCTAGAAAAAACCTGCAGGAAAAGTTACTAAGCCATGGTTGATGATGAACAGTAAAAACACTGGCAATTCCCTTTTTCTCCACTTTAATTGTTTTCAATTTTTTGTCACAAGTACGGTACACCCTACTAGTGTAAATAAAAACTCAGTACTTCGCCTTTAAACAAGAAAAACTCATCATCATCAGATTCCTTTTTGTGTTTCCATAATGTGAAGGAACAAGTCCTCATTCTCTAGTTTGTGTCCACGGAATGTCATAAGAAGTGTACAAGCATACATATTTAATGAACAGCTAAATGGCTGAAATGCTTCTGTAGAAATCCAGTTGCTACTTCCTATATTAATTAATTTCACTTTCCAAATCTGACTGACAACAGAGAAGATATCATTTTGATTAAAGCCCTTTGTTAATGGAAATAGAAGTGGTTGAAGACTTTAATCTCATAGGGCCTCATTTATTCATGCTTATCAAAATTTATTCTGGGATAAATTCTTTGGTTCGGAGATATAGAAATGGAGACTCAGTGAGCAGAGCGATTAGCCACCATGAGTGCCTTGCTGAGGCCAGAACGGCGCTGGTCTCTACACTGTCAGTGCAGGGCCCTCCGCACCAGGATTCTGTCTCTCCAAAGTCAAAGTAAATCCAGAGTGTTCTTTGGTCTGGAACAGTTTTAATTTTGCATGGCTGTTTCATCTGACATGCAGTGTGAGAGAGAGCCAAAGAACATGAGAACAGTTTTCCATATGTTTACTCTGCCAAAGCTAACATGCCTTGGTGACTAGGCCACCGGGACCACTTAGAAGTCTCTAGAATGGGCTGGCCCTCTCCTGCATGAGGCACTTGCACTGGGTGCTTGCAGACAACCACCACACGCTCTTTGCACCAGGGAATGGGACATGACTTTGGGAAAGGATTCTTCCAAAGATGCTAATAGCCACACACAACTAATAAACAGACCCAGCAGGAGAAGTTGCTCCCCATCTTGAAGGCAGGCACCAGGGAAAAAGTCTGTGCTTCTTTTCATCTTAGAGTTAAGGCAGAAGATGGGCCTGGATTCAGTCTGCCATTTTGGTGTGTGTTGTAACATGGCTGTGTTTGCTGCTCTGTTTATCATTGTTTCGAGAAAAAAGCAAATACAACAAAAAACACAGTTCCTAAACATCGAACAATGATTTCAGCTAGTGGGACAGAAGTTTGCATTTTCTGTCTTTTTAGAGGATGTGGACTAAAGAGAGTATGTCTTAGGGGACATACCTGCCTCCCATAGTTGTGTATGTCAACCTGTTGGGAGATTATCTGGCTTGGGAACTTGTGACAGATGTTGAGTTCTGTATCAGTGGTCTTAGCCAATGTGCTCTGAGGTCTAACCTCACAGAAACTTTGTAAATTAAAATAAAGTAGAATGTCATTTCCTTCATCACCTTTTAAAACCCTTGAAATCTCATTGACTGAAAATACTCTTTAGTAGGTGTTTCTTATCACACCCCTTGGAAGTGTGTCTCATAATTTGTATTTTAAAAATGAAGGGTATCTACACTGAACCTGGAAACTTGTGGTGATGCAGGGTCTTCCCACGACCTCTGTTCAAATTTCATGTCCTTTCTCCGGCCCCTCTGATTTTCAGCCCCGCTGCCGGAGAAGCCCCATTTCATTTATGGGAAAAAAATTCACTAAAACTTTACATATTTATAGTAAAGCTCTTTTGAAATTTTACATTGTTACTTGCATGAGCCTGTTTACTCTGCACTTTCTCTCAGTGAGGGAAGGAGTAGGGTTCAATAGTAACTTTAGAAGTTTCTCTGGTTTTTGGTAAATTTAATTCATATTTAAACCCTGGAAATGGTTATAAATGGTGGTTGTATTCAAATAATGCTTTTTATTGGACTTATCTTTGTGCTTGGATTTCATTCATTTTTTTCAGAAAGTGCAAGCATGAACTCAGATTTAGTAATAAAGAATAGTGATATTTTTAAACTCAGATTTTCTACTTTAATATTTTGGCCACCAGAGAGGAGGGCATTAGCATTGAAAGAATGCTCTGGGCTCTTTCATTAGCAGTTTTCATAGAACATTCCATGTTTTCTGTTTTTGACAATGTACTTTAGATTGTTATGGGTGTCAGTAAACGCTGACTGTTTCAATATTATGTTTTTTTATAACCCGATCCTATGAAACAGGCACAAGTAAAAATATAGGTATTGTTTGTCCACCTTCTGTTATACTATTCTTCAATGTCATTTGTTTTTAAAGATTTATTTATTTATTTATACAAGCACTGGGTACAGTCAGAAGCACGGGAGGGTGAGAGAATTCACCAGAGCCAGAGTGGGGAACAGAACAGGCAGACCGATGAAATACACTGCTTAGGGGAGCAGCAGGCGCGGCAGGAGAGGTCTGCACACAATGTGGGACACTTGCCAGCAGCCGGGGATTGAACTGGCGCTGCAGAGGCTGTGGGGAGCTTTGCAGCCCAGCGCTCAACCGTTGTGACACCAGGGGAGACCCTCTTCAATGTCATTTTTTTAAAAAAGATTTATTTATTTATGCATACAAGAGCTGGGGCACAGGCCAGAGGTGCGGGGGCGGGAGTGAGAGGATTCACCAAGGACAGAGTGGGGAACAGAACAGGCATATCTACTGAAATACACTGCTGAGGGGAGCAGGGGGCGAGTCAGGAGAGGTCTGCTGCGCCATGTAGCTCCCTGGAGTCAGGAGAGGTCTGCTGTGCCCAGGGTAGCTCCCTGGCCTGGGATCGAACTCATGCTACAGTGGCTATGGATAGCTTCATAGGTTGTGTCTTAACCCCTTGCACCACCAAGGAGGCCCCTTCAATGCCATTTTACAAAATGCCTTTGCACATTAAAAAAAAAAAATTATTTTGACTTGAATCTATTGTGAAATCTGAATGTAGAAGAATGAGTAACCTGTCTGAGATCTCCTGGTCGATACGTAGTATGGCTAGGATTTGAATAGAGTCTATTTTACAAAGTCATACACTGAACTGCAAAGAATTAAAATATGTGCTGTGCATGGGCGCACAACATGTTTGTGGGTGGGGGGAGGGGAGAGATGAAAAGAGCACAGACATGGGCTTCCCTCTTCCAGCCCCTTTAAAGGGATGCATGTTGTTTCAAAAATGCAGCAAGCTGGGGTCGTGCAGTCTTCTTGACAAACTCAGTGTTGACGAGACATAAATCTTCATTATTCTCTAATGCTAAGAAAATATGGTTTGGAAGGATTTCAATGGGAGAACAGAGATGTGTGTCCCTTTTTCCAAGAAAGAGACATTTTCCCAGTGATCTTTATTTTCTGACTTTTGACAAATATTTCAGTCTTTAGTATTTAAAATCCTGAAGGATGTAATGATTACAAATGACTTCTTTTATGCCTTAAAAAAATGGGAACTAATTTCAACAACACAGAGTGATCTTTCCCCTCTGCAAAGATCTCAGTGCTAAGTGTTATGGAAAGGATGTCATAGGAATGTGAACATGCTTTGAATTATTGACCTAAGTCTGGTCAATCCAGGACAAAAGAAGAAAATTGGCCTCAAGCCATTGTGGCTCTAAGTGTGATCCACAGATTGTTATTGAAAGCCAGATTGTGAACAGTTTTACAAACACTGAGTGTGTTTAGAAACTTTGTACATAACAAAGAATCTTGACAGTGTAATTTTATGCCCTTCAATATAATGATCTGATCAAAATAATGGAGTGTCTCTTTTCTTTATGATTTGCTTTTATTTTCCTTTTTTCCCCTCCCATTTCACTGAGGTATAATTGACAAAATTGTACATATTTAATGGCAGGGTTTTTTTTTTAAAGATTTATTTATTTATTTATACAAGCACTGGGTACAGTCAGAAGTGCAGGAGGGTGAGAGGATTCACCAGAGTCAGAGAGGGGAACAGAACAGGCAGACTGACAAAGTACGCTGCTGAAGGGAGCAGCGGGTGCGACAGGAGAGGTCTGCACACCATGTGGGACCCTCGCTCAGTGGCCGGGGATCGAACCGGCACTGCAGAGGCTGCGGGCAGCTTCACAGCCCAGCGCTCAACTGCTGAGCCACCGGGGAGGCCCTTGTACATAGTTAAAGTGCACAACATGATGATTTTGACATATGTAAGCATTGTGAACCTTAATCAGTTAATTAACATGTCCATTGACACAGTGTTGCCTTTTTCGTATGGTGAAAACACTGAAGCGCCACTCTTTCAGCATATTTTAAACATACAATATAGTATTATTAACTAGAGCCACCATGCTATACATTGGATTCCCCAGAACTTACTCATAACTGAAGGCTTTTATCCTTTTATCTGTATCTCTCCCTGTCCCCTCTGGCCCTCCACCACTTTTGCTTCTTTATAATCTCCATTCTACTCTCTGTTTCTATAAAAGTTCAACTTTTTTTTAAGATACCACATTCAAGTGATATACAGCATTTGCCTTTGTTTTAGTTAGTTCACTTATAATGTCTTCAAGGTATCCATCATCATTGTCACAAATAGCAGGATTTCCTTTCTCTTGACTGAGTAATATTTCATTGTATAAATAGACTACATCTTCACGCTACCATCTATTCATTTATTCACCCATTCACTCAGTGATGCCTGAGCACCTACTTATTGCCCAGGGGTATTCTCTCCATATTAGGAAACACACCAGGAAGAATTATATGTGCACACACTTTTAGAGATGATTTCTATCTAAGCCCTTTGAATTCCTGAGGTAACCCTGAAGAACTCAGCCCTTTAGCACCTTTGCAGAATGTTCTAGCTGATTGGCCTTCAATCCTGCTTTCTCTGTTTTCCTGGGCTCATTATCTGTTACCCCAGTTTCCTTATCTACTTTTGGAATGAACCCTGCAGCTAACAAGAGGGAGAGTAGAGACTCAGAAGAGTGTGATAGCTAATGATGGGACGCAACAGCAGAGCAGCCTCTTTCACAAGTATTTGACTTTGGCCAGTAGGGAAGGAGGTGGGGTAGGTATGAGACCGCCTAGGACACAGTGAGGACATGGACTCCAGTGTCATTTTTAGCTAAGTTTAGCAATATATATGTAACATATCAATGGCATACTTGCTTATTGATGAATCAGTGAGTCTTCTTCTTTATCTGGAGGAGGAAAGCAAAATTATAGTAAAATTCCTGCTAGAATCCCCGCTTGCTAAAGTGTAACCTCTGATACTCCATGCTTGGTATTTTGAGAGTTCTAATGACGTCTAGAAATTAACAATCTTTTCTTTTCCTTTTGACTTTCTTCATTTTTATTTTCACTGATTTATCAGTAAGAGGATTGTTGTTATCATAAAAGAGAAAGTCTCCACGTGGATGTCATTCTCAATGCCAAGTTGTAAAATAGTCCGTTTTACTGATGGATGTCCAGATAGCATCGAATGGGGAAGGGCTAATTATTCAATCCATCAGCAATTAGGGTGGATTCATAAACAAGAACACATGTTGAGACTGAGATATTGACTGGAAGAGCTAGGTACTGTTCTTGCCAGGTTTACAGAGTCTTGATTTTCCTCCATGTGGTGTACATGGGAGAAGTTGGGGAGGTCAAGAGAAAATAAGCACAAGTCAAAGGGAGACTTATAAAATAAACAGCAACATCTGGCAAATGACTTCCTCCCATGTACATAGGAAAGACTCTCACTTAGGGCAGTGAATGAGCAATGTTTTTCTTGGCAGTGTGTTAGCTCAATATTCATCAGATCTGGGAATGAGGTTTACTTAGGTTTATAGTATTTCTCTTGCTGATGGTGTAGACGATCAGTCTTGGTGCTCTCAATAGCGATCATCCACTTGGCCATTCTTAAGAATCACAGTTGGACTTTGAAGCATTATTTACCCTGGAAAGATCTAGTCCTGCATTTCTCTTTGATCAACTAATGAAAAGAACATTAAATTCCAATAATTCATGGTATCAGTGCAAACATTCCATTACAGTAAACTCTATAATTTTCTTGATAAATAACTATTCATGTTAAATGATTAATGAGGAATTTAATGTGTGATAGCTTACAATATGTTCAATTATTCTATCACTGACTTATATTCTATTATTGACTAAAAATAAGCAAATTATGTACATTATATATTAAGAAAATAAAATAAAACAGAAGTTTATAAAATAGAAACCTTTGGGATCTTTTGTCTATACCTAAGGAAGCAACAATTCCTTGACTTTCTATAACCTGGGAAAAAAGTGTTAAAAACATTACTTTCACATGGTAGTCACTATATTTAAGTTACTACAAAGATAGCAGAACTTTCCCATTTTGTGGTGGGAGTTCAGTAATTTATTGTTTCTCAGCGCAATAGGCATTGAGAGGTGTTTTCTTTGTTACTGGGATGAGAAGGGATCATCACATAGTCCCCTGGAGGGGCCGATGGGATAGAATGTCCACTTAATTTCCCATCTCACTCACTGCTCTTTCTTTCCTCCTATTTTCAATCATCACCATTTATGAAAAGCAGATGGAAGTAGAATGATTTATGCATAGACTAATTCTACTTTACGTTGTGGGAAATGCGGATGCCCTGATTCCAGGATTTTTTATGATGACAATATTTTTTTAGGTGCAAGGCATTCACATAGTGAAAACATCTGTTTTTCCAAAGCCACATATTTCTTTGTGGAAGACTCTCAGAAGGCTCGTGGGCTTCAGGTGGGGATCTGTGTCCATGAACCTACGAGGGAAAGAGAAAAATTCCATAGATGGGGCACCTGAGTGTCGTTTATCTGAAGAGCAGGCTACCAGAAACTAGCAGTCATGGGAAACTGCTCACCGCCCTGTATGAAGAACACTCACAAACTTAAACACTAGGTCCCCTACCTCCACCCACCGCATGTTTTAGGAAGAACAGCAGGGAGAATAGACTTGACCTTGCAGACACCACAGTGGAGTTTAGGGAAGGGAGCAGCTCTCTCTGCTTGGTGACATTGACACAAGGAGTAACATTTGAGTTGGAGACTAGGTTGGTGGTGGAGCCATGTAGAAGAACATCCAAGGAAGAGGCAATAAGGTCAATCATCATTTCACTTTTCCAATGAAGAGAGGCCCATGCTGCTGACTCTCTGTCTCCCTGACGTCACGCTTTGTCTTTGTTTCTTCGCCTTTATAGATTCACTTTCCTGCACGGTGTGAATGTAGCAGGCAATACCTGGCTGCCCCATGGCTCATGTGTTTATATTTCATACTTCCAGATACACAAACAGTTTGAGTCAATTCTCTCTTGGTGCTTATTCCTTTTAACAAAGTCCAGCAAGGCGCCGAAAGTAATATAGCCTCATCTCAACTTCTGGCTTACAGCATTGAGTGAAGTAATTTGTGAAAAAATATGTAGACAAGACAGATTCATGGGTAAAATTCTTGACAAAGGAGAGGTAGGAAGAAATTGCACTTTGTCTAAAAGATCAGCATGCACTCAGCAGTGGTTTATTTCTTGCCCAATGAAAATAGGCCACCACTGTAGGGGCATGGTTTCCGGTGACATTGCGTGTTCCAGGAAAGTAAATTGTGGAGGAATAGGAAAGACCAAGCTGGAACTGGGGGCAGAGGTGGGAAGGGTGAGATAGATTTTTAGTTCTAGCTTTGAATAATGGACCACTTACAGAGTCATAGGTAGAAAGTAGCAAGGCAGACAATTGAGCACCATTGGGTTGGGTAAGAATTGCAGCTGCCACTGCAGACGTTTGAAGAAAAGGCTCTATCTTTAGGGAAAGCTGGGTTTCAAATATGGGCGTAAGAATATGGGCGTCATTTAGAGATTACAGAGAGTTTGTTAATTTGAAAACAATAATTCTTGAGGGTGCGGTAGGAAAAGTCTGGGGGGGGGCGCAGTTCTGGGGCAGAGTAAGAGCAGTGCTTCCTAATTAGAATGTGTCCGATGCAGTGTTCAAATGCAGATTGTTGTCTAGTAACTCCAGCGTGAGGATGGAGATTCTGCATCTAACCAGCTCCCAGGTGATGCCAATGCTGCCATTCCCAACTATTTTCTCAGGGGATTAAAGAACACATTTGTTTTATTTGGGGCAAAGGGGAGGGAATACTCTTTTGGTACTGATGAATGAAAGCAAGGATAATATTAATTATCATTTATTAAGCAAGCTATATGTGAGAGATTCCCTTTAAATACCTTATATATGTAAAGTACAATCCTTCTATCAAGCCTTTGAGGTAGGCCCAATTATTACTCGTTTTTACAGATGTGGAAACTGAGGCACTTGCTCGAGGACATGCAGTTGATAGTCAGAGCCAAGTCGTGAACCCAGCAGTGTTGGCCAGAGCTGCCTTGCTTTAGCAGGAGATTAGTTTCAGAGTCTCTGTCAGGAGAATAATCACTGGGACTAGTGATCAAGGGCTTTGTTTTGTTTCTCCAAATCCCACATATAAGTGATAGCACGTCATATTTGTCTTTCCCCTTGAGACTAACTTCATTTCCCATAATCCCCTTCAGTCCTATCCATGCTGTTGCAAATGGCAAGTGTTCATTTCTTGTATCACTGAGTACCCCAGATGATGCTTGTGTGTGGGAAGCCACATAGTGACATAGCACCCCAGTTATCTCATGGCCCACCATACTACATTTGGATAAATCAAGATTCTTACCCTTAGTGGGCATCCCTAGTGCCCACTTGTGGGTCAACCCTTTAATACTGGTAAAATCGTGCACAGTCTTTCTTGAAGAGGTTGGGAGGCACTCAGAGGATTCTAGAAACTAAAATTATCCTCATGACAGATGGATCATAATATCTCCATCTCTATCATGTAGTGCAGGCTTGTTATATTCTTTTGGCAAACTGATCACATTCTTTCCAGTTCAGCTTTTGCTAGAATTCTTCCTAAGGGAATTTATGAAGAGAGAAAGGAGTAGAAAGATTGTTTTATCTTTCATGAAGAAAAAGTCCAAATATTTTCTGTTTCAAGAAATTCACTCATCTAGAAAGATGATGTTGCCTCAGGCAGGACTTGTAAGCAGGGATTGAAACCCGTGCAATGAAAGAGACCATCCTTTAATTCAAACAATATTAGCCAGAGATTTCTTCTTGTTGATTTTATACCCAATGGTAAAGGACATGAAGGGTCTTCAGATCTTATATTTCATTATTAAATAATCTGGTCTCTGCTGGAAAATGTTCATAGATTGAAAAGAGTAGTGGTCCAAGAGTTGTTAAATAATAAAGTTGTTGGTGTCAGTATTAACTTTTAGATCTGTGACATTTCTGAAATCAAACTCTGGAAAGAGTAAGTGGAGTGAAAGGTAAAGATTAGGTTGAAAATTCTCCTTTCGAAAGGAGAACTTGACCTCTAATATGGTCACTTTCCTCTGTAGGGTAGTTTCTTGAAGAGCAACTTCAGCCTTCAAACAGGTATAATGCAGTCAACACGTTTTAAAGGAAATGAAACATATACTTTTAAAAAATTTTTTTATCAGGGATGACCTAGTGCTGTTGTTTATTGAAAGGCTAGCTTGCTAACTCCTGTCTTGATGGCGCACCAGCCTCTTACCTCAGTTCTCATTTGTCTATGTTTATTCCCTTACCTTCCATTCTCCACCCAGCAGCCAGAGAACTTTAAAAAGCAAACAAAAAATTCATGTCCCATGCGTGCCTGTCTTAAAACATTACAGTGTTTTCCCTTTGCAATTAGGAAAAAAGTCCAAACTCAAGTGATATGACCCCTAGCTAGGCCTCTGCCCTTTCTCATACCACCCTTCCCCTGCTCTCGTCCAGTAGCCTGGCAGCTGGTGTGGGTTTGTCCCTGTGGGTCACTGCATCTGCTCCCCTCCCAGGGATGCTCCTGACTGGATCCTCACATATCTTTGCTCCCTCAAATTTTGGAATGCTCAGATTGTTGGATTTTACACAATACCTCAGTTTTGTATAAACCCAGTGCCGTGCCCATTACATTTTTGTTTTGTTGACAAAGCCATCCATTTGACGAGAATGTTTGCTATTTTTAAGAGTCATAAAAAGCCCTGAAACTTAAAAAAATTATTTCTTTTGATAATATATTTTAGAAACACTATACAATATATACTTCTACACCTTGGAATAGAAATTATATTAATAAATAAATTATTTTTGGATGACTGAGGGTCATTAGTGCATGTAACTGTAATTATGGCTTAATATAGACATGTTCCCTGGGCAGCTGAGCTGCTCTGACTTTCACTAAATTACCCCTTAATGGGGCCTCCCCGGTGGCACAGCGGTTGAGCGCTGGGCTGTGAAGCTGCCCACAGCCTCTGCAACGCCATTTCGATCCTCGGCCACCGGCAAGGGTCCCACATGGTGTGCAGACCTCTCCTGCCGTGCCTGCTGCTCCCCTCAGCAGTGTACTTCATCAGTCTGCCTGTTCTGTTCCCCGCTCTGGCTCTGGTGAATTCTCTCACCCGCCCGCGCTTCTGACTGTACCCAGTGCTTGTATAAATAAATATATAATTCTTAAAAAAAAAAAAGCGTTTAAAAAAAAATAAAAAATTACCCCATAATGCAGATTTGTTTTTTATAGTTTTATTAAAAAAAATCTATTGTTCCCTGTTAAGCTAAGCCAGCTAATATATCTTATTGCTTTCAATGACTGTTACTCCTCTTTCCTAGTTTTTTGTTTCTATTATGATATGTCTGAGAAAAACAGATTGTGGAGCCAAAAAAAATTGTGCCCAAATAAAGGAAAGTGGCTCTGAGGGATATTTAAAGTGCACTTTACAAATGAAGTGCACACAGAGCAGCACAAGTAGTGACTGTGTGGAGTTAGACTTCTTGGACCATTTTCTAGTTTATTTCAGGTCTTTGATAGCATGGCTGTTTCACGACGATGTGAGAGCTGGGTCGGAGCCACCTGACTGACTGCTTTTATTATTTTTAAAGCTCTGTAAGATTTTGATCCTGTAATTATCTTGTGATTTTGATCAAGATCAGCATGTAAATTTTTTAAAATTTGTTTTTCCACCTTTATTGAGATGTCATTGACATATAACATTGTGCAAGTTTAAGGTGAAAATGTGATGATTTGCAACATGTACCTACTGTGCAGTGTTTACCACAATAGGGTAAGTTCCTTATCCTTCAGCTCACATAAGTACCATTTTGTTGTTTGTTGTTATGGTGAGAACATTGAGGTCATATTATCATAGCAGATTTCATATACAATATCGTACCTTCAACTGCAGTCTCTGTGTCATCAAAGAGGTCCCTGGGGGATATTATCTAACTAACAGTGGTACTTTTGACCCATGTCTCTCTATTTCCTCTACCTCTCAGCCCTGGTAACCATTATTCTGTTCTATTGATTGCTTAAGATTCTACATATAAGGAGGTCATATGGTATTTGTCTTTTCCCTAGCATTTCATTTAACGTAATTTCCTCAAATACCATCCATGTTGTAGAAAATGGCAGGATTTTCTTTTTATGGCAAAATAATATTATACCTCCACACACATACATACCACATTCTTCTTCACCAGTAATTTGTGCACTGTTTTTTAGTTTGGTGTAGTCCCACTTGCTTATTTTGCTTTTGTTTCTTATACTTTTGGTATCATAGCCAAAAAAAATCATTGCCAAGACTGATGTTAAGGAAATTCCTGCCTATGTTTTCTTCTAGACATTTTGTGGTATCAGGTTTTATGTTTAAGTCCTTAATCCATTCTGAGTTAATTATTGTGAATGATATAGGATAGGGGTATAATTTTATTCTTTGGCATGTGGCTGCCCAGCTTTCCTAGCACCATTTGTTTGTTTTTTTTTTTTTTAATAGAAGCATGTTTTATTTATTTATTTATTTGTTTTGTTTGTTTGTTTGTTTTTGTTCATACATGCACTGGGTAAAGTCAGAAGTGCGGGAGGGTGAGAGAATTCACCAGAGTCAGAGCGGGGAGCAGAGCAGGCAGAGGACGGAAGCACACTGCTGAGGGGAGCAGCAGGCGGCAGGAGAGGTCTGCACGCCATGTGGGACCCTCCTCCGGCGGCCGGGGAGCAGCCGGGGATCGAACCGGCGCTGCAGAGGCCACGGGCAGCTTCGCAACCCAGCGCTCAACCGCTGCGCCACTGGGGAGGCCCCCTAACACCATTTGTTGAAGAAACTACATTCTGCATTGAATATTCTTAGCCCCCTTGTCAAATATTAGTTAGCCATATATGTGTGGACTCTTTTTTGTTCCATTGACCTGTGTTTTTGTTTTTATGTCAATACCATACTGTTTTGATTACTAAAGCTTTAAATATAGTTTGAAATAAGGAAGTGCTATGTGTCCAATTTTTTTCTTTTTCAACATTTATTTGGCTATTTGGGGTCTTCTGGTGTTTGATATGAGTTTTGGGATTGGATTTTTTTGATTTCTTTGAAAAATGCTTTTGGAATTTTGGTTGGGATTGACTGAATCAGTAAAAGACTTTGGGTATTCATTTAACATTTCAACAATATGAATTCTTCTGATCCATAGATATGGGCTATCTTTTCACTTATTTTCGTCTTCTTCAATTTCTTTCATCCATATCTTATAATTTTCAGTGTATATATTTTTTACTTTATTCATTAAATGTATTCCAAATTTATTGTTTTTCATGCAGTTTTTTTATTTATTACTTTTTCAGACAGTTTATTGTTAGCGTATAGAAATGCAACTGATTTTGATTATATAATACAACTACATTTCAAGTAGTATAGATTTGACCATAGTAATTAGTCCTCCTAGAAAGAATCTTTTGGAGATTTAAATAGAAATGTCTTGTTAAATATTCAGTGATATTTGTGAAGCATACTTTAAACCACCAATTACTGCCCAACATCATTTTATATCGTGGAGTAAAATTTAACCACTCTGTTAGTATTTGTGTTGCAAACCATATTGTAAGCTATTGCTCTAAATTATTTAGTGTTTCATCTTGAATTCATACAATTTTTTTCACTGAAGGTTGCTTTTTTAAATCCTTTATTTTCCAGAAATACACTAAGGGATAAGCTGGTAAGACATATGATTTCATGGAAAAGTAATGTAGATTTAATATCAAATGGCAGAGAAACACCTTTGGAAAATTTGTAGATACAATGCAGAAAAAAAACAAACTTAAAAAAATTTAAAATTCCATTAGTTCAGTAGGTTTATATGTTCATTTCTTGGTTTAAGTTTTTCATTAAAGTTGTCTTAAGTCACGGTTGATGGCAATACCTCAACCTATTTCATAGTTTCTGAAAGATGATTCCCTCAAAAAAAAAAAAAATTACTGACAGGTTACAAACACAAAAAGACAGCTAGCACAGGTTAAAGATAGTTGAAAGAAAAAGAAGACATAAAGAAAACCTAAATATAGCCTGAACATTTATCTAATTGTTCAGTCATGCATATTAAGTAGGTTCTTTACCAACTCTCCTATGTAGTCTCCTAAGCCTTATCCTTCAGTCCTTTAATTTGTCACTTTTTGTAAAGGTAAAATTATTCTTGGAAACTTTCCTGAAGAGTGTTTTCTTTTTTAAAAAACTGTTCATATTTCTTTCCTTTTGCATTTACTTAAGGTAGGGAGGGTTGTGTGAGGAAAATACTTGCGATCAAGTGTTGAAGGAAGCTCAGCTTAACCTTGTTATATACCAGGAGGAGCGAGTCCCCATTGCAAGTCCTGCTATCAATGACCTGGAGGCATTTCTCTGTCACTCTGTAACAGCTCCTTTTTTTTGCCAGGTCATTAAGATCCCCTGCAAGCCTCTGTGACAAGCTCTGCCTCTCAGGAACTCAAGATTAATACTGTAGGGTAAGTTTGGGAATTCCTTGTTATCAAATTGATCTATGAGAATTTTTCTTTACCCATTGGTGTCAGGGTTGCTATAAAGTAAGTCAAGCTAACATAAATATATGCATATATATATATACACATTTAAATCCATTCTTTCTAGCTTTTCTTATTTATCTAAATAGTTATCTCTTCTCTGAGATTTGTTTATGTTCTAGAAAAGAAAAATTCAAGTCTGTGTTAGGTTAAGTCTGTTACTTTAGTTTGGAGGAAGAATAATATTTCAATGTGATTTGGATAAAGTTGGTGTTACCCTAAGGTGATTTCCTATCAAATTTCTAGAAATCTTCCTAATTGACTGGGAGTTGTCTTTAAATCACATACTTTCTTTCCCACACCTCACCTTTGTTAGTTGAGAGAACCCTGAATGGATTGAGACCTTTGACAAAGCCAGTCACCTTTCTGAGCTGTGGTTCACTACTTGTAAGGTAAAAATTTGGATTAGATGATTGCTAAAGTGATTCCAGCAGTCTGGGCTGCATACATTACCCTAAGACCAGCTGCAAGCACCACACATTCGTTATCAGATCTTTGAACATGATGTATACACTGCTGATTTTGCTGTCAAGCCCATGTATCAGTTGCAACATGATAAAATAAATAAGGATAATCTTTGAAACATATTTGTTTGGTAAAGTCAAATGGTTTAGTAACTGTGATAAAGTTCCTTGAAATTCTACTTACTAGTCAACCTTGATATTGGTATTTATGATGAAGGTGAGGGGACAGGATGACTATCAAGGGGATAATTGTTCCAGTTCAAGTGACAATGTTATCTTGAAATAGTAATGAATAGAAATTTATCATCATAAGTGAATGCCTGTTTGCTGCTGGCATTTCTTTTCTTTTGGCTCAGAAGAGTTACTGCCTGTGTGTAAAGATCTTTAAACTTGGTTGACACAAACATTCCCATCATCCTATCTTAAAACCATACAACCATTATAATTTTTAAATTAGAACATCTCTCATGGTTATTGGGCAATTCAGTAACAACTTCCATGGTCATTTAGTTGCTCTTTATTCATTTATTTTGGCATTTCTTTGTTAAAAAAGACTGGTAGGTAGAGGCTGTATCTCGGTGGCTTCTATGCTAAACTCTAAGAACTTTTGGTGCAATGAAGATGGCAGAAAACCAGTCAACCAAAACAGAGAAAGTATTGGAGAGAGGCTGAGGAGGAAAAGGGCGATTTTTAGAAGTTTGGCACCTCCAGAGAATAGACTTATTCTGTGCATTGTGAAAATAAATTATCCCAACAATGAGATATACAGGAGCACCAGTTATAAATAACTACAGGTGATCATAATTAGTTTGCAGTTGTTCCTGCCAAGGAGTCAAGAGCAAATATTCAAACAGAAGTTAACTATTCTGATAGCACTTTCGGATCCCTTTCACTCTGTTAAGTAAATTGGAGGAAGCACATGGGGCTCAGTAGATCTGTGAGGAGGGTTCAATTATTCTACAATAATAGCAATAGACATGAGCCTAGTGTGGGGAGTGTGGGGGGTCGAGGATAAATTAGTCACCTTTTGGAAATGAATTAACTGCTGTAGGTCCGAAGGATGCTGTTCAGTACATACATTTTTGCACTAAATAACACCCTTGGGTGCAAATATTAATGCAGGCCAAGAGAAGGGTGTGTTCTCCTGGCATCAAGAGCAGAAGGCCCATTATTATTGTTTATAATAAAATATTGTACTTGACCCACATCTTCAATCAAAGACTTCTTTTCCTTTTCTTTCCAAAACACTCTCATTAATCCCAGCACTATCGCTGGGATTAAGTGGCTGAAACATTGTATTATTAGCCCCATTTTTGAGAGGAAGGTACTAGCCCAGGGAGGCAGCAACTTGTTCAAGCCCCGGTGAGTCAGTTGTGGAAAAGGAACAAGAAATCACGATTCCTGGCTTTCCATCTTAGACTAAAAATATCTTCGCTGATGAAAAGATGTCGGGAACTGACTCCCGAAATCAGCAAACACTTTTATTTTTCCCACTTACCTCCTTCTTATCCATAGTACTTCCATTTGATGGAAAAGCCATGGGGAGTTTCTTCTTTCCCCAAGATGACTAAAAACATTCGTTGGTCCAAGGGGCACAATCATTTTATTTTTAAAGTATCCCAAGACTAGTCCTCACATGACATTTAAAAACTTGGAAACTGAGCTGATGATACACTCGACAGGAAAACCCACTTGTGGAAGATCCTCTCACAAAGTAATCTATCCTTCCATTATTTAATAAAACAAGAGTCCACTTTAACAATGGAAGCAATGGAGAATTCGTGAAGGTCATTGAGCACCTAGGCTTTTGAGCACTCAAGACTGGGAACTCCCGCTGAGTAGGCAAATGACCTCTGAGCCATGTCGCTCAGGGCCTTTTCTCCCTGTGGGAGAATTTTCCTCTCCAGTTTCCAAACAAAATCTTTATTCCTTCAAATTATGGGCTTTTCCTGAGAACTGATCTGTAGTGTAAAAATAGAAGACTATACTTTCCATGACAAATTGGTCCATAGCAGACTCCCAGGGAAGGTAGGATGAACCATACCAAGTTTGGGTTTCCTGTTCCTATGGAAGCATTGCAACCTCAGGGGACAGGGACTCATTCATCAGAGCTTGGGTAATGAGGTCTGATAAAGAATCACTTTTCTTTCTGGACAGAAATAAATGTGTTCTTTTTCTTTTATCACTGTGTTATTGCTATAGGATAACTGCTATGTCTTTGTTAAAATTTATGGTGTTACCAAATGGATTCTGAAAACTAATTGTTGAATATGTAACATAGCAACAGATGAAATAGTGCATTTAATGAGCTTACACAACACCTGACATAGAGTAAGAAGCCAATCAATATTGAATATTATTATGAACCACTGGTACTCTTGAGTTTAAATAAAATGAAGTTTAAAAATACTGTTGACAGTGGCCGCAATTTCAATGTTTGCTCCATTTCCTTTGCCCATTATGAAGAAACAAGAAAATTGCTAGAGAATCCATGAAATCCCTATGTCTCTAGTTTATCTTCAGGGATTGTAAAGTCTACAGGTTCACTGCTCAGACCTCTCTCTTCATCTAAAATAATTCAGTCATACCTCAGACAATGATTTTGAGTGACTTTATGTCATAAGTCCTTTACCTTATGTAATCAGAGAATAATTTCAATTTAACAGTGTTTTGAAAATAAGTCACAGATTTTGCATGTTTGATTATAACTAATTTATGATTCGTGTTTTGTTTCTGTATGATTAGGGGGAGAAGATTACTATAGGGAAGAGACTCTACTACAGTGATTCTTAACTTTGCAAGCATATTAGATCTCAAAAATTCCAATGTCCAATGTCTACCTTAAATAATTCAACACAATTTCTGAGTGTGGGGACTGACTTTCCATTTAAAGCTCCTACATGTTTACTTTTGCAGTTAAAGTTGGGACTCACTCTAATGCTGGTCCTACATTTTAGAGAGTGTCAGAAATATGGAAACCTGGTGAGTCTAAGGACACCACCCAGAGATTCTGAATTTTGTAGGTCAAAATTAAGCCTGGGGGATTAATTTTTAAGAAAAGACTCCCAATATCTCCTCCCTTGGATGATCATAGATGACTAATCCTAGGACCTCATATTGAATAACATTGCTGTTGAGGAGTAATCTAGTCAGAGATCCTGTGTGAAATTAATGTTTGCCTCTAAACCAGAGAAAAATCTCATCAATACCACACATGATTCCATCTCTATAAGGGACTTCAGTTTGCTTTGAGCTCTGTGGTAAAATTTTTGGTCAATACCTCACAGATTAGGGATTGTTTGAAGCCACCACTGTGAAGTTTCACCAAGAGGCCAGGACTTGAGATGAGCCTGGAAAGGTCTCCAGAAACTGTCTGCTCCAAGGCTGGATTTTATTATACTCTAAAAATAAGCTTTCAGAGTAATTATCATTTAGGTTTACAGCAATCTACTGAGATTTCCATAACTCTACCCTGGTTTCATTTCATGAATGACTTTCTGATGAGCCTTTTGTGAGTCCAATGCATTTAATGTCAGACTTCCTGTTGACTTTGTAATGAAGTACAACTCAAATTTGCACATGTTTAATTTTTCTCAAGTCTCCTCTCAGCTTCTTGGGCTTGACATTCCTTGGAGACACACCATGCATTTCCCTTCTTGTGAAATCTGACCTGTAAGCATACTCTGTTTAACCCCTGCAGCTGACTCCAGTATAAATTGTTCTTGGGAAAGGCCACTGGGGTTTGACTTTTAAAACTCTTTATTGAGATTTGAGTCAAGTATACTCTACACACAACAAAAAAGAAAATGGAAAAAAAAAAGAAACAGTGTTAGAGCCTTAAGTTTTTAGGGCCTAATGTTCACTAAATAACAGCAAATATATAGTCATATAAATCAGTTTTTGAAAGAATTGGGGTATTGACTAGTTAACATGGCCGTGTGATGATGTCAAGGGCCCTTCTGAAGCAGCCAAGTTTATAATTTATGACCTGTGGAATTTTGTAATCTGAAAATGATAAAGCAGATTGAGAAGAGCCATTGCAGCTCTTTATCCTGGATTCTGAAAATAGTTATGTATACAGCTGCACTTATCTCTGCTGTTCATTTCATGACAGCTCTGGACATTACTCTTGTCTTGAGCATTATCCTCAGTATGTAGGGCAGAGGTGTCTTGGTAAGAGGCAACTTCTAATTCAAGGTGATGTCTAACTCTGGAATTAATATCTTCCTAGTGACCCAGGGGTACAGGACCAAGGAAAAGGTATCTCACTGAACTGAGGTGAAGCTTAGTCACTGTGAGAAAAACCTAGTTTTGCCCAGAATATACTTCATTACCAAGAAATTATACAGTGAGGGGAACTTTGGTGGGGAGAGATGTACCTTCAAATACATCCATTCAGCAAAACTTTTAGATCAATTACTATATGTCAGCTACTCTTTGGGCACTGGAGATACAGTGACAAACAAAGATTCCTATCCTCATGGAGATTACATTCTAATTAAAAGAGGTGGGGCCTCCCTTGTGGCGCAGCGGTTGAGCACTGGGCTGCGAAGCTGCGCAGCCTCTGCAGCGCCGGTTCAATCCCCGGCTGCCGGCAAGGGTCCCACATGGCGTGCACACCTCTCCTGCCGCCCGCTGCTCCCCTCAGCAGTGTATTTCGTCAGTCTGCCTGTTCTGCTCCCCGCTCTGGCTCTGGTGAATTCTCTCACCCTCCCGCGCTTCTGACTGTACCCAATGCTTGTATAAATAAATAAATAAATAAATAAATAAATCTTTAAAAAAAATTAAAAGAGGTGACAAAAAAGGAAATGAAATAGTGAATTCGACATAATATAAGATAATGTAAGTGCAACGGAAAAAAAGAAAGCAGCAGAGGAAAAGGGGAGAACGGGGGAGGTATTGTTGCAATTTAAGAAACAAACAGAAATTGAAGAGCGTTATTTTCATAGTGACCTTTGTATGAAGTCCTGAGGGGAGAGAGTTATGTGAGTCTTTGGGAAGAGTAGTCCAGGCAGCGAGAAGAGTAAGTGCAAAGGTCCTGAGGTAGAGACTGCCTAGCTGGTCAGAGAGACAGAAGACTTGGGTTCTTAGGGTGAGCTGGAATCCACTAATTAAAATGCTTACACACTGGACTTGGCAGTGGTGACCCCTCCTAATGCACCACTGTTCATCTTCCTCTGTTCCTCCTCCACTCCCTTCTCTCTGTCTCTCCCACATTTGTGTGTGGAGCTGTTTAAAGTTTACTTCTTCTTGCAGACCTCCCAGAAAGGAGACTAAAGATTCAGAATTAAATGGCCATGGGTTTGTTCCCCTAGGGAACATTCCAAAAGATGACCCTGATGCCTTATAACCTTATATGAAGATGCTTCTAGCTTTATGAGAACCACATGTGAGAGATGATTGCATTTGAAAATCCAGCTTCACATAGTGAAAATGAGAAATGTCAGTCTGTGATGCAAGATGGGCCTATGTTCTGGCCTGGAGAGAAAAGGAGTTAAGCTGGGGTGACATCTCTAGGAAAGTCACACCGTGTGGGAAGCATTGGGCACAACGGGACTGCAGACAGATCGGGAGTCTGAACCCTGGTAATGAGGTTTTCTGAATCTCAGTTTTCTCATCATCATTACAAACTTAAATATATGGTAAACAACTCATTCAAAATGGAGGGCAATAAATTGTGGGAGCTCCTATGAATGTTAAGGCATAAATGGTGAAAGAAATCCAGAAGAGGAAGGAAAGAGAGAAGGAAACAGAGTAAAGGGATTTCTTTTAGGAAAAGAGAGAGGAGCATGTTTGTTGGATGAAGGCAAAAAGTCAGAAGAGATTAGGGAGGTGAAAGGTCATGCCCTTTCACTTTTGTACATTCCTGCGGGGGAGGCTGTATACAGGATACTGTTGTCACCACTGCCTTAGAAAGCTGACTCTGGGCCTCATGGCTGGTGGGGCCTCATCAACAGACATGGTGGAGTGACAGGGGCCACTGGGACCCTGATGGGACCATGTTTATCAATAATTACCTTCTGGGTGTGGGCTCAGAGCTTGATAAGAGTTTAGGATTAACTGGTGTGATTTATGGCCTGTGAACACGGTCTGTCAAGAAAAAGAATTAGGGCAAGTCCTCTTTGGTGACAAGGTGACTTTCAGTTCCATCCTTTGAGTGCTTAAAGGAATGACTATGAAGCACTTCTGTAACAACTGGCATGTAGGAGATGCTCATGCATCTCATGGCAGCTGGTGATGATGGTAACTTTGAGAACAAAGTTAAATACACATACCTCTATTGAAAGATTATTGACTTTACTGTAAATGTGGCATATTACTAGTACATTTAAGAACAAGTAGTATTACAGAGGACAAAATTAACCAAACTGGAAAGAATGATAGAGAAAATATTAGTTCATCTCAATAGCATTGAGGCTGGCAAGGAAAGATGTGCTTACCCAGAACGCATAAGGTCTTGCCCTGGCTTAAGAAGGGCACTTGTGTCAAAAGCAACCTGGGACTTCCTTTCTGTTTGGTCTCTCTAAATAGTATTGTTCCTCAGTTTATCCTTTGGGTCAGAAAAAAGCAAAATAGTTTTAAAGTGTAACTCATCACCATCCTTGTGGAATGAGAAACTGCTCCCTCTGCTAATAGATGAGATGACTCCATAATCACGTACATGTGGGAATGGAAGTAAAGTCCAGAAAAAGAAATCCTGTGAACTGGACTTGAAATCTGTGTGTCACCAAAAATTTGATGAGGACGTGCTGACTTCCCTCTCCTTGGTGAAGAAGAGGCTACTGTTAGGAGAGAAAAAATAGAAGATTTTGGGAAAATGACACATTTCTTCCTATATTCTGAAATTCATGTGCTTGTGTATGAAACACTTTGGTACTATTTTAGTGCTTCCTACTATGTCCTCGGATATAAATATATTTCTCACTTTGAACACACAAACAATCTCATGAGAGAAGCAACCCTGTTTGAAACATTATTCCCATCTGCAGATGAGAAAGGGGTTGTTTTCCTGGTACCAGCTTGCATCTTGCATAACCTTACAGATGAGGTCAGAACACGTGCCTATGTCCATGTGACTAAAATTGTGTTCTGTCCACTCGACCATGTTGATGTACAGAACTAAGTTGTCTCTTCTCGTTGCTTGACTTCTGCCCACCATCGCTTCCTCCCCACTTCCATGCTCTGCCTTCTAGACTACTCCAGCCTACAACTGCCACCTGCTGCCCTATTAGCTTTGAAGACAGTGTCGGACAGGAAGTTCCTCTAGGGTGATACAGAGTATGGCCCTTGGGGCAGTATTGGGCATTGTCTGGAAGCTTGGTAGATAGGCCAGCAAATTTAGAGACTAAACTTAGCAAATGGAAATTGACCGCAAATATTAACAGCTCAATATTTCAGTTTCATGAGAAGCATAGAAGGAGACATAACAATGAACATCAGAACATTTAGGGACCTACATCACACCTTAGCCCTTTTCTATTTGCTCTCTTAGATGTTCTGATCTCAGATTTGTGAATTTGATATTTTTCTCCAACTTGTTTTTTAGAAGGCACATGTGTTTTTTAATCTATCATGACTGATCCAAACCACTATAGAATACTCATCAGAAACTAGAACTCCTCTCAGTGTAGATTGTTATGACAAACACGTAGAGATTTATTTATGTGTAATATGAATCTTCATGCTAATGGTAAAAAATTATTTCCTAGCCTGGAGTGTTATCTTCGATGTTTTTATAGCTCAGTGGTCACAGAAAGCTGATTGCAACTTATCTCACTGTGGGGCCACCACTCTCTGATGCTCTGGGGAGGGAGGGCTCTTAATGGCAACCATTTCCTCCTGCATAGTATGGAGAGAGGTTGCTCTGGACAGACCCATTATGTCTTTGAAAAATAATGATGATGAACAGACAATTCATGGCCTGGTTGAATCTCATCTGCGGATGGTTGGGAGGCAAGTTTCCATACCTCTAAGAACTGGAATAATCATGAACATCACTGATTTCATCTCAGCTCATGCACACAATATGAAATGTGCTTGGGGAGAGCACACTATCTTTTATGTCAGTTATTCAGGAAAAGTTAAAATCCACTACTTGAAATGAATTTGCAAGTATCTATTCTCCTTCGAGAAAACATGAACATTTAACTTTTCTTTCTGAAAAAAACTTTAATCTTCACCATGGTTTTAATTACTTTGGAGTGTCTCCTGTGCCTTTGGCCTAAAACAATCCACATTTATGAATCATCTGAAAAACAAGTGTGTAAGCAATTAGAAATGATTCTGAGAGACAAAGATAGTGTTGTGAAGCATTTATTATACATATATCTTGATTTCAGCCATGTGAAATTTGTTGATGTTTGGAACATTGTTATATGTAAGAATAGCATAGGAAATGTACATTTTTGTTTTTAATAAATATAACTTGGTGCATTTCATGTGTTCTATAAACATTCTGGTAGAACACTAAACGTGATAGATAGCTATTTTGTGCACTGGAAACCTATTATTTTTCTGTTTCTTTATGAGTGTTTCCCCATCTACCTTATCACGATGCAATCACAGCCATAAAGCTGTGTGTCATAAAGGAGAGTGCACTAAGTGCACACTAAATGCATGTTCTCAAATTTTAATGTGCACTTAATATAATCTGCCAAAGAATGAAAATACTTACAGAAGGAGCTTGTTCTTACTTTCCTTCAGTGAGAAAAGAAAATTCCATTTAACAGATTAAAAAAGATACTCAGCAAGTATAAATATAAAAACCAGACTGGTGAATCAATGAATGAATTAGGGTGAAAGCTCAAATAGCCAAGCAATGTGCATAGATTTTTCTGCTGCTGAAAATATTTCTACTGGTTGAGTGAGATGGTAAATCAGGTCTGCTTTGGGACTTGGTTGCCTCTTTCTTTTTGATTTGTAAACTACAGAGATCTATACTTTACTATTGATTTTATCTTAAATCTCTCCTCAGTAGTTTTCCCTTTAATATAGAACAAGTATTATCTAACTATAAATAAAAATCAAAAAATTATCCTGGATTAATATTCAATATATTTGGCAAAAGAGGTTCAAGTAAGTGTCCCTAAGTAGCCATAGGTACACAGAGAATGGAAATAAATGAAAGTTGGGTAATTGATTACTAGATTTGTTCATTGGTTTCTTTGGTGTTCATTCCAAATCACAATTTATGATGCATGTTTCTTAAGGCAGTCAAAAAAAAAAAAAAAACACCACAAACAAAAAAGCACCGACTTTCCCTCCCTGTTACTGATGCCTTCCTTTTAGAGTTTGAAGTGTTGGTCTTCAAACCCCGGAGACTCGGAGACTCTCATCTGTATGACTTAACTTCTTCTTTTTTTTTTTTTTAAAGATTTATTTATTTATTTATTTATACAAGCACTGGGTACAGACAGAAGCGCGGGAGGGCGAGAGAATTCACCAGAGCCAGAGCGGGGAGCAGAGCAGGCAGAAGGACCGAAGGACACTGCTGAGGGGAGCAGCGGGCGGCAGGAGAGGTCTGCGCGCCATGTGGGACCCTCCTCAGGTGGCCGGGGAGCAGCCAGGGATCGAACCGGCGCTGCAGAGGCCGTGGGCAGCTTCGCAACCCAGCGCTCAACTGCTGTGCCACCGGGGAGGCCCCTGACTTAACTTCTTGATGCCTTATCATTGGGATGTGGTTAAAGATGCTTGATTGACTGCATATTTATTGCTCTTCCTCCTGAGGCCCAGTCCAGTGGCAGCCCAGATGTAAAAGTCAAGTAGTCCAGGCAGCCGGAAAGCCCCGGCATGCAAAGGGAGTGCAAATGGGGAAGGGAGTGCATTCCTGGCAGATCCTTGGCAGATGGAGATTCGGGGTGAAGGCAGTGCTAGAATTAGGGGGCCTGCTCAACAGTCGGTAGTTGGACTCCAAAATGCAGACAGATAGGTCTCTAAACCTAACAGTCTTCAGTGGAGAGCTGAAATTCAGCTTTCTCTGCTCTTTCCTGCTCATGGAAAGTCTACAGGAGGAGTCTACCCCTAAGACCAGGGGCAGAAATCGCTTCTTGGGAGATGTTAGGTGCTCCCTTCCCCTGCCTTCCTGTTCCTCTCCCTTTCCACATGCTTTGGGAGCCCTGTGCCAACAGGTAAGGGATCTGACTTTTCAAAACTTCCAGTCTGGAATGATAACCAGGACAGACTGCGCAGAGACCGAGAGAGGTCTGCGGAACCCCAAGTGCTGCAGCCCCAGCCTTTGAGCTACTCTAGAGGGTGCCAAGTAGAGCAGAGACCAGGTGTCCCTGATTAGCCCTGCCCCGATTCTAGAGTTGCAGGCGAAATAAATGTTGCTTTGGTTTCAAGCCTCTGCATTTGGGATGGTTTGTTATGCAGCATCAAAAAGCCAGATACACACACACAACTACAGGGGGCTCTTAGAGTGGAGAGAAGGGACATCTTACTCCAGAGGAACCTGAAAGGAAGCTTCTAATCAGTGATCTTCCGTAATCAGAGACTTCTTTTCGGTTACTTGGCTCAGCAGTGAACAATGCCTACATAGTCAGTTTTGTAAACATTAATTAATTATTCATTTGTCTCAAACTTGTGCTGTGATTAGGAGGAGGTTGGGAAGGGGAAGGAGTGGTTATAAGAGGACTCGATAATTTTCAACCACAACTTAGTCAATAAAGTAAAAAATAGATTAATCAAGTGCTAACCATATCATTGTATGATTTAGAAAAATGGAGATAACTTCCAGGAGAAATAGCCAGAGCGCTAGCCGTGCTTGATGGTGGAGAGTGAGATGAGCTGTTGGAGTGAGTCAGGAGCTGCTACTTTTCATCAATAGAGGGACCAGATGTGGTGGTTTATCTATGACAGCTCTGACTTGTGCCTACCATCCCATCTCCTGTTTGGTTTGATAGTTGTGCCGCACACAAGTGTCCCAGTTTGCATAAGTTACAAGACCCTTTAAATATAAACATTTTTGCTTAACCCTATATTTAAAAAAGATATATGTATTCCTTTTTTCATAAATTAAAAAATAAAAGTGTAAACATAGAAAAAGATGCCTATTGGTTTGCGATCTAGTCTTTGCTCAGAGAAGGTACTAAAGGCGGAGAAGCCTGCATAATATTAGTTGAAATGGTCGAGGAATGGAAGGAGCAAAGCTGACATGGAACTGACAATACCCTCCTTGTCCTCGTGGGACAGTTCAACAAATACATCATCAATGTCTTCTTACCTGGTGACTGACAGGAGTGGACTCCGGGGTCAGATTAGCACTATTTCAGAGACAGGCAATAGTTGGAAGGCTCTCAGAATTGGGAACTTTGGGTATATCAAAATGAATCCAGGCACAAGAAAATGAATGCTGTGTCGACTTTAGGAATATCTTTCTGTGTGATTTGAACCCTGCTGAAAGTGAGTGGGCAGCAACCTAAACCATTTTAACCCGGAAATAGTAGAACCTGAGTCGTGTGAGCTTGGACTATAGCCCGGCATGTGCTAAGACCAGAGAGGTAGGATGAGAACCTGTGTCCCCTCTGGGCACTGGTACCTAAGGGTTTATGACTAGCTTGGTAATCACTGGAAGTCCTGTATCCCCACATATAAAGCTAACTTTCCTCGAGATGGGGAAGGCATGATGGAGATAGAGGTGGTGGTGGGAAAATTCAACCTGACCTGTTGTTTGAAACCAGCGATGGATTTCAGTCCAGCCCCAAATTTTGTTGGAAATTTTCTTGTGAAGCTGATTGGACCAAGTCAATCAGTCCCCATTTTCTGTTGCTTTGGGAATGGTAATACCCTTTGGATATGTTTTCACTTATTCAAGCTCTTACTGGACGTCTTTTTCTCAAAATCATCAAATTGTTTAAAGAAGGACTTAAAGCCATCTAGCCCTAATCTCTACTGAGAAGAAAGCAAACATTCTGGAACATGTAAACACTTGACTGAAATCTCCAGGGATGGGGGGAAATAAAGGAAATTTGGCAGCATCACCATTGTCGATGGTTCCCAAACATTTCCATTTAGAGCCCTGCTTACTTGGAATAAGGATTCCTAAATTATATTGCTTTCTGAGAAGATGGTGATTTTGTAAAATATACTAAACAACAAATGTAAAGAGATGGTTTATTTGATAAATAATAATATTCTATGAAGCCAACAAAGGACCATCCTTTTGCCCAAAGGACGACCCTGGGCCCCAGATCCAGAAATATTTTCCACAAGAGAGTAAGTGTTGGATTTCAAATCAATATCCTTGTGCTTTTAAATTTCTCCCTTCCAGCATCTGTCCACAGGGCCCAACAGATCATTCTGATTTTATAGATTAGTTTGCCTTTTCAAGAATTTCATGTAAATGGAGTCATATGGTGTGATGTTGTGTTTAGTAGTAAGAGAGATGCATGTGGACTTGGTTCCCAGGCCTAGCACAAAGCTCCTAAAACCCTGGGAATCTCCTAAGAGAGGAGAGCAATATGAGATTCTTTTGATAAGTTAATGAAGTGACTTAAGGTAGCATCAGAGCTTGGCAACTGGTTGCCAGTGAAGCCAACCATGTAATTAGAGTTTTGGAACTTACTTGCCTTCCACCAACCTGCAGAGAGGGTAAGGGCCTGGAATTGAATTCAGTGTTTTGCTATGATTAAGTAATCAAGTAAAGGATATACGAAGTTAAAACTAAATTTTGATTTAGCCAGTGTTACTCTGAAACTGAACCATCAACACAAGTTTTTTTCCCTACTTAGTGTTTATTTCTGTTCATTCTGTAAGTGTAGAGCTTGGTTGTCTGGTTTCTGGGAACAGATAGTGAGACTTTCAATGTGTGTGTGTGTGTGTGTGTGTGTGTGTGTTTGTGTGTTTGTGTGTGTTTTAGAGCCCTGGTGGTTTCTCCACGAATTGCCCTCTCTCGAAGGTGAGCACTCACTCTCTGATTCTGTGTCTATGGTAACCTCTATTTTAAAACCAACCATCTTTCTTTTTAACCACCTCCACATCATCTCATCTTGTACCTTTTTTTTTTTTAAAGATTTATTCATTTATGCATACAAGAAATGGGGTACAGGCCAGAGGTGTGGGGGGTGAGAGGATTCACCAGAGACAGAGTGGGGAACAGAACAGGCAGACTGACTGAAATACACTGCTGAGGGGAGCAGCGGGTGAGTCAGGAGAGATGTGCTGTGCCATGTGGGTAGCTCCCAGTGGGATCTCATGATTCAGTGACTGTGGACAGTTTCATAGATCATAGGTTGCATCTTACTCCTTGAGCCACCAGGGAGGCCCGTTGTACCTATTTTTATGAAAAAATTAGTTGTGTTCAGTAGGAATGTCTTAGTAAACTTTACATTTATTGATAAAGACAGGTTTTATGAAATTTTGATTTTTTAATTATGAAACTTTTCTATTTGAAAAATATATCAATTCCCCAGGAGTTGTAGAAATACTAGGGAGCGATTCTATTACCAAATACTCCTTATCTAGAGACCTTCAATGGTCATATCTTGCAATAGTGCAATGTTACAAATGAGATCTGGACATCAATGACATGCACCAATTTTATTCGTATTTCTTGAGTCGTAGTTGTGTACATGTGTTCGTGTGTATGTGTCTGGTTCCATGCAGTTTTAGCTTGTGTGTATCCACTGCTATATAACAGTCAAGATGAAACCAGATCACAATGATCACATTGCCTTTGCTAACCATGCACTCCTACTCCCTCCTACCCCACTCTCACCCCTCATCACTGGCAACCACTGACCCATTTTTCAAATGTTGTCATTTCAAGAGTGTTACCCATAACCTTCATATATTCACAAGGAATTGCAAAGATAGTCTAGAGGGGTCATGTGTGCATTTTATGTAATTAAATCATGTGATATGAAACCCACAAAGCTGACATTAGACAAATGTAATAGTTCTCTGCCATTCTGTGACATGTGCAGATTTGTGAAGACACTCCTGCTGAATATGGTTGAGTTCTGTAGAAAAAAAAGTTTGAAAGAGTGTGAAATTTCTGGAGAAAGATCCAATAAATATGTAAACATTTTGTGGTGGATTAAATCTATCCTCAAATTCTTTGGTAGTCCTCCCTTCAAGAACTGGGGCCTAATTCCCATCCTGTTGCATGGGGGCCCGACTTAGTGACCCAGTTCTTTCAAAAAAGAAGAGCGTGTTCTTCCGTGGAGTGAAGGTGTGCAAGGAGAGAGATAAGTCGGGAAGGGCCCTCTCTCTGGAGCTCCCCCCAGGTGGAAGTAGGTTATCTCCTTGTCAGCAGCTGTGGAGATGGCCATCCGGGAGGAAGTGAGCCTACCTGCAAAGACCAGGAGAGCAAGCTGTCTGCGAAGGGCATACTCCTGTCTCGGTAAAGCTTTCTAAGATGGCTCTGACTGACATCTTACTGTCAACCACCTTATGAGAGAAGCTGAACCACAGTTGCCCAGCTAATCTACTCCCCAATTCCTGAACCCAGGAAACATAGATAATAAATAAATCTGTTGTGTTAAGTCACTAGATCTTGCAGTAATTTGTTATGCGATGATGTATAGCGAATCCAAATATCTATTAGAGACTTGGGAGAATATATTTAAAATTGTTGGAAAATCCTACAGATTACTTGGCTTTTGTAATTGGGAGCAGTGGTTTGGGAAGATGACAATATGAGGCCTGGAGACTCATCACTGAATTGCCTAAGCTGTGAAGAATGTTTGCTTCACTTTTTCTAACTGGGCTAAAGGAGAACCGAGGGTTAGGACATTCCAAGTTTCACCATCTTCCCTCTCACACACTCCTGGCTGTGTGGTGTCTTCTCTGAGGTAGAGGGGCATGAGGGGCCTCATGTTCAGGGGCATCCCAATGTCTTTGTGCTAAGAAGTGTCACAAAATAATTATCCAATAGTCCACGTCTACAATGATTTATTGTTGGAATTTGAAGGCCAAACTGGCATGTCTTTTGAACATGTTATTTTCTCAGTGCTCCAATTAAGTTGTAGAAGAAAATGAGAAAACAGAGTCTATGATTTAAATATAAAACAAAGGGCTTCCCCTGGTGGCGAAGCGGTTGAGCGCTGGGTTGCGAGGCTGCTTGCAGCCTCTGCAGTGCCAGTTCTATCCCTGCCACCGGCGAGGATCCCACCCAAAATATA
Organism: Talpa europaea; assembly: GCF_964194135.1. NCBI lineage: Eukaryota > Metazoa > Chordata > Mammalia > Eulipotyphla > Talpidae > Talpa > Talpa europaea. The sequence continues at coordinate 108,218,902 of NC_140077.1, forward strand.
TATATATATATATAAAACAAAGCTAGAAATAATCATTTCTCAACTCGCCTGTTTAATTTCCATAGTATTTCTGCTCAACTACCTCATCCTTCTTTTGTATCTATCCTGAGCTATTATTTGATTTCAAATACACTATCTTTGAGTCTGCTATCATCAGCCTATGTAATATCTATGGTAACCTTAGAGCAATCTCTGGCAGCTCCTGACTGTTTTATAAAGGTGCTTTATGGAGTGGGAATCTAGTAGGAACTGGGAGGTGGGGCATTTGTTTTGAAGCTATATTAGTGGTGTGACAAGCGATCACAGGGGTGGTGGCTGGTGGCTAAGCTTTCCTCTCTTCAAGCCACTTGTTGGCACTGCTAGTGAAAGCAACAGTCTACTTGAGAAACTCACTTTCTCCATCTCTCTTGTTGGCAGCTCTTCTCCCCAGTCCTTTAATTCATATTCCCCAAAGCATTGGTTCTCAAACTTTAGTGTGCATCAGAATCACCTGGCAGGTGTGTCAACACAGATTTCTGGGACCACTTCCAGAGGGTCTGATGCAGTAGGTCTAGGAGGGGGCTCTGAGAATTTACTTTTCTGACCAGCTCCCAAGGGAAGCTGATAGCTATGATCTGGAGACCTCACTTAGGAACCACTATCAAAGTTCCCTTCTTGGGGAGTAGTTGAGGTTCTGAGGACAAGGTAAGCACTGGAGCCAAAGCAGCCAAGGTCATTACCAAACTACGTTGCATGAAGAAACAAAGGGAATGGGGTTTTGTTCTTGAGAAAGAGGAAATGAAGCTTAGAGAGAAGGAATAGAAGGGACATGAGTAAGATCCCCTGAGGCTTAGGGCAGATAAAGATCAAGGCAGTTGTTGAAATAAACCTCCCAGAGAGACATCCTGGGAGATCTTTCAAAATCCCTTCTCCACATCTGGGAAAATCTTGCACTATATGAAATTCACTCATTTCCTTAAGAAACGTATGTGTGTGTATATGGAGGAGAGGGAGAAAGTGCCTAAATGAGAAATTAAGACAAGACGTTGATTCTTCTAAGGGTTGCTGGAGTTCAGAAGAGAGACAGCATATTTGAGAGGACCAAGAGGACAACAAACTAAAGAACCTTTATGGTGATGATGGTGAGAAACCTGATCTTTGGGGTCTTCAGGAATTCTGTGTGCAGTCTACTGGTTTCTCCTCTCTTTTCTCCTTTTTTCCTTATCAAGGTATAACTGACAAAAATTGCACCTAAGTCAAGTATACCGCTTGGTATGTTGCTGTAGGTAGGCATTGTAGAATTACCACCACTGCAATAAGGCTAATGAACATTTCAATAAAGCTTATGGCACTTTCTTCCATGGTGACACTTTCTCAGTTCAATTCTACAGTCTGCTTCACACACTGAGTTCCTGCCTAGGAGAAAAACTCTTTTCCCAGCATAACGCTGGGAAAGACGCTGGCGCCTTGGTATATTCTACAGAGCAGAGACCGCCTCTTTCCAAGCGCTGGAGCAAGGCTGTAATTTTTGCGCTTCAGGCATGTGCCACCCCCTATTTCCTGCTGATTCTGTGCTCCTTGCCTCACACACACTGTTCTGGAGTTCCTTTGCGGCATGTTCTGATTGCTCTCTACCCACAAAAGGGAAGGTGTGTGAGAGCTGTCAGTTCCGGGCATTGTACCAACACCAACTGAATCCTGTCCGGGCTCCTCCAGGAGGGTGAGCCGTCTTCCCTGACAATCAACAATGGAGAACGAGGACGGTGGCCACTGGGTTGCATAAGAGGCGTCTGATTGCATGCTTGGATTCTGGCACTCACACACGGACCCTTTATTCGCACCTTGTAGAACAAAACCCAAAAAGGCTTTATGGAGGAATTGTTCTTGAAAAACACTAAAAAATAAAAGACTTTTGATCATTTTGCATACTTGGGAAAAGAATAAAGGTTGGAAAATATTGGCAGCTTGTAGGATTGTTGGGAGAATTGAGCCACTGAGAGCAGTACCTGTGCTGGGTAAGGACAGGAAATAGAGGTCTTGTCTCTATTCAGGTTTACAACCTGACATTCTATGGCCAAAAGAGCTATGACAACCTTGGGAAATAAATTGTTGTTATTGTTGCATCAGAGTAATTTGCATAAATCTTCAGAAAGTGTGGCAAGTCTTGGAAGGGAACTCTTATCTTTAAATGCCAGGGCTGTAAACAGGATTGATTACAAAATTTATGGAGCACTTCACCTTTAAGTCAAGAGTATAAATGCCCCATCATGTCTAAATCTCAACGTGCAACAGCATGCCTCCAGAGGAGAATCTATATCTCCAACTTTCCTTTATTTTTCTTGCTCATGACAGAAAATATTATGTTTCACATCGTTTAAAGTGATAACTCAAAGCATAATGCTAATGAAGCTGCCAAGTTGTGACCTCAAAGAAGAGAGAGCCTGGCCCGATGGTTCAAGTTGCTGATAATAACATTTTGGATTCTTCTTTCTTGCCCTAGATTGATCATATGTGGTGTTTTTAGTCTCTGGCTATTTGGTGAATAATGTTGAAGGCTTTTGAGGATTTGGCCCAATTTCCAACAGTTTCCTAATTAGTGCCACTCAAATCGGGCAGCTTTTATTTGATAGATTTGACTTAATGGGAATGGGGAGAGACTATCTAATTGGCTTTATGAAACTTCCTTTTTAGGGAGCTCTTAGGTGATCTTCACCACCGATCCTTTCTTGTGCAATTTTATTGCTTGCTATCAGATGACTGTGCCGCTTTGAGTTTTCCCTTGAAAAGGTGGCGGTGGTTTTGTTTTATAAAATGTATTTAATAACATTTAAGAGCATCTCCCCTAACCCCAAAATCTCTGAAATGTTTAATGAACAAAAATATGTATGAAATACTCTCATTACAAATGAATTTTTTGAGAAACTGCCATACTATTTTCCATAAAGGCTGCCCAAATTTACATCCCTATCTTAAGTATACAAAGGTTGCCTTTTCTCCACATCCTTGCCAACACTAATCTCTCATCTTTTTGCTTAGTCATTCTAACAGGTGTAAGGTATTTCTTTGTGGTTTTGAATTGCATTTACCTGGTGGTTGATGATTTTGAGCATCTTTTCAAATGTACCTGATGGCCATTTGCATGTATTATTTGGAAATATGTCTTTGCTTCCATTGTCTTTGTGCTTTTTAATTTGGAATCTCTTATCAGCTGTTTCTCCTGTGTAGAGTCGTGCTCTGGAAGGGAACTATCACTAATTAGGTTTCAGAGTTCATAAGACTCGGTCTATTTCATCAGATTCCAGGCAGGTGTGAAAATCTCTTCCATTTAACTGTTTTTGCTCAAATTGTTCCAACTTGTTTTCCCTTGTGTGTCTGTTGTCTCTTGGTTTTCTTGTTGTCATGTCTGGTAGACGCCCTATTTACCCTAGAGGCTCATGCTAGACTCCTTAAACTATTTCAGAATTTATCATGTGAGAATGCACATTTACTCTAATAGCTGGGAAACTAAAACTTGAAATTATCCCAGGAAATGTACTCGACAGTGCCGTAACTACAAAAAATTTTGTGGGAATCACATAGAGTTCACTATTACAGAATGTGGCCCTCTCAGAAGCTTACCTATAAACACACACATGCATGTAAACTCTGCTTATCTGTCCTAACTTGAAGGATTGCACCCACAGAAACCCTTCTGTAGCTTTTTATTCTGACTCAACCTTTTACAATGGAGAAAAAGCCAGAATTCCTACCCAGAAAAAAATAATCTAAAATTGCCAACTTCTGAAATTCCACCAGATTAAGAGTAACTCTCACTGAAACCTTTGCCTAAGAGGTACCATTATACATGTTGACCAAAGGAAGACACAATTTGCTCACTAAACTTTGTTTTAATGGGTCTCAGATCTTGACAGATTTTTGGTCAAGTTGTCACCATTAAAATGTATTGCTTTTGGGCCTCCTCGGTGGCGCAGCGAATTAACGCTGGGTTGCGAAGCTGCCCGCAGCCTCTGCAGCACCGGTTCGATCCCCGGCTGCTCCCCGGCCACCGGAGGAGGGTCCCACAGGGCGCGCGGACCTCTCCTGCCACCCACTGCTCCCCTCAGCAGTGTACTTCGGTCCTTCTGCCTGCTCTGCTCCCTGCTCTGGCTCTGGTGAATTCTCTCGCCCTCCCGCGCTTCTGACTGTACCCAGTGTTTGTATAAATAATAAATAAATAAATCTTTAAAATAAAATAAAATAAAATGGAGACCTTAGCACCTGTTTAAAAAAAAATGTATTGCTTTTAAAAACTAGTCAATTAAAATTGCCACCCACAAAAAAGCAATCATCCACAAAACACTCTCCAATGCATTGTTATCATGAACCAGTCTTTGGCTGTTAAACTTAAAAGGCCAATTGAGACAAACAGTTCTGACACCATTCATTCTTCCACCACTGATTAAGACCGGGTAGCAGGCACTGGGGATAATATTCATTTAGCCTTCTGAGCATTCTGGGAAGACTTGGTGACCTTGTTAATTCTAGTTACCTTCTCATCCACTGCTTTGATGACACTCAGAACAACTGCCTGTGTCATATCACGAACAGCAAGATGGTACTTGAGGAGATGGAGTCAGAGGTGCTCTCAACACACATGGGCTTGCCAAGTCCACACTGATGGCACTATCACCACATTTCAAGATTGAGGGCCATCTTCCAGCTTTTTCTCAGAATGACAATCTCCCTCAGCTCAGCACACTTGCAAGCAATGTGAGGTACGTGACAACCCAGCATATCCGGATTGACCTGGATGGCTCAGAATAATCACCTAAGCTGTGAAGCCAGCTGTTTCCATTGGTGGGTTCTTTTTCTGTTACCAGCCACATTGCAGAGATGAACATCTTATGTTCTTGATTTTGATGCTCACTTGTCCCAGGAAGAGCTACAGGATGCACTTCAACAGACTTGGCTTAACTTGTAACATTAACTGGAACAAAGATGGCCACCATGCCAGGTTTTAAAACACCAGTCTCCACCAGGCCCACAGGGATGGTACCAATACCATCCCTTATGTAGACATACTCAAGGGCTAGTGCAAGGGCTTACTAGTTATATGAGTTGGTGGTAGGATGTGACCCAGAGCTTCCAGAGCTTCCAGCAGTGTGATTCCATTGGCATGCCATCTGGGGTGAATTTCAACCCCTTGAACCAAGGCATATCAGCACTGGTCTCCAGCTTGTTGGCACCATTCCATCCAAAAATTGGCACAAATGCTAGTGTGCCAGGATTATAGCAATTTTCTTAATATAGGTGTTCACTTCCTTAATGATTGCCTCATATTTCTTCTGGCCATAGGATGGCTCAGTGGAATCCATTTGGTTAACACCAAGAATTAGTTGTTTCTCACCCAATGTGTAAGGCAGAAAGGGCATGCTCATGTGTCAGCCAATTCTTGAGGATACCAACTTCAAATTCATCAAACCAGCTGCAATAATCAAGACAACATATCCCAACCTAACATGTGCCCATAATCATGTTCTTGATAAGGGTTCTGTGTCCTGGGGCATCAATGATGCCCATGTAATGCTTGCTGATATTGAATTTCCACAGGGAGATGAAAATGGTGACACTATATTCACGTTCAAATTTCAGCTTAGACAAGAAACAGATTACTTGAAAGAGCCTTTTCCTAGAATCTCGGCAGCCTTTTTCTTGAATTCTTGATTGCTCATTTGTGGATCCTGCCACATTTATAAATCACTAGTGTTAGACTTGCCCAAATCTACATGTGCGATAATGATGATGTTAATGACTTTTATCCTTTGTCATTTGGCTTAGCTTTGGCTATGACTTTCATAACATGTATGTTCTGGTGGCAAACTCTTAGGCTTAGGATTTCTAGGCATGTATGTATGTCTCTATCCACTAATATTTGGGGAAGGGTGGAATACCTTGTCACCTGGTTTTGTTTTAGATTCTGCCCATTTAGTTTTGCTGTCTAGTGACCTATTGTATGAGAATAAAATAAAAGTGAGAATAAAAACTATGCTTCCAGTGCTACTGCCGCTTTATCAGAATCTTCTTAACATGGAATTTTTGATTCTTCTTCATCTCTAACCTATATTTACTAAATTTTCTCCATATCAGTAAGTGGCATCAATCAGCAGTCACTTATACAACTGAAATTGTAGTTATCATCAGTGATGGCTTTTCCTTCATCCTTCACTTCTTATGCATTGACAAATCCTGTTTGTTATATCTCTAACATGTGTGTTAAGTGTATTAATTCCTCCTCATCTTCATTATCATTACTCAAGTCCAATACGTCATTTCATACCCAGATCTCTATGACAGCCTATCAGCCTCCTTGCTTATACTCTTCTCTTCTAAAAGATAAGTCAGAATGATTTTTCAAAGTGATAAACCAGATCATCACATTTCTGTCGAAGAGGATTTGAATAAAGTTTAATACGTTTAAATTTTATGATGCTAGAATGAGATATTTCATTAGCATAGCATCCCAACTCCTTTTCATGTCCAAAATGTCCCTAGATATTGTATACCTGCCTGGGTTTCCAAATCTCATTCTTCCACTTCTTTCTATCCACAGTGGTATCTTTTTTAGGTTAAAACAACTGGCTAATAGAATGAGAAAAAATAAAGACGTAAAAATCTGATGACCTCAGTGAGGTAGGGGAACCAGCACTGTGAGAGTACAGAATCAGAACAGGAAAACTGGGAGACTGTGGTCAGGAAGAGGGCTGCTTGCAATTAATATTTCGGTCATGGGTCAGTTGCAGAGGAAAATAATTTCAGGGTGTTACCTATATGTGGGTGTGAGGAATGCTCTTGGAAAGCAGTTAATGAAATCAGAGACTAGAGTGTGGGATGGGTTAAATTCAGGGACATGGCTTTTGCCAAGTGTGATGACAATTCTAATGGAGTAAAGAAGAAAACAATGATGAGTTTATGGTTGGCATCACCACGCCAAGTGTTCATCCTGTCTACAGAATTAAGAGAGGTCTTAAAAATAAGTGAGCACTGTATATACAGAGCTGGAGAAATATTAAATTACCAACTTTTTTTTTTTAAGGAAAGATTTGATTTAGGATTACCCAGCTGTTAGCATCATGTTTAAATTGTCTTTTTATAAACATGTACTGATTGCCTCATGAGATCGGCACCCTGGGGGATAAGAAAATGATCCTTGATTCCAAGGACATTTAAAAATGAGATATAATTCATATACCATAAAATTCATCCTTTTGAGTGTACCATGCAGTGCTTTTTAGCATATTCACAAGGTTGTATAACCATCAGCACTAATTCCAGAACATTTAATCACCCCCAAGAGAAACCAGGAACCTATCAGCAGTTACTTTTCACTTGTCTTGGCTCTTCACGGCTGCTGTAATAACATACACGACTGGGTGGCTTATAAACAACAAATATTTATTTATTTATTTATTTATTTAAGATTTATTTATTTATTTATTTATTTATTTATACAAGCACTGGGTACAGTCAGAATCACGGGAGGGTGAGAGAATTCACCAGAGCCAGAGCGGGGAACAGAACAGGCAGACTGACGAATCACAGTGCTGAGGTGAGCAGTGGGCGTGGCAGGAGAGGTCTGTTGTGCCATGTGACACCCTTGCAGGTGGCCGGGGATCAAACCAATGCTGCAGAGGCTGCAGGCAGCTCTGCAGCCCAGCTCTCAACTGCTGTGCCACCAGGAGAGGCCCAACAACAAATATTTATTCCCTCACAGTTTTGGAAGCCATGTGGGCCTCTTCCTCAGAAATGTGTAGACTTCTTAGGCTTCTTGTATCCTCATGTGGCAAAGGGATTAGGGAGCTCAGTGGTATCTCTTCTTGGAGCACTAATCCCATGCATGAGGGTACTGCCCTTAAGACTTGTCCTCTCCTAAGATCCTCTTCCTGCTTCCTCATACCATCCCCTTGGGGTTAGGATTTCAACTGTGAATTCTAGGGGGACACAAACATTCAGATCATAGGACCACTTCTACTTTCTGTCTCTGTGGATTTAATTATTCTGTACATTTTGTAACAATGAAGCCTGTATATATTGGACCTTAAATCTGACTTCTTTCAATTAGCTTAATGTTTTCGAGGTTCACCCATATTGTAGCCTCCATCAATACTCAATTCCTTTTTATGGCAAATAGTGCATCAGCTGAACTGATAAAATAGGATTTACATCTGCTGTTTTGTTATTTGTTCTACACCTGTTTTAATCCTGTATTTGTTCCTGTAGTCCTCAGTGACTGCCTTTGGTATTAAATAGATATTTTCTAATATACCATTGCCTTGTCATTTATTTTACTATATGTTTTTAGTTCCTTAGTTATTGCTCTGGTAATTGCAATGAACATCTTCACTTACAACAATCCAATTCTGACTGATACCAATTTAATTATAACGGTATATAACAACTTTGTTCCTACATAGTTCTGATCCTCCCTGTTATTGTCATGCAAATTGCTTCTTTGTTATACCTTGTGTACTCCTCAACATAGATTTAGAATTATTGATCTCTAGTTTTCCTTTTGATCATAAAATGGAAAAAAGTTTAAAAGAAAAACTTTCATTTATACCTACCTATGTAATTACATTTACCAGTGCTCATTCTCTCTCTCTCTCTCTTTTTTTTTGTTTTTTTGGATTTGTGTCTAGTGACTTTTCATTTAACCCTGAAGGACTTTCTCTGGTATTTCATATAGGACATGTTTGCAAGTGATGAATTCTCTTGGCTTGTGTTAGAGACTTTGCCATCTTCTTGCTTGCAAGAAATTTCCTGAATCACTTGTTACAATAGATATGCAAGATTTTTAGGGCTGCCTGGAACCAATTTTCTTAAAATTCCTTGAATTGAAGGAAAAGTTCTTGCCCTAATTGCTTCCTCTGAGATCACCACAGTCCTAGTGTGGATAGATGTGGATGGAAAGGGAAGGTGAGTCAGGAGCAGGAAGGAGGTTACCTGCAGCAGCACCATTATTCCATGTGGCCCCTCATTTTTCCTTTGTCACAGCAGCTTCAGTCCAGGTTCATTGTCAGAGTACCTGTTCCTGGGGCAGATGTCGGAAGTTAAACAAGGGGCAGGAATTAAGGAGAGGGATCCCAGCCACTTACAAGTGCACCTTTTGGACAGAACTGCTGGTGTTTTTCTGAACTCAAGAAAGATCACTCCAGAGTTAACTTGTAGAGAAAAATAATTGTTGGAGAACCTGCTCTTCATTTACTCAGCAAATTGTCTCATAACACATGTTGTTCTGACTTGTTTACCAATATGACATTCCTCAAAGCTCACAAGTTCTCCCTAAATAGTATACTTTTTTCAGCACAGTTGAAAAACTCAGTGAAAATTAGCTCTTGCTTATGAAAATGCATTAATTTTATTTTATTGCTGCAACTCAGTGATTTCCTATAAGAGAGGATGACCTATACACAAGTCTAGTTGAAGAAGACTTTATTGTCAATATCAGCCCTAGTCAGCCAGCTTTTATGAGTTTGAAAATAAATATATCTCATTTAAAAAAATGACTTGATTTCTTTAAAGATATCTTTCACTAGGAAATTTAGAATCTTTAGAAGGAAGAAGACAGGAAAATGAATACATTGTCCCTTAACATGGTAAAAATTGGCTTTTATAAAAAAAAATTGGCTTTTAGAAAGGAAGTAGCAGGTTTGTCTAAATGAATCCTGCTAAGAGAATGGAGAAAATGTGCCCAAATAATAACGATGAAGTACAAATATGAAGATGAAAACAACCTACTCTAAGTGGAATGAAGCTGGCAGGGCAGATATTTGAATGGGAAACCCAGGAGGGATGAGCATTTTGACGTGAGTTACTTATTCTTTGAGCTTTTAAATATCTGATTTCAAGCAAAAGTCGTTATTGAACAAACTCTATTTTGCTAAGATCATCCCCATAGCATTTAATCAGTGGAAGGATGGGTGGAGATTTACTTTGTGAATTACTCTGATTGTGGAGTCACTTAAAAAGTGACTCATCAAGAGCCCTGTCTTAGAGAGAGTTCATGGCTGCTAGGATTTTAAACTGGAAAAAAGTTCCATTGATGGATCAAGAGTGATTGCTCCCTATAAAACGAGTTCAACTTGCGTCTTATGTGAGATGGGTTGAATTTGGGTAATGGTTTTGCTGGTGGCTTAGTGTCTCCAGAACATGGATGGCTTTCTGTCTGAATGATCATTTAGTCTTAAATTATTGCATCAAACAGACTGAGAAGAGGGAGGAAAAAAGATTCAGAGACAGAAACTGGAGCAAAGGGGCACTTGCTTCTTATTACTCATGCTCCAGGTCCCTGGCTGGGTTAGTCTATTGTTTTCTGTACTAGACAGCAGTGGCCTTTATAAATTTAAAACACATGTAATAATTCTTTCTAGTCTCAGAAATGTCCAACTTGAGGGTTTTACTCAACCCCTAGAAGTTTTAGAAAAGTCCTTGTGGTTCTTACATTATCTGGCTCAGTCAATGGGCATCTCAATTTGGAGCATTTCTGTGGATGGAAGGGGATCCATGAAATCAGTGTGTTGCTTATCTTTTAAATGCATTTGATTCAATAGGGACAATCTATATCTATGCTTTGGATAATAAAATCATGTATTGTAAATCCCTTTCAAATGTATTTGAACTTTAGAGGCACTGAATGGTCCCTGTTTGCTGGAGTTACACATCTGTGATGCCTGCATTCACTTAGAGAGGACAGAGAGGTCACCCAGGGTGATACTCACCCCCTGGATAGTGAGCAGCACTGGAGCTCCTATGGGTCTACATGTTCATGTTTAATGTTCTGGGAAGATTGAGCAGGGTCAACAGTGGTGGTGGCCACTCTTGACCACAGCCAAGGTCTACCTAACACCTTCCTCAGGGATTCTGGGAGCAAGAGCATAACTTGGGGGATATTTTAGATTAGAGACCTCGTCTGTGGTAAGCTCAGCTCTTCTTGGCTTGGCAAAGTTGGGAAGTTGCACTAACAGGAATTTCTCTCTCTGCCCTTGTTTTCATTGTTTTCTCTTTTGTTATTCTCTCTAAATTTCATCACTTAGGAAATAAAATCCACCTGGGCACCCACTAATTTCCTGATGCTTTTCTGAGTGGTAAACCTGAACTTTTACCTTTAAATCTTACCTTTTATAGGTTGCATTGTATGTGTATGATGCAATAAACAAGGTATATATTTTTGTGCCTCTACTTGATTAGATTTCAAGTCACTCTCAATAGCACAAATAGCATGGTTTTAAAAATCAGAAAGCCCGTGATGCAACAAATCGAAAATATATTTCCTTAAACTTCATTCAGATAGAAATACGTGGATGTGTATGATCAGTGATATTTGTCTGCTGGTACCATAGAGTTATTGAGGTGAATATCGTCCTACCCACAAACGTATGCACTTTGAGTGAATAAGAAGGCATAAATAATTTCTAGACAGACAGAATGCTGCTTCAGTTTTTATTATGCCTTTCCCCATAGCTAGCTTATTGTTTTAAGACAAAGTGAAAAACTAACGGGACAATTTTGAAAGACATTTCCACAAACTTTGCTCTTGGGAGTATAAATTGGTACAAAATTTATGAGGATCATCCAGCAATGTATTTTAGAAGGTTTAAAAAGCTCATACTCTTTGAATTCAATAATTTCACTGTTTTGAATTTACTCTAAAGAGAAAAAAATCACAAATATGCAGAAAGATTTATATTTCATGATTTTTCACATCAGAGTTAATAATAGTAAAACATTAGCTATTCAATAGTTGAGAATGGTTGAATAAATTATGGCACATATATATGATGAAATACACTTATGCTTTTAAGTCCTATTTATACATCAAAGTCTATAAGGAACAATAGTTGCCTAGTAATATTTCTTAGTAGTATGTTTTATTCCCTTCATTATATTTTTATTTACTCATCAGCTTTTTCTGCCTTGAAAATTGATTGATTTTTAATTTAAAAAAGTATGAAAATTAAAATAAGGAAAAGTCTTTGTTCTAATTATTCTTAACCAGAACCATTACTCTATTATTAACTCGATTTTTTTAGGGATTGATTGTTCATCTTTTTGATTATCTAAACATTTCATTTCTCTACATTTTTTTATTCCTGAAGCTCAGTTTCACTATTTATCAGCTCTGTGATTCTTAGCAAATGAATTGGGAGATAAGAAAGCAAACTTGTATCACCTTATGGACTGGATTTGAATACAGCTATTATTAATAAGAAGGGAAATCTTTTTGTCAATAGATTTTTTTTTTTTTAGTAACTTGTTTTTATAGAGATAAAGTGTTGAGAATACATGAGGACCAGCCGCAGACTTTCTTAATGACTTCTGGCTCTTTGTCTGAAAGAGACAATAGGAGCAGAAAATGTGTGGGAAGAATATCAAAATGGCTGCTTCCTGTATCAGCTTAGCTACTGGAGTTTCTTCCCTAGGAGAATCCTGAGGAGAACTGTGGACCTGGCACAAAGGGCTCAGATTTCCCTGCTTCGTTCCCTTCTAATCTCATCTCTTCTAAAAGTCTCTCAGTCACACACACGATATGCTTGAATATTTAAATCATTTCAGCTACAGAGTACTGAGCAAGAAATTTCTTCATAGCTGCCTGCTCCATATTATGTCGATGACAACAGACTTGAAAATTAAATCCATATGTTTGGTAAAAGATTCATGTTCCTCTACATTTATCTTCTACTTGGTGGGGACTTAGACATTTCTGTTTTTATAAAATTAACGTAGTCAATAGCATGGACCTTTTTATGTTGTTGGCTCCAAACAATGGAAAATATAATGTAAGACATTACACAAGGGTTTCCCAGGCTTGGCTTTTTACCTTTTAACTCTATGATGGTTTAAGACTTTCGGTGACCTATACGAAGGCTGAAAGGAGCTGATTTGTGTCTAGGTGGTTAGCCCAGAAGTTTCTCTTAATTGCTTCATTACTCAAAGCCCAAAATTCTTTTATTACAATTGGAGACTTTGCAACTAAAACCTTTCAATTGCAAATCTCCTTTCTCTCTACTCTATTCAGTCATGATTGCATCCAATCTATGCTGCTGGGCATTTATAGAAAAATTAAATTAGTCTAGGAAAAGCACTCTATTCCCTCGAGATCCATTCAGATATCATGCCTCAAAAAATTTCCCCCACTGTGTCAGACCCTAGTGGTACACACTCCAGAGTGGGCACTGAGTCCCTAGGTTGCTGTGATAAATCATAAAAGCCTCTGGTTGCTTAATATTATATAATCTATCTATTTTGAGAAGATTTGCAGGAGACCTATGGAATGTGGGTATTTTCTTATGTGTCCACTCAGGAACTTTAGTGTATTATTTTCTTTTTCTATTTATAAAAGTAAGTGATGCTTACTGTAGAAAATATGAAAAATCCATACAGGTTTTTAAAAAATAAAATTAAAATTGTCAGTAATCCATAGATGAAGGGGTAAATAGTTTTAGCATTTCATTATATTTACCTAGTCTTTTTCACTCTGCGTATTTGTATATTTAGCATGGTTGAGATAGTTATTATAGTTTGCTTTTTTCCACAAACATTACATCATGATTATTTTTCTAAGCACTGATTTTTTTCAGGATATATTTTGGACTTAAATATTTAACAAAAGAACCTCAAGAATCCCCTATTTTGGGACATTTAGGTTGTTTGCAGGTATTAATTATTATAAATAATGATGTATTGAACATCTTGTGCATACATTTTTGCTAAACACAACTCCTTCTTTAGGATAAATTCTCAGAACTAGATTTCTGAGTCAAATGGCACATTTAAAAAGTTCAAATTCCTATTGTCTCAGGTACTATTCAAATCAGATTTATCACAAATCAGATTTATCACTGGGAAATGTAAGGCTGAAAAAGACAAGATCGTAGAGGCTTATCAGAATTTAAACATTGTTCTCAGCTCCTGATTAGTCATAATAGCCTAGACTCTTGGCCAAGCCACTTCAATTCTTCCTGTCTTAATTTCCTCACTGTGTGGCATAGTTAGATAATACCCTTTTTTCTTGATGCCTTTTTCAAAAATTTAAAAGCAGACTGATGGACTCGAGTTTTTAAAATTTCAAAAATTTAAACACGCTGCAGTGGAATCAGGAGTGACAATCTGGTTATTTGCTTTATGTCCCTGTGTACCCAAATCAGATGTTTGGAGCTCTAGTAGTTAGAGGTTTGGCTGGGAAAGCAGGAGACAATGAGACTGGCCAAAGCTGCCTTTACTGTTCGGTATAATTTCAAAGGTATGCTAAGAGAGAGAGAGAGAGCTCAGCCAAGAATTTATGACTCGGTCAGAGGCAAAGTTGAGAGCTCTCGCCTGTTCAAGGAGGACAGCTTTGGATGAGTTCATATATATGCACGACACTCTGCTGCAGTCTAACTTTATGACTTTTAATGACTCCGACCACCTAATCACTTGTGAAAGGATGTGCTGGAGTTTGCCTTCACTCAGCTTGACAAGGTGATGGGAGGCATATATCTTCCTTACATGAAAACACTTGTCAGTTGCATCATATTTGGTAAGACAAGCACCAATGTCACCTTGGGGGGAAAGAAAAGTAACTCAGCTGACATCCAATGCATATGAGTTTCCAATATGCTGCAACATAGCCTAATTTCAAGTGAAATATGCAAATACACCCTATTTTGTCTGTAGTTTTTATTTTCCTGATGCTTTCTCTAAGTGCCACATCTTCTGCTGATGGAAACACTGTGTAGCTTCTTCTTGCATATTTAAGTCTGCAAGGTGAAGAATTTTCCGTCTTTGAGTAGAAGCAACATGGCAAACCAAATGCAAATCTTTCAGTCACCTGTTCTTATTTGACTTGTTTTTATTTTAGGTTTGGGCTTGGTTTGCATGTATATCACCAGTCCACTTTAGTTCAAAATGATGAATTTTAGATTTTTTTTATGGGTAGACCCATCAAGTGAAGTGGGTTAATTAGGATTTAGGACTAAGCTACGTGGGCAGCAGAGGAAGATGCTGGGATAGGAACAAAGGATTTAGGTAGGTCATAAATTCAATTCCCTTTCTTTTTCCTTTCATTAAACTTTAAAGAAGAACCTAAAAGTAAGTGTATTTTTGGAATCCCCATGGTGGGTTTGTATATTTATTTAGTTTTGATTTTAAATCAAATGATTTTCTGCATTTGGATAGGAAATCTGAAAAAAAAATCTAGGTTTAATGCATCCAAAAGACAAATACAATGGATTGGAAGAAGATCCTGAAGCAGAACAGAGCGTCTGTGGCTTTCAGAGTGGTAGAATCCTGTTTCCTAGGGAAAAAAGAGATTCGGTAGAAAATGGGGCTGCTATTAAAAAGACATTGGTATAAACTTCACCCATAACAAAAGCAGAAAGCCATCAAGTTATCTTACTGTGACTGCCATGTTGATTGCACTATGGTGTCCCATGGAAAACAAAAAGCTCAATGTAGACCATCAGACTTTCCGTAAGAAATATCCTTGTTTTCTAAGAGATGGTTGTCTTTCTTGGAGAACCCAATCTATAAGAGTTTGATTTGAGTTTTCTAGGTCACTGGTGAGCTTGTGAAGCCCAAGCTCCCATCGGCACCTTTTTGGTTTAACTATTCATACTTTTACTATTGCTGGCATGCTCTTAAAATAAGCTGGTCGGCTGTTGCAAAGACAATGGTCAAAGGTTCCATTTTATTTCATATTAGGTTTCCATCAGTTGCTGTTACCACATTTATTTCATCACTTCTGAGTGAGTGGAATGAACCCTTTTTCTAACTGAAATGTGTAGTATAATTTCGCGACTTGGGAAACAAAAATTGCTGTGGGTTGGTCTGTATGTGTAGAGCAAACGAGTTTTGTTTTCAATTTGATATAACTTTACCTAGATTTCACTGCTTCCCATCATGGAAGAATGAGGCCAGGGATTTGTGCTCAGCCAAATTGTTGCCCCACCCAAGAAACAAAAGCGCCCCGTCACCAAAATCTGATTCTTCATCTGCTAAGTCTCTGCAGCACTAATGACAGCAGATGAGGGTGACTTTATAGCTTTTAGAAGTCTGGGAATAAAGAACCCGCTGTCTCCATAGATGCCTAAGGTGAACGTGCAGACATCATGTGATGTGGCTTCGTGTTCAGTGCTACCCACTTGGAGAGAGGGTTCTCCTTCATTCAGAGGAAAACACATCTAGAATTGGAGGGCCCGTTGCAAAACACTGTTCCAGAAGATGTCAAGCTTGTATTTGTGGCCATCCACAGAAATAGGTTTTCCTTCAAGCCACTAATCAACACGTGAGAGAAAACCATTGAGTTTGCGATGGAAATCAAAGCAGCTTCTTGGGGCTGGTAGGTCATGTCAAAAAGTCTCATATTAAGTTTCAAGTCTTTGTTTCTAACACTCATCACGCATGCCTATGTGATGTTACTTTTTTCCTTTTTGTTTGTTACTATTTTTCAAAAGTTGGGGAATATGATATTTAGAGATCTTCTCACTAGGAGTGAATTTTTTTTTTAAAATTAGAAGCCATTTGAGAATGAAATCAGCAAACCTCACTATTCATCTGAAATGCAATACCTATCAAGAAACAAATATTTTCTCATCATTCAATTGTCTCTTACCAGGTTGCTAGAAAAAATGATTTACTTTAGTGTTTATTGGTGTGTAGTTCCTTCTGCATTGGGTCCTTGGGTTACAGGTTCCCTGCTTTTGCTATTGTTCGGTGGTGGAAAAGGCAAACAAAAGAAATGCACTGAATTGTCACATGACTGTTTGGGCTAGTCACAAGCAACATTTTCTTCTTGTATGAAACAATAACATTTAAATTTGTGGTTATGTATCTTGAGTGTCTGACAGCAGAAACCATTGTGATTGGCAGGCAGTAGATTAAATTTATGGGTTTTAGGCTTTTTTTTTTTCTTAATAAGGATACCTTGAGAAAGTCCAAGGGAAATGAAAGTCAGTTTTGTCATCTCACACAGATTTCAAAGGCAGGGGGCTACACCAGGGCTTGAAAGGTCTATATTACATGGCTGCTGTCTAGCCATACTTGACAATGAGACATACTGTATTTGCTCACGGTGCGGGAGTTTATCATGCAAGAAGAGTAATTATATTTGAATTGTGTCAGCCAGCCACCCTAAAATGAAGGAACGTCAACGAATGTTGCTCCAAGGAGAAGGAGATGATTAGTTATAATTATACTCAGTGTCCAAGAAAAATGCTTCATTCCCTCATTCTGAGAGGAGAAAAAATCCAAAAAAATTTTTTTCAGTACTTCTCTGTATTTTTAAAAAACTTTTAAGGGGGCCATTTATTGTAGAAATTTCTGACAAGCTCTCTGGTGTGGCCATTTAACTATCTGAGGACTAGCTGAGTCTGTGCACCATTTTATAGTGTTAATAAAAATAGATAATGTGTAATATATCTTCTAGATTTTTCTTCCTCATCATTTGTAGACAGTCTCCTAACAGGGAAATGTTTAACAATAAGAAACAAATTTCTTAATTCACCTAACTGGGGTTTCGTCTACATAGAGTGAAGGCACAAAATATGGCCTCACAGCCAGTTATGAATATGGTGATTTGGTTTATCCTTCTTGTCAAATAATCTGAGTGGATGGGGTGGATATCCCGGAGTATTGCTGCTTTTGTGTGTGAATGGTTGTCTAAAACTTAGATTTCACTTCCTAAGATTGCACATTTTAAAATTTACGTGACTATGAGTCTTTTTAGTTGGTTCATTTTACTTATTATATATTCAATTTGTATATATTATAGTTTGTATACTTTTTTTTATTTAGTAGTTTCCCATAACAAGCTTAGAGAGTTTGAGGGGTATCAGTTTGTTAGTCAGTTCCCATAATGGTTGATTTGTAGAATTTCGTATGTATAACAATTATTTGGCTGATATTCTCAGTTCAGAATTTTTTTTTTATAATGTTGACAAGATGATAGACTTGGATTTTCCCTCAAATAATATATATTATCCTGATGTTTAAAGAATTATAATTTATAATTATAATGATTGACTTCTATGTAGATTCAGTAACTTCCCAAGAGGTTTTATGAATTTAATATTATAAGTAATGGTAAGATGAGTAGAGATGATGGATTTCACAAGGGTTGTTTCCAAGATTTGCTGGGAAAAAAAATCAGTGCTAGCTATTTTACATAGCATTTAGCTTCTTTACTCATGAAGACATAGGTCAATACATTTTAAGTATTACTTCTATTATCTAAGTAATATAGTGTATCAGTTTTTAACTGTATGTGTGTAATAAACACATACATATTTTCATAAGAAATTGAATATTTTCACAGACATTAAAGTGATAAAAAATCATAGAGACTGTCTAGTTTCCATATTGACATGTGGTTGGAGAACTATTATGGATCATTCATAATCACTCTGATTAGTTGTCTTTAATCTGATCGCTTTCCTTTCACAGAATTTTGCAAACTCTTATCACACAATGTGCAGTGTAACTGAGTCTTACCTGTATCAAGTGGTCTGGGGATGTGAGTCTTTATGCACATCATGCCCCATTACTTCACCTGAAACAGCTAGATCCTTGAGACAATTTCACATATAGTTGTATATGTGGATATATATAGATATATATAGATATGATGTATAGGTGGATATATATCCATATATATATATACACATATTTAACGTCAAGCTATAAAATCATAGTCAAGTACAATTTGGAAATCGTAAAAATCTTATATTGAAAATTTTCATTTGTAAAGTCTTTTTATGGATCTGGTTACATTTAAACACATGAAAAAAGAAAACAATGTCAAGGAAAAGCCATCAGAACAGCTTACTGTAACTGTAGGGTTCACATAGCACATTTGTGTGTGATTGTGTGATGTATATATAGATATATATATCTGCATATACAAACACGTGTATATACAAACACAAATAAAACACATGCACATATGCTTTTCTCTTAAGCTCCTCAGTACACACACACACACACACACACTCACTCACTCACACACACACGCTCCAGGTGGTGGCCACCCTACTGACAATCCCGACTCTGTAAATTGCACACAAATGTGCTATGAGCCCTACAGCTACAGTGAACTGTTCTGATGGGTTTACCTTGCCATGATTTTCCTTTTTGTGTGTGTTTAAATATAACCAGATCCATAAATAGATTTTACAATTGAAAAATTTCAATATAAGATTTTTAAGATTTCCAGATTGTACTTGATAGTAAATACTATAGCTTAAGGATATCATCATCTATAATTTTCTGCTGTCTTTCACAATATCATCTTCTTTCCCTTCAGATGAATTTCATTTCTAGTTTTGGCTGGTTGTTTAGAAATGTTAGTTTGTCCTGTTGTTGGTAGTCAGGGACCAAAGTCTTTTATACTTTTTCTTTCTTTCATTTTTTTGGTCAAATGCTCAGGATGGAATCAGTCACAGTCCCCATTCATGGCCCACTGTGCACAAGGTCATAGACTGCCTAGTGCAAGTGTCTCCTGTGTTATTTTATCTTCCCAAATGATTCCCGTTCTCCACTCTTGTGCCCTGGCCCCATAGATAGATGCTCTAATGCACTTAACGCATGTTCTTGCAATTCTTATAGATGTGGGTGTATAGATACAAGCATAAAGATTATACATCACACACAAGATTGTTATGCATGTAATTATACATGTAGATGAATTTAAGTATATGCTTGAAAATATATCATATTGCTTTAAAATTTATATAAATGGTATTATGCTATATATCTCACTCAGTTTCTTTCTTTCAAAAATTAAGTATTATGTGTTTGAGCTCTCTTTAGGTTGCTAACTGTAAATCTGGTTCATGTGTTGTGCCTGTGTGTGCATATTTGGTATTTTACCCATTCCCTAGAGGGGGAGTCTGTTTGTTCCTCTGTTTGCAACCACAAGCAATCCTCCAGGGGAACATCCCACTATATATTCCTTTGTGGATTTGTGAAGTGGGTTTGCTGGGCTGGGGGACAAGTGCTTATTTCCTTGTGATATAACCTTTTCCACTAAATTTTGACTGATGAATGAATGAATGAATGCTGGTTTACATTTTGGAATCACCTTGGGCCATTCTCTTCCACTTGTTTGGACATCAACATGTTAAGTAATGTCTTGAAAGAAAAATTTGTCCCTATTTTCCCCTTTCATGTCACTAATCAGTAAGTTCATAAATATGCTTTGATGTATTGTCACTTTTTAAAATGTAGGAGTAAAATTGATAGGGTTTTATGTTACATTGTTGAAAATATTTATTCTAGCATTATAATTGATAAGTCTATTTGTGTAATTAGAATGTTTATTTTGTGATGATTCTATATTTACTTAAATGTCTAATAAAATAACTTCAATGATATGATTTATCATTTGGATACAATTCTTAACTGCATTATACACTCATATTGTTTAAAAAACAAACAACAAGCAGAAGAGTGTCCAGAATGTGCAGTGGTGCTGTGTGTGTGTATACATAAGTGAGCTCATTTTCTGGTTAACTTGTCCTTATCAGAATTTCTTCCTTGGTTTACATCTCTGTGCCCCCCAAATCCAATAAGCAATGCAAAACAAGGACTTCCAAAAGACAGTGGGTATGGTGCCTGATGAATGATATTATCTGCTGGGTACATCTGGGAAGCGCAAGGCTATAGAACCCCCATTTACATGAGTCCTAGACTTTGTTGAATGCATCTCTGTCCCACTGTGTATGCAGATATTATAAAACTTACCTCCCCATTCAGGTGGAAGGGCATTTATGCAGACGCAGCAGTGGCTAGAAAGCTAAACTGAGATGTTCTGGTCAGTTTCTTATGAAAAATTGTATAAGCTTAAAAATTACTTTGGTGTGCTTTTCTTTCATGTTTTACTGTCCTGTCTTTCCTGGTATATCAGCACTTCAAATATCCAGAATTTCTGCAATAGACATGATTAGAATGGAAAATATGCTATTTAGCTTGGTCATGAGAAAACTATTACATGGTCATTTAGATAAACCTAAACACCATTTCTTAATTTAGGAGATTGGGTGACAACATTAAACAGTATCATGGGTTTTTTCCTCTATACAATCAAGAAAGAAAAGGCATTCTGCCATACCCCAGCCACACCAGCCCTTCACTCCATGTTCAAGTACTGGGTAGAGCAGTGATTTCTTTCTCTATTTCTACCTTTTCTTAGTGTATTTGTACCTTTTCTTAGTGTACAAAAATTTCTGACATTAACACTGATTTATGCAACAATTACTGACCCCCTTTTAAAAAGTAAATATTTGAACAGATTGCACAGCAATCATGAAAACCAAATTCTTTAACTTTTAATGTACATCTTTTAATGATCCTGAATACTCAGGAATTGAAAAGTCCTTTCTGACTTGTACTAGGACTGGGCATAGTTATTAATTCACGAGGGAATGGTGGCTCCACTCTTAGGCGATCTTTCTTTGGCCCTGGGGGCCAAAGGGAGTGAGAGGAGGGGGTGGGCGAAAGACAGTGAAGGGAAGAGGAGAGACAGGGAGACAAAGCCCGAGTGGGAGACGATGACATTAGAGGTGACACCTAGCTATCATGGGCTTCCTCCTCTGAGGGAAGAATAATGAAGGGTTTTCCCTGCCTTCTACAGCCCGAGGACAACCCCATGGCCACGGCACCTTTTCTAATCCCATTTTCTGTCTGTGGCATGTCATAATCTGTAAGGCGCTGGTTCCAAGAGAAAACACTGAATCCAAACAGTGACTGGGTCTTGTATTTATTTGCACTTTAAAACTATAATGCATGGGAAAACTTACTCTTAAAAAAAAAATAGAGGGGGCAACAGCAAACAGCACCAGGGCTATGTTGAAATTACGTGGAAGCCTTCCACCCAGTGAGCCTGGGAATTTTAGTTCTGGTCTACAGGAGTATTTTACCAATGAGGGCAAAGCGCGGGGTGGCTTTAAAACTTTTTATAAAAATCTCTCCCTCCTTGGACTATCTTTGCATCTTGCAATTTAGGGTTCTATGTAACAATAAAGCAGTTATCCTAGAGTCTGGCTGACCTAAGCACCCCAAAGTCTTAGAACCATGGACGCTACAGTAAGGCTGCTGAGTGGGAAGGAGAACAGTTTTCCTAAGTGCAGGGACCTGGAGCAGCGTTTTTTAGTGCGTGGTAGTTTCTGGAAGAGAAATGGGAATAACCAGGAAGAAGAACCTGCACGCTGGGTGTGCTGTACTCACCAACTTTCCTCCAGCAACCTGGTAAGTAGAACAGCATCAGGGTGAAAGGATTTTACCCTTCGGGAAGGAGAGAATTGATGGTTTAAGGTGTGCAAAGTCTGTGTGTGTGTGTGTGTGTGTGTGTTTCAAAGGTATGATTAATATTTGTAAACTCCCTGAGACTCCGGCAAACAGAGCCAGTAGGAACTAGAGGGAGCTGACTCATTAGCATTGTAGAGGGGGAGGGGACCCCTGAGAAGCTGGAAAACAGGCAGATTTCTGGGGCTAGCCTCGCTGTCAGCTGAGGAGTGTCCCAGTCAGAATTTAAGAAAGAGAAACTCTTGCAAAAAGCCTATTCTAGTCATTTTACAAATGATGACTCACCATGATAGTGTGTAAATATTTTGTTGACATAGAAGAATGTAATTGTGGTTGAAAAAAGCATTATCTGGACTTTTACTTATTCCAGTCCTATGGGGAGTATGTTCACTATTTGACTGCTTTAACGTTTGGCTATTAGAGATGTGTTAAGAATTTATTATAACATTCTATTATGAAATTGCATTTATATATTGCAACTCTAAAGCAAAAACAATAATTGATTTTCAGCTAGTTTATCCTACCAGAAATATTGACGAAAAGTATTGCTCAATAATATTTACTATTTTTTAGAAAATAGTTAAAGTGGTTTAAAAATTTAAAAAATACTGTAAGAGAAGCTTTTAAGTGGATGGTAATTTAGTTTTATAAATTCTCCTTATCCCACTAAACTTCTTTCATTTGCTTGTGGCCAATTTGGGTGTACATAATTTTTCTGTTGGTCACTTTCTTGGGCTAAACGTTTACTCTAATTATGTAACAATCCAAGGCATATACTTTGTTCACTTTTGGTTTAACAGGATTTCTTGGCTGAAGATTAGAGAGTTGGTTAAAAAATCCACAAATGCATACTAAAAAAACATTCTTTTTTAAAGATTTATTTATTTATACAAGAACCGGGGTACAGGCCAGATGTGCAGGAGGGTGAGAGGATTCACCAGAGATAGAGTGGAGAACAGAACAGGCAGAGTGATGAAATACAGTGCTGAGGGGAGCAGCAGGTGAGACAGGAGAGGTCTGCCGTGCCATGTGGGTTTCTCTTTGGCCAGCTAGGATCGAACCGGTGCTGCAGAGGCTGTGGACAGCTTCACAGCGCTGCACTCAATCGCCTGTGCCACCAGGGAGGCCTGATACTAAAAATTTTATAGTAGTTATGCCTATTGGTGCACTAGTAAGAGTCCTCTACTTTAAAAAAAATATGGAATTAGGATAATATGGAGTGAAAACGCTTGCTGTTTCAACCAGTGTGCATCTACTAACTTGGCCAAAAATGCTGTTTGATTGGTAACATTCTATAAATGTATAGTCTGGCTCCTAGAATTTTATTATTATTAGATCTGGCCTATCAACTTGAAGGAAGAATGATGAACCATCCTTATCTAAAGGAAAACCATTTTTAAAAAATCAGCATTTTTTCACTGAAATTATAAATTCAGCTTTTATATCCAAAAGAATTTACTAGTTCCCAGTAGAATGTCATTATTTTTACCCTTCTCTATCTGGTAGTTATTTATAAAGAAAACACAAAAGCATTACAAAGAGACCACTTCAGGTCATTTATCACTGTGTGTTTAACAGAATTTTGGCTCATTTAGTACATCCTCATTTCAGAAGAATTAATGGATTACCCCAATGAATAAATAGACCAAATCATTTGTGTGCATTACTAAGCCAATCTTCTATTTTTAAAATGATAATATTCTAGTAAAAGTCTCCTGGCCCTTCATGTCTGAAGGTGTGAATACGTTGATAGGTAGAATTTTACATAAATGATGGATGCAGACTTTGGTTTCATTATGATGTCATTGAATTAATATTGTCTGACCTCAGATTCCTTATCTCTAAAATGAAGACAGGGGAGGAGGTAGTCCCTGGGTTTTTTCCTTTTGTCCAAAATGTCATGATGTAGAAAACTTGAGTGTCCATGGATAAGACTGTAGTTACCTTGATAGTATAATTGAATTAAATTAAATATTGGTTTTCTTTTTCAGGCCCTCAGTATTGTTGATAAGAAAATTATATATCCTTAATAATCGATTCTGACTGTTTTATTTGGTTTTGCTGATCGTTACTAAAAGTACAAAGAGACAAAGCACAATCACTTACTATAGTTTAGAAACAACATCATACTTTGACTAGTTTTACTGGTTGCAAGTGGCAGAACTCCAACTCAAGTTGTTTTAAGCAAAATAAGGCAAATTTTGTGGAATCAATAGTTACATATCAAGGATGGATCAGCTTCAGGCACAGGTTAATTGGGGGTTTCCAATGATGTTATTAGGGTTTTGTTTCTCTGTTCCTTTGTCCTATTTTCCTTTGTCCTATTTAGGTGGGAAGTTTCTCAATACGGTAAGAAATGAAGCCCCAAGTGTATATCCTTTTAAATTTTGATGAAAGGGAAGAAAAAGACTTGCTCTCACATCAAGCATATAGCATATAGCAATGCTAATGATTAGATATTCAGACAGGTTTTCATTAAGTCAGGCACTTACCCAATCACTGTGCTTGGTTTGGGGATGGCGTGTTCTAATTGGCTAGCTGTGAGTCAGCCGCACACCTTGTGACGGCAGGCAGGTTCCTACACCACACTCAGGACGAGTGGGCTCTCCAAAGGATAGTAGGATCCTGCCATCAGAGGTGCAGCAGACATGCTGAAAATGTCACAGGGCAGAGTGTGGGGCACCCCAGCACCCCCAAACCAGCCCCCTCTACATAGGTTCTACCATCCGCCACATCAAGACATAAATATACTCTTGTGTGTAAGACCTTTAATGGAAAGGAACTTTAATATAGTTAGTGTGCAGCAAAGACAAGAAACAAGGTTTTCAAATCAAGCTCCCTAAGTTACCCATAAAAAGGGAGTACAAGAGTCCCTGCACATTTGGGATAAAAGGAGCAAAATCAAAATAAACGCTGCCATTGCCAGCCTCCCCACAGATCTCTCACCCACATCTGTTTCAACAGGTCCAAGACCAAGAAGCGAGTGCAGTTTCTTCATGGGTCTTTCTGCTCCATGTGCCTCCTCCAGGTCTCCTTCTTGCTCACCATCTTTCTTCTTCCTTCCTCCAGTCTCCCTTCTAGCTTTTTCCACTCCCTGCCCAGCTCCACCTCCCTTGAGTGGGGCAGGGAACCTGGAACCTTCCCTTTTCCTGGGGACCACCTGTTACAATAAGACATAACGAACTATTATAGCACTCTACCACAACCTTAGATGGAATATATTTTGGTAGTTGAAAAATTTTAGCAGAATGGATAATCTGTAGACATACTTAGAAAACAAACAAAACAACGTTTTAAATCATTCAAGCAGGGAGATGTCAGGACTTTTCTTGAATTAATTTAAAATTGATCTGCCCAAGGATTCAGAAACTTTGCTCACTTCATGCATTTATTTCATTATTTTAATAATTTATAGTGGTGAAGTTTGTGCTTCTCCATGGCATGCAAGATGGAAGCCTCGATTTTCTTGCCTGTTACTAGAGTCTAAGTTTGACCCTATTCTCCTTTTGAATAACATGGAAGAGAATTAAAATGATTTTCAGCATATTTAGGATATTTTTTCAAAGCAAAGAACAAGATGTTATCCTTTCTGACTTCTGCCTACTATTTCACAAGTGACAAAAAGTGATTTAAACTTTCCACTTGGTACCCATAAGGCATTGATTCAATCTTGCTCTGAATCACAGCAATCTTTGGAACCATATCTGGTGTAGAAGTCCAAGCAACATTTACTTTTGTCATTTATCATAAAAACCCAGCGACAGGGGATGAATGTCACTCAGTTTTTATTAGTCAATAACTACAATTAGAGATTTTTTTTTTAACTGGCAAAAAGTTCTATTTACAATCTATGCAGTGGAAAAAAAATTCACTGGTGTTGTCTCATTAGATAATGTTCATGCCAGCATAGTGCAGAAGAAAGAATGTGTAATTTGGCAACACATAAACCTAGTTCCAAACCCAGCTCTTCCAATTACTGGTTCTGTGGCTCTAGGCAAGTGGCTTAACCTCTCTGCGCCTCATCCTTATTTGCAAAACTGGGCGAGTCATAATCCTCCTTCACAGGATTCCTATCAACATAAAAATGAGGTGTCTACGTGCCAACTCCTTGAATAATGATCAAAATTTAAAAGTTTTATTCAGTTTTTCTTTTCTTTCTTTTCCACATTTGTCTCTTTTCTCCTTCCTTCTTTTCTCTTTAATGTGACTAGCCATGAATCTGTTGTTTGCCACGTATTTTAATTAAAGAGTAAGTATAATAAATTGAGGAAACAATTAATTATATATCAGTTTACTTAAGAAGGAGAAAAACGTACATCATCAAAAATCATGTAGATTTTTCCTTATTCTTAATTGGAAATGGTTTGATCTAAATTCTACACTCTTAAGTGACTTTTGCCTACCACTTTTCGCTCAACAGGAAAGCAGTCAAGTGAAATTGTTTTACTGATAAACATATAAACTACTGATTAACTGTATGTTTATTGTCTAATTTGGCTAGAAGAAAGGGTAAAAATAGTCTATAAGATGTTGGAATTTTATCCTTTTTTTGCGATGGAGGATAAGAATAGAAAAACTGGGAAAGCGGCATGGCAGACCAGACCCTGGCTCACACAATGCCAAGAGCTGGAGGTGGGCGTAGAAGACATGAGCAGAGCCATTGACCCAGCTATAGGAGCTAAGATCCTTAGGTACCAATGCCTAGATCACAAAGTACAAGACCCCAGCAGGGATCAGGCTGCTGTAGGGGGTGTTCACCTGAAGGTGAATATACGGAGGTTGAGGGCCATTGTAGAAATCTGGCCCCTTTCAAATTCTACATAGTTTATTCAGAATAAACCAGGAAGGAGTGGAGAAGCAGGCTCTATCAGTACAATCTCTGCACTGATGGGGGCAGCAGTCCTTCTGCCCACCTGTGACTATGCAGTGTTCCTTTTGGCCAACTCTCTGTCCCTCTGCAGGGCAGCAGCTTCCTGCCTGGCCGTACCATGCTGAGGCTTCTCTTCACTGACCTCCTTCAGCAGAGGCCGCTCTCCTCAAGGCCGTCCGCCTGTGACCATGTCCCTTTTGGGGCAGCTTTCTCTGCCCATTTATGTCTATGCAAGTGTCCTTTATTCTTCTGTCCCTTTCCCTAATAAACCTGCTTTTTAAAATATAGCTGATGTCTCTGTCTCATGGAGAAACTCCCCTGGGAAACTCGCACATGTTGCTGAAATGGGCGTGTTGCTGAAATGCAGAGTGGACCCAAGGACCTCCTTCTCCAAACACAGCAACTCCAAAAACTACATCATTTGCATTCTTTCTATAATATTTGAAAAAAAGCTACAGGGTGGGCCTCCCTGATGGTGCAAGTGGTTAAGACACAACCTATGAAGATAGCCACAGCCACTTCAACATGAGTTCAATCCCTGGCCAGCCAGGGAGAAACCCACATGGCACAGCAGACCTCTCCTGTCTCCCCGCTGCTCCCCTCAGCAGTGTATTCCAGTCAGTCTGCCTGTTCTGCTCCTCACTCTGTCTCTGGTGAATCCTCTCACCCCCCACACCTCTGCCCTGTACCCCAGTTCTTGTATGCATAAATAAATAAATCTTAAAAAAAAAAAAAAGCTACAGGGAATGAGAGAACAGAATGAATATGTATAAGTTGGCATTGGAAGTGGATAAAACCCTGACAGTGAGTGTTCCCTAGTAATCAACCCTGCTGTATAGTAAAGACCGAAAGTACATTGAGTCCATACTATATATTTCTACCTTAAAAAAAATCCTTTTGGTTGATAATATTTTTAGTACTAAAGAAGGAATGATTTTATCTTGAAGCTTTTTTACTATGGGGAAAAAAGGAGAAAGCAGTAATTCTTTGTTTTTCCTGAATGAGATCTTAAAGAGATTTCAGATGATACCACTGTGTTCTTCTATATTGTGAAAAGTCATTGAACTCTGAGAAGTAAACAGAACAAAGGCAAATTCAAGTGAGTTGTTTCCTGTGGAAAAATAACAATATAGCTTCCTAGACCACGGCACTGGAGTCACTCTTCCATTAGGGGACGGGGCCTCAACAGTGGCTCTCTGCTGGCCGATGGGCAGGGCAGGGACTGTACAGTAGGGTTGTTTTTTTTTTTAATTTTTTTAAAGATTTATTTTTATTTATTTATTTATACAAGCACTGGGTACAGTCAGAAGCGCGGGAGGGTGAGAGAATCCACCAGAGCCAGAGCGGGGAGCAGAGCAGGCAGAAGGACCGAAGTACACTGCTGAGGGGAGCAGCGGGCGGCAGGAGAGGTCTGCGCGCCATGTGGGACCCTGCTCTGGTGACCGGGGAGCAGCCGGGGATCGAACCGGCGCCGCAGAGGCTGCGGGCAGCTTCACACCCCAGCGCTCAACTGCTGCGCCACCGGGGAGGCCCTGTACATTAGGGTTTTAATGGCTATTTTGCTCTAAGTTGTGCCTCGCTGTTTCAGTTAACTCTCTGGTGTAAAGAATCCCTTGTCCTCGTCTTGTATTTGATCACCTGATGGAGAGAAGCCTTAGGGCCCGTGTTCCTTGGGGAAATAACTTTGGGCAGCATGGATCTCCCTCCTTCCCCGCCCCCCCAGCAATCTATACAATCTAATTTTATTGTTACTATAGCAAATGAAATGTAAAAAGGAGTAGATGTGGTATTCATTTCCCTGTTTTTTATTAGTGCTTTCGATACCATGTTTTCAGGTAGAAAAGGGTAAAGAGTTTATTTAATCATACCAGTGTTAAGCTTGTGTACAGGGAAAAAGTCAAGTGGAAGGAGAAGTCTGGGAAGCACTCAGATACTGTTAGATAGTTAGACCAGGGAGGGTGATGCCTAAAGAAAATTAATTACCAAGGACCCCAGGAAACTCCAGAGCCAATAAAGCCTAGGAGGAGTCAAGAAACACCCTGGGGAAGAAGGCAGACCCCCTCAGCACTGATGCTGGCACTGATAAAACTATTATATACCCCAGAGCACAGTCGAAGGGGGAATGACTTAGAAACTACTGCCTGGACCAGTAAACCAATACCCCAAGATTGCCTGTGCAGTACACTCCAGAGAAGGACTGCTTGAGCAGCTTCTGGTACCCCCATTTAAGCCAGTGACTATTTAAAATAACCACTGCAGTAGACTATTTTCATAAGATAGCTTGAGGCCATGTTGGATGCTTAGGAACATTTGTTGATGTGAGTGCAAAATAAGGAAAAATCCAGAGAAGTCAGTGGGAACAAGAGTACTGGGCACAAAATCACACTCATTTCTCAGGACAATGAGGATTGGAACATCTCTTTCGGAAAATATTTTGGCAATTTGGTATCCACTGAGACACTCCTGAGGTACAAGAATGTATTATTGAATAAGTATGTGTTAGGTGAGTTGAGTGAACAGAAAGGACTTACAATGAATCAATGAGGGAAAGGAGCTGGTCGGATCAGGGGCTACCTTTCTGGTAAACACTGGAAAAAGCTAGAAGAAGAGAGAAAAAATTGCCAGCTTGCTTTGAACTAAAACTTTTCCTCCCACCTTCAGTCTATGTTGATGGCATGACCTAACAATTTGCAGAAGGCCTCAGCCACAGCATAGGGTGGTACGAGCGCCTGGGATATTCGCTGTCAGAAGCTGGGAGAGACTAACTTTGTGGGAAAGATTTTTCAGTCTTTTTCCTTCTGACTTATTTAATTTACCATAATCCCCTCCATTTCCATCCATGTTGCAAGTAGCAAGATTTCATCTTTTTTTTTTTTTTTAAGCTGAATAGTGGTCCATTGTGTCTACATCCCACAGCTTCTTAATCTGTTCATTTTATTGTTGGACCAACATAATAAAACCAATGCGGGGACCAATACAGTAAAACAATGCAAAGGTTGGCTTTCTATTTTTAAAACCAAAGAAGAGGGCAAAGATGCAAAATTCCCAAAGGAACTTTAGACGAGACCCCATGCATTTCTGAGGGGACAGTCTGTGTTCACACTGTGACATCAATACATCTAGGTGACAGTGAGATCTTTGACTTTCTAGTGTTTTACAGATTTTCTACACTCTTTTTTTAAATCTTGCTTTCTATTGACTTTGGGTTTATTTTGCTCATTTTCTGATCTCTTGAAGTGAATGCTTCTATTGTTGATTTGAGACCTTACTTCTTTTGGAATATAAGCATTTAGTGCTATAAGTTTCTCTCGAAGCACTGCTTTAGCTGTGTCTCACAAACTCCTAAATCTCATGTTTTCATTTTCATTCAGCTTGTTGTATTTTTTATTTGCCCTGAGCCTTCTTTGACCCATTGGGTGTACAAGAGTGAGTGCATTGTTGAATTCCAAGTGCATGGAGATTTTATTAGCCTTCTGGTATTGATTTCTAGTTTGATTCCATTGTGGACAGAGAATATTTTCCATATCATTTTAATTTTTTTTTAATTTGTTGCAGTTAGTTTTGTAACCCAGAATGTGGCCTATCTGTTGAATGTTCTATGTGTCCTTTGAAAGAATATATATTCTATAGCTATTCTGTGGAATATTTTGAAAATGTCTATACTAGATTCTCTAGGTTGATGGTATTCTTTAGTATATGAAAAATCCTTGCTGATTTTTTGTCTAGTCATTCTGAGAGAGGGGCATTGAATTATCCACTATAACTTGCATTTTTCTATTTCTCCTTTCTGTTCAGTTGCTTTTTGGTTGATGTGTTTTCAAGTTCTTCTCTTTGGTGCATACGCGATTAGACATTTATTTTATTTATTTATTTATGCATACAAGAATTGGAGTGTAGGCCAGAGATGTGGGGGGTGAGAGGATTCACCAGAGACAGAGTGGGGAGCAGAACCGGTGGAGTGACTGAAATACACTGCTGAGGGGAGCAGCGGGGGAAGACAGGAGAGGTCTGCTGTGCCACATATGTTAGCTCCATGGCTGGGGATTGAACTCATGCTGCAATGGCTGCCGATAGCTTCATAGTGCTGAGACTTAACCCCTTGTACCACCAGGGAGCACCTTCCCCTCCTCCTGTCTTCTGAACAGATTTACTGCGTTCACTTTTCACTTAGAATTTATATGTATCACAAGTTCTCATTTTTCAGATACTTTCCCACTCACATCACTATGAGAGCATTTTTTCCCCTTTTGAGAAGAGAGTGGACCAGAAACCTGTCTTTCCATGGAAGGCGTCAAGGAGCCTCAATAATTAGGCACAAGGCCTGACAATTTGCCTAAGGATTGGACAGAACCACAGGTCCCTCTACTTCTCTCATCCCACTCCATTCTGTATATTGTCTGTTTCCTAACAGATTATCAACTCTGATCTAGTTGCTAAGGTGATTAGTTTTGGAAATTTTCAGTAATTGGAAGTGATGATTGTGGTCAAGAATTGGTGACTTCTTGTGCAGAACAGAATCTATAGTTGATAATAATCTAATGCTTACCTAAAACTTTGCTTAGAGGGTATATCTGAAGCATTTTTATAACACTAAATGGTACTGTTTATAAGTAAAGAGAGTGGGAGGAAATTTTGGGGAGCTGGTGATAGTTCATGGTGTAAAATTATCTCTAAATTCACCAAGTTGTGGGTGTTAAAGAAGTACTTATTTTTGTCAATAAAACCTCAGTAAAGTGGCTTAAAAAAATCCCAAGAATGAGGACACCAGTTTATTTTTTTCCTTTTTTTTTTTTAAATTTGCGATTTGAATGTGTCCACTGTTTTGAGAATACACTGTATCACTGTATTGAGTTTTTATTCCTGTCTCTTGACTTAATGGTGCACTCATAAATATTTAAAGATGATGCCTTCCCTGCACACAACTTTTAAAATGTTAACTTATAAATAAATGTATTCAAACTTGTAAAAGCATGCATGCTTCATGGGAGAGTATGTTAGGGCTATTTCAATAACTCAGCTACTTCAAGGCAGTCATCTAATAAAACTCAGATGCAAATTTTTTTTTTATTTTAAAATGGAAAACATGTTAAATTTCATTACTAGCTTCAACCTTGAAATTAAGCAGTATCCAAAAACACACCGAACAATGGTTCTCATGGAAAAAAAAAAAAGGTAATACTCCCTTTCCCAGATTTAATATCAATATTTATTTTCTTGTTTTTTTTGGAATCTGTGTCCTGGAGATGATTGGATTGTTCATTGCTAGTAGGGCATGCATTTTTCTCTATTATATAAAAAACAACAAAACAACAAGCAGACACAGTGGCAATGTTCGTGTGAGCTGATTCAGTATTAGTTCATTAATCAATTAAATTAACATTTATGTATATTTAGTACTTTTTGAAGATAATTTACAAGTTAAACTAGTAACAAAGAATGAACAGGTTTTTTCCAATGGAAACAAAACTACCCAACCTATCCTTGGCCTGTCTTCAAACAATGTGAAATTTGGCTGAACAATAGAGAAAAACAATTAGTTGACTTTGAAATGAAATTTAAGTAGGGTTAAGGACCTGATGGCTGCCACTGAGGGCAGAGCTCCAGCACTTTGACTAATGTGCTAACTTGTGTGGTAAACACAGAATATACAGTCATATATTTAGGGACAACTATTCTATTGGATGCAAAAGATCAGTGTCCTATTTCCAAACTCCTCCACACTGGAAACTTTTGGTTCAACCCCTTTCCAGGGAAAGGAACTTTTGAATTTTTGCACACTCCAATAATCCAACTTAATATACCATATTCTGAGTGTGTAAAATTTTGAGACAAGCAAGTGAAGCCTTTAGAATACCTGACTTAAGTTAGATTTTTCCTGCAGGACACAATTTCTTCACCTGGTGTTATCTTTTTATGTACAAAGTAGAACACTCTTCAGTAATAGTTTCACTCAAAATTACCTGCCCTTATCTTTCTAGAATCATGAAGGAGATAGAAGTTTTTTCATTCGCTCTAATGGTCTTCCAGTGAGTGAGACCCACAGAGTTGTGCTGAATTTGAAGGTTCAGATCAGTTCAACAAAATTTGTCCAGAGGCAGCTCTTCTGTACTGAATGTGCCAGGTACTCTGCCAGACACAGTGAGGTTTGCAAAGCCACAGGAAGAGATTTGGCCAATGCCTAGAGCCTTCACAGCAACATTCTGAATTGAGTTGAAACTCTTTGGTTGAATGTTCATGCAAAATATTTAGCCATGAGGTTTCTCTTTGAAATGTTGTTTTCTGTAAGTTATAATAACATATAATCTTGTTAACCAAATACCTTCAGTTCATGAGCTAAAGTATTTTCTGCACATACAAATATTCTTCCTTAATTGTAGAAGATGTTTGAATGTCCCAAGAAATTCTTGATTTTCATTTTGGGTTGTTGTAATTAGGTTATTTTTAATGGTTACAATAGAATCAGAGGAAAATCCACATGCTGAATATGCCAAAGGCAAAACTGGGATATTTTATTTTCTTTTAAAGCTGAAGACTCACATCTCTGTTGTTCTTTGCAGCTCGTTTACTGATTATCATGACTGAATTATAGGCCCAGTTTTACATTGCTCTAGGGTAAAGCTCTAGATTTCACCACTATACAAAGAACACTGGGGATAGAAATCTACCCCACTGCTGAGACAGGTAAATCTCAGTACCCTCTCATTTTGTGGTTGATAAGAACCTTGTGGCCATTTTCCTTATCGTTGATGTTAGTACCATCAAATGGAGGTATCTTGGTTTTGTTCACTGACATACCCAAACACCTAGAGAGTGCCCAGCAGAATGTATGAATAACAATTTGTTAATGGAAAGACTGGTTTCAATAAGACTTCTAGTCTATCATCCCAGTCTTTGCTTTTACCTTGAATCCACTAAGTTTGTGATCAAACATGTTCCAGGAAGACACTGGGGACTGTCTTCTATGTTTTAAGGACCCATGATGACAGGAGGTGCTCATTTATTTGACTGAAGTCTTTCTTTTAAAAGAAGATTTATTTATGCATAGAAGAGCTGGGGTGTAGGACAGAGGTGAAGGGTGGTGAGAGGATTCACCAGAGACAGAGTGGGGAGTAGAACAGGCACAATGACAGAAATACACTGCTGAGGGGAGCAATGGGTGAGACAGGAGAGGTCTGCTGCTTCATGTAGGTCAGCTCTCTGGCAGGGAATCGAATTTGTGCTGCAGTGGCTGCAGACCGCTTCATAGTGCTGAGACTCAATCCTCTGCACCAACAGGGAGGCCCCTTGATTGAAGTCTTGGTTTGGAGAGTTATTTGCTTTTTGTGCAAAGAGAGCATGGAAACTGCACTTAATAGGAATTTTAGTGAAGTCTTCCATTTTGGCTTCTATTGGCTACCTTTTGTTGAAGAGCATTGCTTCTGGGAACTTTGCTTTAAGATATAGTCTTGGAAGAGAAATGATAAATTTTAATTCCTTTCTGAAACTTATCATTTTAATAACAGTGTTTAAGCTTAGAGATAATGACAAAATACTAAAGAATTCAATGTTTCTCATACTTATTCCAAAGCAGAGTTGGAGCTTTTATCTTCTAGTTGTGACAAATGAAGGGAAATTGAAAGTCATTTCGGGACAGATTTGTTTGACAATTTAAGATGAAAACACTTTTCTGGTTCATACAGTGTATGCTTTTTTGTGGCCCCTCAGGAATTAACTTGTTGAATGCTAAGAGGACAGCATGGCTAATTTGGTTTGGCTCATAAATATAAAGTCGTTTATTTCATTTGTGGCCCTTCTCAGCACAACATGCTTCGGTGAGATGATTTTTTTTTTTTTAAATTACAGTTTTTTTTTAAAGGTTTGCAAATTTTAGTCACTCAAGATTTATGTTGCCTTTAATGTCTAAGAATTTTTGGATTTATTTAGTGTTCCAAATAAACCCTGGATTTATTTCACTTGACTTCTTCTAATCCCCTATGATTATTTCTACTGTTACACATTTAGCAATTCTGTCTGTTTCAAAGTGAAATTTTCATTTGTGATTTAATGGTATAAAATTATTATTTGATATATTTATATTGCTTTGTATCATGACCTCTATTTCCCACTGCTGAAATAGCTTATTCACATTAATAACTTTTAATATTCTTTGAGCTGAGTCATTAGAATTGGTAAATTTACCATTTTAACCCCATTCTTCACACTTGATGCTTTCTGTGTTCATAATTTGTGAAGAAGTCTGGCCAGCTCTGTAAAGTTGTAACTTGCTAGTTTACAAGAAAATATAGATCACAAGACATGAGGCGTCTATCCTGATGATTTCAGGACACTTACATTTAGAGCGATCTTTGAGCTTTAAGTACTCATTGCTGTTTTGTTATGACTTTGGTTTTTTCATTTGACTTGTCTTTTTAATTATTCTAGGGCTTCCTATTATATTTTGCTTAAGTTCCATTTCTTTTGTCTCGTGTGTTACTTCCCTATTTTCTGTTCGATGGTTCTACTGAGGTTAGTATGTCATCAGCTATTTGTGTCTTCTGTATTGAAATGATTGGGAAGATGGCTAGGGGCCAAATAGTGGACTTTTTTTTGTCCTTTACTTATTTATTTTAATTACTTTTTTATTAATGAAGTGCCATTGTTTCACATCTTTGTTAATATTTCAACAGTATTGGATTTCTTGCCTTACTTGTGGTCACTGTAGCTCTCCCACCACCCAAGCACACACAGTGCTCCACAAACATTGGAATGAAGGAAGTTGGTATTTATCCTGTGGGACAATAGAAACGAGGATATAACATGATGCCAGTGATAACCTGATGGCAGTACTTAATACGGAAGGATGTAAGAGGTGTGCCTTACCCTGAACTGCCATGTAGGAGGCTGTCTTGGAAAGGAAGAAATAAATGTCCCCAATAATGTGACTAGATCATTGAATGGTGGAGGTGACCAAGAGGTACTTTGGGTGTCCTGCATTACACATACTAGGAAACTAGGATTTTAACTTTTCATTGGAGTGAGAGCTCTTTAGTAACAGAATAACATAAGGGGAAAAAAAAGAATAAGCTTGAACCTTGTCCAATGTAAGGGAGGAGCAGCACAGTCCAAGTAGAAATATTCAAATGGCCCTTGGAAATGGAGAGCTGGCTCTCACAGGAGGGAGGGTTGCATACTTTAGTGAATCCAGTGATGTTCAAAGCTGAAGTTACTGTGAGATCTTAAAAGAACTTAAAGACCAGGCCTCCCCTGGTGGCGCAGTGGTTGAGCACCGGGCTGCGAAGCTGCCCACAGCCTCTGCAGCCCTGGTTCAATTCCCAGCTGCGGCGAGGGTCCCACATGGCGCGCAGACCTCTCCTGCTGCACCTGCTGCTCCCCTCAGCAGTGTACTTCATCACTCTGCCTGTTCTGTTCCCAAGCTCTGGCTCTGGTGAATCCTCTCACCCTCCCGCGCTTCTGACTGTAGCCAGTGCTTGTATCAATAAATAAACAAATCTTAAAAAAAATAAAAAAGAACTTAAAGACCTTGTTAGAGAACTGGAGAAGGAGTCACTGGGAACACCCACTCTTAGGAATTGGAACGAAAAGAGGAGGCAGCAGAAGAATCTGGGACAATGTGATTGGAAACATATGGAAAAACCAGAAGAGGCTGGCACTCAAGAAGAGGTGTTGTTGTAACAGTTTGAGTTGGGACACATTGGTAAAGAATGAAGACAAGGCAACTGCCTTTTGAATTTGTGGTCAGGAGATCATGGATATGAGGGGAAACAGAGTTCCAGTGGGTTGGGGGAGGAAGCCAGAGGGACCCAACCAGTGTGATGGGAGTTCATCCCCCACTCCAGGGGAAATTGGATTAAACGTGGAGGAACCAAAATGTCATTTTCAGTCAATTCGTTTAATTTTACATTCAAAAATGTAAGGGAACTTAGACATCATTTAGTGAAAAGAGAGTCATCTGACTGCCTCGGGGGTACATGTGCTCCTCAGGCTGGACAACGCCAGCAGATCATTTTTGTTTGGGCAATAGTGTGCTTACAAAATTAAATTAGGTGTGAACATTTATAATGGAGAGATTTTCCATAACAGTCCCTGATTTCTAACTTCTATTGAAAAAAAAACCTGGAAATTTGGCAACCCTTGGCCTGCACTTCTGCATATTATTAATCAGCTGGAGTTGAATCGCAGTTTACCCTTTGGATGGACAGAAGGTTTTCACTACTCCTTTAGCCACGTTCTTCACTTTGCCAGGGTCCTTGCTCTACCTGGGTGGATCCTGCTGGATCTTTGTAGGTACTGGAGTTGGCAATCCATAATTAAGCCCATCTTTCTCATTTTATAGATAGGAGGCTTAAGTCCAAAATGGAGGGTGACTTGTCTCAAGAGTCACATAACTAGCCAGAGGAAGAATCCGTTTAGAGTCCATATCTCCTGACTCTTAGTTCAGTAGGCCTTAACTTAATGTTAATGCATTAAGTTTTTCTCTGGCTTGGTAATTATTGAAAATTGACCCATGGCAATTTCTACCCCCTTCCCAGTTTCAAGTATTGCCATGTGGCGTCAACCAGGTTTGTCTGGCTCTACCAGGTCACGTTCTTAGTCCTTTTTGTGTGGTCCAGCTGGTGACCAATGCTGTTGCTCCTCAGAGAAGGAAGCTCTACTGGACACCAAGTCCGAGAGCACTCTTTTTAGAACTTTGGCACAATGGGAGACATAATTTCCCCATAAGTTTTCTTTTATGGAGATTTTTGAGGCCTACGTGGAATGATGCTAAATAATGACTATCATGAGTTGCCTCCCAGAGTAGAAAATTAATTTCAGCTTGTTGAAATGAATACCAGATCCCACTCTCCAAGTCCCTCTACCCGAGATCTAGAGTGGGTCTTTCAAGGGAATCTGAATATTGTGTTTGGAGGAACATATCTATGCTTTCTTACATATCTATACTTTCTTAAGTACAAAGTTGTAAGATAACAGTCTTTTAAAAATCTCTTTCTAGATATGAAAACTCACTAGTATTTCCAAAGTATTCCTGTGAAATTTAGGAGAGGCCATAATGCTGTAAAAAACAAAAACAAAAAAGACCTGACAACCCTGTGTTGTTAGCTGGGGCATAAACAGTCTCTAATTCATAAAGGACTTCTGAAATCTTGGGGTAATGGCTGCACTAATTGCTTTCTTTCTCCCCACCCCAAGCTGTTCCTCCACCCTCCAATATGAATAGGCCTGATTTAAAAATAGAGCAGCTGGTGATGTTTGGTTAGTGGATTTAAGGTAGACAGTCCTAATTGCTTAATGTTAAAGATAGAATGGCCCTGTGGAAACGTGGAACTACTGCTGTTTCAATGAAGCATGACTGCTGAGATACATTTGTATTTTCGAATGTTCCAACCCAGTCAATTCTTTCCTGAGCTTATCACCTTCATACATATCTTGCGAAATGCGGTCTGCACTAGCCAGCATGTACAGTGATCTGATTGTCTTCCACCTTCTTACTCAAGAACTTCTGACTTAGCAGGCTGTCGTCTGTCAAGTCATCGTAGACCGCAGTTTCACAACTGTTTTCTTTCTGCATAACTTAGATCACAGTATTTCCAACCTGTGATATCAGCCGGGTATGGCGCAACAGAAAACAAGCTCTGGAATCCTAGGGATTTAGTAAATAAAAGATTTTTCGTACTGAAATTACTGTCCAGTGCAGCTGACGTTTCTTCCTTCATTTAACCATTGGGCTAAAATATAACATAGTTCACTGCTGTATAGTTTTCTTTGATTAAATCCAGGTGGTTGATGCCCCATCCTAAAAATGCACACATTCAGCCATTAAGTGAGTGATCAGTTCTATTAAGGCTGGGAGGAATCAGTGGCGTCAGGTGCAATTGCCTTGAAAAGGACTGTCTGCAAGGATTGCAGAGTAGCGTGTGCGTCTAACCCACGAGACCATAACTTGCGCAGAATACATTCCTAGCCACATTTCCTATGGAATTGAGGGCTCATTTCATCATGAGAGATATTTGTCAATGGAATTTTTTTTTTTGGCCTTTGTCCCTGTCTACATTTCTGATGTGGAGGGCTTCAATTGTTTGTTTAAATAAGTCTGTACTTCAAGGAATGCGATAGAGAACACGGGAGCATTTCTGGAATTCTGGGGAATGCTCTGCTCTTTGCAAGAACTCCCCTGCCTCCAGCTCGATGTGCAATTCCCATGGATGTCTAGTGTGAGAAAAACCTGGATGTTACCCTCACCTAATGGTAACAGATAGGTTTACTCAGCACACTTCACAGCACACGTAACTGGTTGAATCGTCATGACACAATTTTGATAGAAGTGCTAATAGGGTCACTTTGCAGATCAGAAAAATGCAGTTGTCCCAGATAATAATGTTGGAGGACTTGGTGCCCGGCATCTCCGGTACCAGAGTCGGAGGCTGCACATCTCCAAGTCTCACGAATCTCTGGCATATTAGTGGGTGCCATTCATTCCTCTGAGTAGTGGCTTGTTTTGCTTCTTTGTGCCAAAACATTGTATCTGCCTCTGATCCTTAGAATCACTTTGAAGCTCTACTTGTATCTGTGAACCCATGAGGCTATGTTCTCCCTCTGCTGTCAGCTATACTTCCCTTCCTGCCAAGTCCAGCTCAGCTGTGACCTTCCTAGGGACCTCTCTGCCCTGAATTCCAAGGGGCAGTACCCCCCACCCCACAACACACACACACTGGGCTGAGAACTCTCTTTACTTTACACTCCTTTAATGTGGTTATCAAGTTGTTGCATAATTATTAGCATTCTTATCTTCTTCCCTCATTAGACTGGCATCTATTTGAAAGGGAAGCAACATCTCTTAATCTCACATTCTCAGCAAGTAGCACATTTATGAGTAAACTCATAGACTTTTAGGGGGCCTGGGCTGATGGCAAAAACAAGAGGAATTAGTCCTTTGAGAAGATTTGAATAACCACA
Organism: Talpa europaea; assembly: GCF_964194135.1. Lineage (NCBI taxonomy): Eukaryota > Metazoa > Chordata > Mammalia > Eulipotyphla > Talpidae > Talpa > Talpa europaea. Next base: position 108,259,013 of record NC_140077.1, read on the forward strand.
CCTCATATTTAATTATGCAGAAAAGCACTTGAGTTGATAGTCTGTATTCTTCTGCTGAAGAGCAGGTGTGGGTATTCTAACTGGTCAGGAAATTTAAAGCAGATTTTGCAGATTTATAATGATTCTCTCTCTTTTTTTCAATTTTTTTTCTGAGGAAAATTATTCTTACTTGCCACACGTAGCTGGCCCTTTTCTCTGTCCTGTCTGTTAAGGCAAAACAGACACACATCTCAAAAACCAGAACTTTTCTTTCGACTGTCTAGAAATCCTCCATTGTCTGGTTATTTTGGATGGTGCTTTGCTTTGGTGGCTCTGACATGACACTAGATGTGGGCATTGTCGGCAGCTGTTGGCCAGTCGGTGGGCAGCACATCCCCACAGCAACCGGGTTGCCTCTTGTCTTTTCCTACGTCAGAAAGATTTCTCTAAAGAGAGGGTCTCCATGGACTTGTCTGTTGGAAGCCTGACCACTATGAGAGCTGCTGGCTGGTACGGCTGTAAAGGTGGGGAGGGTGGCCTTGCATATCCCTGCTGCCAGCAGTACTGACCAGCAGTACTGACCAGCGAAGTTCTGCAGCTAAGTATGGCAATGTCTGTGTATGCATATATATGGATACAGGCCTGGTTCTTATTACAAAGCATGTACTAAGAAGTCTTTAAAAATATGTAATTTCAGAATTGGAAATTCCATATCTAGGATTTTTTTAACATCTAAGAAAATACTTAGACACGTGTGCCAGGATATCCCAAGATATTTAGAAAAATCAGTTTGTGACAGGAAAAAAATTGTAAATCCCCCATCTGGCTATGAACAGTGGATTGACTAGAAACTTCACTGATACACGAAAGGTCAGGCAACTATTTAAAACTATTATATGTTGTATATATGGAAACTATTTATTATATGTTTCTATAAAGGATTATAGTTTAATACATCCCATTTTTTGTATCTTTACCCTATATACATTTTTATTTGCATAGAATTGTCAGAAAATATAAATAAGTATTACCAACAGTTATCTCCGATTGTGGGATTATGAATGATTTTAATTTTCTTTTTTAAATTAATTTTTTTTAATTTTCACATGAATAATCTCTGTAACTTGTATAATAAAAATGATCCTGTGGAATGGTTTGTGTATAACAAAGAGTGTGTTGCAAACTATTTCTCCCTATATCCTTAATTAGAAACATTTGGACATTTGGAAATAAATGTTAACGACATTTCATTATGTCAGGTGGAGAAGAACAAGGTGATAGCTTTCCAATGCTGATTCAGTAATCCCAGAGCTAAAATCCCTTTTGGTCTGTCATTTTGTTGACTTTTACAGAAATAGGGCTCCATAACATCAGACCTCTCTTGCGTTTAGCTTGTGGACTCTGATTGATACTTTCAAATCTCTGCTATAACATCCAGAAAGATTGTCTTCCCCATGCTCATCATGTGCATACGGTGGTCAAAAGAAGTAAAGAATGAAGTGAAACTAATATAGGTATTTGATTGATATTTTACCCAAATGTTCTAAGGAAACACCATGAATGCCCAAGATTCTATGATATGAGTTGCTTCCTTATGTTCTGTGTCATTGAATTTTTTGGTATATTCTTACCTGCAACTTTGTGGCCACATTACAAATAACCTATTGGATATCAGGGTCCTCATTAAATGCCTTCTCAGGTTAATGTTTTTTCTATGAAAAGGAAGAAAAATCTGTGATTATGGAAGGTTAGGCATCAGATTTTAAGCTTGTTTCTGAAGCTTGTTGAGTGCTGCATGATCCTGCATGATGATGATGATGATGATGATGATGATGATGATGATGTAACAATAGCAGTAAGATCACTATTAATAGTATTAGGGGATAGTATTGACTAACAGTAATAATAGCAATTCCCTCTAGGATCCCTTCCTCTATGCAAGGAACTCTACTAAATGTCTTGTATGCATTTTCTTTTTTTTTTCTTTTTTTTTTTTTTTGTGGGACCCTCGCCTGCGGTGGGGGAACGAACCGGCGCTGCTGCGGGCAGCCTCACAGCCCAGCGCTCAACCGCTGTGCCATCAGGGGAGGCCCTGCATTTTCTTATTTAATCATGAAATCTTCCTTGAAAAATAGGTATGGTTATCCTCATTTTATACAAGAGGGTGTTGAGATTTTGAGAGATGAATTAACCTGCATGAATGACACAGTTAGTAGGTGGCAGATGTAGGGATTGATCCCAGGTTATTTGCCTCTAAATACTGGTGTTCTTTTCACACCACCTTCCTAAACCTTTTCTAATTTCTGGAACTTATAATTTTTGGTTGACTATTAATAAAATGAGAAGTTTATGCTAACTAGTGAGTGTGGCTCCTGGTAACCAACTTTCTTGCAGTCTATATGCATTCCTGTAGAAAACTGAAATAAACATAAAGCAAAAACAAAAACCAAACAAAAAACAACCCCACTAATTGCTTGGGTTTATATCTTGGCTTTACAACTTGTTAGTCTTGTGATCTCACCTTGTCACCTGATCTCTCTGAGCTTTTCTTCACTCCTCTATAACAGGTGCCTACAATAGCCGCTTCATAAGACAGTTGTGAGGGTGGAAAGGGATATTATATGTACAGTGCCTGGTACACAGGAAAAGCTCTATAAATGTCAACTTTATAAAAGTCAGGTCAGGTGGAGAACAATGAAGTTCTAGAGTGTCGGTCCCCAACCTGCGAGGGGGGCCCTCCCCTCCCTTGTCCCCCTTTTGGGTGGTTCCCTAGCTCCATCAAAATGCCTTAGCATTTCCACTGGAATTTTCAGCTGAAAAAAAAAAGACTCCTGTTTTCAGTCTTTCAGCTGTGCATTTCCAGTGCAGTGGCCTGAGCAAGTGTCCTGTGTTGAGATGTGGCTGAGGTGAATGTGGTAGGATGAAGAGATAGAAGAATCTCAACCCATACATTTGAGGTCCTGGGGGCAAAAAGCAGGTGAGAAGGAATGTCAGTCCCCTTGTGTTGACTGAAATGTCTGGTGACTGGCAACACATGGTGAACTTGGTGGGGGAAGGAGCCAAGGCACCAGGCACCAATGATTCCAACAGATGAGTGGCTGGTCGTGAAAGCAGATCCAAGGGCCTGGTGCCCTTTCATAGCAGGGCATGTGGGCAGCATCAGGGAGGCCAGTCACAAGGAGCCAAACTGAGTCCCCAAACTGTTCAGGAACAGACTTCCAGGCAGGGTTCATAGAACTGACCTGTTGAAGGGAGTTTAAGGTAGCAGAGGACTAGGGGTCATGAAGGAATTCAGCAAAATCCTGATTATTTGAGTTGGGACTCAAGATGGATACTGCAACTCCATGAACAGGTATAACCCACTGATCAAAAGTGGGGTTCCCAGACTAGGGGAGAATATTGACAAGAGTGACTTCATGCTACCCTCAGAGTGTTGGTCTTTGTCCCCTAAATCTTAATTATTTTTTAAAAAGATTTATTCATTTATGCATACAAGAACTGGGGTATAGGTCAGAAGTGTGGGGGGTGAGAAGATTCACCAGAGACAGAGTGGGGAACAGAACAGGTGGATCTGCTGAAATCCACTGCTGAGGGGAGCAGCAGTGAGACAGGAGAGGTCTGCTGCACCATGTGGATTTCTCCCTGGCTGGCCAGGGATCGAACTCGTGCTGCAGTGGCTGGCGATAGCTTGATAGGGCTGTGTCTTTAACCCCCTGCACCACCAGGGAGGCCCCTTAAATCTTAATTCTTGCTCCACAGTAGGATTGGCCTCTAAGACACTAGTTCTTAGTCCTTACCATGAATCACTTTAATTAAGTCAAGGTTCTGAAGCATCATTTCCAAAGATCTGATTCAGTAGATTTGTATTTGCGGTGGGTCCCAGGAATGTGCATTGTCTATGTGTCCCCACCCATGCTGGGGTAGACACACTGGAAGGTCAATGCTAGGAGACCCAGGTGCAGACTGCAGAGGCAGGAAGGGAAACAGGCCTGAAGACACTCCCATTGTCACCAGAACTTGAATTCCAGAGCAGGGATGGGATCCCAAGTTCATTGTACCCAAGTTGGCTGCTCCTTAGATTGTGTGTGGGATTCCTTCCACGTCATGCTTAATCAATACCTTTTGTTTTCTGCATATTGTCTTAAATTTCTGCTACGGCATATTCTTTTTGTGGGGCATTTTCTCTATCTGTGAATCTTGGAATTTTCATTTATTCCTAACAAGGAAATCTTCTAACTTTGACTCTGGGGCACCCTAATGACACAAACACTATCTTCCAACAAAAGTTTCCTTACAACCAGCTGGAAATCTCCCAATCTCTCTGAGAGCTAAAGCAGGCCAACACTCCCCCGCCAGAACTATGGGCTGGACTCTTTGTGAGCTTGGTTTGCTGATGTAGGGTTACGGAGCCAGTTGAACCAAAGTCAGGACAGTTTGACAAATACATTATTAATCCCAAATGTGGCCTCAGAATTCACAGGTTCTCTATTTGAAATCAAGGACTAAAGAGAGCTGAGTGTAGTTTTAATGAATGACTTCAAGAAAGCAGGGCATGTTGTACAGATTAAAGTTAAGAACAATTCCAGTTTCTGATACAGCTAAATCAGACATGCATGTTTCTGGCCTGGTTATAAAAATGAGCAATGACTATGAGGTTTGAAAGCCAGGGAGGAATGCAGTGATAGAGATGAAGATGTCAGATTCACATCTTTCATAATTTAATCTTCAATAATAAAAGGCAGCATGATGAGACTGAGTGGGCAATTAGCTTGCACCTTGTGGTGGAAACAGAGGGAAACACAGTTCCTGAGACCTCCCAGAATGCAAAGAATTTTGGAGCAATACAGCAAAGATTCCAAAACTAACCATTTCCAGTAAGAGTAAGTATTGTTCAATATGTGCAGCTTTGCAAACACCCTACAGAGTCTAAAATTGTTATACGGTTTCCACATAGGTTGAAAAGCAAGATAAGCAATAGTATTAAAACCTATTCTATTACTGATAGTTTCCCAAACCTACCTCTACAAATTTGCCAAGCACCTAATGGGAATACAGTGTTAGCCCTTTAATACGTTGAGAACATTGCTTTCCATTTATGTGTTTTTCTTCCTTTCTAATTTAGTAGGTAATTGGAAAAGATGAACATTGCTTTTTGGAATAGGCTGCTAAAACTTGCTGAGGCCTTGAGAACTCCAAATCCTAATTGCTTTATTCAAAGAAAATGTACTTCTGGTTCATGAAAATCCAACGAGGATGACCCTGAGCGTTCAGCTGTCCTGGCTGTCTTTCCTCTAAGCAATCATTCAGATACTGGGCCTGTTTCTACTTCATGTCTCCACCATCTGGTGCTTTTAAGGTCATTGCAAGGTTACCCAAGTGGTAGATGGAAAAAAGAATTCATGGAGGATCCTATACTTATACGTGGATTTCTTCTGGAAATGGGACATGTTACTTATATCCACATTCCATAAAGTAGAGCCAGTTATAAGTTCAGCGTGATGCAATGTGACTTTAAAATTGGTAGATACTTCCTACAAAATCATGTAATTTTCATGAGGAAGTGGAGCAACAATCTCCATGGCCTCAATAGCCACTGCAGTAGTGAGTGCCCAAAGGGAGCTCTCTCCATGAAGCGTGAGGTGTCATGAGGACTCTTGATGGAGAAATAATTTCCCTGTCAAATGAAGGGAAGTACGGACAGAGAAACATTTACAACAGCTAAATGACTGGCCACAGGGATGGAAACAGGAAGCCCCCCAGTGGCAACAGATAGGGAATGGCCTTACTGGCTAAGGCTGGCAGAGAGTCCAGAGTTAGCATGGAAGCTATGGGAGCTGAGGCAGGAGAGAGTCGTAGTCATCACCTCATGAGGAGATCTTGCCATCTCTGTATAGGTGCTTAGGGCTGTTGACTATTTACAACTATGCTTTTAAAGGTGGCTTCACATTAAAGTAAGGGGAGCTGTTTCTTACTGCGCAGTCCCAGGGCCCCCTAAGCCTCTTAAACCAGAATCTGAGGATAAGACTCAGGCATCTGTTATTTTAAAAGCTCTGTTTAAGGGGAGAATGTATAACCTAGATTGAGAATAGCTGAACTAAAATTTCTATTAATTGCAAACAAGTATTTGGTAGACTTTACCAGTATTTGGTTTTACAAGTATTTGACTATGAAAGAAGCAGCAGAGAAATAAATTGAGTGTTGAAAACCCCGTTTTAGTACAGGTAGCACAATCAATGACTGACAATGTCTGCAAACATAATTTTAAACCATCATCAAGCACCTTTATGAAATACCTGTTTGGGGGAAGCAATTTGAGAGAAAAAAAAGTTTCTGCTCAAAATCTTTCAAAGACTTACAATTTTCTATTAAAAGGAGGAGATTGTCTGATGTCATGGATAAGGAGACGTGAATTAGACCTGCATTTGAATTACATTTTGTCATTTTCTAATTAAGTTACTTTCTAGGAAGATTACTGAACTTCTGGAGAAATAGGGTGACTTTCTCTGAGTCTTTGCTTTTATAGATGTAAAATAAGGTAATCATTGTGCACAGTGCTGCTGGTTGCCTCCCTGCTCCCCTCCTCCCTGTTTGGGGTGGCATCGTGCCCAGCTGAAAATCTTCATTTCCCAGGCTCCCTTTAAGTCAGTGGCCAAGACAGAGGTGATGAATGAGGAGTGAGCAAAGGGGAAAGTAGTCAGTTGTGAGGTTAGAAGAATGGGAGCAGACATACTCTGTGGGGCTTTGAGGCCATTTAGAGACTCTGGATTTTACTGTGAGTGGAATGGAAGACACGATGAGTCCTGAGAGATGGATAATAACTCTGGATCCCTTGCTGAGAGTCAACTGTAGAAGGGGAAGTTTAGAGAAAGAGATGAATCAGTGTTCGAGGAGCAGACCCGCAGTCCAGGGACCCCAGGCAGGTTCTCTCTCATTCTTATCTTCAGTGAGGAAAGAATTCAGTTTTGAGACCAAAGTTACAGAAAAGCAAGAGATTAACTGATAGACAGGAGGAAGAACAGGAAAGCTCTCTGAACAGAGGGTGTCCTGAGTGGGTAGCCACTGAGGGGACCAGAATAGGTGCTTATATGGGTACAGTGGCCAAGAAGTGGGGGTTTGGCCATTGGTGCCTCCACTGCTTGGCTGAGCCCATGGGGTCTCTTAGGCTACCAAGGTCAACTGAGTCTTCCCATATCTGCCCTGCCTTCTGGAACCAGCTTTGACGTATTGTGCTATTGTGTTGGTGTTCTGAACATTCCACTTTTCATTGAGTTGTTGGGGCACCCTCCTGTCCTGGTCCATGATTGTTCTCCAGTCAGTCTGATGAATGGACCCAGGGCACCTGGGCTTTGGGGGCACTCCCCTTGTTCCAACCAATTGTTCCTCAGTGAGGCTGATAAATGGACTTTGGACACCTGGGCTTGGGTGGGGCCTCCTGGTTCCCAGTGAATGTTCAGATTGATAAATGAGTTTGGGGCACCCTGTTCCTAACTGACTGCATATCCCCATATCCTAAGTTCCTCCTTCAGTAGGAGATAGTGCCTGCTGGGTGTGCCTTGGAGGAAATGGAAGGAGAGGAATTGGAAACAGCAATGGGGGTGGCTGTTTTAAGAAGTTGTAAAGCAAAGACATAAGGGAGTTTCAGTGGGAAGGTACAATAAAGGGCAAGAGAAGGGGAGTAGTGTGTGTGTGTGTGTGTGTGTGTGTGTGTGTGTGTTTAAAGATTTGAGAAATAACATGAAATTTGCTGGGTAATAATCGAGTGCATGAATTTGATGATGCTGGCAAGAAGAGAAATTCCTGGAGTGATAGCTTTAAATGGGATGGAGGGGATTTAATCTAATTCATATTTAGAGGGGCCTGGAACTCTTTACCTATGCCATCTATAGTGTAAAGCACCATGGAGGATATGAAAAACCAAACCAAACCAAACCAAACAAAGCCTTTTACCTCAAAGCACTTACAGTAATTAGAAGTCTTCCTCAAAACAAAAGCCCAGCACCAGATGGTTTTACTAGTGAATTCTACCAAGCAGCCAAAGAGGAACTAATATCTATCCTTTTCAAACTCTTCCAAAAAATTAAGGAAGAGGAAATGCTCCAAAATACATTTTATTTGGTCAATATGACTTGGATACCAAAAGCAGACAAGGATATCACAAGAAAAGACAGCTATAAACTGAATCCCTGATGAACACAGATGCAAACATACTCAACAAAATCCTAACAGACTGAATTCAACAATACATTAAATGGGTTATACATCATGACCAAGTGGAATTTATTCTAGGGATGCAAAGATGGTTCAATATATGTGAATCAATCAATGTAATTCATCACATTGACAAAAGAAAATACAAAAATAATATGACCAGTATTATCTATCAGTAGATATGGACAAGGTTCAGTATATATTTATAATAAAAATTCTTAGCAAACTTGTAATAGAAACAACATAAAGACGGTATATGCCAAACCCACATGAGCATCATTCAAAGGTGAGAAACTGGAAACTTTTTATCTAAGATCAGGAACAAGACAAGGATGTCCACTCTCACCACAACTGTTCAACATAGATTTGGGAGTCCTAGCTAGAGCAATTAGGCAAGAGAAAGACACAAAAGGACTGCAAATTAGAAAAGAAGAAGTAAAATTATCACTATTTGCTTGTGACATGATAATATACATAGACAATCTTACAGACTCCTCTAAAAACTACTGGAAAAATAAATCAGTATAGTAAAGTGTTGGGCTACAAAATCAATACACAAAATTCTCTTGCATCTCTATATTCAATTAATGAACTAGAAGAGAAAGAAATCAAGAAAAACAATTCTATTTACGGTAGCATCAACAAGTATTAACTAGGAATAAACCTAATAAAGAAAGACCTAGTCAACAAAAGCTAAGTCATTGGTAAAAGAAATAGAAGACACAAGAAAATGGAAAGACAGCTCTCTGAAATGATTTGTGACTGGTTTTGATATGGGAGCTCTCCCCTGAAAAGAAGTCATCTGGAAAGATATTCCATGACTGGGGTGGGCTCAGGGGGCAGTGCATGAGGTCAGAGCACCTCTATGAGTGAGATTAATCTAGTTGCATGGACCTTTCAATGCTTTTATATGTGATTATACAAACTGGCTGCTTATGCAATTATGAGATCCAAACCTTTTCCTAAAAATTACAAAATAGACATTACCCCACTGTCATTTGGTTTTTAATGTTGAAGAAAAGAAATAGGAGATTGACTCTCTCTACCTGGATTCTGGGGGTGTTCTCTCTTTATTCTTGAAACTTAATTTTATTCCTCAGGAATCTATCAAAAGGCTTGTCTTTCTTCAGTGACATTACCTTAGAAATGATAACTCATTTTGTTTTCCGTAGTCTATCTATTTCAGTTCAGAAATCTATCTAACATTTACATCTTAATTCTTTTCTATCTGTTTTAGACTCTTTAAAATAATCATTCTTGTATTAGATCATAATAATCATTCTCCGTCCTCTGCATCATTCATGTGGTCAAATCTTCTGTTTCATTTTTCCCCTTCTAATAAATATTTTAATGTATCCAACTGATTCTGTTTCCTTGGAGGAATATTTTATCAACTGCCACTTAACAGTTCATTTTTCATTCTACTCCCATTTCTTCATCTCGACTTCATTTCACATTTGCATTTTGAACACATAGGGTGTTTTTCTGACCAATATTTTGTTTTCTCTTTAATGCCATTATCAATATTATTCCTTTCTTCTTTATCTTGCATGACATTATTCCTCTTTTATATTAGAAGAATCCCTTTCTTTCTGTCCTGCATGAAGAATAGGCTATTCAAAGTCCTGAATAGAGTGGAAGCTGTTTGCGATCTCTTGGTACGCCCATTTGTACATCCAGTGTTTGGTTGATAGAAGTTTAAGTTACTTGCTTATTCATTAGCTGGGCTGCCAGAGAAGGCTTTTGGAGAGGAACTGCAGTTCTTGGGCTGTGCTAGTAGGGTGCATTTTTTTTTTTCCTGTTTTGGATGAGCAGTTTCATGTATCCATTTTCCTGCTGAGTCATCCATACCAGCTCTGTGGTGTGTCTGTTCCCGCCTTTCTTTATCATGTGAACATTTGCTACCATACACCAACACCACCGCCCCACTTCATAGAGAGTCCCCTCCCCACACTTGGCTTTCTCTGATGCACTCATTTTATGTGCTGTTGGGCATTTTGTCATAATTGTTCTGAATGTAGCTGATTTCAGCTGGAAAGGGTCTTTCCAAAGGACATACTGCTTCTTTTCCAAGACTCACTCTTGTTATCAGACCTAGCTCCTATAAATCAGGTGCTTTTGAAAGAATATTTTCTATTGTTTTTCAGGATCTTCCTTATATCTATTTCTACCGTACTTTTGTTTTCTAAAATAATAAACCAGTGTTACAAACATTGGTTTGTAACATTACATAAAGTTCAGGTCACAGAACTATAATTTGCCATCGGTCTACACTGCATCATGATCACCACCAAAAGTCTAGTTTCCATCTATTACCATACCATTGACCCCCCCATCCTACTCTCCAACTCTCTTTCTACACTAGTTTCTTAAGTGGCCTCTGTGTTAATTTTTCTGTTGCTGACAAAAATGAATTATCGTACAGTTCTGGAGGTCAGAAGTCTGACACACATCTCACCAGGCTAAAATCAAGGCATTGTCAGGCCACACTCCTTTCTGTAGCCTAGGGGTAGGAGATATTGCCTTGCCTTTTCCAACTTCTAGAAGCTTCTATGTTCCTTGGTTTGTGGTCTCCTTCCTTTGTCTTCAAATCCAGCCAAGATAAGTCAAGTTCTTCTCACTCTTCACCTTGATCTCTTCTGCTTCCTCTGACACTTTGAAGAACTCTGTGATTATGTTGGGGCCACCAGAATAATCTCACTATGTAAACATTAGCTACAAATTTAATTCCACTTTTTCATGTAATGTATTGTATTATTTCATATAATATAACGTATTCATAGATTCCAGGAAATAGGACATAGACTTCTTTGGGGTGACCATTATTTTACTGGCCACAGTGTCCATATTTTTTCAACTGTGTTCTAGTCACATGGCAACTAGTAATAATTCCTTAACATTTCTTAATATGGTTTTAATGTTCTTTCCTACTTTCTATTACTAACACCACTTTCCCCTCTGTCTTATGTTCAATGGGAAAGTTACCTACATTATGCCCAGGTCACCATTTTACCTGGATGTACAAATAAAATTTTATCAGGGGGAGTCCTATGACTTTCTTGGGAAGATTTTCCCATGATTACATCTACATATTAATTATTAAAGTGGTTGTTATTCAAGTTATATTGTCTCCATTTCCCTTGTTTCACGGCTTTCTCATGTTCTTGCAAGAATTTCTCCCAAAGTTTCATTTTACAGGAATTCCCTTTCTCATCGGCATTTCCAGCACATGATGGCAAGAATAAGTAAAACAACTAAATTTAGTCCATTTCAATCCTCATATTTTAAAAATAAATGGGCTGGGGACTAGATCCAAAGCTGTCTTTTTCTCATCATCAAGTGTACTCAGATGAATTTAGTACACGTCTCCTTTATTGAGCTCTAAAATCTACTTATCAAATGTTTGCACACATGTTTTCCATTAGCCTTAAACTCTTGTGAATATTTGGAAGATATTGGGGCTTTTGATGGTCCCTAAAGAATTTTTTTCTGGTTCATGTTGCATCCATTTAATTGTGTGAAAGCGATGCATTATTCTACTTTACATTGGATTTTATAATGTCAAGGGTTTAAATTTCTATGAACAACTTCCTTGAAATTTGTCTCATGAATTAGGATTCCCATGGGCATCTTGTTTTCTTTCAGTTTTAAATTTTCAGGATCACAGGCTCTGTAGTGTTTAGTTATTCTCCAGGCATGTGCTGTCCAGAGAAACTGGAGATGGTCTTGTTTTTTTGTTTTCATATTTAAAAAAATCCCTCCTTGGCTCATGGTTACACCCAGATCTCTCCCGGTACACTTTAGTACAAATAGCCTGAAGAATAAACTACCTCAAATGGCCCAAAAATAATATATGTAAAACAATATACAAGTCACTCTTTCTTACCAACAAACCGCAGGATTAATTTCTTTGGTTCCCTCCAAATAGCATTTTATTTAGATTGGAGTCATTACCTCGCTTTTGTCTGGCTCCGGAGTCTAAGCTCTGTGTGGATCTACTAATGGTGTAAGCCTTCTGTGCTGACAGGACACCCCATGTGCTAACTTTCCACTTTGGTTCCCCGATATAAAGTCTGCTGATAAACGTTGCTCAGCACTATCAGGCTTATCAGTGGACTTCAGTGAGGAGTGTGGCATTTCAGTGACACCGAGCCAGGGACCAAGCTGTTCAGACATACCATTCATCGCCTCCTTCCTCGGGGCCTGAATTGGCATTCCTCTTTTAATCAGTCCTTATAAGGTCTTGGAACAAAATCAAGGTGTCTGTGGCACCATTGTGAAGCAATATTTGTTTGTTTGTTTGTTTGCATAGAAGAATTGGGGTATAAACCAGAGGTGCGGGGGATGAGAGGATTGACCAGAGACAGAGTGGGGAGCAGAACAGGTGGATCTACTGAAATCCACTGCTGAGGGGAGCAGTGGGCCAGACAGGAGAGGTCTGCTGAGCCATAGGTGGGCCTCCCTGGCCGGGGATCGAACTCGTGCCATAGCAGAGATAGCGCAGAGATTTAACCCCCAGGCCAGCAGGGAGGCCGGGGCAATCGTTGTATCTGGTGGTTGTCAGATGGGTCCTGTATTAATTGCTTTCATAGCAACAGGTTGCTCAGAAAAGGGAAGGAATGAGTAGTGGTCAGAACAGCCATTCCTGGGTGAGGCCTGCACAGACCTGGGGGTTGGGGGTTTCAGAGAAGCCAACTAGAGCAGGGGGTGGCAGCCAAGCAGTAAAAATTTAGAAACATGCCCTGTATGTTTCCATCTTCATACTCTAGATGAACGTGCAGTGGTGGCATCTGTGTGATGGTCAGAGCCCTGAGCAGAAGCCCAGCTTGGGGTGGACAAACCTCACTGTGTTCCTAAACCTGCCAGACGCAGGGTCTCCACCCTGTCCTGATTGGCACATGGTCTGTTTGTGGGGTCCTGCCAGCGCTCTCTGCTGGAGAAGGTCCCCTCAACACCTCACACTAGCAGTTGATGGGATAAAATATGCTTCCTTACTAAGCAGATTGTGAGGGAGTCATGAAGCATCACACTGTGCAAGACTATCGAACACAGTCCTCACCACAGCCCATCGCACCCCCTCCCCACTTGCTCTCCCTCCTCCCCACCCCCTCTGGTAGCCTCAATTCTTTTTTTTTAATTTTTAAAATTTTTTAATTTTAAATTTATTTTTATTTTTTACATCATCATTCATTTTTTTTTATTTTAACGTTTATCATTAAAATTTTTTTAAACAATATTTGCTTCCCCCCACCCACTCAGATTGAGTCCCCATAGAGTTTCCTTCCCCAAGGCACCTGTGCACCATCACCTCAGTCCCCTGTGCGCCTCCCTCCCTCCCTCTGATCCCTCTCCCGCCTCCTCCCCTGCAGGATACTGGCAGCCTCAATTCTACAGTCACATTTCTAGGATTTATTGGTTTGGTTTTTTCTGACCCTTTGTCTTGTTTTTCTACATTCTACACACAAGTGACACCACCGGGTATTTGTCTTCCTCTTTCTCACTTGTTTCCACTTAGCACAATCCCATCCAGTTCTATCCATGGTGTTGAAAAAGGAAGGGAAAAAATGCTCACAGCAAATATTTCAAGTCTGAGGCTACTGGTTTTAAAATCTGTTGGATCAGATTTAGAGTTATATGGAGAATATTTAATCCTGAGATTTGGATTATATCGGATAGAAAAAGATTGAATGTATTTTTAGTAGAATTTAATTCTTATTTTATCATTTCAAGGGTCATCTTAAAGATGAATATGAAAAAACATCATTTCCAATATGTGAAACTATATGAAAAGTTTTACATTTTATAACTTTCAATGGGAAAATGAAAAAGTTAAGCCAATATTATAGAAGAGTTACTCTTTATTTGCATAAGAAGTTGAATTTGAGTGATAAGTTTATTATTATGTGGAGGTTTTGTACTCACAGTTAAATTTATGAAAATTTGATTTTATATCCATATTACTTATTAAGTACTCAGTAGATATATATATTTTTTTCCAGTAGTTTTTCTTTTTTTAATGAATGAATGCCTGTTTTCACTCAATTCACAGTTGCACCACTATTGCCAGGGACAGAACTCAGTGTTCATTTGCCTTTTTTTTTTTTTTAAACATTTGTTTACTTATGCATACAAGAACTGGGGTACAGGCCAGAGGTGTGGCGGGTGAGAGGATTCACCAAAGACAGAGTGGGGGAACAGAACAGGCAGATTGACCGAAATACACTGCTGAGGGGACCAGCGGGTGAGACAGGAGAAGTCTGCTGCGCCATGTGGGTAGCTCCCTGGCCGGGGATCAAACTCATGCTGCAGTAGCTGCGGACGTTTCATAGGTTGTGTCTTAACTCCTTGAGTCACCAGGGAGACCCTCATTTGCCTTTTGACTAAAAGTATCAAGTGGACAGAAATGGAACTCACCAGTATGGGCATGTGTGCTGAGTAGGGATATGAAGTTGTTCTGTCCTCTGGGGTAGCCATGGAAACACATTTAGTGTTGTTTCCGGGGCATAAAAAAATTCCAGAGGTGACTTTTTGAAATTTTGATTAATTTTTTTTTTTTATGGTACAGAGGAAGGAGACAAGAGAAGCTGAGCAGCTTATATAATGGTGAAAACATTAATAACCTCTTATGTGAGTGAAGCCAAGGCTAGAAGCCACTGAATTAGGAATCAGATTATTTGTCCTCTCTGTGTGCTTTTGTAATTAACTTGTGTCTCTTGCTTGCTCTCAGTTTTTTCATGTATAAACTCAAAGGACTGCTCTAAAATTAGTCGTTTCAAGTGGCAGGCCCAGGAGAGATATGGTATCTGGCCAAGGTCATGGCCAAGGTAGGTAGGGTGAAGGGAGGGCGAGGAAGCCTCAGCAGCCGTTCTCATCGTTCTGATCAAATTGCCAGATATTACCTGTGTTTGCAAACTGGTCAGGTTTTTGATTTTTCTTTTGATGGCTTCCCAAAGCAAAAGAAATGTCAATGTAGACTCATCTGGACTGGAGAAACATGGAACCACTTGTTAAAATGGGTGGTGCTAATGCAAACTTTATTTTAATACATATAATGATGTTTGAGAAGTATTATTTAAAGGCGTGCTTTCTCTACAGGATTGCAATTAGTGTTTGCAACATTCTTTGTTCTGGAGGTGTGGTTTTATAGTCGCATGTTATTACCTTCTGTGGTTGGGATGAAATCAGTCATCTGGTCGCTAGTGCTAAGTAGCCCTATAATTGAATGGGTACTGGTGCTGAATAAATGGTCCCTGATGGGGACCCGGTGCACATGCGTTCTGTTCACCACTCATTGGCTAGAGGAAAGGGAATAGTATAATAAGATTTTGTGCTTTTTCCTTTCCCCATTAGCAAAATAGAGCAAACACATGTCAACCATCAATCTCCAGTGGGTTTTCCTGGGAATCAACTCAGACGGGCTCTCGGATGCTCTCCCGGGGCCGACATCATTTATCTGTGTACATCTGAAGGATGGATGCCAGCTCAGGAAAACAGCTTCACCAGTGACCTACAAGTAGTAGAAATGAACATATATTTTTTCCAAAGATTACCTCCTATTTTTGAGTATGGGCGAGGAAGAAAAAGAAAGTATGGCAATATTTACATAAAAGCCTCTATCTGAGTGTTATCAATAGAACAAAATGTGGTGGCATTGCCTCCTGCTTCGGGTGACTAGTTGTGCTGAGGTCTAGAAAATCCCAGCAGGGCCTGATCCATGACAGGGAGACTGACCAGCTATGTTCCCATATGTCATCAGCCACATGAGTCTCCTGAGGCTTCCCTGTAAGCCTGGGAAAACAATTTTTACCTTCTCTGGTGAAAGGTCTGTCTTATTTCAGATTTCAGGAGAATCTAGCACTTGTAAAATCCAAAGCCAATGTTGCATAAAGACCCAACAGGTTTTTTTTTTTTTTTAAGATTTATTTATTCAGGTTTACAAGAACCAGGGTACAGGCCAGATGCACGGGAGGGTGAGAGGATTCACCAGAGACAGAGCGGGGAACAGAACAGACAGATGTACTAAAATACACTGCTGAGGGGAGCAGCGGGCGAGACAGGAGAGGTCTGCCTCACCATGTGGGATTCTCGCTGGCTGGCTGGGATTGAACCTGCGCTGAAGAGGCAGTGGACATCTTCACAGTGCTGTGCTCAACTGCCTGCACCACCAGGGAAGGCCCAACGACTCAACAGTTTTTTGAGAACTAAGTAAATGGTTCATATGATGCATCTACTCTCATCAAATAATCGAAGACTTTCTCATCAGTAAAATGGAGATTGCAAACAAGCCACAATTTTCCAAGGAACCAAGTAGATTTAGTGTTGCCACAATGGATTTCCAGATTACAAAAAGAAGACACTTCTGTACCCTACTGATGTTACTTCACTGTGTGAGGTGTGCAGGCTCCTCTGTGTCTGCTAGAGTATTTATTCCTTTTAATTAATTGTGTGGAAGAAATGAACATACATTTGTCCTAAGTTATAAATTGTCTCATTTAAAAATGCAATAGGTAATAAAGGATTGCCTACAGACTACTGATGGAAATGATTAAAGCTTTCATTGTGAGAATAGAAATTTCCCTTTCCAGAGAGGATCAGATGATTTCTTGACTGTGTTTGACTGGTTATTTTAAGTGTGTTCATTTTCTTCCACATAGATTTTCTCATGTTGCTTAATTTGTTCTCTTTCAGTCCCTTGCGTCATTCTAAGACTTGCTCAAGCCCCAATCCCCATTCCCGCTTACAGGAAAACTTTCTAGCCATGAATGGCCTACGGCATACCCTCTCTCTTCCAGCAGCTCTGTTAAGTATAGAGTTAAGAGTTTCCTGATATTTATTTTTCAGTGGTCATTTTATCTTCTATGTCTTTGGTGGTTCCCGCAGCATCTAGCCTATAAAGCATTTGATTATCAAATGCTTGTTGATCAGTATTTCTAGAATGGATGAATGAACAGTCTCTCAACTATAACAAATGTTTTCTTGAACTTTAATGGACATATTCTGGGAACAATCACAGGCAGTCTACAACAATGGCCATTTGATTAGCAAGTGTCTGTTTTTGCTAAACTTCTGTATTGTTTGAGGATGGATAGGGTGAACAGGAGGAAGACGTGAGTGCAGAACATAGGTTACTGGCAGAGAGAGGGAATGGCAGTCAGCGTGTGGGTGTGGATGGGGGCACTCAAGACCCCATGGCTGGTCTAGATCCACTGCTGACTAATTCTAATTCACTCCAGTAGGTTCATCCCTACAGAACAACTTCTTGATTGATTGTGATATGACATCTCAGGTCCGATCATATATGAGATTATAGAATCTTCAAACAGAGGAAATTTGACCTATTCCATTCCAATTTGGATTCCTTTGAATTCCTTTTAATGCCTAATTGCTCTGGCTAGGATTTCCATTACTCTGTTGAATAGGAGTAGCAACAGGCATCCTAGTCTTGTTCCTGATCTTAGATGACCAGCTTGCAGCCTTTTACCACGAATAAGATAGTGACTCTGGACTTGTCATATATGGCCTTTATCTTGTTGAGGTATGTTCCTTCTACACTCAGTTTATTGAGGGTTTTTTTAATGAAAGGATGTTGAAATTTGTGAAATGCTTTCTCTGCATCTATTGCGATGTTTTTTTTTTTGATGTTTATCTTTCATTCTGTTAACGTTATTGTAAATTAATTGCTTTATGTCCCAGAGAGAAATTCCACTTTATCATGTTACATAATCATTTTAATGTGCTGCTGAAAAATTGGTTTGGTAATATTTTGCTGAGAAATTTTGCATCTACATTCACCAGGTCTATTAGCTTGTATTTATTTATAAGTTTGCAGTCTCTATCACTGTTTTGTTAGAGTTATCTGCTACCCCAAATCTGCACTGAAGAAAACCAGCTGCCTGCTTTAGTGATCACATGGGAATGACTATTGCTGCATTTTCTGCCTCCCACTGGCTGTAATGTTTCTGGATTTATTATCTGCCACAATGTGGTAAAGAAAGAGGCATTTCAGACCCTCTTTAACTTGCCTGTGTTCAGTGTGGACAGTGTGTGGGGAGGGATGAAGCAAAGCAGCTGTGGGTTTAGACCAACAGCTGGAGGCTGTGTGAATTAAGTAGCTTCTTATTTCCTAATCATAGGTGATTCCTTAAAAGGGACCCTCACATCTGGGGAAGGGCCTATCTAGGCATGAGCTTGAAGGCAAAATTTTAAAGGTGGAGTATAGTTTTCAACCCCTCTGACTTTGTCTTCTAAATGAGATAGTACTTGGATTTTTTAAAGGTAGGGAAATGTTCAAAAATCAAATTTTTCTGGTACTGTACCTATTTAGTTGAGCCGTAGCGATTGTGATGTAGAGAGCTGGCAAAACTACAAATAGCAGCAGTTACGGGGGAGGAAATTGATTTGGAAAAGACAGCCCAAGGGGAAGAGGCTCTCCATTCGATCTTGTGGAAGCCTGTTGTCCTTTGTGGGCATGATCCTGGCAGATGCTTCGTATTTCCAGCGTGCCCCATCTCTGTGACTTAGGGGTGCAGTGGGGCTTGTTTGGAGGTTGGATGCTACTCCTATTCAACATAGTAATAGAAATCCTAGCCAGAGCAATTAGGCATCAAAAAGAATTCAAAGGAATCCAAATTGGAAGCTGCTTCCCACTGCCCAAAGTCCATCTTCATCTGTGTGGACTTCTCTCACTGCTGTCTTCTGGAATAGCTCTCTGCTGGGAGCACCATGCATTTTGGGTGACAATGTTTGTTCCTAAGAAACTGGACTTGAAACAAGCTAAGCAAAAGACTCTATACACACTTGGCGTATGATTACTAACAAAAAACGGTAACTGTTGTTGCTAAATGTTGTGTTGTGTGTGCTTAGTCTAAGGGACTTGGTGGGCCAACCTTGAGTGGTAGAAGGTGTGCTTTTGTTGATGAAGGAAACTTGGGTGAGTGCCAGCTCTGTGAAATGGATGGAGTTTGCTTATGCTCTGAAGCCTATAAGCGAAAGCTTTCACACTACATTGTACAAAAATGAAAAATGATCTAAAAAATACATTAAATTAAAAAAGAGTTAAAAATAAATAAATAAATAGATGTTTTGATGTCATTCTCCCTCAAAGAAAATATTTTCCAGGATCTTTACTGGTCAAAAGTGTTATAATCTCTATAATCCTACACCTGAACAAATGCACCATTTTTTTCTATCAGTTTCCTTTATCCTTTCCCATACATACACACATTTTAAAGCTTTATTGATGGCACAGAATTTCTTCAATTGCTTTTTCTTTTCACCAGATTTTTTGCTTTCTCCTTATCTCTAAAGTGACTTGTAGACTGCTTGGCCTTGGTTCGAGCTCTCTCCTGAAAAGTCATCTGACTTCCCACATTTCCCTCCCTTTTTCTCATGGTCTTTTTCACTTGGCAAAGTAAAATATGTATTTCTTATATTTATATGTAGCCTTTTTGTATTGTACTTGGTATTGATAAAGCTAAATTGATGAAGAAAATGGGGTTCCTGGCAAGGACACCCTTGTCTCAGACTCGGTTACCATCAGTGAAGGACAGGTGTAAACATCTGCCCTCTGGTGGTAGTACGCTGCAGCTGCAGGTCGGAAATCCCTGAGTATCTTGGATCCATTAATCCACAAACTGTCTAGGGCCAATTGATTTTCAAAGTTCTCTCATTGTGACAGCGCTTCCTTATGTCAGCTAGGACATGTCTGCTCTCTTCTTTACAAGGGACTTATTTTATAACTCATTTCCTCAGAGTATAGTGTTCTAAATAAGTATTACAAGTATTATAGTCTTCCAGAAACATTTCCTTAAAACCACCAACCACTACCATCCTTATCATCCTGCTATCTGATGATTTATATAGAAATTTCAGGGTGAAGACTGAATTGCTAGATCTTAGCAAAAGAGGACATCAGCGAAATTGAAATTCCATTTTTTCCCCAAACATCTTGAAAGGAGATACACCTTATCTCCTAAGCAAATGTTTTCAGACTTTTTGGCTTTCTAGATACAGCTTTTTTAAAGTAAACGAAATGGTCAAAATGGATTTTCAGATATCATCACTTATTATGCAAATAAAAGAGAATAATAAGGATGAAGAAAATAAAATTAGAGTGAAGAACTCACAAGGAGTTCTGTTTGTAACTGTTTGAGAGGATATGGGAATGACACTCCCTTGTCTCTGTTCGAGAAGCAACGTTGTGTATTAAACTGTGACTATTTTGCTTTTACAAAAGTCTTGGTGTTGATAGTATTAGGGTGAATTGATAGGCACAACTAATAGCTACTAATATGGTATTCTGTGTATTTGTCCACAAAAACTAATTGAAACATTAAGGGTTGACTTAATTCTAGCTGCTCATTTGGCTCATACAAAATGCAGAATTTGAGGCAGTTGACATTGAAAATGATAGGGTGTTGTATAATTTCTAGCTGGATGACACATTCTCCTTCAGTTCCAACCCTAAGGAGGTGCTAGTGTCTGTGTTATTGTCCACAATTTGGAAAGGGATTGATGGTAATAACATCTTTGCAAATTGGTACATCCACCCTCCCAGCGTTTGTGCTATTGACCTTGAATTCAAATAAGTGAGATTAATGTCAAATAAGTTAAAATAGGATTTGAGTGTGTCTCAAGTTCACTCCCCAAATTGGAAAGTCAGGCACATTTTCTAAAAGCTGATTAATGGTTTCTGTCATTTGAATACATTTATTCTAATTATATATATATATATATATTATTGTTAATAAATCTGTTTTATTTGCATTCTGGTGGCAAAAAGAAAATCAGAAAATAACCCATATATATAAAGAGGAAAAGAATCTCCTCTTTTAAAAGTATTTTGACATTATAATTCATTTGAAACGATCCTTGATTTCCTTATTATTCAAGCAGAATTAGCAAAAAAAAAAATTAAAAATTCTGTTTTCTGTATGTGGCTGTGCCAGGCGCTGTTTTCTGTCTTTGCAGGTAATTACCCCGTGAGAAGCTCACATGGCATGCCCATAGGGTAGGGACTATTACTGTCCCTAATTCTATAGATGGAAAAAGCTTCAGGAAGTTTGTCCAAAATAACACAGCAAGTGGCTGAATGAAAGTGTCAGGCCAGGTCACCCATGTGAAGCCAGCCTGTCCCTTCACAAAGCAAAGGTGAAGCTGTCAGCTCTGCACACCACCAGCCATTTGCCCTTCATGGGCCCTGCCTGAAAACCCTCACGGCCCAGACATGGAGAACAGTTTAATTAGCATCATTTGAGATATTTAGAAGGCCTTCTTTACTATGAATGGATTTTACTAGAATGCATTTTAAAGCAAATCAGAGATACGTGCATATTTGACAACATAAGGTCAACATCTTTGCTTTCAGAGAGTCGTCTATCCTGGGTAGTTTGAGCAGCCAGGAATTGATTTAGAGAAGGAATTTCTTTTCTATTTCACTCTAGTTTCAGTCTTTTCAATTCACTGAACTAAAAACAAAAAAGTAAGTCACCATTACAAACCATTTTTCTTGCTAGAAATTAATTGCACTTCTGGAAAGTGATTTCATTGTCTTGGACTTCTGGGTTGTCCTTTTCCTAGTTGCTGCTCTGCCCCAGCTCCCATCCTGATCCAGCCACTCCTGTGAGGGTGAGAGGAAACAAAGCAGCAGAACGCAAGGGCATCGTGGGAGGAGGATTGGGGGTGAGAGAAGGAGCCTCATTGAGCCAGCCCTGAGCTACAGGCCAGGGAGCCTCACTTCTGCACACCCACCTCCACAGCAGGGAGCTGCGGGCTCCTGGGTGAAGGAAAGGCACCTGGGATGGGGGCAGACATGCTTTATGGGGCCATTTGTGCAGTTTCCCGGTGAGGAGGGAGGCAAAGGTCATGTTAGTAATGCAGCTTCTCTTTTTCCAGAACGGAAAGAAGGTTGAAGAATCTACCCACAGAGGTGAGCAAATGATGTTGGCTGGGCGGGTCTAGTGTGCATATGTGACTTATTAAAGTGTGACCCGCCCTGTCCCTTGAAGGGCACCACTGACAAAGTCTCTTGCTGAGCCAGTGTCAAAGGCTTATCACTGTAGCCCAGTCAATGGACATCACTGCCGCTCACACCCCCTAGCCCTTCCTCCGGGGCGGGGATGGCCATTGTGCTCCTACACCTCCCTCTCTCAAAACCCCTGGGCAGACTGTGACCTTGACACCTACCTGGACAGTGGAGCAAGGCAGGGTCCTCCAGACAATTCACCCACTGCGTCTGGTGGTATGGAGAGTTCATAGGAAGCTACCTTGGCCAATTCCACAAAAATGAGAATTGTGGGTGGTTGTTATTTTATTTTTTTCACAAGGGGAATGTAAGCACTGGATTCTTCCAGACTAAGAGGCTGTTTCTGAGGTCAGAGGTAAGGAAGACCATGTCTGCTGAGCTAAGGGCACAGCTCCTTCTGGTGGCCTTTCCCTATCTTACCTGATGTGGGGCTGCGGCCTCTGTTCTCCTTGCCTGAGAGGCCAAGTTCCAGAACCTTGGAGAATCGAGGCCATAGAACTCATCTCCGAGAGCTGGGCCTGTGGCATGGGTGGGCCTTTTATCAGATGCTGGAAGTGGTTCCTGCCTTAATTCTATGGGCCATAGTCAACACTTAGACACCTGCACTCACCTGGCCTGTTTTCATCTCTGTCCTTTAATCTGCGTTACTTCACAATTGATGGCTATCTGAGCCCACTAAGAATGCTGAGTTTGTACTAAATACAAAGTTTAGTACCTAAGCTAGGTGAGGACATTTAAAGTTTGGTTGTTATTCTCTCCTCATTCTGGGTCCTGCATGACCTGGCTGATCTGGTCTAGTGAGGTCTAAAAAGCCTGCTAGAAGCCCACTCGGACAGGCTGAAAAATGGCCTTTCCTGCCTGGTGACACTCTATGGTGAGTGAGCAGGTTAAATAAACTGCACGCATGACTCAGCATTAAGGTGGGTCTTAGGGAGCTAGAGAGGTAGGGCCACCTCACATTTTTAAAACCAGGCAAACTCTTGCCATTGACGACAACAGGGATGAATGAAGCTGGAGGAGATGATGCTACATGAATTAAGTCAGGAAAGAGAGATGATGCCTGGTTTCACTTTTACATGAAACAGAGAGAAACAAAGCCAAAGGCCACCCCCTTCCCTGGAGGAAGGACTAAGGGGTGTGAGTGACAATGGTGTCCATTGATTGGGCTACAGTGATGAGCCTTTGAAACTGGCTCAGCAACAGATCTACCGGAGTGGGAGGGAAAAGCGCAGTAGAGCAAAATGTGGAGGGGACACAGCGCATGTGGTGGGGGACTATGGGTGCCTTGGGGGTGGGTGCAGTGTGGCCACAGATATATGAAGAGGGGGAACCTGCACCTCTGCAGCATTGTCAAGCAATGTCACCTCAATTCAAAAAACTAAACAAGAAATCCAGATTTTTATACCCTGGGTCTGGAGAGAATTAAGAAAGAGGTGAACTTTATTTTCTCTCCTCTGATAATTCTTTCTCTGGCTCTGCCTAAGTCAAGTTAGGAGTGTGTGTGTATGTGTGTGTGAGTCTGAGTGTGTGTCAGACTGTGGTTCCTCTCCCAGTTTCCAAAAACGAAAAATCAGTTACACCTTCACTGTATCACTGATCAAGCCTTTTAAGTTCTTCACTAAGAATGGTTCCACAGGAAGTTCCTGGTATTCAGTTGGCGCGGTTGGTGGACAGTAACTGAGCCAAGATGCTGTGAAATCTGCTGGCTCTGTGTCAGATTACCCAGAGGACCATAAGTACTGCTTCATGCAGACAGTTACAAAATAAAGTTCCAGAGAAACAAAAGCTGTTTCAGGAGGAAAATGGAATTCCAGTGCATCTAAAGGGTGGGGTAGCTGATGCCCTCCTGTATAGGGCCACCATGATTCTAATAGTTGGTGGAGCAGGATATGCCATATATCAACTGGTTATGGCTTCATTTCCCAAGAAGCAAGATTGAGTTCAATTTGTCATCCCAGCAATCAGCCGGTTCAGTGGACCAGTAATCTGATAAATAATCTGAGTTGTTTGGGGATCAATATTTATTGACTTGTACTGCTGTCAACAAAGCAGTCGTTACAAAAAAAAAAAAAAAAAGAATGGTTCCATAAGGCAAGGACAGTGTTGTTTGGTAGAAATGTGTCTGTTTTTCCTCATGTGGATCATGTCTTCTGAACTATCCTCCCCTCTCAGATGTTGTGGTCAGTCTTACTCTTCATTCAGAATTTCCTAAATGGTCATCAGCAGCACTCTAACCCTTTCTAAAGAGAAAATATGCAAATAATTCCTAAGGGAAGATACTGAGCAGAGTATAGGGTCAAGGGGAAATGACTCTGTTTGTGTTGAACTCTCAAGAAGATCTGTTGACTGACCAGAGGTGACCTCTACATGACTCACAACCGAAGCGGACAAGGAAATTCAGTCAAGAGAGCACTTAAACTTAAATCCAGACAAAATGTGATTGCTTTAAAAATGCTGGTCAACTCATAGGAATATTATACAATATTTTAAAAAATTGTTCTCTAAAACCTATATGTCTGCACCTGCCTACTTACTTGTCTCTTTGTTGCTCTGCAATGGAAACCATGTAAACTGACATTTCTCAAAGTGTGTTCCATCTGCAAGTTATTCAGGGCAAAATAGCTCCATAGTAAATAAGTTTGGGGATCACTGTCTGCTTAGTATGTTTTTCTCATTGAGAAACTTTAAGGACTCTCTTCCAAAGAGAATTCTAAGAAGTTCTGTGGTAAACAAGCCTACTAAACTTTATTCAGTCGAAGTTTCCCAAACTTACCTGATTCCTTGTCCTTGTCCAGGATTCCTCCTCTTTTACTGATATGTGTTTTGGATTCTTTTTTTTAACAAATGCAAAAAGATAAACAAATTAGTTTTAATGGTGAGTTAAATTTTACCAAAGTTGACGCACAAGAAAATTAAAATATAATTTGATTGATAATTATGGAATAAAATTTTGAATTCATAAAAATTCTTATAGATCCCTATGTTACATATTTTTGTGATTTGTAGAATTTTTTTTTTAAAAAGATTGATTTATTTTTATACAAGAACTGGGGTGGTGAGAGGATTCACCAGAGATAGAGCGGGGAACAGAACAGGCAGACTGAAGAAATACACTGCTACGGGTAGCAGCAGGCAAGATAGGAGAGGTCTGCTGCACCATGTGGGATTGTCCCCGGGTGGCGGGGATCAAACCCACGCTGCAGAGGCTGCAGACAGCTTCACAGTGCAGCGCTCAACCGCCTGCGCCACCAGGGGAGGCCCAGTTTGTAGAAATCTTTAAGGAACTCATATTTCTTATGCCATCTAGTAAAGTAAGAGATTGTTTTGAAGCATATAAAATGATGGATAATCTCTTTGCTGCAAATTCCTAGAAAAGAGCTTCACCCTGCCCGCCGTTCCTCCCTAGCTAAAGAAAGCTTCAGAACATTTGTTAGAAATGTGTGTGAAGGAATCTTAAATTTGAAAAATTCCAGTAAATCGTATTCCTTCATATACTTAAACAAATCCAACATAAGTAGCTAGTATTAGCCAGGAATGTAAGGGCAGTTTATTTATTAGGATACCTATTTATCCAATTATTTCAAATGGTTAAAATGATAAAATGTGATGATTGAAAATGATTTTGAAAGCCCATGATGAACTGCTTTGCTTCTGTATAAAACTATCTAGGACTGAAAGAATAACTCTTTAACAAGACAATTTAAATTCCCACCTCAAGATGTTAAAATCAATTGCCACCATTTTATTTAATGGTGAAAATCTATAGTCATTCCACTTAACATCAAAAATTGGATAAGGGGCCTCCCCCGGTGGCTCAGCAGTTGAGTGCCACACTGTGAAGCTGTCCACAGCCTCTGCAGTGCCTGTTCAATCCCAGCTGGCCGGCGAGGGTCCCACATGGTGCAGCAGACCTCTCCTGTCTCACTCCCTGCTCCCCTCAGCAGTGTATTTCAGTCAGTCTGCCTGTTCTGTTCCCCACTCTGTCTCTGGTGAATCCTCTCACCCTCCTGCGCATCTGACCTGTACCCCGGTTCTTGCATAAATAAATCTTTTTAAAAAATTGGATAAGAATGGCTGCTATGACCACTAATATTTATATTTAAAACCAATCTATCTACAAAGCAGAAACAGAGAGTCTGCCAATAATATAAAAGCACAAAATGACTTTTTTTGCCAGGTAATATGTTAATTTAGGAAATCATCTAAAAAACTCCAATAGTTCAGATATTGTAGTATAATATAGGCTAGGATAGAATGAATATGGGAAAAATCAGTAGGGTTTTCTATTGCTTCTACTCTGTTAGCTGAAACTAAAAATTTTACCTATCTCAAAACACCAAAAATGAGATGAATCCCACATGAGGAAAAAGTGAAACATTAGCTGAGCAATTTTGTGTAAATGGTGATGAAAACAAACAAAAACATGCTCCGTTCTCTGGGAGTAAATTTATTCAAATAAATGCATCAGTTCTTCCTATTTGAAGTAAAAACTCAAACTGTTTTTTTTTTTCCCAAAGATTTATTTTTTATTTATACAAGAGCTGGGGTACAGGCCAGAGGTGTGGGAGGGTGAGAGATTCACCAGAGACAGAGCAGGGAGCAGAACAGGCAGAAGAACCGAAAGCACTGCTGAGGGGAGCAGCGGGCGTGACAGGAGAGGTCTGTTGGGCCATGTGGGTATCTCCCTGGCCGGCCGGGAATAGAACCTACACTGCAGAGGCTGCGGATGGCCTCACAGCACTGCGCTCAACCCACTGCGCCATCAGGGAGGCCCTCAAACTGTTCTTTTAATTGAAAAAAATCCTCATATTAGTTTAGAAAACTAAAAAAGACGAGGAAAAGTTAAAATGTTTTAAAGAAGTAAAGCAATGGCCAGGAGGATTACTCTGGCAGATAGTAAAACTCAAAAAAAAAAAATACTATGGCCTCAGAAAAGAATGGGTAAGCAAATGAATGGAAAAATATATCTGGTTTTAAAAATTGCATATTGTGGAAGGGTGTTTCAGAAATTTTTATGGTCAACTACTGGATATTAATAGACTCCAATAAGTGAAAGTATTTTATACACATTCTCAATAACTGTGGTACATAGCATAACCTTTATATTTTGCTCACATATGTTGAATCTCAAGAGAGGAATTTAATATGCCACATTCTCACAGTCATTTAAACATGAAACATTTTAAAAAACCAGAACTTTGTTGGAACCATTATTGAAACATTTTTTGGTAAAAGGCTTGCAAAAATGAGTCAGAAGCAGAAAATACTTGCTAAATCAGAAACCCTCCTGGCTTCCTAGCATCTTCAGCAACTTTGTCTCCTGAATCCCTGCTAAGCCCTGCATATCTCAGTGTAAAATACCAGCTTGTCTATGTCTCACAATTTCTGCTCTTGTTGGAACACCAAACTTCTCCTGCTATTTAGATACGCTGGAAGATACTGTTCAGCATCATTTACCATCTAGATCTTATTATTACTAGCTGTGCTTAACATGACATATGTAAATAGCCTTGGAACAGAACCACACAAGAGAGGTTCTTAGCTCATACACATCCAGGAAGCTACACATGCATAGGAATATACACATAGATACACATAGATAGGAATTCCTATGCATATAAAGGAACATATACACATATACATATATACTAACGTGTGTGTATGTATATATGAAGTTTACAACTTGGCTCTGAGGAGGTTAATTCTTTCTAACCAAGAATGTTGGGGAGGGGGGTGTGCTGAGACAGCTACGAGTTTTGGGAACCTCTAGCTGTGTTCATGCCCCTAGTCCTTCTGTGGATTATAATTAATATGAAAGTTTGGTCAAATTATTAATTTCCTCATTTGTCACTATTTTTCTAGTCCATCGCCTTAACCACTCGGCCACGACTACTGTTAGTCACTATTTTTCAAATTTAATTTAGACTATAAAATCATACCAACGACTAAAAGTCAATTTTCTGATTTCCCAGGCAATGTTGGGGTGCTCTTAGTATAAGTGAAAGCATCTTCCCTGTTCCCATTTCCACCCATCACTACCTTGTCCCCGTATAGGTAGCTTTATGACAACTGGGAATACTGGTTTCTCCTCTGGTGTATCATTTATGCTCACTATTGAAATTTAATGCACTCCTGCCTTTTTAGACTCCTTTCCAGTCCTTCCTTCTTCCTTTCATCCCACACCCTGCCCAAATCGTCATAGGATCACTGCTCTGGCTGGGTACATCCTTTGACCCATGGCAGAGCCATTGCTAAGGGGCCCGGCACCCCTTTCTTTCATCCTCTGGGGCTGCCTCAATGTCACACATCATGGGTCAGCAGCCATCTGAATACAGCTTGAAGGTACAGTGGCCTGGGAGCAATTTTTGCATACATCGTGGATTGAAAAGCCACACCATACAGCAGAGTTTACTGCCTCGGCTGCAATTTGGTTATCAAGTCCAATGAGTGTCAAGCAGCTGACTAAATGGTGCTTATTAGCATAACTCGACCTTTCTGCATTTGTACCTTCTCACTCCATCTTTAAAAGATGGAGTTAAGTCAGCAGTTCAACAGGCTGGACACGTGTATTATGCAAAGTTAAAAATTAGTTTCAGCTCCTAAATAGCATGCTTTCTCTGTTCACCTTAAGCAACACATAGTAGCATCAAGGGGCAAAATGTTTAAGCCATTACTGCAAATGGCAAGTGTCAATCTCATCAAGAATTTAATTGTAGACCAGAGATTTCTTTCCTGATGGGATGTTGATTCATCTGAGTTTATCAACTAGAAGGATAGATTTTCGATTATTTGGGTGACAGTACTCTCCTCCAACTGCTTTATACCAAATATGATAAAACATTTCCAAGACTTAAAAATAGGGTAACTTTTGCTTTAAATTATTCTTTCTCCTAGACTATCACAGCATCCAAAAGCCTTTGATTGTAAAAACTATAGGCAGAAGTTAATTATATTCTATTTTAGGTTGTGAAAATGTTTATACATATTGCATTATAAATGAAAGGCAGCTTTTCAGGGCAATTCACTAAAAAAATATAGAGAGTCAATGATTAGATTGGGTGGGCAAGGTGTTCAAGCACTCTGAGTGAAATATAAATTTATAGGAGCTAACCAAAGGAAAAGCTTCCATGGAGTAAGAAGTATGGCAAAGAGGTGGATTTTGCGTTTCTCGTTTATGGTGCTGAGAGGCAGATGCCCTGTTCATTCCTATACCCACATGGATGAGATGTACCTGGGATGGATGGTCTCAAAATATGCTTGCAGAGATAAGAATTCTGACAAGATCAAGAACTGTGGCATTATTAAATCATAAACCACACTCAAGGAGGAGAACACACTCATTTTCATTTTGTAATGCAAGCAGAAAAGAAAAAATTACTCCTGAATCCCGCATATCTATTAATAGAAAAAAGAGTGTGTTTAAAGATATGAAGAAAAAGAAGATAAGATAGAAAAAAGGATCAAAAGAATTTTTAACAAGGTTGGAAATTGATCGACACACATGGGCGTCATCTTTCACACCATTATATTGGTAAAAGGGGAACTCATTAGCAAAACTAATAAATTATATAAAACCTACAGTATGATGGTTTTATTAAAATCTGTATTGTACATTATTTTGCAAAATCTTTTGAGTTTGGTGTACTTATATATTTTTATAAAATAATGAACTTCTGAAAAATAAATCCAAGCAACACGGGCTGCTAAAATGACTATTTCAGACTTACTAGAAAAAAAGAGAAGGCTATAAAATTTATATAGGTTAATATCAGGGAGAAATAATGAATTTTTTTCCATTCATATTTGGGAAGAGAAATTACTTTGTCCATATTGCAGAAGGAAAATGACATTCTGGTTTGACTACTGTTGAATTTCGAAAGAACTAATTTTAAATGGAACAGCATGCAGAAATAGGGCGAACAATGCACTGGTTTTAAGAAATGACAGACATAGATTTAACAATAGGAAAAAGCCCTCAGAGGGAAAAACTGAATTCAGCAATACTGTTACGCAAAAGGACATAATCAAATCAACAGTTTTGCTTTTTACAAGTTATTATTGAGAACATTCATGATGATATAAAGGAAAGGTAAGATATAGAAATTATTAGTACATCTGTTCATATGGATAAATAGTGAGTTTGTTTGATGACAAAAGTAAATATATTCCTACAAATGTGTAGACCTAAATAATGAGTTTTTCATCAACTGTACTAAAATAAAACTGTATAAAAAAACTTGCATGCAAAGCAAATGACACATAGCAAGTTTCTGAACAAAAACCGGCAGTGAATTGGATGGGTTCTTATTTCAAGTTCGTATTTTGTACATTGTCTTCTGGTGTAATCAAAAATACCGCAAATGCCATCTGTCTTCTGAGCTGATATCAGTACTTGCCAGGCAGTGACTGTCACCTCAAGAGTTGGTTCTATTGTGACTGAAGCCAGATTTTCCTAAAAGCCTTGGAGATTACAGTGGAAAGGTGGACTTTGCATGGTTTTCTATTAATTGTGAAGCAATTGTTAGAGACCCGCAGTTCTTGAAAACTTTCTAGACCACCCACCACCTTCTTGAAATTGGCAAAGACACTGCGGTTGGTCCTCTCTGTCTCCATCCGTTCCTGGGAGATAGAGATCACATAAAATAAATCTA
Organism: Talpa europaea; assembly: GCF_964194135.1. Taxonomy (NCBI): domain Eukaryota; kingdom Metazoa; phylum Chordata; class Mammalia; order Eulipotyphla; family Talpidae; genus Talpa; species Talpa europaea. Next base: position 108,289,874 of record NC_140077.1, read on the forward strand.
CCCTTAGAATTACTGAAAAGACTAGTTTTATGTCTTATGGGTATCCACTGAACTCACTTGAATTTTATTCATGTCATGTAAATTAGTGATTCAGATCAATGATAAAAACTAGATAGTAATACACATTAAGACTAAAAAATGATAGGTCACGAGTCTGTAGACATCTTGATGCCCTTCACTGTCTACATTAAAGGCCTTTCATAGTCTTCTTCCTTCCTGGAAAAATTCATTCTTCAGCCATTGATGGAACAGAGCAAAGATGGCATCGGAGGCGTTTGTGAGTTGGGGCAGGTGGCAGTGGCCCAGAGCCCAAGCAGGGTGAAGATGGGTGTCAAAGACCTACCAGGTGAGGGGGGCTTGGGTGGGGAGTCAGCCTCTTCAGGGAAGGAGGAGGCATATTCAGAGGAAGAAAAGCAGCTCAAGCTGGACAAGCAGTGAGCCCAAGGGTAGGGTGACCCAGTAGGCAGTCGGAACAGCGACATTTCAATGAGCAGTGAGCACATCAAGCACTCAAATCCTGGCTTTTAACTATGATTTTCCATGCAAAGGAACCAGGACTCCTTGAAGAAATGACTAATGTCAGGGGAAAGGCAGGGAAAACACTGGACAGGGCATTTTGTGCCAAAAAGCAAGGACACATTGAAAGAATGTCAAAAGGAAACAGAAGTCAGCTAAGTAGGCATCTCTTGCCAAATGTGGGGCAATTTGACCATTAAAATAGGATAGTAATGGATGAGAAGCCATTAAATGAAAATGGAAATCCATTTAGCTATAAATTCATGAATAAATTGAAAATTTGAAGATCAGGGTACTTATATAAGTTTCAAGGTTCTCCTACAAAGTCATTAGTTTCTAAGAAGGGGGAGACAGTGGAGTATCCTTACAGACACCACTTCCCCCAAGAGACCAAGGTCAACATCAGCAGGAATGGGCTGACTAGAAATCACTTGTCATCTAATAGAATTAAGTGAGAAGAACATATTGGCACTTCTGAAATGTTCTTGCTAGAATTGCGCCATCTGACTCTAATCAAGAAGCAACATCAAATGAAGCCAAATGGAGGGACACATGATGAAGTAACTGGTCTGCAATTTTCTAAAGTGTTTGGCTAGTCAAGGAAAGATTGATGAGACTAAGGGATACAGCAACCACATACGTGATTACACACTCAACCTTCAGGTTGTAGAGAATGTTCTTGGGAAAATAGGCAAAACTTGAACAGAATCTGAAAATTAGGTGGTAGCATTATCATAAAGGATCACTGTTAATTTCCTGACCTGAGGGATAGTTGTGATTATATAGAATATTCTTGTTTAGAGGAAATACACACTTAAGCATCCATGGGCAGTAGGCATTAGTTCAGTAACTAACTCCCAAATGGTTAAGAAAACTAAAATGTCAAAAGCTTGCAGCCATTTTTCCCCCTCAGCCCCTGATGAGGGGGTGGAGTTTGGGAGGCCCTGCCTTCTCCTGTTGAGTTGGCTATGAGCACCACCCACTGGCTCATACTCACTGTTCCTCTTACACTATGATCCATGTTTCCCTGAAATCTGTTTTTCAGTCTGAAGTCAGGATTACTGTTCTAAAACAAATCTACCTTCACAGCTCCCCCACTTCAAAACCTCCAGAGACTCCCACTCCCTCAAATAAAATTTAAAATATTTAATATCATTTCTGACATCCTTCACAACTTCTCTCCTGCTTACCTCTTTGGGAGACTGAGGATCATCCACATATTCTACCTCTGTACCCCAACCTTTCCACCCACACCAACCCATAGCCCCCCCCACCAATATACGTAATTACATACTTGTAATTTCTGGAATGTGTAGCTCATCCCGGGAATTTTGCAAATATCTAGTTCTGATTAGAACGATCTTTCCTTACTTCTTTGCTTGGATACATTCTTCTCATCCATTGTGTTTCAGTTTGGATGTTATTTCCCTTAGAAAGTTTTTTGAACTTCCCCTCCAAGACCTCCAGTAATGTGCCCTTGTGGTATAGTACTTACCCTTTGTCATGGGATTCCCTGTTGTCTTGGGTTACTAGGATTTCAGCTTCTCAGGGAGGGGCAGAGTCTCTTTCTCTTCCTAGTTTATTCGTTTGAATAGAGAAGATGCACTCGATGAATGTTTGTTAATGAATGAATGAATGGTTCACTTTAAAAGGGGGGCGGATGATATAATGCTAGCAAAAAAAAAAATTATGGTTAAATCTTAAGTTAAAAAAATGAGCCTATGTTCAGAAAAACCAAATAATTCAAATGCAGCTAAACTGTATCAAAATTGGTGGTCAGGACTTCCTATTTTGCACAATAATATTAGTGATTGTTGCTATAATGGGAGAGACGTGAAGCTGATGAGGATGGAGAGTTGGAAGAGACATTGCTTAGATAATATTTTGCAAATATATTTAGGGGTTTTTTTCCTTACTGTGAGGAATGAAAGTACCTATTCAGAAAATGGGGAAAATAAGTTCTACTTTTTAACAGCATTTACTGAACCGCGATGGAGTAATAATGGAAAAGAAAACAAGAGTTTATTACTCTTACCAGAGCAGATTTAGGGTTTCAACATCCTCCTGTTTTCCCTGCCTACCCAGAGTCCCTTCTGGACCTGACAGCCCTGCGCCAGGGGCTGGCTGCTTACACATGAGTCGCTCTAGCTCACATTTCCCTGAAATCTAATTTCAAGATATGCAATTCACTCATCTTGTGTTCACAATGCACAAAGCACGGCCCTATAAATACTTGCCGAATAAACAATGAGTGAGAGTAGTGGTCTCTTGATCCGGGTCTGGAAGGGTCCTTTCCATGCTGTTCTTTTCTTATCGTACCCTTTCTCTTATGAGATTGCGGGATATTTAGCTGCTTGTCATTATTACCACTCTGTAATTTCACAGTCCTATTACATGGTCGATGGTAGGACAGCATTTTAATGAGAAACTCTTAGATTCAGGCTCAATTCTGTCTGCTTGGGCAGAAGCACAAGTATCAGAAAGACGTTGCCTCATATTGGTTCTGTTACTTATGAAATTGAAGCCAATTAACTTCCTTGCTTTTTCTTTTATCACTAAACCTGCCATTTTCTGCTTTCTCCTGAAGTTCACAAAACCTACTGCCCACCCAGGGTCCTTGCCTGTTTTCCTTCCTATCCCACTGACTGCTCATGACAGCGAAATTGCCTAAGACTGAAAGAAGCTCAGCTCCCAGGTCTGCTGGCCCAGAGCAGGTGGCAGCCCCTGGCACACCTCCACAGATGCAAGGTCACCCCCACTCTGGTGATGCTTTTCCTCATAACCCGGGGGCACATGGAACCCAGCTGAGGAGCCAGAGGTTGGGCCAGCACTTTTCCAGCGGGAACACTGGCTCTGGTCTTCCGCACGGATGTAATTTTCAGCCTTTCTAAATGAGTCAAGTACGTTTGCGGGAAGAAGGCCACCATGTTACTTGATTCAGTTCCCAGCATCATAAACTTCTGATAAGGGAGTGCCTAGCGGAGAGTAAGCCTGTAATTGACCTTAATTCATTAACTAAAAGTGGTTTATTTATTTATTTTTTTGCCTAAGGAAATGTCGTCTCAGGAGATTGTCTTGAAAAGTAGAAGCTCAAACTACACAAATGTGTCAAAGAGGCAAACAGCCACATAGAGACGTTCCTGGCCCCAACAGTGAGCTGATGGCACTGTTTACCTCACTGACTATTTCCTGTTTGGTTCCACAGGCTCATGGCACACCTGATGCTCCACCAGGCCATCCAGGCCTGACTCACTCTACCTAACTCACCTGCCCTCTGGTCTTGTCACATCTTCCTGGAGCTGAGCCACCGGAGGGGAGGTAAATGTCCAAGTTTTAATTCTTTTTCTGCTCATATTCATGCTTTACGTATTTCTTTTGCCCTTCCTGCATCTTAAGCACTGTTACAGAGGCTAGAGAGATGCAGTGAACTCTAAATTTCAGTGCGTGACCACGGAGGGACTCTGAAGACAGGTGATTAATAATGAGGTAGAGAAAATGCCAGGTAGAGAGAGTGCCACATAGTTAGTGTATGTAAAAAGGGGATCTGATGACAATGACAGAGGGTTTGGGGGGGAGGCTGGGGAGGCTGCCTGAGCAGAGGACTTCAGCTCACGCTAATGAAAGGTGTCGGGGGAGGCAGCCACACAGAGAGTGGGGGTTCCCCACACTGACAGGAAGGCACTGAGGACCTGAGAGGCAGGAATATAAAGGGAGACGAATTGGAGGCCTAAGAGGGAAGGGGTTGAAGAAAGGCCTTATAAAGCAGGAAGAGAACTTGTCTTGATTCTTAGGCTCTGAAGACCCGGAGGCCTGGCTGCCGGGGGAGGCTGGAGCAGAGGGAAGAAGAGGGGCAGCCAGGGGACCAGTGTGCAAGAGGGTGGTTGGCCACAGGGATGGCGATAACAAGCCAGCCCGGGACACATTTTAGCAGCGATCGGAACAGCTCTTTTTTTTAATTATTTTTTTGTAATTTTATATATTTTTTGCATCATTTTTCACTTTTGCACAATGTATGCATTTTCATCTTGGTTATAGTCGCCGTACAATTCCCACCCCCTTTGTTCTGATCCTACTCCCTCCTCCACCCCCCACCCCGTAGTGTGTCTCTGGTTTATAGTTGCTTGTTGATTTTGATTTTTACTTTATTAGAATTAGTCTTTTTCCTGGTCCCTTATTTAGGTTTTCTAGATTCCTGCTGTGAGTGAGACCATCCAATATTTTTCTTTTTCTTTGTGGCTTATTTCGCTGAGCATGATCCCTTCCAGCACCATCCATGTTGCTGCAAATTGCATGTGTTTATATTTTTTGAATGCTGAGTAATAGTCCATGGTATATATGTACCACATCTTCTTGATCCAGTCATCTATTTTTGGGCATTTGGACAGCTCGTAATCAAGGTGGGGCATGGATGGAATGGAGGGAGCAGAATAAATCCAGAGCGGCCTCTAGACTTTCGCTTCCTTTCCCACCTCTCGCCATTGTCTGTGGCCTTGAGAACCTGGGAAGGATTCTGCCCACGAGTAAACAGGCATCTGACGTTCCAGGAAATAAGTACAAGAAGGTCTTCAAGACCAGGGGCCTGGGAGCCAGTTTTTTTCATATTTCCCTCTAGACTGGGAGAGGATGTGATTATTTCTAGTCCTTGAAGTTCATTTTAGGAAAACACTTTTGGTTAACATAGAAATCACTACAAGCAATTACTAAGAACCTCTTTATGAAAGTTATGTTGTATGGCAAACTTCTCATGTTTCATCTTAAAACAGACTAAATTCACTCTGTGTCCTCAGCTCTTGCTATTAAGGAAAGAAATATGATGAACCTTTGTTTGGGGGGTTAAGCACTCCTATGGTTACAGTGTGGTGGTAGAAAATGTTCTCTCCAGCACGTTATTAGTTATTCCATTTCTTGATAAAACAGACATTTAAGAACCGGGCAGTCTGGAGTGCAGTGGGGTGGGGAACCCAAACTCTGTGAAATGCTTAACCTTTTAACATAGTTCAACAAAGTTTAGATTTCTGGCAAAACGCCTAGACTTTGTAAGATTGTGCATGGTTGCAAAATCCGACAAGACCCTAGTGCTTAAATTATTCTGGCTCAAAAACCGAGACAGTGTGAGGAGAGCAGGGAAAAAGAACACACCCTGGGCTCTCCAGCTGGGTTCAGGGCACAGACTAAGTCATTTCGGAAAAGGATGTTTTGGGGTGGGGGTGCGGTGTCACTGATTACAAACTATATCTCCTGCAGCACATCAAATGTGCTGTTAAAAAGCCAAATTATCTCTAAAGGGAAGGTAAATTCTGCATTCAAGGTAAAGGACCTTAAGAGCACATGACAAACCAAATACATCACAGATAAGCAAGGATTGTTGATTTCACAGAATCACAGGGACTGTCCTCACAGAGAGGCACAGCAGAGACCAGTTAGATGTCACATTTCAAGCATTTAGTCCGGAAAGAGTTGTCTCTTTCCAGAAATGCACATACAGGTTGGCTGCGAGTATCAGCAGCAGCTTCTTAGAGCCAAAGAAAATGGGGAATGTATAACTCGTCATCATAACTCGAATGTCATTACTCACTGCCTTTGTTTGGTGCGTGTGGACATATGGGTTGAGTTGAATTCCCTGGGAGTTTCAAGAAAATTGTTCACAACCTATGGGTCATTTGAAAATATGAAAATATACAATAGCATTTTTAAAACAATTACAGGTGAATGCAGTATGGTGTCTCCCACGTAAGGTCCTAAAAGCTCTAATTCTGAAAGGTGGAGAGCAGAGACAAGGGACTGAGATTAAGAAGCATCTGCACGTTACACAGATTTCTATAGCATAGTATTTCTACTGTTTTAAAGCCTGCAATAGATTTATATATATATTGTGAAGTTCTAGAAGGGGGCAGAGGAGTCAGTTTTTCAAATATGTTTGATCACAAAACACTCCCTATTTTCTGCCACAACCCTCTGTGTTGTTTGTTTGTTTGTTTTTGGTGTCGTATATCATCATACTTGTGTTCTGAGGCACACACACTAGTAAATACTAGTTTAATACAACTAATTTAATAGAATATCTGCAAAGTGGACCTGTGTTCACATGTGGGTCTAAAAACAATGGAATAGGACTCAACTAAGAAAAAAAACAAATGAAGTAATAAATCACAATAATTGCATTTGGCAATAAATAGGTTCTAAGAGATAAAATGCTTTTACCTACAGAAAAATACAACCACATTGACTTAAATAAATAAAGTAAACTGATGATTTTTAAAAAATTTATTTCGGCACCTTAAAATGTTAGATCCAAGATTATGGCATTTCTCTTGGCTGTTCTCTCATACTTGCAATGTAGCTGCTGTGGCTCTGACTGTCACATCTGCATCCAAGGCAGGAAAAAATAAGAGAAAGAGAAAGGGCTTGGGAAAGGCTGTTCTTTTAATCCAGAAGATAAAATATTTTCAGCAACTCCACAGCATGGTGGTGAATATATCCAGTTAGGTAGAACTCTGTCATGTAGCAAAGAACTATAAATGAGATTAAATTGGAATTTTATGTTGATCAACTACACATTTTTGGTGACTTTAAGTAGTAACAAGACAGAAGTAAGAAAAGGAGTTTGGAATAATTTATGTGTATTTTCACCATAGAAATATGAAGGTGGAATGTGTTGTTGTAGATTAATCCTTCAGGCAAAACTTTTGAAGTGTCTGTGCCCTTCATTTCCTTTTAAAGATTTATTTATTTATGCACACAAGAACTGGGGTACAGGCCAGAGGTGTGGGGGAGTGAGATGATTCACCAGAGAGAAGGGGGAACAGAACAGGCAGACTGACGAAATACACTGCTGAGGGGAGCAGCGGGCGAGACTGGAGAGGTCTGCTGTACTATGTGGGGAGCTCCCAGGTTGGCTGGGAATCAAACTCGTGCTGCAGAGGCTGAGAATAGCTCTTCAGTGCTGTGCTTAAACCTTTGTGCCACCAGGGAGGCCCAGTGTCTGTGCCCTTAAAAAAAAAAAAAAAAAGATGTACTATCCTACCTTCTTTGGCTGTCTTAGGAAAAATGTACTCTCTTCAAAAAATACACACACACAGGTTTAAAGCAGGATCAGCCACAGACTGTCCCTCGATCCCTGGAAACTCTGGCTAGTGGCTTGTCATCAGATCCAGGTCAGTCACTTGCCAGAGGACAGAATGTTCTGGGGCCTTTCCTCAGGTTACTAGCAGACTTTATTTTTTTACTAGATTGAATCTTTCAAGACCTAATCCAGCCCATCGCTTAAAACATGAAAGTATTTAGAGACCGCTAAAATAATTGCCACGGTTTTTACTCTCAGGGATCCTAATGCGGGTACATATGCACTAGGAAACAAAGTGGTTCCGTTTGCTTGTGAAAGATCCTCTGGTAGCAACAGTGCAACACTGTTGTCCGCAGAATGGAATTTATTAAGAGGAACGCCCAGGAGGAATCCCACAGAAGGGCCTCTGACTTTTCATCTGTGAACTACCAAAAAGGAACTTTTGCAGTCAAACGATGTCTTCTAAACTGGCAATTACGTGGGCCTCTAATTCATGGTATAACCACGGCCCCCTGGCGTTCCCCTGACACAGAAACTCCAAGCGCGTGCATTCTCCTGGCATGTTTGTTTTTTCATTAAAAAAGTAATTTAATCCTCATTACTTTGAAAAACAGAGAAAAATACTACTCTGAAGCCAAGACTCCTAAACATGACCGTGAACCTTTCCTTCTTTTAAAATGTATTTCTCCAAACATGTAATTAACCTTGCAGCATTCTCCCACACCATCCTTTCTGCCCCCCACCCGCGGGCTGGGCTGTAAACATTGTGTTGATGGTGCAGCCTAGTGTCCTACTGCTGTGCGAGTAACTGGGCTGTTTCCAGTTTTTTCTCCAAGTGTTTTGAACCTGCATTATCCTTCTCTGTGTGGCAGTAGTTCTTGCCCATCGACACAAAAACTATTGTTAATATATTGAATTCTTCAATATATTGTATTGATGACCTTCTAACATACGTGCAAAAAGTCTTGGGGGTGATAAGAGTCCCAAACTGTGGGAGTATGTGAGGAAAGTTATACATATGGATGTTCAGATGGATTATAGGTGCTCTGTGCGGGAGGTGAGTGACAGACGGCAGAGACTGGAAATGAACTCAGCTTGCAGCCATGTAGGATGTGGTTTAGAGAGGTGGGGACGGATGGGCTGGGGGACATTCTAGTCAGCGGAGGGGGGAATTCACTGAGTGTGTGTAGGGAGCGGTTAGTTACATTTATGCCTGGTCAGCAGAGTGGAATTTATTTTAACCTCAATTTTTTGCATTTCCCGAAGATAATGGCTTGGCACCTTTACATGCCGAAAATGATCTCAGTTTTCTTTACCTGTGTGTGTGACTTGATCAGGAAATGGATAGTTCATGGTGATTAGACACAGGGTCTCCTTTGTCCTAGTGTGAGCTGCTTTTCCCAGGCTCATCTCTTTGCTGTAATATTTTGCAAAATCTGAAAAAAGAAAGGTTCCTTTCAAAAAGAAATGCAGACTTGGCCTTATCAGAATTTTTGTATTGATTATATTTTGGGTCAAAATTGGAGTTATTATTTAATCTGAAAATATCTGCATTTTTCTTTGTGAGAACAGTATTGAAATGTATGTGCAAGCTGGAGAAGGTTTATAATCACAAGGCTTGGCGAGGCCTTGTGCAGATCTTACATTGTCCACCCAATATTTTTCAAATACCACATCTTATTTAGGGGTTACGTTTTCCAATTCAGTGAAACCTTCACCTTTAAGACCACATGAAAATCATATAACACCAGATCCCCCTCCTTAAGCACATTGCCTGAGTCTCTAATGTTTTTTGAGGACACAGCTTGAGAAAATGTGTCTGTTCATTTTACAGATGGGAAGATCCAGTTAGTCCCAGAAAATCTAGGACTGTTTAGAAGATGTCATGATTTGAATTTTATTATGGAGGTGGATATAGTCAGGATTCAGCATCTTGGCTGACTCTAAGACTTTAAACCAGAGATGAATGCATTGCTCTGATTCAGAGTCACTGGTCTTGGTCCTCCCTTGTCCCTTCTCCAAGAGAAAAAACTAGGCTATCTTTTCTAAGCATAGGAAGCTGGGACAAGGTGAAGGGCATCCTCAAATGGTCATCAGATCCTTTCCTTTCAGTTCCTCTGGACCCCCTTGTCTGGGCCTCCTCCTCACAGGACCCCTAGAAAGCTGGGACGCCCCTGATATCATGTCAGCTGGTTCAGTAAGGCACCAGGTTCAAGGGCACCAAGAAAGATGGCGACCCAGGGCGGCCATTCTCCTCTTGGAAGAAAGCATAGGATTAAAAAACAACTTGTTTTACTTTCTGAAAAATTGCTTCTTCTCAATTCCAAGCCTTGAAATCCTTCTAGTGAGTTGGTTCTATTACCCGTGGCTATTTACAAGAAAAACCTCCACATGAACTGACTGAGAGACTTTCTGATTCAATATTTCCACAGTTATCCAATATGCTTTGATGCTTCATGAAAAAGATGTTGCCTTGATAGGCTCACCTTTCCATCATGCCAATCCCTTTTGATTAAATCTACCCATGGGACACATGGCCACGCTTGTAAGGTGGCTGACCTACAGTGGTGTACCTTGCACAGACCACAATTGGCGAACTAAGAATCAAACGTGGCACACATATTTGTTTTGTGTGGTGTGGGTGTGGTGTTTTCAACATTCAGAATTAGTTGCCAAAACATAAAAAAATAAGAGCTTTCCCATAAAAATCCAGCTACCGTTGAAAAATCAAACAATTGGGCAATACTGTTTCCAAAGTCTTCCAGATTGCTGGCGGGGGTAAACTTGGACCTGAATTGTGTGACACTTGCCCCTGTAGATGGCATGCACATTCCTCCTGCCCTGCCCTGCCGTGTAGCCCAACGCTATATTGGGGTGCAATATTCCTCTGTTATGCGCATCTCTGTTAAAAGCAAGACAAGAAATATTGACATGGAGTGCCCGTGTTCCTTACATAGAGCTGGACTGATGAATGTAAGTGATTTCATCGGCCCTTTGGGTCTTTGAGTTTGCTGCCCCTGAACAGCTTGTGAGTAGAGGATGCTGTGATCTGCTGATTCTAAGCTGCACATCTTTTCTCCATGTTAGCTCCTTGAAATTGAGAGACATTGTAGCATTGCTGTCAGTGACCAGTTGTCATGGTGAAGTGGCCACTGCCCAAAACGTGGTCATACCTAGTCATGTTGCCGTGTCGTTAGAGCTTATGTGCTGTGTTGGAAAGGTACAAGGGGAGTGTAATTGCTGTGCCTAACATTTTAACAAGAAGCTTTTAATTCAGCCTTGACTTGAAAAGTGACTGTATATCCAGGAAATAGTAGCTGGTCACAGACTTGCTAAAAGTGAAACAAATGTCTTTTGTCAGACAAGTGACTGTCATTCCTTCTTTTCTTGGAAAGAGCCAGGAAGTGTGATGCAGGGAACTTAATGAGGGAAAATCCTACAGGTCTAAGAGGATTTCTTATATTTTATTACTGAGATAAGTGTAAAAGAATTCTTACAATCTGAGCAATTCAATAGAAAGCAAGAGAAAATGCCAAAAAATTTGGAAAAAATATATTTCTGGAAGAAGTCTGCATGGTCCACCCAGACTTCAAGCCCTATGATTGTTCAAGTGTTGTATCTTGGCTGGATAGGAAGTGTTTATTCTTTTTCTTATTGATGCATAATGCAGAGAATCTCACAATCAATGATGTCTTTGAGTCAATGAAATATGTAAAAGAAGGCCAGAGAACAGGAAGGATTTAACATTTTCTGTGCTAGATATTGACGTGGTGCATTTAGCTATTGGCTGCCCGTACCAGCTGTCTGCCTCTTTCAAAACTGCTTCCTCACTCTTTCTGACTACTGGGTGAAAGTAAAATGTGGGCAAAATAGATAAACAGTCAGGAAACAGTAAAATGTTGTTTAATATCCTTAAATAGAACCTAAAATGTATGCTCGGTCATATTGAGTGACACAACAACCCAAGTTGCCTCTAAAACTTTAGAGGCAACACCAGAAAATTATCTTTCAAACATCAGAAGATTATCTTTCCAAACATTTGTTGGCATAAAAAAGCCTTTTTACACTACGTGATTTGCATATCAAAGACATCTTTACAAACACATCACCCAAAGCAGTGATAGTGAAGGCAAAGATAAACAGCTGGGACTACATCAAATTAAAGAGCTTCTGCACAGCAAAAGAGACAATAACAAAAACAAAGAGAAACCCCACCAACTGGGAGAACATTTTTGCACCCAACACTAATGATAAAGGACTGATCACAAAAATCTGCAAAGAGCTGATGAGACTCAACAACAACAAAGAAAATAACCCAGTCAAAAAATGGGCAGAAGAGCTAAAAAGAAACTTCTCTGAAGAGGAAATGCAAATGGCCAACAGGCATATGAAAAAATGTTCAACATCACTTGTCATCAGGGAAATGCAAATCAAAACTACCATCTTACACCAGTGAGAATGGCACATATTAAAAAAACTAGCAACAACAAATGTTGGCGAGGGTGTGGAGAAAAAGGAACTCTTCTGCACTGTTGGTGGGAGTGCAAACTGGTCCAACCACTATGGAGAGCTTGTGGAGATTTCTGGACCTACTAAAGATAGAGCTTCCATATGATCCAGCAATTCCACTCCTAGGTATTTACCCAAAGGACACAGAAACATCAATTCCAAAGAACACCTCCACCCCTATGTTTATAGCAGCACTGTTTACAATAGCTAAGCTTTGGAAACAACCCAAATGCCCAAAAATAGATGACTGGATCAAGAAGATGTGGTCCATATACACCATGGAATATTACTCAGCATTCAAAAAAGATAAACACATGCCATTTGCAGCAACATGGATGGCGCTGGAAGGGATCATGCTCAGCGAAATAAGCCAAAAAGAAAAAGAAAAATACCGGATGGTCTCACTCATAGCAGGAATCTAGAAAACCTAAATAAGGGATCAGGAAAATGAATAACTATAAGAAAGTGAAAATCAAAATCAACAAACAACTATGAACCAGAGACACTTTTTGGGGGGTGGGGGCCGGGAGGGGAGGGATTGGGGTCAGAATGGGGCATGTGCAGTTGTATGGGGGAATATAAAAATAAAATTTATTATTTAAAAAAAAAAGCCTTTTTAAAAATTGCATTATATTTTCTTGAAGTAACATTAGTTTACAACACTGTATATGATTCAGGTTCACACCTCTTCACATGCATATCACCACAACCACCACCTATACCCATAATCCTTCACCACAGTCTACTGGGCCTCCTTCTTTCCCTACGCTCCCCCTCTGAGGCCTCAATCCTACAGTCTGATTTCTAGGGTTTGTTTTGTTTTCATTTTTGCCTATTGCTTTGTTCATATGGAGTCACATATGAGTGAAATCATCTCGTATTTGTTTTTCTCCTTCTGACTTATCTCACTAGCATCATCCTCTTCAGTTCCATCATGTTTTCACAAACAGCAAGATTCTATCCTTTCTTATAGCTGAGTTGTGTATCTGAACCATATCATTATCTACTCATCTGTTGGCCACTATGTTGTTTCTATAAATTGGCTATTGGAAATAGTGCTTCAATGAACATGGTGTTCATAAGTCCCTTCAAATTAGTGTTTTTGTATTCTTCAGGCTGATACCTGGGAGTAGAATTGCTGGCTCATATGGTAAATCTAGTTTTAATATTTGGAGACACCTCCAGACTTTTCCGTAGAGGCTGGAGTACATTCTCTCCAGCAGTGTACGAGGTTTCCATATTTCCCACACCCTTGCCAGCATTTGTTGTTTCTGATCTTTTTAATATGGGTCATCCTCACTGGTGCCAGGTGGTATCACACTGTAGTTTTGATTTGCATTTTCCTTGCAATAAATGAGGATGAGCATTTTTCATGTGCGTGTTGGCCATTTGTATGTCTTCTTTGGAGAAGTGCCTACTTAGCTCTTCTGTCCATTTTTTGATTGGGTTTTGTTTTCTTTTTGGTGAGTTATATGAGTGCTTTTTAGTTCTTGGGTATTAGCCTAAAAGTTATACTGTTAACTCTTACAATTTCATCAGAAGCCACAATGGACGAGCCAGTCCACTGCCTCACAGGCACCAGAGCCTGGTGCTTAGGACAGTGACACATCCATTCCCTGTCATGTGTTATTACTTACAGTCTGTGTCATGGGACAAATGTTTGTTATTAACAGAAGTTTCATGGGCAAGTTTTATCATCCGTTTTCTGGTCCACTCCAATTTAACAACAATTTTATATTTTGCCTGCAGGCTAGAAAGCTGAGTTTATGCCAAAGACATTTCTATTTGAGCTGTCATGGCCCCAAATGAACATTTTGTTTTTAAAAGAAACTGGAAAAATGCATGCAAGAAGGAAAATGTAATTTTCTTTTTTTGACATTTTCTGAAATAATTAATTTCAACCAACAAAAAGCTAGCTGTTTCGTCCAGTTGTCTTTCCAGAAAGTGACTTTGGTTTGATTGGACATGATTTGTCTTTACTTTGGAAAGATCAGTCTCATTAACATACACATTTCAGGGGGCGGAAGGTGATCTTTTCTCTCTGTTCAAAGACTCTGTAAATGGCTTCCACGATGTACATCACTTGGGTATTTTCTGTTTCTCACATTTTTAAATTGTGATGAGAACCAAATGACTTGATAATTGGAAATGGCTCCATCATACTCCTTTTTTGGTAAAATCCTTGATTTTCTAGACTTAAAACATTTTTAAAACAAAATGAAAAAGACCTTTCATAAAAATTAAAAAACATACTCCTCTCTTTGAAGGAAAATAAGGGCTCAGGGTGAAAGCACACTTTGCTTAACGGTTTTATGTTTTCACTTTTAAACTGCTGAATGATGTTGCCTTTGGGCTGACATTTTTCATACCTTTTACAATTTTCTAAGAGTGAGTTATTGGTAATTGAGTTTTGAAAGTGTCAATTGCAACATATTTGAAAGCCAATTGAAAATAGCCACCGTTCATTGCTAGAAATTTTACAATGGAATAGAATTACAGCTGGAAGTTGTCAGAAGGTTAGTGGGGGTGGAACGCATCAACATATTTTAATGTTTTAAATGCAGGGCTTTTCCAGCACTCCAGGGCAATAAGAAAGAGTTAAACAGATGGATATTAGTTTACAGAGTCTGATACCACGTAGGTGCTTAATAAGTATTTGTTGAATAGACGCTATAGCATGTGTGTACACATGTCTATACATCAGCTCTGTCTTTTGATAAAATTCAAAATTAGCACGTCCTACTAATGAAATATTTACCATTACTCAGCAGATGAATTTAATAGTGATGGACATAGTAACAATGACAATTTTTATTGTAAGTAATTATTATTAGTACTCAAGTTCCCTTTCCTTTTCAGTTCTCTGTTATCTCCTACTCAAGTAGTACAACCAAGACCTCAGTCAATTACAGGGACATGAGAAGTCTTTAGCGACGTCTCCATGCCCAAGCTATCAAGTCACAAAGAGCTGCATCTTCATCCTCTGAGAGAACAATAATAAAGAAGGAATGCTTAGCCCAAAATAAAACTAATAGATGGCCCTGATAACATAGCTCCGAAGGCAGTATAAACAGAGGAGCTGCATTTAAACCTGTCTGAGACTCTTTGGACCCCACGCCCTTGAGGATGCTAAAGCTTCTCCAGGTTTTGGCAATAACTAGATTTTGCTCAGAGGATCAGCCCTCCTCAGCCAGCTAATGCTACCAGGGAAGCTCTCAACCCCAGCCCCTGGTCTCGGTGTGGTCTTTTGATCCTCTTTTTAGTGTTTTTTGTCCCTCCCATTTTTGCTACCAATTGACTGTATGTTTACACAATTGTAATGTGGGTCTCCCCCGACACGAATAATCATATTTTAATTATATGTGATTGGCTTGAGTTGTAAGTGAAATCTCTCCACTCAGGTATAAGTTGGCAATTGAGGTCCAAATAGTATATTACGCTGGATATATTTTGCTTTATTCATTTGACCATTGGTTTCAGCAAACTGTTGAAGGAATCTGTGGACCAAAAGTAATTGAAATACTGAAACCCAGAATTAATTCTACTGAAATAACTTAAGAAAAGGAAATAAATCATATAGCCTGTGTTCTTCATGTTCTACTTGGTAGAATGTTGAACTGATAGGTCAGTGATTTGTCCTTCCAAGACAGTGTTGGAGGGGTAAATTGGAGACAAGTAGAAATGAAGGAACATGTTGACTTGACTTGAATCTGGAAAGGGAGTTATGAGTTGGGTGTCTAGGGCTCTGCCAAGTACAGTTCTACAGTAAAACATCATTGAATTATTTTCTGGGAAAATGCAAATTTGAACATTAAAGGGAAATTGCAAAAGCTATTAACTCTAACACATTTCTACAGTTACATGTATGAGGAGGGAAGGGAGATAATGCGAGTTCTATATTCTGACTTTATTGGTTGATTTGTTGTTGGGTTGTTCATTTATTGAGCATCTGGTTAGCCTGACACTGTGCTAGCTTCTAGGGAAACTATAAAGATAAATAAGATAATTTCTTTAATTGAGTACATTGTTTGGGCACAGAGAAAGATAATTTCTTTAGAATGTGAATGTTTTCTTATATGGCATTGTTAAAAATTTAAACAGTTCTATTTCTACTAAATTTCTTATCACTGGAAATAATTGGATTAACTAGCTTTCCTTTTCCCTGTGATTTCCCAGACTGTTAATATTCCCTGTCATACCAAGCCCCAAATGTAAACTCCCTGAGGAGGGTAACACTTTGAGATGGCAAAATTGTGAAATGTCTCCAAGAAATGGCCTAGGGAGGGAGAAGGTTCTCCTGGCCCAACCTACTTCTCCTAGATGGCCCTAGATATTTCATATCACTCAAAAGCTCTACATTACAGGATAATTGAATTAACAAGCACTAATTATGCCTCCTAGTGACTCATTGAGCCCACTTTCCCTCAGAAAGGAGAAGTTTTGCTAAAGTTGGGCATGGGATAAATAAGAGACACAATATAGAAGGTTGGATCACCATGGGCAAAGCAGAGAGAGGTGGGTGTCTCTGCAGCAGCATGAATGCCAGAGGGAAACCCACCAGTGATCTGAGGAAACCCTGATCCCTCCCCTCTACCAGAGTGAGGTTCAGGGAGCTGCCCTCTGGTGTTTCTGTCCTCTGGAGAGTCCACCTCATCTGTGGCCACTCTAAAGTCAAACTGACCTCCATAATGTTGCTCCCACATTAGAGTTGGCCTCAAATGTGGACACCTAAATTATGATAAATCTTCATAGCACAACTAACTGCAAGCAGGAACATTTGAATAAAATTTTAGTAACCACTTACAGATATCTGAGGGAAGATAGAAACAAGAACATAGTTCTAAGTGATCTGGATTGTAAAGAGTCACTTATGGAGACATCATCAGCAGGATAATGTAGAAGGCTCCTGAATTCAGGCAAAGGATATGAATAGACATGTATAGAAGGCATATCAATGGTCGACAGGGCACAGGAAAAGGTGCTCAACATCATGAATCCACAGGAAATTGCAAATCAAACCAATCAAACCACTGTGCACTATCACCTCACACCTGTTTGAATGGCCATTTTCAAAAAGGCAAGAAATGAAAGTGTCGGCAAGGATGTGGAGAAAATGGCACCTTTGCTCACTGTTGGTGGAACGTGGTCTGGCACAGACACTAGGGGAGCATATATGATCTAGCAATTCTCTTTTCTGGGTATATATCCAAAGAAAATGATTCATAATTTTAAATGATTCATAATGATTCAAATTCATAACTGTATCCCCATGTTCACTGTATCATTCAGAATAGCCAAGATATGGAAACAACCTGAATCTGTATGAATGGATGAATAAATAAAGAAAATACATACATATAGAGTGGAATATTATTTAGGCATGAAAAGGAAGGAAATCCTGCCATCTGCAACATCATGGATCGACCGAAGGGCATTTTTAAGTGAAATAAGCCAGAGAGAGAAAGTCAAATGCAGCACGATACCACTTACATGTGGTATCTGAAAAAATAAAAAAGGTTTAAGTCATAGTTGAATCCATAGAAATAGATTGATTGCTAGGACCTGGTGGAGTGGAGGAATTGGGAAAGGTTGGTAAAAAGACAAACTTTCTGCTATAAATTAAGATCTGAGGATCTAATGCATGACTGTAGTTGCCAGTACTGCATTATGCAATTGTAATTTGCTAAGAGAGTAGAACATGTGTCCTTACCACCCCCAGAAGGGTAAATATGTGAGTGTCAATGTGTTAATTGACTCCATGGAGTTACACAGTATTCTTGTTTATCAAATCATCACATTGTACACTTTAACTATATCATAATTTTATTTGTTAATTATATTTCAATAAATCTAGAGGGGAAAGGAATAACCTTTTCTCTTCAAGTTGTGGCCCAGCAGCTCCAGTCCAGCTGCATGTGGCGGAGGTTCTCCTTCCTCCTTTGTCTGGGGAGGGGAGTCTCTGAACGTTCAGGCCCATCTAGGCTCACTAAGGCCCTGACCACAAAAGGAAGCCTCCAGAGATGGGAGTTATCACTGCTGTGGACTGGAACCTTCTTGACAGTGGAGTCACATCTGTTTATGCAGCACCCACCCTCTGCCAGATGCTGGGGGTGCATCAGGAAACCAAAGAGACAAAACCAAACAAAACACTGTCATCGAGTCATGAACAGACAATAATGGAACACTGTCTGGAAGTAGGGGGAGGTTGAAATAAGAGCCATGGAGAAAAATGGAGCAGGTTAAGGGAGACTGGAATGCCTGCAGGGTCCCCGCGTTCTGGATGGGAGGCCTCATAGACAAGGCGATATTGGAGAAGAGACATGAAAATGACATGGGGTGGTGGTGGGCCCAGAGTCTCCAGGCTGGCTCTCCTGTTTTTGTTTTTGGTGTGGCAAGAATTTAATGTTGAGTTCAGAGTTACACAGAAAAGCAAGAGATTTATTGATAAAGAAGAGGCAGGACAGGAAATCTCTGAGCAGAGGAGTGTTGAGTGTGGAGCCACTGAGGAGCCAAAAGGCAGAAGTTTTGATGGGTACAGTGGGCAAGGAGTGGGGGTGTTTGGCTGTTGGGTGTCTTTTCATTGTCTTTTTTGTTGATCGGTTGGGTGCCTGTGGTGTATCTTAGGTTACTGAGGTGGAATTTTTCATGTTACTTGGCCTGCTTTCTTGAAAGTAGCTTTGGTCCTTTGCTTTAGCACTGTGTTACTGTGTTGGTGTTTTAAATATTTTATTTTTAATTGGGTTGGAGGGACCACCCTAACTCCCTGGTTATTACCTGGTCTTGTTGTTGGAGGGTGGGGACGGCCTCCTGGTCCCACTGATTGTTCCTATTCAGATTGATGAATGGGCTTGGGGGCTTGAGGCATCTTGTTCCTTACCAACTGCCTGTACCTGTTTCCTAATCTCATTCAAAGGAGTTTGAAGAGAACTAATCCAGAGGAAGAACCACGCCTAGTCTAGGAGTTGGTAGCAGGCCCAGTTGATAGGGGGATGGCGCAGAGGCCTGGGCAGGTGGAGGTGAGGTCTCCCCTGCAGGTGTCACAGAGGGAAGCAGAGCAGGGTGATGGGTGTCTTAGATGCCATCATGAGCTGTGGCTTTTCTTGAGAGAATATTTTCCCTGGAGGGTCTTGAGCAGAGGAGCAGCAAGCTTTGAACTTAAACCTTATCAGAACTATCTAGGAGGTTGTCCTGAAGACAGACTACAGAGAGACAAGGTGAGAGCTGAGGCTGCTGGGGAGGGTGTTGCCATCTTTGGTCAAGAGGTGATGGTGGCTCCTACCTTGGGGTCATGGTACATGTGATGGAAAGAAGCAACAGGATATGGTGGGGGGGTAGGGTGAGAAAAGAGGCAAACCAACCCTTTTGGGGAGCATTTGGAAACTCCAAGTAGTCATCAACTGATAGTGGGGCAAAGGGAATGAGGATGTTGGGGAGCCAGGATGTGTGGTATTTTGGGACAGAGGCACTGAACTGGAGATGCCTTTAGCTGTCACACGGAAATGCTGAGTGCATGCTGGACGTGTGATCTTGAAGGATTCAGAACAAGCCACTGCAAGATACACCCCT
Source organism: Talpa europaea (assembly GCF_964194135.1). Taxonomy (NCBI): domain Eukaryota; kingdom Metazoa; phylum Chordata; class Mammalia; order Eulipotyphla; family Talpidae; genus Talpa; species Talpa europaea. Next base: position 108,309,528 of record NC_140077.1, read on the forward strand.
CTGGCACATTGACTATTTTGAGTTGAAGTTGGAAAAACAGCAAACTCAAGAAAAATACTGTGACCTTCCTTTTTCTTAAAAGCAGGCCATAAAATTCCTATATAAAAGATGTTCGCCCTGACAGCAGAAGGAAAGTAACATTCTTATCATCAAGGACAAGAGGCTGACACCAAGAGAATTCTTCTACACAAACAAACCTTGTTAAAATCATGCTTATCTTCCTTTCGACTCCCCACACAGTTGAACCACTTTTCCATAATTGCCTCTCTGTTCAATTTCATAACAAAAACAAATAGGTTTCCCCATTTGTTTGGGTCCTTCATGCCTATGAAGGTCCCTGAATGATGCCAAACTGGCATTAAGTACATTTGTATGCTTTTCTCCTGTTGATCTTTCTGATGTCAATTTAATTCCATCTCAGACAAAAGAATCTGAAGAGGTTAAAGGAAAGGTTTGCCTCTGCCCTATTCCCCCACCCCTCCTCAAGTCTCTAGTCTGGGTTAAGGTTCAGGCTGAGGAATGTGGCCAGAGGTGTAGTAAACAGTCAATAAATATTCATTGAATGAAAGAATGAATGAATTTAAGGTTTATCTTCCAAGGTCCAATTTTCTGTCTGAGGACTTTTCTCTCTGTCAAATAATTACCACCGAGCTATCTTCTCTCTTTAGTGGAGATATCAGGCTGTTTGACATCATAAGACTGCATTGTCACAATGCAGCAGGGTGAGCCTAATATAAGTATGAAAATACACATTTATATTTGTCTATAAATTGATTGGGTATGTGGTTGGATGGGCAACTGTAATAAATTTCACAAGGTGACTGAAGAAATGGATATTTGGGTGGAACCAAGGAAAGTGACTTGGGGGAGTTTTAAACACGCAGGGCACACTTCTAGAATTTATTTGAATTGCCTTGGAGCTGATGGAGAGACTTAGGAGCCAGTCTTATGAAATCAAAACCTCCAGGAGGACCTGTAAATTACAGTTTGACCTGAAAATGTCCTCAGTAATTCAGAGAGGGCAAGAGAGGGCAGAGGTGAACATTCAGATTTTAGCTCCTATGACCTAAAATTTCCTTCTTTTCCTGTTTGTTGCATTTATTTTTCTAGAAAAGTTGTCCCTGTAAGAAGAATTAGCTCTTAGAAGAATTAGCCTCAATAAATTGTGGTCATACTATAACACATCTTTATTTTTTTTAAATGAAACATCCTTATCCAGTAAGAAATTGTGTAGATCTTTCATACAAAATACGTTTCTACTAAAGTAATTAAAATAGCATGAAAGAAACACTGATTTGGTGGAGAACCTTTCTAAATAGTCTAGCCAGTTTGTTTATAAGTGTGGTTTTCTACGGACATGCTTGGAATTCTTTGCAAATAAATATTTGCATGATATTTTTGTACAATGATTAATTTCTCCTGGGGTAAATGAGATTTTTAGCAATATTCTGTGCTTAGAATCTTTTAGTGGATATTATGAATTTATGGAGATATTTATATTAAATGAAAATTGGTACATTGAGAAAGTTATTTTGGTGAACCTAATTTAAAATGTGGGCCATATTCAAACTGTGGAATATGCTGTTTTAAATAATTCACAATAGAGGTAGAGAAAGACAAAAATAAATCTGGACAATAGTGGTTTAGCTGACTATTTTAAGAAATCAATCTCACTAGTGGCTAAGGCACTCTCTTTATGAGATCATAATTTTAGAGCATATGCAAATATTGATTTTTTTACCTCTATCTGGGGTTGACTATATATGTGTGGAACATCTTCAAGAAGATACTTTATCTTTTTCTCCAAAGAAATGCAAAATTAGTTGTGGGACAAGTCCACTTGCACACAAAACATTTTTTCATGAGAAGGCAATTAAAAAAATTTGCTTCAGAACCAACCTCTGTTTTTTTTTATATGCCAAAATATCTTTATTATTTGAAACAATATATTTATGTATTTATAGTATTTTTATTTTCACTCAGAAGTTTTAAAATCTGTATAAGTCACATGTAGCAGTTTTCTCTGTGGCCTCCTCCTTCTTCTATGAAGATGTTTGCACAGTGTAGGATTTCTCTCCACGGGTGTGGTCACTGTAGCTCTCCAAGGCACCTGCAGTCTCCACCATGGTCCACTGTGCTCTCCCTATTGTGCACAGAACCTCTTTGTTTTACTTCTACCCTCTTGTGCTTTTTGTTTTCATCAAAATAATCATCAAATTTTGCTTGCTCTGATGCTTCCTATTATTTTGCTAAGCAGGCACTCTATTTGTGTATTTTGGGAAAGATACATTTATTTGCTTTCTTGGGAAAGGACTAGAATATATTACTTGACCTTCGCAACAAGAATATTTTCAGGTTTGCTACATGTTGACCTGAGTGAGGACAATAAGCAACTGAGACACCGAGCAGGTATCAGCATTCTAATTACCGAAGTGCAGTAGTTGGTACAACTAATTCAGCTAGTGGAAGACTACACTGGAAACTTAAATCATTTTAAATGTTTGTGATTGTCGATTTAACCTACACAGTTTTTAGTTCCTAAAATATCTGAATTAGTAGATGTGATCTGGTATCTTCGATAGGAAGATGGTGTTGCCACACACATGCACCTCTATATCCTAAATTAATGTCTTCACTCTGGCAGAATTTAGTGGAACCTGAACAATAATAATATTATAAACCTTGTCCTAACTTTAAGGATGAGCTCAAGGGACTATATTTTAAAATTTTTTTATTGAGGTAACATTAGTTTATAACATTATACAGGCTTTAGGTCCACAGCCTGATATGTTAACAGCTGTGTATAGGGCATTATGTTTGCTACCCTTTTACTTGGTCTACTTACCCCTCTTTTCTCTTCCCTTCTGGTAGTCACTATTTTGTTTTGATTGTCTAAGAGCTTGTTTTTGATTTGTTTGTTCACTTGTTCTGCTGATCTTCCACATGTGAGTGGAATCATGCAGTGTTGGTCTTTCTCTTAGCATAATACGTTGGTATTTCACTTAGCATAATACGCTCTAGGTCCATTCATGTTGCAAATGGCACGATTTCATCTTTTTTATGGCTGAGTGGCATTTCATTGTACATTTACCACACCTTCTTTATCTACCCCTGTGTTGATGAGCACTTGAGTTATTTGCAGCTGGTGGCTTTTGTGAATAATGCTGCAGTGAACATGGAACATGGCTTCAGGCCAGTTTGGCATTGAATATCCTCATGGGCTCCCTAGCTCTGGGCTCATGGTAACAGAGTGAGAGTTCTGACACTTCCAATCTCTCACTTAGCATTTTTTTCCCCCAATACCTCTTTCCAGGTAATTCTTTTCTCAACTTAAAATTAAGAAAAACTCCCAAGAGAAAGAGAAAATTATACCCCCCCCATCTGTGATTCCTTCTTTGTTCTACTTCCAGTAAAGCACACACAAAAAATAAACAAACAAACAAAACAAGACACCACTTTAGTGTACTAGAAATAAAAATCTAAAGTAAAAAGAATGAATCTAGAGACACTTCTGAAACACCATACTACCTGCAAACTCCTTATCGTTGAAGTGTGTTGACAAAGGGAGGTCTCAGCCACAGCTCCCTATTTCTATCTTATGTCGCATCACATAATGGTTCTGAGTAGTGTGTTTAAGTGGAACATTTAATAAAGGCATTCAAAGCGAGGGGGTTTGCTTATTTGCTTGATGGTAGTTTACATGTGTCTTTGGTGTTCTGGGCATGGTTACCCAAGTCTATTTTATTTTATTATTTTTTAAAGATTTATTTATTTATGCATACAAGAACTGGGGTACAGGCCAGATGTGTTGGAGGTGAGAGGATTCACCAGAGACAGAGTGGGGAACAGAACAGACAGACTGACTGAATACACTGCTGAGGGGAGCAGAGGGTGAGACAGGAGAGGTCTGCTGTGCCATGTGGGTCAGCTCCCTGGCTGGAGGTCAAACTCATGCTGTAGAGGCTGCAAACAACTTCTTAGTGCCGAGTCTTAACTCCTTGTACCACCAGGAAGGCCCCAGAGTTGTATTTTAGAATCTGATTCTTTTTAGACTATGAAATAATGATGTTATTTGCCAGATTACATGGTGTCAGTAGAGGAGTTGCCTCCATAACCAGATCTGGAAACTAGAGGAGGGAGAAAGCAGAAAGGAGAAAGCAAAGGCGTCACGGTGTTTTGATTGTGGGTTCAAGGAAGGAAAAATCCACAATCAAGGTGTGATTCAGGTTGCTGAGGAGTCAGCAGGCCACTGGCCAGGTAGCTGACTTCTTTACAGAGCGAGAACTTGGTAGGAGCTAAGGGTTGTAGACTCGCTGTCTTATCTCCTCTCCGGAAAGCCTCCGGCTCGGAGCTTAGTGGTCTTGGCAAGGAAGACTCAGGAAGCTTAAGAGTTTATAGCTTTGCTGGGCTGTTGCTGTACTGATTTGGAAGATAAATAACCCCAAAACTCTCTACCACCTTTCAACCTAAATAAGGATTACAGTTCTGTGCATGGCGGATAGTCTGAAGCCAAAAATGAGAGTAGGAACACAGCCACTACGGCGAGAGATAAGTGTCAGCCTGCTTAGACAACAGAAGATCTGGAGAAACTGAATCCCAGGCAGGAATGCCACCCCAGGAGCTTGAGGGCAAATTCCTAGTCTGTGGATTGAGAGAGTATAATCGATTCCCTTGGCTCATGCAATGACCTGACAAATGATCTTAAAACATGAAAGACACAATTGTGTTGAATTTAATATTTTTATCACCTATTACTTGGTTAACTAAAGGGTTGGCATAACTGAAATTTTAAAAGGAATGTGTCCAGAATAAAGAGAACATTTCTGCAGAGACACAGCCTGCCGTGGCAGAATGAGCCTGGCTTTGGGGACCAAAAATGTGGGTTGAAATCTAAAGTCTGCACCCTGCTTCGTGTCTGACCTGACGCCAATTTCCTACCCTCTCTGAACCATGGTCTTCTCCACATGTGGTTAACAACCTACAGATGGTTTTGTGGTGGATGAAATGAGACACTCTCCGGATACCTGGGCTCAGGACAGACACATGATAAACAACAGCTCCTTATGCCACGGTTTAAGGATCTGGGACATAATCTGAATCCTGAAATTCTGAAATGATTTCTTTTTTCTCTTTAGAGATAGAATGGGGTGTAGGATGTGGATAAGTACAAACTAACGGATATGGAATCCCTGACTAGAGAATTATCTTTTTAAAAAAAGAAAACATTGAAGTCCTGATTTTAAAAATAAAGTTCAGGGCCTCCCCTGGTGGCGCAGCGGTTGAGCATTGGGCTGCTCGAGGCTGCCCACAGCCTCTGCAGCGCCGGTTCGTTCCCCAGCCGCCGGCGAGGGTTCCACAAACAAATAAATAAATAAAAATAAAAATAAAGTTCAGAAATGAATTCCCTGCCAACACTTGTTAGCTCGCTCTGTTTCAGTGTATCCATCTCTAAAATGGGAATATTATTACTTACATGGAAGAAGAATTTGAAACAGAGTATAGAAGAATAATTTCATTGCTTTGCAGAGCTACAAAAGTCACACTGTAGACATCTTAACTCTTCCCTTATTTATCTGCACCCCTTGAGGGGCTGAGAAATATTCCAATAGAAAGGCCAGACTTTCTCGTATGATAGAATAGAGGGATGAGGTTTATTTCAAGTGGTAAATCAGTGACACCCAGTGGCTGCTAATTTTATATTGACCTGTTTTCATTTTTCAATTTAAGTTTGAGGGGTTCTATCCTAGAGCAAATTAAGAAGGTGGTGAGAACGTGGACATCAGGGATACTTTGAGAACTTTCCCAGGACATGGCAACAACCTAAGAGCCGGACCCAAAATAGAGAGAGCTTGGGAAGGTGGGGACAGCAGTTCTGGAAATTTCCCACCAGCACTGGGCATGTCACTAAGCATGTGCTCAGTCTTCCTGTCACTTGGATTTCCCAAGAGGCATTCCCATCCCTGAAGTGGATGTCATCTGCCCAAATTGCAGCTAAATTTGTGTCTGTAACAGACAGTCGGGAACATTCCCTTCAACCATGAGTATAACTTAACTGGAGGTTTAACACAAAGCACCCCCAAAGCACCTATATGACATAATAATGGCAGTGAAGTTAAAGGTCTGGGGGTTCCTTTCTTGGATAAAAGACAGTAAATATTGCATTCTAAAATTGTTAGCTAACAACTTAGATGGCAAAGATTAGTATTTTTCCCTCATACAAGCAAGTAGAGTGAGTGTGAAGGACGTGTCTACACCCAAACCAGCTTGTCCATTCTGCTGGTAGATGAACTTGGCACTTATCTTGGGCACATGGAGCCTCTTGAAGTCTTTATTTTCTCATCTGTTCAAGGAGGGTAACAACGACCTGCTCATGGGTCATCATGAGGCGTTAATGAAATGACGCACCTAGAATGACGGCCTGGAAATTGCAGTCATCCTAGTCTGGTGCTCAGCTGTGCAAGTTCTCTGCTGGCCTCACAACACGGTGACTTCTTAGAAAGCCCATCTCAGACTAGCGGCACTTCTCAGGTGTCTGTGGTCTGTCGACTCTTTCAAGTAATGGCGGGATGGACACAGCCACTGCCATGTTTACAATAAGGGAGAGGACCATGTGCCACACAGGACTGATGTTATCAGGCACTTTGCCTTTCTTGGATGAAAGACTGTAAATATTGCATTATAAAATTGTTAGCTAACCTTAGATTGCCGAGATTAGTGTTTTTCCCTCATACAACACGGAGAAAGTTATAATAGCACAGAGATACATGTAAAGCAGGACAATTAAGTAAACCCAATTCATGAAGGATTCCATAGAGGCTTCGCTCAAACAGAAGACTCTAGTTCTTGCTGGCCGCTCCTTTTAATTTCCTGATAGCTATTTTCAACAAATGGATTATTAAGCTTTGTAAATAGATATGTGGTCATAGATGGAATGTATAACACCTTTCTTTTTATTTTTAGCATTTGCTAAATTTGTGGCATGGTTGAGATGCCAGGCCTGGAGGCCAGGTGGACTTGAATTTCAACCCTGGCTTCTCCACTCACTAGTTTACCTCTTGGTGTAGATTCTGTAAGCTTCAGTTCCACGGTCTGTGGCCCAAGGGTGGTCACGCCCACCACCTCACAGTACAGGGAGGCGGGGAGCGCAAGAGCAAAAGCGCACTCTTGGGAAATAGCAGCTGGCAAGTAGTTCACGCTCAATATGGCGGGGAAGATGTGGACTGATAGGCCTGCTGGTTCTTCCATAACTCAAGCCCTTTTTATACAGCAAGTATTATTCATGCTTTACGATCTTAAAATGAAATTTTAGAGCCAATAGAAGCTCGCTACTGTATTTTGAAAAGATAGGTCCATGCTTTAACTGAACTATAAAGGAGAGACAGAGGAGTTGGATGCGAGATGGAATAACATGCATCCAGTCTTACGCCCGGGGACAACTACACCCCGACGCCTGCGCCCCCCATGATCTCGGGGTCCACGGAGCCATGAAGACCAGTTAGAAGTGTGGCTCGGGTGTCACCCGTTGTGCCTCTTTGGGCGACATTTTCAAACTATGGGAGCTTCTTGGTGATACATCAAGCAAGGCAGAGAGGGATCCTCCTTCATTTCGGCGTTCATTGCCTTACTAGAAACTTTGCATTGGTTCCTATAAAGCTATGGTTCACATTTAAACCAGGCAGAAACACTTTGTTAGAGTTATTACTTTTTCGTTTAAAACAATGATTTCATGCAATCCCTCTCGGAGGGGTTTTCTTATTGCGGTCTCTCAAGAAAGGGGTGATGGTGGACGACAGATGGAGGGCAGGGTATTCTGGGGGTCGGGCTTGACTGGGCACTCAGGATGTGCGCAGAGAGCGGCCGTATGGATGTTGGAAGGAGCTCATTGGGCGCCGTCTGTGGAATCCCTCCTGTGGCCTCTCCTTGTGGCTTGAACTCTTCCGAGCCTGGTGCCTGGGTCAGGTGGTGGGAATATTCCAGGAGATTTGGTCTGCATCTGAGCCACAGAAGTCGAGTGTCACTTTTACTCAGAATCTAGGCCAGTCCAGATGAAAGGACAGAGGAATTATATTTCACATTAACTTAAATATAATTGAATTATCTGCTGCTTTTTATAAGGAGTTAGACTTAGCCTAGAAAATTAAAGATTGGTGTTTCCCCCACACATATCGTGGCTACGATGATCTTTTGTTTGCAGAGTGTCTCTTCCATGGCAGGACATTGATCATCCTTGTCCCCTCCACTAAATACCAATGAACCCCTCCCCCATTTTCATGACCACAAAAAATAACCCCACAACTTTGCCTGCAGGTGGGGCTAGCTTCATGACAAACCAGCGGCCTAGTGAGGCTGGACGTCAAAGCTGATCTTTTGAGCGTCTTCGTGAGCCACGGTTGTGAAAGTCTAACAGTGAAAGCGAGACTGGCATTTCGAACAACCCAGGTTCTTTAGACTCCAGGATGCAGGACTGGCTGGCCAGTTTGGGAAGTCTTTCCCCCACCAGGAGGTTGTTGGAAGGAGGAGGAGTCAGGGCTGGCTGAGATGTCTTTCTGCTTAGTTAGGTTCTGAGGGACCCGGGGTGCAGGCTCAAGGGCAAGAGTCACTTGCTCACTCTGCAGCTCTGCAGGGCCCAGACCCATTGGGCAGTGGGGTTGGGTGGATTCTGCAAGGTTGAGCAGGAGGGCCAGACTTTCCCAGATCTTTGCCTTAGTTTGTGTAGGCTCTGTAACAAAAATACTATGAACTGAATGTCTTATTAACAGCAATTATTAATTTCTCACCGTTCTGGGAAGTCTAAGGTAATGGTGCTGGCAGATCCAGTGTCTGACGCTGGCCACGTCCTCATGAGTAAGATATCTTTGTTCAGATGTAAGATACTTTTGAGTAAGGTGCCTTTGTTCAGATGGAGCTGGAAATGTGTTCAATGAAAAGAACAAAAAGCAGGTCATTTGGCAGTGACCCAGACCTCCCTAGCCTTCCGGAGGGCTCCTTCCAATGTATTAGACAAACCAGCTATTTGAAATGCAGTGTTGCACCCTCTGCCTCTTAAAGACCTGGGCACTGTCTGCTCCAAATATGGCCTTGTAACATGCAGAGATCAAGAAATTAAGGGAGAGGGTCATCTTATTACACTTAAGAAAGATTGTGATCTATTTAAGATCACTTAGACCCAAAGCAAATATTTAATTAAATGAACTGATAGTGATTAGTAGGCCTTTTCTTTGATGCCTTTTCCTTCCTTCCTGAGCACTTGTGGCTAACGCCCATGGACACGTGTACATACCTGTGTGGACACGTGTGCATACCTGTGTGGATACAAAGCCCCTCTCACTTGGCTGACATGGGAGGCAGCTCCTTCCTGGGCCGGAAGGCTTCCAACAAGCGAGGGCTCAGGGGAGGGAGGCTCCAGTCGGAAATACCTGGGGAAAACATGTCAGGGGTGGGAAGGGCTGTGGGGTTATGGGTTATGGGTTTGGGTTATGGGCTTGCAAGGGGGTTATGGGCTCATGCAGACTCAGCAAGTAGAGGGGCCCAGGGCTCCTGCGTTGTGAAGGTTGTGTCACTGATGGCCTGAGAGACTCCAGCGTTAAATTTCACCCTTGAACCACCTACATACATGCATAAACAGCAGTGAGCTTATAATTTCTAGAAAGTCAAAAGAAATACAACTCTGCTGTCAACTGACCATGACTTAAGGTTCTAGGACGAGGAGCTGACATGAGGTTCAGTGTGTCTGGTGACAGTAATCTGTTTAGCGAATTTCTTTCCATAATAGATCTCTTCTCTGCCGAAATTTGTTTACCTTCCTTCCTGAGATGGTTCATTTCCTTCAACTGAGCGTTTTTTTTAGGAGATATTCTGACTTTTAATATCTCCTGTAACCACTAGATGGCAACATTGTTCTTTCATGTCACTGCTGTGACTGCAATAAACACAATGGATTTGTTCACTGAATTTAAAAAAAAATTAAAAAGCAAAGAACAGTAATTTAAATGCATCTCTCTGTACCACCGGAGTAAGGTAGAGCATATCTAATTATAAGTTTGTGATTTCCTTATCTAGAATGTGTACTAAACAACATTTTGTTTCTGGTTCCTTAGAGAACAGACTTGCCTGGTACTTAAGACACAGTGTGACTCGGTTTCTCTGGCCTTTATGGCTGCAAGAGCTGCCCATATGTTGGATGATTTTCTATTTAAATCACTCAACACCTTTCTTGATTTTGCAACAGCCAGGAGCAGTGGTTTCCAAACTAAGAGGCATAATATTAAATAAATACATAGACGATTCCAGGACTTTTCCCCCAAGATCCTGAAGTAAAGCATGGCTGTCTGGGTTTGTAAAAGCACCCCCACCACTGATAATGCCTCCTGGTTATCAATAAGTTTGGGATCAGACCCAGTATCCTGAACTTCCAGAGCAACAGAATTCTCAAAATAAAAGAATTTTAAATAAATTTTAAATTAATTTAACTTAATTTAAAACACATACACATGTTTAAGGGAAAAAAGTCTTAACTACAGATCTCAATTTACAAAAAAGTTGAAATCCCTGTAAAAATCCTTGTAATTCAAATATTTGCTCACCCTGCATGTCTAAAACAAAGGTTGTCTCCCAGTATATGGGATGAGATAGATAACTTGATAATAGTCTTGCTGTTTCTCTGTATCTCTTATAAATGGGAAACTTTCAAGCTGAGGAGTGGTGAGTTTCTATAGAAATAATTCCAGGTCTCCCCGAAGGATCTTATTCTATTTTTATTCCATTACATTTTAGCATGTATATCTTTAAAAATCATTAATGATCACATTTGACATCTTGAGGGTCCTATAGCTAAAAAACTGAAAAACTGGTTTTCTTTGTCATTTGTCCCTTTTTCTCCCCCTTTCTCTCCTCCTGCATCTGTTACTGTTTCTCTTGGTGGAGCTGACTCTCTCCGTGTCTTTTTTTTTCCTGTCATTATTTGCTCTGGGTCATTATTTACTCTTCGATTTAATGTGATAGCTTTCAACTAATTAACCACTGTTCAAATATTATTTGCCTTGACCTGTTTGAATAAACTGACTTCATGAGTCTTTTTCTTTATTGAACATTATCTTTTCCTTTTTGTGGTTAAAAATATCACGGCCATTAGCATAGCATCACCCGTTCCTGGTGGGAGCTGGTGACAATGGAAACAGATCGGTAGTTTCTTCAATACGTTCAGGTTGTAGGTGCTTTTAACACACTATATAAAATTACATTTTCATAGAAAGGAGCCCCACTGTGCATTAACTTGATTCTCCAGTGTAAGAGAATCAAATTGGCAGCTCATAGAACTATACCCAGGTGAATTTTTGTTGCTACAAGGCAAGATTTGGGGAAACTTACTGCTTTGTTAAATTCCTGTATCTTGTTTCTGTGGTTCATTAAGAAATCCTTGAATTGAAAAACATAAGATTCCTACAAATTTTTCTTCATCATAAAAGCCATTTCTAAAATCCATTTTTTAAAGACAGTTGCAAAACTACCACAAAATGGAACAGTCTATTAAAATATGCATCTGCCTGGGGTCAGATCACACCCTTTAGGGCAGCTGCTTGTTTTTCTTGTTATAACTGGTGTCCACAACCACCACGCCCTGCATTCCAGCAATGGTCCTTGGCGTTGGAACATTCAGTTTTGGAAGTTTTAATTTAGAGGCAGAGTCTCTGAAGCTGAGCTCACCAGAGGCTCCCACCAGGCTGGGCCAGCAGAGGGACCCGCTGCCCCGCTCCCGGGAGCTGGCCAGGGATAAACATCTAGGTGTCCAAGCAAACATTAACTGCCCTGGAATTTTATTCCCTGTTTCTTTCCTTTAAAAAATGCAAAAGAATTATCTGCAGGAAAGCAGTCAGGTGCAGATCAAATCAGAAAATTGAAGCAGTGCTCCCTGGTGGGAGAAGCATCCCTGCCTCTCCCCTCCTGAAAAGTTGTCAGCAAGTTTGATTAGCAGCAATCACTGACACTACAAATCAACCCAGTTTAAATTTTTAAAAGACACTTGAGGTATGTTCACAACACTTCGTGCCTGTGCAACCTAAAAAATTAAAATAAAATAAATTTTAAAGGGAGGGGTGGCGCTCTAAATTTAGAAGATGCCAGATCTTAAGCACCAGAGAACCCTGTCCTGGTTTCCAAATGTTTACTTCTCTGCAAAGCTGGGCCACAGAGCACCTGCTCTCTTCAAAAGGAAACCCTGGCACCTGCAAGCTGGGGCTGACATGGAGAATTAAAATGACTTGTTAATGAGCAGCGCTAACCTGGTGAGGAGCCTGAGGAGGCTTCTGGAAAGGACTGGGTCTGGCGTTCGCATCTGGTTGTGCTGTGTGCGTCCACTGCCCCTTATCTTGACAAGGCATAAAAAGTTGAGAAAGCACGGGCAATTGTTGTTTTCAAACTTACTTGCTAAAAAAGAAACGGTGCCTCTCCTTGCCTGCCTCTGTGGCGCTCAGGCCCTGCGCTTTAAGTGAACAAGGCACGGGGATGTGCGGGGTGGCCAGAGCCAGAGCAGGGACCACGAGAAAGCACCTGCTTATTCTTTTAAAGTACAAGGCCCTGCTCGCTAAGTAAACACTGTTTACCAAATGCAAAGCCTCACAGCCCTCGGGCTGCAGGGACTAAATACCCAGATGTCCTCAACTTCCTTGCTGCTGATTCCACAGCCAGAGTTCCCTGCCGGCCTCCTCCCCCCTGTGAGAGGGTCTCTTCCATGGCCTCCAGCCCTTCAGCGCCCGCTCCCTCTCTGCTTCCTGCTGCAGGCCTGTCTCACCTAAATGTCCTTGTGGTCCCCATGTCACCTCCCCTCTTACTCCACAAACGCAGAGCCGCCCACTCCCCTTTGTGTATTTTGCCAAGGTAGACACGCCCAATCCCTTCATTTTATGTTTGTCATTTTGCTTCTGAAGCTTTGGACTTTTCAAGCAGTTCCGTTTTCTCATCTAAATCATTTCTGAAGTCTGACTGAACTGAAAATAAGGAGATATTCAATAACTGGTAGATGTTGAGTTAAAAGAAACTAGGGATAAAATGCTGAAAAACATACCTCGAAATAGAGTATAAACCTGCTGTTGGAAAATTCCTAATTTTGTGGTTGTCCTGGAGAATAAAATTGCGTTTCCTCTAAGTGGGTGGCTCTCTCCTTTCCTGATCAATAGACTCTTCCTCATTTGCATACAAAATCCCCCAATAGATTGTTCTTTATCTTAGAAGCCCCAGATTTTTGTATGTAAGATTATTTTCTTTGAGTCTTTAAGAGAAAGGGAGGGGTCATCTTGTTCATAGCCTTTACATTACTTTCTTAAGTCAGAGTCATTTTGTGAGGCTGATTCAAAGCTTGGGAAATAATGCAAATGTCTGTGAGATAAAAAGTATGTATTTTAAAAGCAGATGTATACTTGTATATATGTGTATATATGTTATGTGTGTGTGCTTTACACTTGTGCCTCTGTGTGTGTGTGTGTGTGTGTGGTTCCTGTGTCCAAGAGATTTTCCCCTCTGGGGTACCCAGTATTAAGGCAGAGGGAGCCAGAATTGCCTCGCTTGGCTAATTTTCAGTTTTGATGACCAAGCTCCAAACAAACTCAGACTTTAAGACAGGGAGCAAGCAGCTTTTTAACTTCTAAATAAAACAGCAGAAATGCACCCCCCGAAGAGAGCAGACACTGACAGCTCTGGGGACATTAGGGCAGGAAGGGCCTGAACACCTCGAGGTCTCCAGTTACAGAGGAGGGAGCTGGCCCAGGTGACATCAGCAAGCTGTGCAGGCAGAGGCAGTTCCCCTGCACAGCCGTCCTTGTCCTTCCAGGTCAGAGGGCGTTACTAGTCCTTGCCTTTCTTTCCCACCAACTCTCCTCCTCCCCACTCATCTCTGGAATGCACTGTTGCCGTGATGCCTGCTTGCTTGCTGGGTTTGGCGTTGGTGAGTGAAGTGACCCCGTGGCTTACGCAGATCAGTGGAGAATGGTGCACTTTGCCTGGTGGGGAACCAGCTCTGGGGAAGCTTGCTTTTATGTGGCGCCCCTGGCTTGCAGCAAGGCAAGTCGGTGTGAGCTGGCTTGGGAGAAAGGCTTCTGCGCCTGTGCAGGGTGTTAAACAGTTGCCACTTCGTTGAGGCTGTGACCCAGATGGGCTTCCCCACTCAGGACCCCCACTCAGGCTGCTCTCTAAACACCTGACTATACTTCAAATCCCGGCCTGGGCAAGCCCAAACAATCAGGACAAGTTATTGGACTCAAGACTTCTTCAGCAGCAAGGCATGTGGGGAGGAAGAGCTGAGTAGCCAGTGGCTGCTAAATGGCGTAATATGTTAACCTGAGCCCCTTGGATTCAACCAAAGGAGTCCTCAGCCTGATTGGAATTAACCTGCGCTGACTCCTGCTTCCTTTTTCCTAAGGAAACAGGGTAGCAACGGGCAGGCAGGGGTCCTGGTGGGGGATAATGGGAGTGGAAGGTGTTCAATTTCATCTTGTTTTCCCTAAACTATTAAGAAAGAACAAAAAACATGATTTAGAATGGACTCAGTTTCCAGGAAGGGAAAAAAGAAAACCGAGTATTTATTATTCAAGAAAGAAATAGAGCCAAGGTGTGAGGGGGGGAAAGGCCTCTCACATCTCCTGGCCAGGTGCTCCGTGCATATAAATGTTTCAAGCTAAGCTTTAAGATCAAGGGAAAGCCTGTAGGGAGCCTTGTTTCCTGGAGATCGCCTGCTAGAGCAGCTCCGAATGCAGCCTGCCCATTTTCATGTGGTTATTAAGGATTAAAGGGGGTGAAGGGGTTCTGCAATGGCAGCTCTTGGTTTCCATTAACTCTGTGCACGAGACTGAAAGCTTCCACCGCTCGGTTTGCATATGTGGCTCAGGCTACCCGCTCGCCCCCGGCTCTGTCGCCCAGAGTGTTTAACGTGGTCACCCCTCCACTCAGGTGCTCGAGCTCCAAGCAAGCTGCCTTGCTGCCAGGATTGAGAATTGCTGTGCTTCTCAGAAATCCTCCTGGTTCTCACAGGAGTGTGGGGGAAGATGAAAAGAATTTCACAGTAGATTGCTGCTGTTTGCTCCAGATACTGTGGCTGCTACTCCCCCTCGCCATGTTTGCTGGGCTTCCTGTCTGAACCCAGGAGCAGGGAGGCGGCCCACTCAAGCAGGCCGGTGCTTAGGGGGTCCAGATCTGCAGTTCTCCTTTTCCATGGTCAGTGTCCAAACTAAAGCGTCTTTGAAGTTCCTTTTGTAAAGTGACTAAGAAAGTTGAGTCATAAAAGAAGCACACACCTAGGGGGTGGTTTATTGTCTCACTGGGTCATTTTATGGCGTAGATCTTGTAAGCTGGGGTCATGGATGCCTGATTCACTAACAGTCATTAAAATAAAGTATTAATGAAGAGCTCAGCCAGAAAGACCCAAGAACCAAAACAACACACTGGTCCTTGAATCCATTCCCAGCAAGCAATGTTTTTAAAACAGAACAGGAACTCAGAGTTCATAAAAATTTACACTCTTTGTCTTCAACATTTTTCAACCCCCCAATGACCCTGGAGCTTCTATGTTGAGACCACAAGACTAAATCTAAGGGAGGAAAGTGAACTGTGCAGTGTCACCTGCCCAGCCAATCGCAGAATTTTCATTTTCCTGCAATCCTTCCAGGTTTTGTAGCAATGAATCTGATTGAATAATGTGAATGGTGCAATAGTGACTGAAGACTTGCAGTTCTGGGATGGTGTCTCCTCCTGCGCTTGAGAAACCAAACTGTCCAGGGCCCCCAGAGGTTAGCTGGAGGGAAGAGGTCACTGACCTCATAGAGCTTGGAGTCAGCAGGTGCAGCAGGAGGTAGGAGGAAACTGGGGTAGGTGGCATCCTCATTGGGCAGCCCTGATCACGTAGGTGCTCGTGGAAACACTGGTGGAAGTGGAGAGTGATAAATCAGTGTGGCCTCAGCACAACCACCCCTTTTGCTTAAGCTATTCAATAATATGATGGCGAGACTCTAATTACTGTCTACTAAAATTCTTGTTACCAATGTACTTGGTGGCAACTTTGTTCATGTTGAGTTGTTTTGGGGTTAAAATAAGAAAACACAAGGAACATTAAGTCAACAAAGTGAAAGGAGCAGCTTGGATGATCTAAAGAAACCCAGGGTACATATTCCACCCAGACCATTAGTAACTTCTAAGTTATTTATTTCAGCAACTTCTGTTTTCATGTTATAATAACAACATAGATTCCATAGTTCTGGATGGTTTATAAAATTCATTCTCATGCATTTTTATATCAAGATCTTTCTACAACCTTCTGACCATGACCTAGCCAAGGCAGACTTTATTATCCCCAATATACAGAGAAGTCAACTGAGGCTTAGGGATGCATTAAGAATAACCAATTAGTAGAGACTGGAACTTAACTGCACATGCAACCATATTTTCACCCTCCTATCTATTTATACCCTCCTACTGTGAATTCTAAATCAGGCCTTCAAAAAATTTAAATATGATAAGCAGTTGCATCCCGAATTTTAAGTACATTCAATATGTCTAGGTAAGTAGCTATTTTGGGAGAGAAGTGATCTCTTTTTAAATCATCCACTCTTCCCAGCAACTCCATCTCAAAACTGAGAGTAAATTTGGGAATTTTACTCTCTGTTAGAATACAGAGGATCCTTTGGGAAAATGATTTTAAAGGTTGTGTATCACCAGTTAATTTTGACCGGTATTTTTTTGAGCCAAGCCATCTGGCAGTTGTATCTTATTTCTTCCTGCCTCCGATGGCTGGACCCACACACGTTCAGACCTCACGCAAAAATGCCAGTGTCTGCACATTTTCACTCTGAACAGCATTTTCAGTCAAAGCAGAGAAAATGAGGCTCTGCCTGTCTTTTGCAATAACATTAATATTATCTCTGTACAGATGCTGTTAGAAGTACGAAGTTAAATGCAGAGCCCTGGAGATGCCTGGAAGCACACACGAGATGAGCACAGCCATTCACGGAAGACCTAAGAAATGGAAAATGTGCAGGATAAACTTTTCACCATGACAAAGTAGAGCCATGTCGCTGGTTCCAATATGGGATTGACAGCAGGAAGTAATGACAATAAGGTAAGTGGTGGTGCATTTAGGATGCAGAGAGTGGATGAGATATATATGTGTCCTTGGTTTGAATAAGCCAGGATATTAATAACTACCAATGTTAGTCTGGGGTTGGGGAATAAAAAGACTGAAATGTGAAGGCAGCAAAGTCAGTCTGGCTGTAGAGAAGCTAAGGAAAAGCAGATGTGAACTAGACATTCATGACGACCCCTTTGACAGCAAGGACCGTTGTATTAGTGGAGAGCATTTCAGAATTGAGAGAAGCAAAGGGTCTTTGCAACTTGACTTGCAACTGCTGAGTGGAATGTGCTTGGCAAAGTGATGGGAGGTTACTCTTGCAAAGGCAGTGGTTGTCCCTAGGGACAATGAAGACATGAGGGTGTCTGTGGCCTATTGACCCATTTCATGCTCATCCCTTCAGGACCATTAAGTGAGAAAAGTGATCACACACACACACACACACACAGAGAGACACACACACATACACACACACCCCAGTATTTGTTTTTCTCAAATATTCCCTCCTTCCCTCTCTCCCTTTACTTTTTTTAGTGTGCTTTTAGGTTTGCAGCAATATTGCAAGGAACTTACAGGGATTTCTCATATCCTCCTGCTCCCACAAGGGATCGCCTCCCCCTGTTACCAACCTCACTCACCAAAATGGTACATTTGTTATACTTGATGAACATGTTATAATCACCCAAAGTCCATAGTTTGGGATTCACTCTCAATTTTGTACTTTTCTGTGGGTTTGGACAAACATAATGATGTGTATCTGTCATATTGAATCATTTGTAAGAGTTTCATTGCCCTAAAAAGCCTCCGCTCTGTGAAAGAAAATGTCAAGAGAATGAGAGGATAAGTAACAGACTGGAAGAAAATATTTGCAAGATATACATATGAGAAAGGAGTGGTATTCATAATATACAAAGAATGCTTAAGATTCAACAAGAAGAAAACAAACAATCTGCTTAAAAAGTGGACCAACTACCTTAACACACCGTACCAAAGATGAAATACAGGGGACAAGTCAGCACATGAAAAGATACTCCACATCCTGTGTCATCAGGAAAATAAAAATTAAGACAGCAATGAAGCACCACCCTACGCTTATTAGAATAGCCGAAATCTGGAACACTGTGCTGGCAAGGATCTGCCCAATCATCCCTCTCCATTCTCCTGCCCTCACTCCTTGACAACTCCTGATCAGTTTTTCTGTCTCCATACTTTTGCCTATTCCAGAATATTCGAATTGTATAGTATGGAGTCTTTTCAAATTGATACCTTTCACATGTCTTTTCATGGCTTGATGGCACACTTCTTTTTAGCCCTGAATAATGTTCCATTTTCTAGATGTACCATGGTTTATTTATATAAAAATCACTTAATTGAAGCATATCTTGTTTGCTTTCAAGTTTGTGCAATTATGAATAAAGCTGTTATAAATATCTGTGTGTAGGTTTTTGTGCTGACATAAATGTTCTTCTCCTTTGTGTGAATAACAAAGAATGTGATGGTATCAGAGAATGTTTACCGTCGTGAGAAATCACCAAACTCTGTCCCTCTGTGGCTGTACCATTTTGCATTCCTACCAGCAATGAGTGAGACGTGTATCTGTATGATATTGAATCATACAAAAGGTTTTTATTGTCTGTTACTTCACATCCTCACCAACACTTGGTGTTAATCCGTTTTCTGGATTTTGTCTGTTTTAGTTGGTGTCTCATCGTATGTCACTGTGGTTTAATTTCCTTTTCATAGTCAGATCATTTCTTTTTCCCACTGTTGCAAAATGCAGATGATAGTACCAATCACACATTAAATTATTTATTCAATATCTATTGAGTGCCAACTATACACCTCAAATTATGATAAATATTAGGGATGCATAGATGAATCAGACGAGGGCTCTGTCTTATAAAAGCTCACAGTGAAGTGAGGGAGGTGAGGAAGCAGATAGATGATATGAATGCTTGAATTGAGACATGCCTAGAATTGTTCTATATTTGTGTATTTCCCAAAATGGAGAACTTTCCTTAAAACTGGTTATTGCAACAGTAATAAAATGTTTGTTTGTTTTCCAGCTTACGAAGTATTTTCTTCTAAGTCTCAGCAAGATACCTGTCACGTGGGTGTTAATCTCCCCCATTTTGCACATGAGAAAGCTGAGCACAGAAGAGTGAGTATCTTGTACCACGGCCTGTAGGGCCTGCATTGATACGTTGTTTGACTTCTGACTCCCAAAATGGAAGCTCTCCTCTTGCATAACACTGAGTTAACAATCACATGAAAGTCCAACAGCAGCGTTCCCTAAGCTTCCTGTTTAAAATGGAATGTTCTTCCCGTGCGCCGCCATGAAGACGTGAATGTTCACTTGACCCGACATCCATGAGTTAATAGGATTCGGGAAGTGCTTCGCAGGGCAGGCCCGTGTCCCATCCACCCAACACAGTGTAGACAACAGAGGCCTGGAGGGAAGTGCCGGGAAAGGACACATTCTCTCCCCCCCTGACATTAGCCTGAAAGGTTAGGTGTACTCTCAGTAGCCATTTATGGCTCTGACATTCATAAATTTGGTCAAAACCTTTATGAATCCATTTACATTCCTTGCCTGTACCTCTTTTGTGGTAATGAGCTCCTTGTGCTTATTATTTTCCGAGTGAAGTAAGACTTCCTTTTATTTGTCCTTAACTCACCTCTCTCAATTCCTCCTTCTAGTGAGGAACTGAGATTTATGTGAATCACTCTGCTTGTGATTACTTTAATCAAGTAGATCACCATAATTGTCTTGGCTTGTTTTATTTTTTTCTAGAGCAAGAATAAATAAAATCGCATATTACATATGCAGAGGGACCAATATTTAATTTAATGGTTAAGATTCTGTCTGCTGGTGTATTTTCTCTGTTGTTTTTGATGATGCTAAAGTTGCTCTAGTTTCCTTAGCATAACTCATCTTGTTCTTCATGACACTTGTCTGTATGTTGAAGGCAGCTCCACTGTGGTGCTGGGGAGCCTGGGTTCATTTTTGTTCTAATCTACCAGTGTTTTTGTAGAGCATTATATCATAGCATGTCATGTCATATCATGTCATACATGTCTCATAATGAATTATGACTCCCTATTATAGATCATAAAGTAGTAGAACACTGGAGCAAGGGAAAGTGATGTCTTGGGCACTAGCAGCAGCATTTTCTGCCTTCCTGTGTTTTATTTTAAAGAATAAGAAAACAATCTCCAATAACGCTTAACAAAGTGCATTAACATGATACATCTATAATAAAATTTAGTGGTTATTATTAGTTTGATTCATGTTCTGTTAGTATTTCATGTATTATTTCATTTAAACAGATTTTTTCCTCTGAATGATGTGGGCTGAATCACCTTTCCCTTTATGGCTGATTTTCTCTTACAGAAGAGTAATTCTGATAGTCCCTGAAAGAGACAAATGGGAATTCATCTGTTTCCCTGCGTATCTAGAGTGGCAAAGCATGTATTCTTCAGGGCACATACTTTTCAGAGTATGTGCTTTATAAGTCTGAAAACACTGATAATAACCACCTACTACCTATTAGTTGGGTAAACTTGGGGGAGTTAGTTATTCTGTGTTTTAATTACCTCCTTTATTTTTATTGTTATTGTATTAAGTCTTTTTAAAATTTTTTTAATTATTTATTTTTATTTAAATATATTTTATTTACATCATTGTTCATTTTTGTGCAATGTTTGCTTTCTCCTCTCTGGTGTAGTCCCCATAAAATTCCCACCACCATCACCATAGTCCCTTGTGCTCTTCCCTCCCTTGTTTTGCTCCCTCTCCCTGCCCATCCCCTGCAGAATGTCTCTGCTTTATAGTTGTCTCTTAACTTAATTTACCTCCTTTTAAAATGAGTATATCTTGGCGTGTACCTCATTGGGGTCTTATGAATGTTCAGTAGGAAGTTCATTTAAAGCAGCATGTAAAATGCTTAGTACAAAGAAAGCACATAATAAAGGTTAGCAATAAGCAAGCCAGGCTGCCAGGACAATGGCTAGTTTTCAATGTGTCTTCTAAAACCATCTTGAACGATATTGTCACTTTTGGTTTAGATCAGTACTTAAGGTCAGGTAGATTTTGGACTAACCGCACTGTATTTGGATTTCTGGTGAGCATTTATGGGGAAGAGCAAAGAGACATAACAAACACATTTGTTTTCATAATGACTTGACAAGAGCATAAGCTGTTTCATTCAATTATTTTTGTTTTAATACTTTTGGCTGCAAACAACAGAGCTGTTGTCCACAAGTTTAGGGGAACGGCTTTATTCTTTTCATAGAGCAGAACACTGGAGCTGCCTACCAAACAGGAGATACCTTACAGTCTCAGGAAGGCAGCTGCTGCTCCAGAAACATGCCCACATTCAAAGCAGGAGGTAGGGGACGGGCAGCCCAAGAAATACCTATATTTTACCAGGAAAGCAAAAGCTTTCCCAGAACCTCATCCTCTCATAAAACCCAAAACAGAAAGCAAAGGGCCAACACAGTTCAGTAGGGTGGGCTCTGCTCCGCCCCAGTGACCGATCAGCTGCAGGTGAAAGATTCACCATCTGAGGATTCACCAACTGAGGGTTAAAGCCCTCAGTTACTTTTGTTTTAAAGATGAAACATCCTCTTTGACTCCTACCCTGTTGTGCTGGGAAGTCTGAGTCCTTCCCACATGCCCCGGGCTGGGTCACAAGGCTTTCCTGGAAGTGGGCCATTTTCATCTCACATCTCACGATATTTATAACCCGCTCTTAGAGAAGAAAATGGCCTCTACAAGGAAGTCATATTAATACAGAAAGGGGATTTAGGCCACCTTAGTAGTAAAAGATAAAGACATAATTTAAATTCATCTGGTGGGAAAGATAAATGCAGATAAAAGCCCAGGAAACAGGAGCCAAATGCTTTGGCCCAGGAAGCAGACAGACAACGGACTTGGCGGTCAGCCGCTGGAGCCCCAGCCTTTGCTGAGGTTTCCTTCTGAGCAGCACATGGGCCCACTGAGGGCCTCCACTGTCCCGCTGTCTGTGGAGGAGAATGGCTGAATGCAAACTGCTGTGGAAGTAGGCACAGGCAGACAGGGCTTCAAAAGGGTGAGGAAGCAGATGGGCGGGGAGGGAGCCAGCCAGGCTTCAAGAGCTACGCAGTCAAAAATAGCCTGGGGCCACAGTGCTCAGGAAACTTTTTCACATATGCTCTTTGCTTTTAGGAAAAAGAAACAACAACCCACAGAATTCCTTTGTCCTACTTAGTAGGAAAACATCATTTTTAGTGAGAAAATATATTTATTTAAAAGTAGCTGGAAGTAGCTATTGACACTACTTGGGCTCTTGGTGGCATTTTGCTGGAGCCATGTCATCCTTTCTTTGGTTTAGATCAGTTCAGTGAATATTGGCTGGGAGTATGTTATGAGCCAGGTACCATGCAGATTTTTGGGTTTAATGAGACAAATAGAAGACCCTGGAGTGACTTACACTGGGTACAATAGTGCCCTGCAGGGACACCCGGAAATGACTGGAGACATTCCTGACTGTCACAACCAGGAACCATGCTACTGGGATCTAATGGCCAGGGATGCTAGTAAGCATCCTGCATTATACAGGACAGTCATCCACAGCAAAGATTTAATTGGCCCCAGGTGTCAGTAATATTGAGGTTGGGAAACTCTGCTCTTTCATGAGGATACATGAGTTGGGGTGTTGGGGGGGAGTGAAAATAACCAATTGCAATTGCTGGAGTTTGTGCAAAGTGAAGAAGTATCTTAAAGACAGATCTCGTAAATTCTATCCAAAGGAATCTACGAAGGATAGGGAAGTGATGTCATGATGTTCATGAGTTTTGAGGGATGCTTAGGAGTTCACCAGAAGACCAAGTTGAGAGGGTCCTCTTTAAGGGATTAACAAGGAAGACTGTAGGCACAAGCATATTCAACACAGAAAGGCTTCAAATTGCACGAGTTGAGAGGGAGGAAGTGATGCAAAATGAATCTGGAGGGGGAGACAAAATCAAATGATTATAGGTAGGATCGTGCTTGATCAATGAATTCCACAGCTCAGGGCCTTCTTGGCCACTTCATTAATAAGATGCATACAGCACCTACTCCTCAGAGGAATTCTTGACAGTTGTCTCTGAATTTATAACTTCCCTATGTACCTTCACAGCTTCCTGAGATTTTAACTATATTGTCATCACCTACAGGATTTTACCATTGATGAGATAGGGCGGGGCATGTATATTAAAACAGACAATTGTTACTTTAGAAGGAGCATTTGATTTGGGGGGAGAAAGAGCATATAGCTACTGGCCAGTATAAGAAACAAAATAAAGTACACTTTAAGAAAGTAAATTTTCATTTTTGTGGGGAAAGTAATTCTTGCCTTTTGGGGCATGATGTTATTGTACTCCTTTAAGAAGAGAACAATCAACTGCCTGGTGATTTGGATATTTGCCAGTCACAATGGTTTGGGTATCACTCTTTGAAATCGATGGTCTTCTTTTTCTTCTACTTTGGGTTTGAGTTCCAAGTGAGAGCTGTAGGTTCCAGTACACTTATTTTTTAGAACAAGTATAAGGCCAGAAGCCTCCCAGTCAAGGAAACCTAATTCTATGTAGCTTACGGTTGCTAGCGGATTTCATTGTTCTATGTGATAATGCTCATCACTGATGAATGAAAATTATCTAAATATGTTAAAAGGTATTTGGTGAATTGTTTTCTCCTACTTGGTTATTATTTCTGATTAGCCATGACAAAATACTTACATAATCATATCTATGCTTTAAAATTATTTCAAAATTTTTATGAAGATGTTAAATTTTCTACAAAGAACTGGATTACACCAATCCAATCACTTTTGCCTGCATAACTCCTTTCTTTGGTGCTAAGGGTCACCTCTAAACCAAATGTCACTTATGACATGTTAGCGCTTCCAGGTATACAAGGACAGATCCTGAGGGTCCTGTGCCCCACGCATGGAAATTGGGATTTCTCCCAGGGGTGGAATATGAAGACCATTATATCAGCTCACACTCTGAGAGAGCCTCCCCTTTCCAGATGGACGGAGCATCCTTTGATTGTACAGGATCTTCATCTCTGACCTCTAGCAAGGTGATGGTTGTAAGAGCCTGGAGAAAGCTTTCAGGATTGAATGAGTGCTTGGAGAAATCAGGTAGTCTGCTCTGCCCAGCGTGGTGATCACTTCTGACAATGCTGATAGAGGGGTTTCTTCTGAGTTCATTGATTTCAGTGTCAGGCAGATGAAAAGTAGCATATTGATGAGCCGTTGTCATTACTTTGCCAAAGGTGTCTTGTCAGATAAAAGACCAATAGAGGAAACTGACTTAAGACAGGCCATCACATCAATTTTCTTGGTGCTGAAGGAAAGAGCATGAACTGTGATATTTAAACTAATCGATGCCTATAAAGATACTCTTAAACTCTTACAATAAATTGTTTTGATTTGAAAAAAGAAGCAAGGCATGACCTAAAAAAAGGATAAAGGAAAATGGACCACCGAAGTGGAAGCTAAAGATTCCCATTCACAACAATGGTGAAGTTACACCTGGGTCTCTTTTTAAATGTTTATTAAGGGCTTGTCAGCATAGCATAATAACATGACATGCCTCGTGCAAGCTTTAACTTTCTAGCATTGGCTTCTAGAACTCATTGCTGAAGAGCAAACGCCACTATGTATTTTGCTTTCTAAATTCAGAAAGAACTTCAGGCTCAAATGTCAGCCACCTTTGCTGAAAGGAGCGGTTTGAGCAAAAGAAGAGACAAGCACCTTTCCTCACTCCCACGCATCCCATTGTCCACTTATCCTCTGTCTGTATAAAAGGGGCTGGAAAGTGTCCAGGAGACGGCTTGCAGTAGCCCTGACTTCCTCTTACTTCTCTAAAGGAAAGAGAATTAGTTACTTACTGGTTCTCTCCAAGCCAAAGGGAGTGGGAGACAAAAGATTTTCTTATAAAGTTTGTAGGTGTCATCCAGAAGAGGACACTTATTCCCCTCTTGATGTCTCCTGAGTAATAGGATTTGCAGACTTGTTCTGTTTTTCTGGGAACAGGAAGACTAAGGAAAGATGGTGGGATAATGAAGTCAAATGGGTTCTTTAGAGTATTTCATGGTTCCTAAGATTGAGCTGGGGAAGGGTGTAGAATGTGGAGGAGAGCGAGAGGGGTAGCTGTAAGATTGCTGGGGACTTCTACAGGCCAGGATGTGATATGGTGGCCCCCGATAAAGCTCAACTTTTGAAGATGCACTTAAACCTCTAAAGGAAATACTTTGCAGTTGAGTTCAAGGCTAGCAGGTCTTGGGATCCCTTCCCACCCACTTCTGCTTTGTAGACCACAGCTAAGTGAGTGCATCTGGCCACAGAAAGCAACAGGAATTTTTGCCCATGAAGTGTTCTTGCTCATGTAAAAGAAGAGTATTTTGGGTCAACAAAGAAGATGGTCACCTATTTACCATGCACAGGCATGTCAGAAAATGGATCTTCACCTTCTCTCCTTTGCCAAAACTAACACCAGAGCACAAGGACATGGAGGACAGAGCAGAGAAAGGCACTGGAGCCAAAGTTTTGGAGCAGGCATGCTTCTGAGGAAAGGAAAAGCCTTGACTGTAAGAGGAGGTTGATCTGACCAAGTGTGAGTAAGTGAAGATGACAGAAAAACTGTGAGATTGGACTTAAGCATAGTGGGAGGAGAGCTGGCAGCACAACTGATGGAAATTATTGGAAAGTAAAAATTTACGCTCTTACAATTCAATGATTTGAAACCTCTCCAATAAGCCATTGCATCATTTTCTCTAGTAAAATATTTAAACTAAAAAATAATTACAGGTTTATTTTGGACCGATAAAGAGAGGATTCGTTGTTCATTCTCAACAAAAAGACATCATAAAATTGATGCTAGCACCTGTGTAAATCCATTCCTATGTGGGTGGTGGTAATGGGGGGGTGGTAAATCACCTCAGCACAAGGTCAGTCTGCCTTTGCTGACCTGACATCTGATTGTACACACAAGAGGGAGCCCTTTGGTTAATTAACCAAAATAGCCCAAACTGCCAATCATAGAACTGTGAAGAGTCTATTTTGGTTTATGCCGATAAGCTTTAGGGTATTTTATTATAGGACAAAAATTATCTAATACAACATTATTATATGATGGTTGAAATCATGAAGATCCGTTAAAATAGACTCACCCCATGATCCCAGGGTGTTCTCACCCTCTGACACCACTCAGGGACAACGTAATTCTAATGAACATCATCATTTTTGTCTTTTTTTTTTTTTTTTAAACTTGTGTGAAATCTATACATCAGCATCAGATTTAAAATGCTAAAACTAGAAAAGAAATAAAAAGAAATTTCTCAGAGTGTCTATCACTCTTCAAACTCTGTTCAGGAGTTTGGCTGCATCACCTGCCCATGTTCTCGTAACAACTCAGGGTGTGGCTGTTACTATAACCTCTGTTTACAGATGACAATACTGAGAATCAAAGAGGTGAACCTGCTTGCCCAGGGTTACATTGTCGGGCACAGAGACATGAGTCACAACCTTCACGCAGAGCAACATGGAAATCAGACACAAGTTTGCCAAAATTATGAAGAGTGCAAAATGTTAATTGTACTTAATTTCCTTGATATTTGATATAATACAACTAACTTCTTATTGAAAAATTGAATTTGTTGCATGCAGTAAATGGATCATTCCTTATTGAAACAAGTGTCTCCATTTTGTTTCTTTTAAGGTCTGGCTTGATATGAGTTAATTCTGGAGGACTTGATGTCCAGTTTATCTGAAAGCATTATTTATTGCACCTTGCAGCAATGCACCCCCTAAACTCTAAATCACTGTAAATAGTTCTTGTGCCTCATGTTAATTCATTTTTTTAATAAAAGGTGAAACTAGGACATTTATTTAAATACTTACTGGCTAGAGTTCATACAAAGATTGTATGAATGAATCACACCTGATTCATTGAAAGATCACTGAGGAATTGCTTGACATCAGCTTCTGTCTTTTTCCTTAAGAAAAATGTTTTAGAGTCTATGGGTATTTTGTGTAAGGCACTGCCTTAGGAAAAGTTGATAAATATGAAGAAAATCCCTAAATAAATAATCAATGGGTGAATAAATTTTCGAGGCACCAAATTTTTGACTTAGGCTTTCAATGACCATTACAGAGAGTAGCAAAGTCTTGTTTCAGTGATTTGAACCACAGCATAATTTCCAATTTGAAGAAATGACCTGTGACTAAATTTCAGAGATGAAAGCATTTTTAAGGGGAAAAAGAAAAATGTGATAGTTTTAATGGGTGAGGATCCAGACCCACTTTGCTGCCATTCTTGTCTTTTTTTTTTTTTAATTTTTTACTCTTGTAGTACCCAAGGTTAAAAATAAAAATCTCTGGTACTTATGAACACTTTAGAAAATTCTCCATCTCCGATGGCCATTCTCCCCTGGAATCTTTCCTGGGCACTTCTGTTTTCCTGGGCCTGAGATCAGACCTCCTGGTCCTGGATAGAGAGCCTCAAAAAACTTATATAATCGCCCCAGTTCTTCACTTACTGGGTTGGCAGAGGGGAGAACCCAACATATTTTGTGGAACAATGCAAAGGCAAGTATATTTACTACTTTAGAAGAGATTCCAAATAAACGATTCAAATAGTAGTTTCTTTGTGGTGATTTTAATTAATTTCCTTAGCAGTGTATTTAGATTCCATCCCACCACAAAGGAGTACAACCCCCTACCCCCCGCCACCTCTGGCTTCACTCTACTGACCAAATTTCCAGTCGCCTAATAAACATGGCCCCCATTCGTCCTGCAGATATTTCCAATTCGACATTTCCAAAGTTTATGTGGTCATCAGCCCTCATGCCATAAAACTTGCTTTTTTCTGAAGAAAAAGTATTGAAATGCTTTATCACAATCATATGTTTTGAGCACTTAGTAGTCACTTTTGCACTTAGTAGGTCCATGTAATTGTTGGGGGAAGTGTGGAAAGACTTGTCAGAGATGTAAAGAAGGTTCGTAATTCTTAGCTAAGGGACAGGATGTCTTTTTTTTCCCTTCAAGTTGCTCAAGCTTCTTACATTTTGGGTCACTCATAACTCAGAAACAGTTTAATGGAAAACCTTCAAGCATTCGATATATATTAGTCCTTGATGAGAACTAGAATGTAAGAATAATTTTGCCAACATGGATTTAAAGTTTTTTATTTATTGAAAGTTAATTTTTCTTTTCATGAGAGAGCAACCACAGAGTCCCTACAGACAAAATCATTTTCACCAGGCATCTGGCAATAGTTTAACTAACCTAAGGTTTCATTTTGAGAAATAAAATGCCTAGTTCTTTCTTTGAAAGGACAAAATCTTTGCCATAAAACTATTTCCTGTGGGTCTAAGTCTGTCATATTTACTTCTGTAAAGTGGCAGTTTGTCCCCTGGGTTCTACTTTCATTTGCTCCATATAGTTCTGCTTCACCTTTGTGTAGATCTTTCCAGTAGAAGTCAACAAAATGTCTCTGTCTGTAGAAATGTGTGTTTACCAAAGGGAAAGACGGAGCCAGGTGAAAACAAGGAAGGCAGCCAGCATCGGGCCCCCTGATATTCTCAGAGCAAGCTGCTTCCTATTTGGGAAGCAGGAGCTCTTTTTCCTCAACTTTCACTCAGGTGAGAACTCGCCACTGGCTATTTCGCAGACAGCAATGGCCGGCCTGGCTTCCCCCCAAGAACGCCTACGTTGCCTGTTCTGTGATTGAATGTGGTCTAGAGATAACTTTTTAAATGCTTTCTCCAAAGAGGCCTCATGTCTGATGGAGATTTCCCATCCCTGGACAGCTCGTAAGGAGGAAAATAGAAGTCATAGCTTTTGGGACAAGGGCTTTCTCTTCCCACACACACCGTGCATTTCCTAATGCTCACACAGCACAGCGCCTTTGGCCACAAAAGTCCTTCTAAAAGATCCTTTTGATGAAAGAGAACAAACCTCAGCCTGGCTATTATGGGAGGCTAGCATTATCCTGCAAGGATGAAGGAACTTTGGCTCCAAAAAGTCTCTAGTTTTTGTTTTTGTTTTGTTTTTTTCCCAGTTTGATTTGAGGACTTGCTGAGCCATCATTTCTAGGAAGAAGAAGATAGCAATAAACAGGTTAAGGGATCGTTAAGGCGAACCCTGCTCATTGATGGTGTTTGCTCCACATTCCTTTTATTAAATGCTTTTAAAGTTTACCACCGAATAGGTTTACAATGCATTAAAACTCCTGCTGAAAGGATCAATCTACTATAATATGAAAAAAAGATGAAGAACCGTGAAATATTGCCTTGAGTTTATTAGCATAGATGTAGAATAAGCATCATCTTTGTGGTTAACGTTGCCATTATAAACTCTGCTTGTGGTTTGTTGCCCTTACCGCAGTCAATGCAGCCAGCAGACAGAATGTGGACTATTAAGCCACATTGCAAATAAAAGGATTTTCCTTCCAAGGGAGACCTACCTTCCCATAATGATATGCAGACTTTTATCATCTGGGAGGTAATGTTTTGTCTGGACTATCACTGTGAATAATTCCATTAGTATCAGTTAACCCTTGACCCTCTTCTTGTGTTGCTATTTGGGTTTCTTCTGGAGTTTAGTTGCCTTAGTTAGCACATCATGGAAAAATATTCCAAAGAGGTTTCTGTTATCTGTTCTGCTTGGTGGGAGTTGTAGATTGGCTGACTGTTCACTTCCAACATTTTTGCACCCTGAATGTGGTCAGGGAGCAGCCAAATGTTGGTGGAAGGGGAGAAAAGGGGGTGGAGGTTGTTGATAGAACAGCAGTAATAGAGTCTTGAAGCCCCAGCTGGGGAATTAGACTGGGCTAGAAGAACAGCAAGGCCGAGCAGGTCAAGAAGCAATGAACCTTAAAACAGCTTTAAAAAGAAACACATGAAAAGAATGAAGAATTCACCAGGACACAAGCAGACACAGAGGGACCCTGGTAATACTAAAAGCAAGTATGAGCTCCTGCCCGAGGAGGTGGACGTTCAAGCTGGCTCAGACACTCGGGGAAGAATACATTTTTGCAGGCAACAAAGGAGAAGACACCATATTTTACAATATTCATTTCAGCTAATAGGGCATGACATGGTTAAATAGATTAACAAGAGCTTAACGTGATTAAGTTTTGTGAAAGACTGTAAAACTTCTGAAAGATACAACTCATCCTTCTGAACCACCTCCATCACACGTCACTCCTGTTTGTCTGACTTCCCCCATGGATACAAACTATTTACTGCTCTCTACTCTCTGAAATAGGGAGATGCTGAGTTAGTTGGGATTCTTTTGGTTGTAAGTAATCAGAATCAAATTCTAGCTGTTTAATGAAGATGGAAATTTACTGGTTCCCAAGACTGATGTCCAGATATGGCTGAACCCAGGTGTTCAAAAATAGGCTTCATCCTGCTGACTCTACCTTCATGGAAAGGGATCCCCACCCTTAGCTCTGGGCTTATGTTTGATCTACTTAGCAACCACAGATAAAAAGAGAGAGACTCTTTCTTAATCTTTTTAGTAAAGCCCATTCCAAGTGAATCACTCTGTTAGTGATAAAATCATTTTTCTAGCCCTGAGTCAGATACTATGACCAGCATGGATAGGTGAGACACACGGGTCTTTGTTTGGCCAGTGTGTGGTGCTCTGAGAAAGAGGAGGACTAGGTACTGGTCAGGCAAAAGTAACAGGTGTCCATTTTACATCCTCAGTAGCCAGCAACTTTTCTTCCTGACTGTCGCATTGCACTAGAGCTTGACTAAAGTGATGTTTGGAAAATGCAAGTCCCCTGACAACTACTTGAATGGTGTTGGAGAACATATAGATAACTGATCCGCTACCTCACTGAATATGCTTATTTAACAAGCTAATGCTGAGTTTCTGCAATGGAGAGTGTGTGGAGTACAGAGGAAGTTGGACTAGCTCACCCGGGAAGTGAGAGAAGTTAATGGAAGACACACAAGTAATTTGTAAAATGAATGGCGTTAAGAGTTGAGATTGAAAACCATAAATTTAGAGTTATTCCAACTTAATAAAGCTAGTGATTTTCTCTAGTTCTGAGTAAAGGGAAGCAATTTTAGAATTGTTTTTATGCTGGGAATCTTTATTATGGCTGCCATGGAATAACTGAGGGAGAAAGCCAGAGAGTGATGAGATATTACAGTGAAGAGAGCAGGAAGTTACTCACCAAAGCAGAGTAGTCTCTTTTCCAGCTACATGGTTACTAAACACTCCCATCCCTAGTAAACCCCAAATACACCTTGAAGGGCCTGACATATTCCTAAACACCATCTGTTTTCACATGGTTTGTGACAAGTCATCATTC
Organism: Talpa europaea; assembly: GCF_964194135.1. Taxonomy (NCBI): domain Eukaryota; kingdom Metazoa; phylum Chordata; class Mammalia; order Eulipotyphla; family Talpidae; genus Talpa; species Talpa europaea. The sequence goes on from NC_140077.1 coordinate 108,340,993, forward strand.
AACTACCAGAACTTTCTTTAAATTTTATATATTTTTTACATCATTTTTCATTTTTGCGCAATGTATGCACTTTCATCTTGGTTATAGTCCCCATGCAATTCCCACCCCCCCCTTGTTTTGATCCTACTCCCCACCCCTCCCACCTAGTGTGTCTCTGGTTTATAGTTGCTTGTTGATTTTGATTTTTACTTTATTATAATTAGTCTTTTTCCTGGTCCCTTATTTAGATTTTCTAAATTCCTGCTATGAGTGAGACCATGTAACTACCAGAACTTTTAAGGTGCACAAAAGCATCTTCTGAGATGTGGCTTAGTGCACAATGTTGGATTAAAAAGTCCCAATTTCTCTAACGCAATACATTATTTTGGTGAACCCTAGAGGATAGCTGTTGGGCCTTCTCCATTGTACAGCTCTTGTTCAATGGCCCAGTTTCTGACTCTTAAAGCACGGACATTCTCCTTTGTCCCTTCGTCCCGGGGATGGTACCAGCTTGGACTGTTGCCCACATCACTTGCTCCTGTCTGGACAGTTGCAGTGCCTTCTGTCTGGCTTCTTTCCCTCACCCGTGTCACCAGTGTCCTGTATTCAATTCTCCATTCGCAACACCTAGAGCGTTTTCTGTCTTCCTGGTTGAATCCCGATTGATGTGTGCATCACAAAGTCCGACCACATGATATCAAGGCCTCTTCAGCCTCAAAATACAGATGGTGTTTAGGAATATGTCAATATCTCAAAATACAAATTAAGAAGCAGAGGGTGACAAGAATAATGTTCTACAGGGGCCAGCTCTGCCACCCCAGTGCAGCTGGACAGCACATACGTTGAGGGACATTTTTATAGGCGGATTATTTTTCCACTTTTATTGAGCTATAATTGATATGTAACGATGTATTACTTTTAAGTGTATAATGCAATGATTCAATATATGAGTATGTTGGAAAATGATTACTACAGTGAGTTAACATCTATTGCATAGTTTAAAAAATATTTTTCTTGTCATGAGAATGATTATTTTCTTTTAAAAAAAAGTCCTAAGTCCTCTTGGTTAAGTTTTGACTTTTATTTAGGGATTTAGGTAGTTTGAAAGCAGATTTTGTATGTCTTTTATAGAAATATAAAAGTGCTTGAAATTACCTAAGGAACTGAAATTCAAATTGCTGCCAAGAAGCAAATTGTTTTTTGAGTTCTTGTCATTTCATAGTTCTTTATAGATTTCTGACATTTTAGTGAGTTATTTTTCTTTCATTTGCATTTTGTTCTAAATAGCCCCAGGGGTGATGCTCGCGTGTATTTCAAGAGAACTGCCCACGTATCTACATGTTGTTGTAGTCACTGTATTCTAGTCAATGATTTTAGAAATTTCTATTAGGAACACACCATTTGATATTGTACCGTATCCAACAATTGGTAATCCTCCATATATGAACTCTTCAAAGAGCTTGAATGTTTTCGTTTTTCAAAACTTATTGATACAATGTCTTAATATTATATAATGGAGTATAATAGAATACATAATTTTGTTATTGTCATAATGTAAAATAGCATAATGCACTAAATTATTAAATACAGCAGGTTGAAATGATTAAAGGCCAAGAGATTTGTTATAGTTTGGTCTTCTCCTTTCTCTGCCCTGTTGTGTGGCATTTATTTTTAGTAGCATAATGAGACTATTGCATAAGTGAATCAATTTTTTATAACAAGATGGAAACCCAAGCGTTGTATTCTTCCAAGTTGAAGTTTACATGTCCTATAACTAGTGTCTTATCATAAACAGGAATCTGGAAATTAAAAAAAAAATCAGATGTTCATTCGAAGAGTATGAGTTAGAACGAGAAGTAGAGTCATTGCTTTTTTATGTGAGTACAGTCGTAAGCAGTAAAGTAGCTAATTGAAATTCTAGCTATAGGGAAAGCCATTAAGGGTAACATACTTCTGGAGGGAAAAAATGTTCTTGAGGCAAAAGAAAGCTTCCTTGGATTCTCATACAGAGTTTTTAAAGGGATCTTGGTGTTTGTGTTTCTACTTGCTGGTCTGTGGGATATATATGCCGCTGGTCTTTCAAATTTCTCTACTGATTTTGTTTCTGAATGTGATTCTGTTTCACATTTCCCTGAGTTTTCCTTAGAAATGTTGCATCAGTGTGTAAGCTGAGGTCAGGCAGGCACCACCCTCTTAAGGAAAACTTGCTGAGGACCTAGCTCTTCCAATGAACAAAAACCAAGTGTTCACAGGCATGAACTTTCAGAGTTTTCTTTCTTCATGACTTTAGTTTTCTCGCTTAAAGCTGCTTTGTCCATGAGACTTTACAAAGTTACTAGTTATATCATTTTATATTTCCTATATGAGTACTGCTAGAATTTCATTCTTTTGTGAACTTCTTTGCAATTTTACTAGTATTTTACTTTGTAAATATCATAAGTTAACACAATAGGCAGACCCCCAAAACTGCTAACTTTCTGAATGTGCAAGCCCAAAATGTGCTACTGGCTATATTTGGCAACCAAGTTTGGAATCTGGTACTTTTTCAGTTAATCCCACTAATTCAAACCATCACCCTGCACTTCAATCAAAACCCACTCAATTTTATTTTAAAATTAAGTAAAGGAAAAAATGGCAATTCATTAAATATCAAGGTAACCAAAGTCACCACAACACTCGAGTGCTCATTCATCAATATTAGCATATTTTTTTGTGTCTCCTCTGGGCATTTTAAATTGAGCATCCTGCAGTTGCAGCAAATTCTTCCTTCGGACATGGCTCCATGCACTCCCTCTAGTGATCCCACCCTGTATAAACATTATTTCTGTGTGTGAGAGATAGAATTTCCCCAGGGGCCCACAAAACATTTAATGAAGTGTGAAGCACAAACATTTCATTACAACATATTGTGTACTTTTGCCTTTAATAACTACATTCCTCATCCAAGAAGTCTCAATAGCTTTCAAAAATGAATTACAGTAGTATTATTTTTCCCAGAATATAGTTTTTCCATGACAGAAACAGCACTTTCCTAAACTATTGTATTTATTAGCAACCTGTTGCCCTTCGACACCAGTGCCATTTTCATCGACCCTGATCGAGTGTGTATCATTTAAACTTCCTTTAAAAATTATTAAAATAGTTTTACGTTATTGGATTCTTTTTTCTTAACTGTACACAACCACCACCGAAAATGATGCACAGAGAGGGAGCATGTGGAGTCGTTGAGCGTTACATGGAGTGGAGAAGTATGTTCGCCACTGCAGAAGCGCAAGCTTTTAATTAAGGAGTTTTGAGGCAGTGGGGAGAACTTTCTCTGGACTGGGCACAAAGGAAGCTGGAAAGCTCTGGATTCCTGCATTTCTCTCCTCCCCACTTTGGTCCACACCCAAGAAGCTCCATGTTCCTCCTGCCTCCCCACCTTCACAAGACAGCTCACCGGCTCCATTATCCACATCAGGAAACTAGGAAGCAACCTGCCCTAATGACTTTGGTCTTGTGTCACTTAACAGAAGCTGATAGTCGTCCAGCCCCATGACTCTAAATGGACATTTAAAACAATCTTCAATAGACTCGGGTTTACCTGCATGCTGAAGGCCAAACACCAGCCCAGTGGCACATATGGAGAAATTCTGTTCTGTACGATAGGTGTGTGTTCTTAATTTCAAGTGGCATGGGGCTTTGCGATGAAGTGTATTATTGGCTGTTATCGTACAGCACTGCTCTCTGTTTAGAATCATAGCTGCATCTCATTGCCTTCCTAATTGTTCATGTCTATTGATAGTTTGTTCTGAGTTCTAGGGAAATTATGAAGATGATATAGGATGGGGTTTTAAGTGCTTTGGGGGAATGGCATGTTTGTGCGGGCAGATATTTAGCTGGCTTCCTTTCGTTCCTAATCACTTCTTACTACAGTGAATTGCTACGGAGCTAGGTAAATTGGCTGCCTTTCCTCTCCCTACAAAGCAATATTTCACTAACCCAAAATATATTTATGATTCCTTGAAATATTTGTGTTCGCTTCATTGGGAATGTTTTATTGACCATTATTTTCATTAGCTATTGTACCAGGAAGTGCTTTTGAATCCCTTAGTAGCCATGGCGTTTGAGTGAGTTAGTCTGTCACTAACTCAAGAAAAGGGGAAGGGACTATAGCTTGTTGGTTGGCACGGAGCTGGGGACAGCAGAATTCTGTGGTTGAGATTTTGACTATAAGAGATACTCTGCCTTGTTCAGGGATGGCCTGCATGATTTACTGGTGAATGGAGTTATTTAAGTGTTCTTTGACATTGTTGAATTTTAATTATCACTAGTTGATGTCTAAATAATCATACCTGCAAAACACCCATTATTTTATACGCTGGAATTTTTCTGAAAGGTAAACTTCAAGAATGTTATCAAAATCTGTGTTCCTCACTGGTGAATGAAATTGCTTTGGCACTTGATAGGTTTCCTTCAGATAGGTTTTGAAGAGCAGAAATAAGAGAAGTTATTTAGTAATTTATGAGCCTACGAGACATTTACTATCAGTTGTCTAGTTTAGTTTCCATAAAATTTCTAAACTTTTTGAGGCAAAATCAACAAATTTTTATTTTCCTTACAGTGCCAGGATATCCAAGCAATTTTTCATCAATAGCAAAAGGAAAGAAGGCAACTGGTGGAGAAGACCCTCTTTCTCTGCCCCTGACTTCTTCACAGTGTTTGGTTAAATTCTTTACTCTATTGTGAAGAGTGGTAGTTTGGTTAGTGAAATAAAATAATTATTTAAATAAATAAGGTTTTCTATGACTCCCGTTCTGCTTTCTTAATTCCCCTTTGCTATTATTTTGCACACTGGGTATGTAATCTGCATTTGCTCACACATGCATTTTCAACTGAGTACTATCTATGGGCAAATGGGAGACACACAGATGACCAGAGAGTGAGTGCTGCTGGCAGTATGCCCACTAATGTGGCATATATTATAGCACATTGAATCAATCCCTTCTAAGCCACTTCTGTAATGTCTTTCTGTGTTATAAAGGGTGGACTCCTGGAAGTAACATTTCTCAGATTCCCCTGTAGCTTGAATTCTACATGGGTGCTAGCTTTCATGCCACAAATACACTTGCATAAGACTTTAAAAATGGAAGTTAGCAACATGATCTTGGAGTCATGTATGGGGACATTGAATGTTTTGATGGAAACATTTGGTTTTTCCCAAGACATCAAGATGTTAAACTTTATGTTTTGTCCCTGGTGCTGTAGAGATCAGTAACTGAGAAGAGGTATTGGAACTGGAATTTCTATGCAAACAATTCCCTTGTTGTTCTTTTGGCTGCATTGTTCCTGGATGCAAAACGTCTAAACTTGATTCCCTAGCCATTCAGAAATTCTATACACTATGTCATAATCTGTGATAAGTCCCATTCTGAAGAAGATATCTGAAGAGATTCAGATAACTGTACAATATACAATTGACCTTTACAGTATATAATTGAAGATATTATGATCACAAATTAATATCAAGTAAACAATAATTAGTGCTATATGGAAAGGTGAAGTGAATTTATATGAAAGATGGGAGGAAGAGCTATTCATTCTTGTTTTGGTGGTTAGAGAGAAAGAAATGTTGATATTTGAAAAGGCTTTGAAAGATGGATAAGCAAATTCCTGGAATGGGGATGGAGGCACAGCAAGTGAAAAAAGAGAACAGAGTAAGATAAGAATGGGATCAGGGCTGGAACACAGAAGCATAATTAGCAATAATGAGATCTAATGAGACATAGTGTTAGAAAGATAATAGGAAATAATGAGACACTGAAATTTGTGTGGAGAATGGAAAAGATTAACTGATTGATTTGTTCGTTTAACAAGTGTTTCTGGAACCCTATCTTGTGTCAGGCACCGTGCCAGACAGAACTGTCTCATTATGATTAATTTAGTAGCAAAATAAAGAATAGATTTTAGTGATGAGCGCACTGAAGACAGGGAGCCAAGAAGCTTTTACTAAAGTCTAATAAGAGATAATGAACAGTGGGAAAAGGCTGGAGTATACAATACTTCTCACTGTTGACTTTTGGCATGATTTTTGATTTTGCTATATTAGTTTAAAAAATTCTGATACATGCACAGATACATATACTATGAATGTGGTTGGTATATAATTTCATCTTATCTCCTCCCGTAAAATCACAAGTTTCCAATGAATAACTGACTTATTTTAGGCTTATAATAGACAGTTAATAAAATCTTAATAGAAACTCCCAAATCTACGTAAGCTTTGTGGAAATTTATCAGAGAATGCTATGCTGCTATAAAATCAATTGCAAGTCAGATGTCAGCATAGGTCATCCAGGCTCTTGTGATTCAAGGAAAATGGACTCAACCGTCCCATCCCCCTCTTACTGCAGTGGGAGACTGCTCCCCTGAGAACCTCTGAATGCCCTTGTGGGATGAGTTTGGGGTGAGCAAGGAAAGTTGGGACTCTTCAGTTGGGACTCTCTCTCCCAAATTCCTGGATCTTCCAACAACTCTGCCCATTGTGCCTTTTTGTTCTCAATGAACAGCACCCTGACTCCCTTACGGATCAAAATACCAGCCTTGGGGTAAAGCAGACAATTGCTGATGTGTCAAAAACTGCAGGGAGGATATATGTTAAAGCAGAAAAATGCCTTTCAACTGGTTATTAGGACATCCTGCTCCTGCTGGTCTTTTTGTACATCCCAGCTCTGCTGATCTCTCTCCAGTAGTTTCTCTGCAGATTCATCTTCGCAGCACAAGTCTCAGCCCATTCTCTCTTCTTATGATTCTTTTTGTGTTTCTTTTTCTCCATTTCACACCCACTCCCAATCCTCATTCATGTTGTGAGGGGAACAAGCCAATTATTTGTTTGTTGACTACTCTCTCCTGTAAGCCATTCTCTTGAATTAAAATAAGACTAATTTTCTCACCCAAGGACACCATCCTTTATGGATTTCCCTAGGCAAACAGAGGAACTCTGTGTCATCTGAGAATACATATTCATTGAGTAACACAAATATTAACAAAGAACACATATTCCAAGGAGATTTCCTCTGTTGGAGGAGGACTTATACTCCTGTCAGGAAAAAAGAGGTAAAATTTGCTGAATAAATTGATGTCAGTTTATGAAAAATCATATAGACAAAACTAAACTTTCAATTTTTAAATAGTGATAAATTGGACAAAAAGGAGAAAGATGTTATAAATCTTTTCTTTCTCTTAAAAAAACTTGTCTAAAACAGTAAGAGGCAAACCTATTCACTAATCAAGTCTACCATGGCAACATCAAAATACCTATTTTAAAAGGTTGTGCTTATTAAATTACAAATTTAGTTAAGTGTCTTTGGAAATTTAAATTCCAAATATTTTGTTCTGGATCAACCAAAACTTTTGAAAAATTAGATAGGAAGAGATAGATAATATCTCTCTCTCTCTCTCTCTCTCTCTCTCTCTCTCTCTCTCTCTCTCTCCCCCTACACACACACACACACACACACACAGAGAGAGATATATAATACATATAATATATATTTTTAGAACCTGTATGTCCATATATTCTAATATTCTTCCAAAGCACAGTATTTTAATGGTTTTAAATAAATGTCTTTTTCTTTTCCCCATCTGTGAGCCAGAGATGTTGTGGCTTCTATGAAATCACTAATGAATTGACAAAGACATCACAGATTTCACTTTTTTAAAAGATTTATTTATTTATTTATACAAGAACCGGGGAACAGACCAGATGCATGGGAGGGTGAGAGGATTCACGAGAGTCAGAGCGGGGAACAGAACAGGCAGACTGATGAAATACACTGCTGAGGGCAGCAGTGGACACGACAGGAGAGGTCTGCTGTGCCATGTGGGACCCTTGCTGGCCAGCAGGGATTGAACTGGTGCTGCAGAGGCTGCGGACAGATTCACAGCACTGTGCTCAACCATCTGCACCACCAGGGGAGGCCCAGATTTCATTTTTTATAAGGAAAAAATTACAACACAGTGACACATTTTTAATGACTGGTCCATGCAACTGAATCTCCATGCCTGTGGTCAGGATGGTGATATCTGTGCTCGTGTGTCTCTTTTATGTACATCACACTTCCCTGAGTATGGCACTAGGAAAACATCCTTCAGCTTTCATCTATATAATTTCTCCACTAAAATGGGACTTTGATACCAGCTCGATCAATTTTCAATGGATAGTTATATATTTTGATAAGTGGCAATGATACAGGAGCTTTAGAAAGGAAATCTAGAGAAATCTTCATTTTGAAAAGAAGTTGTTCTATTGATATATTCCATGCTCCAGCATGAAAGAAATAATATTGTTGTACTTTTATGGATTTTCTGTCTGTCTTGATGCCCTTCCAAGTACCATCATTGGCTCTGCTTTTTGGCAAAGTACAGGTTGCAGCAAACCAGTAGATTAAACTTTGCAGTAGTCCTTCTAAAGGATAGTTATTAAACCCAGAAGCCTGTAAGGTGCATTGTTTCTTTTGTGACTGTAAGTGATCTAAAATAAAAATAGTTATGACCTTTCCATGCCCAGGATACATGTTAGAGAGTTGAGTCCTACGTGCGCCAGTGAAACATACTGAGGCAGAGCAGGGTGCCCAGAGCCAGCCCAATTAATTGTCAGGAGCCACCAGGAAATAAGGTTGAGAGTGAAGTGATTGGAAGCATTTTGAGACACTTGAAAGAAAGGGCAGAAATCGAGGGAGGCCAAACCCCCAACTTAACTCCATCAAGAAGTGCTCGAAAGCAGGAAAGAACAATCCAGACACAGTTTTAGCACCTCTGGTTTTCAGAACACAGTTGGATGTAATGTCAACATCAAGGAACTGACAGAATGAAGCTAACTGGTGTGAAAAAAAAATCCACCCCACTCTTTCTGAAGAAGCTTCTAAATACCAGTTGTCTAAACCTATTGCTAAGCATGAATGCATTATTAATGAAGCCAGCAGCCTGCCTGGTGCTACTCAGATGGTTCAAGCATTTAGTGGGAGATATTTCTGTGAAGTTCTGCACAAAGTACTGACAGCGCCTGTCTAAATTGAAACAAATGGCCACTGTACACTCTGGGGAGACCCGGCGTGAGCAGCTGCCTTCCAGAGACAGGCAGAGGACACCACCTGCCAAAGACCAGGGTGCGGGCAGTGGCCCCTGAATATTGACTTCTTAATAATTCAGGATAACAGGAACCCCAGGTTATTCAAGCATGGCATGGCCCCTTCAGCGCGGCTACTCTTCACCCTAATGAGTTACTTGAAGAATTAGGTGGCTAAAATGTCTTCCAGCAATTCTCCAAAGAGTGGGACTCAAACAGCTTCCAGGAAAAGTTCTCTGCAACTCATGGTCCATTTCCTTATTTTATCTCTCTCTTCCTGTCTCTTTTTCCCCTCTCCACCCTGGCTTGTCCTCTCTTCCTTCCTTCCCCGGTTCTTATTTATTCCATCCTTGCATTGACATTGTTAGATTGACAGGACAGTACTAAGATTAAAAAAACTTTGGAATCAACTTTCTGCATAAATTCCAGGTATATATATATATATATATATATATATATATATATATATATATATTAAAAGGCCAAAAAGGGTGATACATGGTGGCCTGCTTAGGTTCCTGTAAGAGACATTTGTAGAAGGTGGAGTGCTCCGGGACTTTTCCCTTGACGCCTTCCAGAGCCAAACTTGCATATGAACCCAAGCTTCCTGTCGTGTCATGGAGAAGGAGAGAAACTATAGATTCAGAGCAATTGTAGTCACTGAACCACCCTGAGGCTCTCCTAAGGGTGACCAGGAAGCAGATCTTAATGGCAAGAGGGAACTGGAAGTTCCATTGGCCACCCGAAGGAAAACATCAGCCCGGTGATGGTTTTGCTTACTTGTTGAATAACGATTTTCTTGATGTTCTTTCCCTCACTTATTTAACAAGGATTTATGGATCTCTGCATGTGCCAGGGATGAGATTGGGTTCTGAGTTTACAACAGCAGTCAAGGTTCCTCTCAAGGAACTACCTTGTTTTAAGGCCAAAAAGTCACCTATATAATTTATTATTGACTAAAAGTTATTTTTAAATAGTTTGCATTTTACTAGCTCAAGCTTTGTCAGATAAACATTGAGAAACCACGTGTGTGTATATATATATATATATACATGTACTCATATATTTATGTGTATATATATATTTATATATATTTATTTCAACATGGTTTTCAAATTTCAAAAGAAAAGTTTTCAGAGTTCAAGGAAATAGAAAGTTAGAAATCTTTTTCTTGACTGCCGCTGTTCTACCACATAGAAAGAAGAATTCCTTTCGAAAGATGTATTTTTAAGTGTCTTTCAAAGAAGTTTGGATGTGGACTCCTGGTGGTACCCAGGAAGTGAAATGAACCATAAATGAGACACATCAAAAGTAACTTACAAAGAACTTTTTTAATATTAAAATGATGAATCAGAGCTCAAATTAACAAGTAAAGGAGTCCGCCTATAATGAAAATCTTTTTCCAACATAACACTTCATTATAAAGGGAGTTTTTCTATAATAGAAGCAAGTGTAATTACATTTTTATATATAATTAGGACATTATTATCATTTCACCATATCAAAGTTCATTATAAGACATCTCCGATACATTTTTCATAGAGTAAAAATAAAAAGAGAACAGGAGTCCTTCAATTAGACGCGTATAAGGACATCCACAGAGACTGAGAGAGGCTGATCAAACAGCTTACATAGCCCAGAAGGGACCAGGTAGAACCCACGTTGCTTTTATGACACAGAAGTTGCTTTTTTGTGTGTCCTGCATGATTTCTAATTGCAGTTTTTCACCCCATTTTTTATTCAACCATAAGAAGTTACAGGTGCAGCAGTCTCAACTGGACAGAGTTTTCTCCCAGTTTTCTCTACCATTTCAAGCTGCTCACCACCTGCCGGGGTGTTTACCCAGTGAAATTCTCACTACTGAACACAGAAGCCTGGTGAACCGGAGGGAACCCACTAACTGCGCTCTTTCACCAGGTTTACAAAAACAACTGACGCTCCCTTCTTACACCATCAACTTGAAAAATCTTTGGAAGATAATTAAAGTGACTTCGAAAAAAATGGTGTCATGTTTTAAAGCAGATTATACAACAGAAATGTGGTCATGAAAAATGTGTCCTGTGTCAGGATCTGAAAATGTGTATGCGAATACATTTTGACTTGTAGAAATGACTGTAGAAACATGGTCAAACGTTAATGAAGACAAAATGCACTTTTTGTGCATTACTGTGTAGTTGATGTTTCTTCTGCTGCAGGTGAAATAAGGAAGATGACAAGATTTGGGGAGTGGGCTCTATATTTCCAGCTCAGGATTTCTTTTTTTCGACTTATGTAAGACTCGTCCCTGGGCAGTGCCCTGGGGGATCCGTCGTGTGTGCTCAGCTTGGTCTTCAGATGTCAGTGTCACCATCAACCACTGTGCCCCTTCCCTCTTTGTTCTTTCCCCATCCCCGTTGGTGTTTCTGTTCTGGTGGAATATGGGTTAGCTGGTGGCGGATGCACTGTGGTGGTACTACCTGATGGGGATACCTCAATGTTGTCTCAGCAGCAACATGGGTGGAGCTGGAAGGGATCATGCTCAGCAAAATAAGCCAGAAAGAAAAAGAAAAATACCAGATGGTCTCACTCATAGCAGGAATTTAGAAAACCTAAATAAGGGACCAGGAAAAAAGACTAATTATAATAAAGTAAAAATCAAGATCAACAAGCAACTATAAACCAGGGACATATTACAGTGGGGGGAGAAGGGAGTAGGATCAAAACAAGCGGGGGTGGGAATTGTATGGGGACTATAACCAAGATGAAAATGCATACATTGTGCAAAAATGAAAAATAATGTAAGAAATATATAAAAGAAAAAAAAGAAAAAATAATTAATTTTAAAATAGTTTAATTAAAAAAAAAATCAGCATCTCCCATAAGTGCAGGCTGTGTGGGATGTTTGAGGGAAAGGTTTTTTTTCTGACCAGAGGAATTAGAACTTCAGGGTGTCAGTGTGGAGAAGCTGTAGAACTTTGCCCTGTGCAGACAGAAAACACACACACAAAACACCGTCCTTGACCTTGGAACTGGGAATCTGAACTCCTGGCCAAGGACCTTTCTCTTCTTCCCCAGTCCATAAGCGCTTGTCATGTTTCCCTACAACTCCCACACTTCTGGAAAAGAAAAATCATTACCTCTACTGCACAGTCACTCCTTTAGTTTAAAGGTCGTGTGTGTGTGTTGTGTGTGTGTGTGTGAGAGAGAGAGAGAGAGAGAGAGAGAGAGAGAGAGAGAGAGAGAGAAGGCACACCAGCTCAAACACCTCATCCTATTTTTTTGTTTTTGGATAGGAGTGTGGTATTAATTAATGTATATAAAACCAGGGAAACACATGTTGGCTATTTCCAGAATGAATGATTCAGAAGGTACATCAAGAGTTCCAGATTTATAATTTTAAATAGTAATGAGTATTAATAAGTTATTACAGAAATATCAGAATTAGTTGAATTTGCTGATTAATAGAATCAAACTAAGATAGTATATGGCAAGCTGTCCTCGGCTCTACAGATTCTTTTATTCTTTGTGTTTGACCCTTTTAGGTGCATATTATTTCTTATAATATCCCCAAGGATTGCATAGCAAAATGTTAAAGTAGACTTTAAAGAACCAGGTCACACCTGGCAGAGATGGATTTGAAATAATTCTTTTATCACTTAAATCAAACCGCACCACTTTTCAAATAAGTGGTCAAAACTGTGTTTAACTTGTTTGACCATTCACTTGCATAACAGTAAGTACAGTTATTAAAGACAGAATGAAACCCCAATTAAAAATTAACTTGGCTCCCTAATTTCTTAAACTAAATTTAGAGATCAGTCACTTCTTTCTGTTGGGAGCCTGCTGTGTTTTTGAGCTTGCCAGGACTGTCTGGGAGTGAAGTCGTTATCAGAGAGAGCAGACAACAGCCCTACCCTCAGGTAGACCTTTGGCCTCTTGCTTTGGGATGCTCGTGAGGTTTGATTGTAAGTATTAGAGTTTTCCATGAGAAATTATTTCTCAGAATCTAACACTTGCTTCTTTCTGTCTCATACTAAAATATTCAGAGGACAGTAAAATTAAGATAATCTGTTAGTTATTCTTAAAGAGGATAAATCTATTAATGCTTTCTCATGCCTTGCCTCCTAAATTTAAAATCCCTAAATTAGTAGAGAGATGTGTCAATTTTCCCTCCAATTAACCCACAAAGAATCATCTTTCAGGTACATTATTCAGCACTGCTAATTAAAAGTCTACACGCTATCTCCTCTTTTTTAGCTAAAACCAAATTTATGATGTGTTGAAACAGTCAATGGAGGACAAGTAAATCAATTAGTAGATTAATTTCATTGTACTCTTATCATATGATTAAACTATGAAACCTATCCCTATCTCACACTAAGTAAATGCTTGGACAGAAAATGAGCAAGTTTATGTTGCGGACAATCCTGTCACCCAGCTGATTCTGTGCCTGGAGTCTCAACTGCGAAACTGTCTCAAATGCCACCAGCCCATCAGTGACTCGCTTCTGCAAGGACAAATGTAAAGAGTTGTCATTGGTTTTGTGTGCGCAGATTTTCTAAGATTCACATACTGTTTGTCCATAATATGCATTTATTTATGTATGTTTCTTCCATTTGACTGTAGGTCTTTTGGGAAAAGAAATCTATTTGCTATTTTGTTTATGCCTTTCCATGTTCTCTGTCCAATGTAGATCTTCAGTAAATATTACTGATTTATTTTCTAACTGCTGAACACTGTTCCACGATGATTTTTGCTTTTTTTTTTTAAGTGACAGGATATCATGATCTCCCTGGTAGGCTAGGCTAAGAATGTCTTCCTTCTAAGATCGTATGAATATTGTGGAGACAACCAGGATTGAAAGGCTCTAACAGAAGTCCCCACCACATTTGTGATACAGTCTAAGATTTCTGATGTCTTCCTAAGGAAATATCAAGGATGTGCTTCTTCCTTACAGGAGAGGCATCTTTTCATAAATCAAGGAAAGTATAGGTTTTGCTGCTTTGCTTTTGGAATATAGGACTGGGTGATGCATCCCTTTAAGCCTATCAAAGGACCGATCACACGTTCAGAGAGTCTGAAGTTATGCAGATTCATATTTAATTATGTTGGCCAATTATTTTGCTACACTCACAGAAGGGAAGAAGGGTGACATAGACAAGAATTCCCAGACCGCATACACTACTGCTGTCCCTCCCAGCCATCGCTCCCATGCCTGCATAGCCTCGTGTTCTTGTTTTTTTACAAATGAAACTTTCGTCTGTGAAAAGAATAGCATTAAAGTGCAACAGAAGGAAGCTGTGTTTGGCATTGAGAAGATGATGGAAGTGCTTACAATTTAGAAATGCAGTTTTTGCTTCTCCAGAAGGAAAACTTCTCAATCTCATTGTGTTTACAGTAAAAGCTCTAGACATGTTTTTATAGTCTTGACTCCGAACTGAATGGCTGCATTACTCTGGGGAGTGGGCGCTCTGCTGTTTAGTTCCTTTGGGTTAATATTATTTTTCACAAAGAATACGTGTATTATATTTGCATTTCTAAGTCATGGCTATAATAGGGACACTATTCAGAATAAAATTTAAAGGAGGCTTTGCAACCTTTAATGAAGATCAACCCTCTATTCAATATGCTATTTTCTTATGCAAGAATAGAAATTTTATGAATGATAAAGTTAAATATCTAAATCTATTCCCTTTATTAATATTTCTCAGTAAGAGTGAGGGGCAATTTATAAAAGGCTGAAGTGATTTTGTTTTAAGGTTGCATTTGTGGTTTCATATTTGTTCAGACAGAGTAAATCCTGTGATCATTCTCAAACGAAACTTTAACTTCATGTTTCTACTCCAGGAAATTAGGCAGAGGATGTTGTGCTCCCGCTCCCAGGAGTGCAGCTTTTTATTTGACTGGACAACCAAAGGGATAGGCTTCAAATGATTTTTTTATGCCCCGAGAGCCGCTTTGAGAAAGCTCTCCCTCCTGCTCTCCACCAGGCGCCTGTGTTTTGCAGTCCTGCCATCAATCCCTTCACCCGTGCCCTTGTGCGAGCTTTCATTCAGCTAGATGCTTGCGGACCGACCACCATACTAATAGCTGCTTGGTGGAGCCCCCAGCCTTGCAGTGACGCGCACCAGGAGAGCACACACTGAGGCTAGTGCTTCCATTATTTCAAAACCAGAGTTGGCTTGCTTCGCCACAGCCTCCTACAGAAGAGTTGCTTCTGTAGGAGTCTCCTACAGGAGACTTGCCCTGGGGCTGAGATGCTGCTCCCTCAGTTGGTCAGGCAGACAGAATCCTGTCTCTGTGAGAAGAGGCAGCCCCGTCTGTGATGCTGGGCTGCTGCACCTGCAGGGCAGCATGGCCAGCTGTCATGGCCAGCTCATCTCTTGTCTTTCCTGACCTCTTCTGACCTCGTTTCATCCATAAGTAATGTCTGATGTTTCATCTAGTAGATGATAATAAAATTATTAGGGTCCTGCAGTTGACCAGTTGGCCAGATGAGCATGGTGCACAGCCTCTCCCAGATGCCCTCCATGCCTGACAGATGGCTCTGTCAGTGGTATTTAAAGACATGGCATGTGCCAATTTCTTTTCAGGCCCCTTTAAAACTGCACCAGCCAAGTTTAGTTTGAGAGAGACGGTCAAACAATGTTACTAATATAAAGCTTGAGAAAACTACTTAGAGGAAATAAACAGAAGAGAATTTAAAAAGGATGTGATGCGGTCTGCAGGATGGGTGTGTTTGGGCCATTGTCCTTGAAACTGGTCTCTGCAATATGTTTTTCCAATCATCTCAGTCCTTTTACCTGAAATCCAGGACCCTGTTCTCCCACCTAAGCATGAAAGTGTGAATATGAAAGAGACCCCTCAAGTTTGACATGACTCCTGAATTTCAGTCACTTGCCATCAAGCGGATGGCCTGTGCAGTGCCCAGCCTGCTCAGCTGTCCCTGCCAGCCATGTTGCCTATTGCTTCTGTGGTAACCTCAGCAGGAGGCAGTGGACCACTACTCCTGCAGGATGGGGAGCTCACTACCTGCCGAGGCTCCAGGCATGGACTGTCACTCCTGGAAGCAAATACACCTTATAACTCCATACACAGTCTGTGTATGTCACTGGGAGGCCAAGGTATCAGCATTATAGGCCACTTCCTAAATACATACACCTCAGCTCTACAGAGGGATGGGCACATGGTTCCACAGAGCACAAGTCAGGAGCTTTTTTCTTGCTTAAAATAAATGGGTCACTTTCTGTCTCTCAAAATAAAAGAATAAAAGTGATCTTTGTACTCTAGCAACTATTTTTAATCTAATGCTTTTTACAATGGGCCGGGGTATGCACTCCAGTTTTGTCATTTATTTTTATTTATATTGAAGTAACTTGTTTCAGGTGTTGATGACCATTCGTCACCGATTTTGGTTCATGTATTCAGGGATCTTTTCAATGATCTTTTTAGGTGTGGTGAGAGGTGACATGGCAGGTGAGGGCAGGGCTGTTGTGCTCACAACGCTCACCATGCAGGAGGGAAGAAGAATGACATTTCTCCCAGGTGTCTTACTAAGAACTGAGTTCCTCTGACTGGGTTAAAAACCTGGGCTTCTCAGCAAGTTGCCTTGGAACTGCCCATGTCAGGTAAGACAACACTGGAAGGGTGAGGGGGTCATGCAGGTGGCCACTGGCGGAAATTTTTAGGTAAAGCTCAATTCTGCTCTGCTGAGTCCCTCAAAGTGCTTCCTTGAATCCAGTCTTTTCTTCAGCTGGCTATTGTTGTCCCATGTGGAGAGTCACACGTATCCTAAATTATCTCCCTGCTCCACTTCCTCCTTAAAGAGGCGACATTCCTTGCTCACAGCTCTCGGGAGCTGTTACACAAAGAACATCAGGTCGTGTTACTCTTCTCATTGCTGGAAGCTTCCATTTGGCTTCTTGTTGCCTGTCGGGTAAATTCTAAATGCCTTCTTTTAGTATGTGAAGCTTGTAGAATCTGCTTCAAACCTCCTTCCCTCATTCGGTATCATTCTGTCCCGCACCCCACCCCTCCACCTACTACCACACCTGCAGTCTCCGCTCTGGTCACACAGACAATCCCACCATTCCCCGATGTGCCTTCTTGCTCACCCACAACCCCAGGCCTCCCTACACACCTCTTTATCACCTGTGCCCAGCTGGTAGGCATCTCCTCACACTTTAAAGGTACAAACCCCAAATGAAGTCTTGTCACATTTAGCCTAGTGCTGTTTCCTTCTAGGAGAGCCACAGTGCTTCGTTATTCCTGTAAGAGATGATATAAGTGATTTGCTTACACCGACTTCAGTGGACCCCTACCTTGTGGGAAGGGGTTGTGTCCCACCCATCCTCATATCCTGGGAACCCAGCAGAGTCCCTGGCATGGAGTAACCTGCTAATAAATGGCATGAATGGGATCTTGAATGAATGGAAACCTCAAAGAAAAATTGATTGTGTCTGCTCCAAGCCTTATGCCCTCTGTTCTCCGTTTTACTCATTGTTTCATAAGAGTTCAGTGAGAGAGTAATTCCGGAGACTTTTCCAGAGTGCGGTGTGGACACCTCTGGCACACATCACATTCAGTTTCTGAAAGAGGAAGCTTTGAATGCGGCTACAAAAAGCCAAGTTCAGGACACAGCACATTACTTCTTAAGGACAGAAACTTGGTCTCTGATTTCTCCCAGCTTCCCCTTTGTTAGCAGTTGGGTCCGCCCCCTCTGTATGAAGCCACTTGCAAACTTTATTTTCTCCATGTTTCTTTTCCTCTGGCTTTGAAGAAGTACAGAGCTGTGGCTTGGCATCATGGTGATGCCAATGTTATGATGAACAATGTTAGGATGCCTGGTCGCACCTACGACCACTGAGACAAGCCCAGAAGTTAAATTATGAAGCAAACGTAAGCTTTGAAGAGATTTTTATTTAATCTGTATTCCCCTGTTTCATCTGCACATCCATCCAACACAATCTGCATCATTATTAGCCACATCAACTTGCTAAAAAAAGAAAAAACGGAGCAAAAAGTAAGACATCTGTGTTATAGCATTAATATATTCAAAGGTTTTGACTTTCATCTTGCAGGCATTAACAGTGTGTAAATGCAATGTAAGTGCAACTTACAACGGCACCCAGTTAACAGAGGAATCGTGTAGTTAGGAGCAGAGAAAGGGAAGGCGGCTGGCAGAAAAGACAAGGAAAAAAAGACAAGAGAAGAAAATGTGTGTTTGCGTGGAGGGGACAAGCAGGTTGGGATTATGTAAAAAGCGAGTTTTGTCTATAAATACGGTATTTTGCCTATCGCGCACACAGAGCTTGATTTCTAATTGCCAGCACCATTTCTGAGGCACGGAGGCAACCCTCCAGCACTGTGCTGAAGGTGTGTTTGTGCGGCTATGCCCTCTGGCTTGGCTGCCAGTCTATTCCCTTAGATCAGAGCAAGAAGGCAGACTGTTTTCGAATACCGATCACCTCACCCGGACCTAATCCTTTGAGTTCTCTTTGGCATCTATTCCTTCTGCCAGTTTCCTCTTCTGTTCCTCTCTTTTCTTCTGAAGTTGACAACAAAGACATCCTCAGGGCCCTCCTTGATGTAAGACCACTCTTGATGTTATTACAGTGTGTTTTTTTTGTACCCTAAAGTTGTGCTACTTTTATATTCAGCTAGCACAATATTTGCACACCAGAAGATAAAGAAAATGTGAATATGTTATACGGAGTGATCGTTTCTTTTTAATTTGTACCCCTCAGTGTTTTTGATGTAAACCCTTTTCTTTCCCTGTCACTCATCTACATACCTGATCAAGAACCCGAAGGTCTTCCTTTATAGACAATGTTACTTCTGTACCTTAAATTGGCCTGACCTGCCACTTTTAATTTTAAAAATATGACTGTGTGAGATATGGATGAATATGGAATTTCTATGAAGCACAAAACTTTTGAACGGTTCCTGTCCTCTGTGATAGCGAGTTTTAAAAAGGAAATCTCCAAAGAGCTAATTAGTAGACAAGTAGAGCTCAGCCTGAACAAAGCTGAAAAGATAGCAGATAACTAAAAGGACCTGGCCAGAGCTGACAAAAATCAAAGCCCTGACAGAGAGCTGGCAGTAACCTTGGGCTGTAACTGACAGGGACAATAAAAAAAAGAGTGCTGTGAACCCCAAGGAGAGTGACAGCCTAACTGTGGGCTCTGGGAAGAGATTCTGTCTCCATCACCAGCAAGTGGGGATCTTCCAGCAGGCAAAACAAGACCCCTAGCCGCTGTCCTCAACTCCAGAGAGGTGAACCGGTCCGACCACCACTCATGGCACTCATGGTGGGTGGGGGGGATGGAGGCCAGGAGCTTCGAAAAGTTCCTTGGAAAATGCCAGGCTAGTGGTTACATGGACACTGGTGGTGGTTCCTGCCAAGGTGCCGTGAAGAAAAGCTGAGGAAAAACAGAAAGAGCCAATCCCTGCAAGAACTTATCCAGCCCAACCACCCCTCCCCGTGATAGGAAGTGGAAGGAACAGCAGTTGACGGGAACTTGAGGCAGGCAAGGAGAGAGTGGGGAGCATAGCAAAGAGGAGCAGCAGGGGTCATGGTTTCCACGGTGACAGCAAGGCGGGAGGCAGCACAACAGACTATGGTGGAGGATGATGGGTGTCTTGGTGGTGGGTGTGATGTGGTGACAACACCTGAGCAGGGGGAGTCTTTACTTCTAATCCACAAACAATGACATAATCCAGCGTTACTGCAATAGAATAAGTTAATAAATATAAACTTCATTTGCGGAAATCTCAGATGTGAGGCCTTCTGGCCCAGCGTAGGTGTGTTCATGTTGCTGGAGCATACATTGTTTCCCTAGGGGTGGCAGTTTTCTGTAAGTTTGTTGTGGCGGAACCAAGAAATAAGGCAGAGGCAGGTTCCTATAGAAATTCTGATTCCATGAGCGATGCTGAGGAGACAAGGGAGGGTGGTCGCTTGCAGAGTCATTTTGAAAAACAAAGGTTTTCTTTGGCCTGACTTGTCTGGAAGTCTGTCCCTGACCTGAGCTCCTGAACTGTGAATATGAATATTTGGGCTAAGGATTAGTTTCTCTTGATAAATAAACAAGAAACAAATACAGCAGGCGAGGAAATAAACCTTAATTTGTAAGGAGGGGATAAAGCAGAGAGCCCTATTTTAAAACTTCCGGAAGGGAGAGAATACACAACACTAATCTTAAATCCCACCTCTTCAATTCACCGAGAAGAGAGAGGAAGTTCTGCTAGGTTTATGTCAGGTTTTGGCACTCATCAACCCTATTCTAAAATCCCAAGGGTGCTAAGTTCCTCAGAGGCAAGGAAAAGAAGCTTCCGTTAACTGAGTGTTCTTAAAATTTCTCTATGTGTTTATGAGAGTCCATCATATATTTCTGGGTAAACAATTATAAGTAGGAAAGAAGCCAAACCCTAATGACGTGCTATCACGAAGATGAGGTAGAAGCTGAAAGCGAGCACTTAAAAAGCATTCTGCTTTGAAACCCAAATGCTAATAACATACATTAGGTGGTTTCATTTTCCTAAATAAGGTCTCAGTTCCAGACAAGTTCTTTTGGTTCTATATTCGTCTCCAAGATACTGAGATCTAAATCCTCACTAATACGGTGGCACTTGAAGACATGATCGGTGATTGCAGACTGCAAGATATTATCTCAGAGGAAAATAGGCAGCAAACTCAGAGAAAGCCTCAGAAGGGTAAATCTGAGGGATTTTCTTTTTTTTTTAAAAAAAAAAAAAAGCATATAAACATCCTTTAATTCAGGGGAAATGCATCTCAATTTGCTTGCTCAGACACCAGTGTCTATAATCACATACCCCAAATGCCCATCCCACTTATGTAAATTATATTATTATGGTAAATGGTATATTTACCATTCGTTTTAAGAGTGTCATCGAATCCTCCCTGTACAAAGAACATGTGTGACAAGTTGAAAAGCTTGACTTGGCTCAGAATGAGTCCAATCTCGTCCCGCTGTCTCAGGAATGACAGATAATGGAGGAAGGTCTCCCAGAGCCAAGCAATAGTGAGAACATGGATCATGGAAAATCTACCCCATGTTAGACTTGGGGTGAAGGCATAATTTTTTTGAGATGGGGAGGAAATGTATAGCAGAACACTGTGTTTTTTGCTAGGTCTGCCCATATTTGGAACTGAGTATAAAATCTAAAGCAAATTTTTTTTTTCCCAGCAGGCAACTTAGAAACTATCATAAAGCCTAGGACAGCAAATATTTGCTTTTGGTTTTCCTTAATTTACATCTACAGAAAAAAAGTAAGGATTTTCTGTTTCATATTTAAAAGCAATGCAAACAACTCACCCACAGTAGAACATATGGCTAATTATTTTCTGTAGGAACAGAAGTAGATTTTTGGGAGCCATTTCTAGAACAAAGCCAACTGTCTTCAGCCTAAAACCCTAGCAGGATTCCCTGATCAGGATTCAGAATAATAGCAGGAAGGGCCTGCTGTTGTGAGGAGTTTCCCAAGGTCCAGAATGTCGATAAACTAGGCCACTTGATAACGGCTGCACTAAGGTCAAGAGCCCAGGCTGGCTTTCTCCTGTCACTATTAATATAAAATAAAATAATCATTTAAAAATTTAAAAAAAAGAAATGCCATGTTAATATCTGCTTATTAGTCTAGCATGTGGATGAATATAAATTGTTCAAACATTTTCCAGTTTTTGAACATTTAATTAGTTTAAAATTTTCAGCATCAAAAATAATGCTCTGAGAACAATAACAACAACAAAAAAGAAGTGCAGGAACCCTTGTAGTTTAATCTTTCCTGGCTGGTTGGCCTGCTTTAGTGTAAATCAACTACTGCTTTGACTTTTGGTAAAAATAAACAAGAATTCATGAAATAAATAAACTAGAGATCTTGAATAAAAGGTGAATCTACTCAATCAAATTAATTTTAAAAAATAGTTGCATTAGATCAGTTATGCTGAGAACAAGCCATTAAATTCAATCAAATATTATTTATAAAAGAATTGTCTTCTAATGATTTTCCCCTAACTAAACGATGACTAAATTACCCATTTTATCCCCACTTAACCTGTGTGAAAACCACTGATATAGAAAAAAAGGACATAAAAGTGATCTAGAAAAACATGTCTATTAAAGTAAGAAAGCTAAAAATGTGTAATACTTACCTTTTAAAAAAATCATATTTTAGGGCCTCCCCGGTGGCGCAGCGGTTGAGCGCTGGGTTGCGAAGCTGCCCGCAGCCTCTGCGGCGCCGGTTTGATCCCCGGCTGCTCCCCGGCCACCGGAGGAGGGTCCCACATGGCGCGCAGACCTCTCCTGCCGCCCGCTGCTCCCCTCAGCAGTGTACTTTGGTCCTTCTGCCTGCTCTGCTCCCCGCTCTGGCTCTGGTGAATTCTCTCACCCTCCCGCGCTTCTGACTGTACCCAGTGCATGTATAAACAAAACAAACAAACAAACAAATAAATAAATAAAACATGCCTCTATTAAAAAAAAAAAAATTTTAAAAAAAAATCATATTTTAAAGCACTTGCGGAAACTATTGCTTTGGGCTATTTTTGATTAATAGCATTAAATAGCCAATTACTTATTTCTTTATGATCTATATAGAGAAAGGGGGGGAGAGAGAGAGCAAGAGCGAGCGAGCGAGAGAGAGAGAGAGAGAGAGAGAGAGACTGACTTTCATTTATTCAGTTCAAATGATGAGAAAAAACATTGTGTTATAAAATATTCCCATTGAATGAGGATTTCTTTCTTAAAGCAATTTCAGCGCAGAATTCTCCTGCTCCAGGGTGGAAATGTACATCTTATGTGTTGCCTTCCACGATTACCATGATGTAGACGCGACAGCATTGATCATCGCCTCATAGTTCCTTATTTAACCTGAACATAACAATATTTCTGGTTATTTCCTCCTGTTTTCCAACCTTCTTTCTAAGCAACTTGCAGTAAAGAAGCTTCAACAAGTAAATACTCTCCCTCTGCTCTTCTTGCTTTTCTTCAACAACAAACATTTATTCCATTCTATTTAGTGAATTCTGTTGAGTGCTTGTGTGTGTGTGTGTGTGTGTGTGTACACCCACACATACATACAAATATATATATATATATATATATATACATGCATATATACATACATACATACAGGTAGATAACCTTGAACTTCCAGAAAAGCTCTCCAGTGTTCCTACATAGCTGGCCACCAAGCTTGTCCATGAAAGCTGATCTGAAGGAAATAATCACCTTGGCAATAAAAAGGTGAATATATCCCCCTAGCTAAATTTTACTTTCATAATTTGAAAAGGATATTTGTGCTAATGATATAGCTTTTATTGCCCTTTATTATCAAATACATTTGTTGCATTTATTACATATTACTATATATTAAATTTCTTCTTATAACTCTTTGGATTAAGAGTAAAATTTATCAGCCGAGGAATGGAAGCAATATCTCCTTATCTAGCTCACTAGCAGACCTCTCCTGTCTCACCCTCTGCTCCCCTCAGCAGTGTATTTCAGTCAGTCTGCCTGTTTTGTTTCCCACTCTGGTGAATCCTCTCACCCTCCCGCACATCCCAGTTCTTGTATGCATGAATAAATAAATCTTTTTTAAAAATTAAAAAATAAATAAATAAAACTCTAGCTCACTTGAGTTTATAGGTTTCCCTGTTCTCTGTTATCTTATTTGTAAAACAATGATTCAAATTAGAGGAGAAAATACTACCAGGTGACTTGTCTTCAAATTCTCTCCTTGAAGGGTTGTTTTATTAGATGAGAAAATGAATATAAATTCTCTAGCGTCACACCCAACAACATATACTAAGTCTGAATTGCATATTGGCCCCTTTCCTTTCCTCTAGAGCTCTATGTAGATGCTCGTGGTATTCATACAGAGATGCTAAGGGAAGAATTCTTAAGAGCACATTGAAATATTAACCTTCTCTTTTAACTTCACGGCAACCTGTGAATTATGCATCCTGGATTTCTGCTGTTTTCCCTCCCAGCTTTAGATGGCATATCATATCATCTGCTTATTTAATCTAGGCTCTCTACAAAACATATAAATTGGCTCTTGACTTCTACGGATTCATCATCCAAATTAAGCATAGACGTACAGACATAGATTTATAGCAAGAATATAAATGGCTACTTAAAGGAAATCAACATTAAACTCAAGAGGCCATATTAAACCCACATTATATCCACCTGAGCTGCACTTCCCTTGTGACAGGGTAATTGTGGGGCCAGTTGGAAGGCTGAAGTATGAAGTGGCTGCACAGATGGTGTGAGGGTGGACGACAGGTGTTTGAATAGATACAACCTTCCCACTTGGTCTATCCAACTCAGTGATTCTCAATATATTTTTCTTGCCCCACAAGTTCCATTTTTACTCATATTGGTTCTGCAGATGGCTACTGAGTGAACAGTTACAAATAACAGTAGCGTGTCTTTAAATATTAATCATGACACTGACATGGGCTGATCTAGCCATTGGAAAGATAATTGTGTACATCGTGTCCTTTTGTAATGAGAGGCCCTGAGTGTCTCATGTCATCATGGGCAGGAATTCAGCAAGCAAGTTTGGCTGCCTGAAGAGACTCACCAAGTTCTAGGCTATTATCTGATCACTTATTTTGGAGTTAACAGTGCTTTGTCTTCCTTAGTCTCTATCATCACTAGAAAGAAAGAAGCACATTTAATAGGTCAGCTATGTTGGTATCTTTAAAACAATATTGGAGAATATAGGGAGTTATCTAAAAGTTGCATTAGGCTGAATCAGGCCCTGTCACTTAAACCTAACTGGTCAAAAGTCCTTGAGGCGGTCATCCTGGAGTGTTAGAAAACTGTCCAGCTACAAAGTACAGACTTTGGACACTTGTTTTAGATAAAGCATGAAGAATTAGTGACTGGTTTGAAGGAGACTGAGATTGCTCATCAGGAGATGATACGAGACTTGCTTTGAAGAAAGTAGTGTCAAGTAAGTAAAGAACCAAAGATTCCATCTCCTTCGTTTTATACATAGTGCTAATGATGCTTCTCTTTGCTCCAGCTACATTCTGCCCTCTGGCTGAATCTTAACTAAAAAAACAGTGCAAATTCTCTGTAACAACTGAGAGATTTTGAGTACTGAGCATCACATTGCTTTCATGGGGCAATGGCAGGCTCCATTCTGCATATGAAAGACTCTCTGTCTTGCTATCTCTGTTCTAATCTGTGGGCCTGCAATACTGAACATCTTCAGAATGATTCTAAGTAGGGGTAGCCCAAGATTTTCTGGCTCCTCTCTTCAAATAATGCATAGAAAACACTGTATATGTTCTACGTTGAGTCTGAATCCTTGAGGTTGTAAACAAACCTAGGATATTAGAAATGCAAATCTCATTTACTCTTCCACCCAACTGATTGAGTGCTTTCATGGAACAGAAACCATGGCAGGCAGGGGGACAGAGTGATGGGAAAAATAGAGCAAATCTCAGTTTTCATAAGACTTGGCAACCAACTTGGACTTACAGGCAGCAAACAAGTAAGTATTAAAGCGTAATGACATGAATTGACTTATAGAAATGAAATGTGCAATGAGTACATGTAACAGAGTGACCTGTCTAAGCTGTGGGGCAGGGAGAGGAAAGGGGAGTGGTGTTAGGTAAAATTTTTCTGAGGAAAGTGGTTATGTCAAGAGGGTGCATGAATATTGGTAAGCCAGATAAAGACTGGGGAAGAGTGCCCTAGTCCTAAGACAGAACATATGCGAAGGTGCTTGGACAGGACCTAGGAAAAAAAGGAAATTTCAGAGTTGAACACAAAGATAAGATGAACAGGGCCAGGGTTATAGTCATCCTTGTGTGAACATGGAGTTATCCCTTGTGCATTGGGAAACTGCTGAAACATCTATGTAGAGGCTGAGGGGCAATGTTCTGGAAGGTTTGGATGCACATATGTAAAGTGGCTTTTCTACAAACTCTTGTCATATAATCCTTTTTTCCCCCAGCTAATTGGTAAATGAAGCCAAAACATTTAAATTGCATTTCATTTTCTGGGGAAAAAATGGTTTCCCTTTCTGGAAGCAAGTACAGCAATACTTATATTGTCAGGAACAGTATTTAGTACAATTGGGCGATGCCAGGAACAATTCCAACAACGTAAGGTTAATTCATGTGTGGATAACAATAGATTATACGTGAAGCTATATCACCTCTACCCCTTGATCAATACATGAGGCTTTAACCTAAAAGTTCAATAGAACATTAAACAGCAAAGTTTGTTTATTTAGGATCAAAGAATTGCAATTCAAGGTACATAGCTTTAGGGAGAATGTAAAATTGGCCCCCAGAAAGGACAAAGTTAGGGGGTTTTATAGGAAGAAAAGAGGAGACTAAGGTAAGTAACCAGAGAAATGAGTTGATTAGAGCTAGCAGGCTGAAACTATTTTTGGCCATACATAATTGGTTATTGATTCTATTCTTTGGCAAATAGTCCGTGATCATCAGTCCTTAGAATCAGGCTGTTCATTCTGCTAATTTCTCAAACAAGAATTAGTGAAACAATTGCCATCTGGCTCAGTCCAAAGGTCTTTGGCCAAGTGCAAACAAGACAGGGAGTGCTTTTTCTCCAGCACCATTTTAACATGCTCCACTTTCTTCAGCTTTGTCCAATGCATTGAAAGCAATGAGTTGTGTGTAATGAGCAAAATAACTGTAATGTAATAAGCTTAACTGAAATTCCTAAATGTATCATACAAAATTGAATCACTAGAATCGTAAGTCAACAATGTGTGTTTTCTGTAGACCAATTCTCCCTTACCAAGATGACATTGGCTACTCCCTGTCTTAATGTATTTGTGTCCCGTCTCTACCCGAACCACGCTTCCCTACCCAGGTGTCTCAGTTGTCCAGAATTCCCTACATTTCACCCCCTTCTTTTGTGCTAATTCCCCTGCTCTCTGCTTCCCCCTCCTACTCCTTCCTTTTCCCTGTTTGCCTCTAAGCATCCTCTTTGGCAGCCCCATGCTCCTTGAGCTGTCCTTTATCATCTACACTCCACACTCTATGCTGATTTCTTGTCCTCTCCTGTTCTTTGCTCTTCCTTCTTTTCTGCTCACCCTCAGGATTGCCCCAGGTTTCTACTACTTTTCGCAGGAGAGAGAGCGAGATGTTACGTTCTAGATTTACCAGGTCAGGAAAGAAGCCCCTATCTTTGTTGACATCAGAAGAACCTGGAATCTCCCCTTTCCCTGGGGACCACCCTGTTACACTACTACTAGTGCTTCCACTACAACTACTGCTCTACTACTAGAGACATTAATTAACACATAAGGCTTACACTTGGCCAAGCATTATTCTAATTCTTTTGCATGCATTAGCTCCCTTAATTCTCACAACCCTCTTTTAGAGCAGCAACTATTGTCATCCCCATTTTAAAAATGAGCCCAAATGGGTGAAGTAGTTTGCGCAAGTGGAAGCATTATATAATGTCAGTGATAAAAAAGGAAAGTGCAGGTCAATGCGCACCTTCTACAAATATGGCCAATGGAGGTAATACAGTTTAGAGAGTTATAACCTATTCTTTGGGACCTGTGATCTTGGCTCAATAGACTAAATCTGGCCTGTGTGACTTTAAGCAAAGTATATTGTTTATTTTGAGCTTTAGATTTCTCATCTGTTAAATGGGGACAATAAACCCTAATTACAGGGTTTTAGGAAGTATAGAGTAAGATTAAATTACATAATGTAAAGGATTTAGCACAGGCCTGGAATATAATATAGACATCAAAACTCAGCAACAGGACTTGAAACTCAGCAATAGGGAAAACAAAATGAGAAAACAAGTTGTAGGGGAATGTTTCTGGTATAGAACATAATTGTGTTTCTTCAAGGGTTTAATAACTCAGAGGACTAAGAAAGAATATAGGGGATTCAGGTCTTTCCAAGGGACATAAACAGACTCTCCCCAAAAGCCATCACTTCAGCAGATGGATTTGCTGAAGCTTTGCTGGTCTTTGCTGCAGATCTTTTCTGTGCTTAAATGAAATGAAATGAATCTTCATAGTTGATATAGAAACTGTAAAGGGCCTCCCCGGTGTCACAAGGGATTAAGCACAGCGCTGTGAAACTGTCCGCAGTCTCTGCAGCATGAGTTCGATCCCTGGCCAGCCAGGGAGTTACCCACATGGCACACAGACCTTTCCTGGCTCACCTGCTGCTCCCCTCAGCAGTGTGCTTCAGTCTATCTGCCTGTTCTGTTCCCCACTCTGTCTTCTGTGAATCCTCTCACCTCCTGCACCTCCGGCCTGTATGCCAGTTCTTGTATGAAAAAATAGCAAATAGAAATGGTAAAAAAAAAAAAAAAAAAAAAAAAAAAAAGCAAACATGTACATATGGCATTTAATTGTTTGAGAAAAAAGAGTTAAAATAATTTCTTAGGATTTCTGAGTGATAATTTCTACATGTTACTGTTATTTGGTCTTATCTCAACATTTTACTAAAGTGTCTCTATCATTCACCTTCTATAAACCAATTGAAGACATGAGGCTGGTAATTATTTAAAAAAAAGGAGAGTATCTTTTTGGTTTCATTTTGGAGAAAATCCTTTGATAAACATGCATGTCAGCAACATTTTTAATGCTGTTTAATAAAGCTTCTAGCATGTATTTCTTAGAATATTTTCTTAGAATATTGACTAAAAAACTCAACTATTTTACTACATGCTTGTGAACAGCATCTCCGTTCTTCCTTTTTGGGAAACAGCTGCTTCCTGATTACAAATGATGTGTCTTTTGTCTAGTTTCTTGATGTTGCTGTAGTTAAAAAATCTCAGCGGAAAGTCAATCCCACTTCAGGGACATTAACATATAAAGGCAAAGATTATCTTGCTGTGGGCCATTGTTATGCCCTTAAATAACAAAAATTTTCATCAAAATTTGATACTGAAGTAGGCGACACCGGCTGGAAAGTTTGCCTTTCTTTCCTATTTTCTTAGAATCCCCATAAACTTATTTATTTCAGTAAAGAGCCCGCCAACTTCCAAATCCGTCAGCCTTTGGAAAGCTTTATTTAAATGCGTCCGCCCAATGAAAGCCTCCTTTCATGCCATCTCAAGCCCTGAAGTACCAAAAGGGTAAATAACTTGAAGTATCAGTTTTGACTGACTTGACTTTGAATCAGGTGGCGCCTGCGTAAACAGCTCAGTGAGAGATGCCTCCCTGCCTCTGCTACAGGCTCCCCTGCGATCCCTTATGTTGGGAACAATGATAAACACCTAATTCACTGGACTAATGAGTTAGAGCCAATAGAAAAGGACAAAAACCCATAACTTTTCCACAAACTTAGTTAAATGTCAAGGTTTTTAAAGGCCTAGTTAGCAAGTATATTAGATGAGATATGTCAGTTTCCCAATTTACGGCTCTGACTTGTCTCTTGTGATTCCTTATAGCCTCTAGCCATTCTCCTCTTACCTGAGGCATTCTCTGGCAAAAACCTGATGCTTCCAGTCATTCTGTATTCTTGTGTTGCTTCAAAAATAATTGGACAGGCACCTTTCCATAAACAATCATCATTAGTTATATACGGTACACAGACACGAACTCCACACAAATAAGTTTCAATGGAATGTCTTGAGCCAATCGTGGTAATTTGGCTTGTGCTACAGATGTGATTGACAGAGAGTTAATGCACTTAGCACTTTTCCAGAAGGCTCTGAGTATTAGCTCCTTGATGCTCAGAAAGTCCTGCTCCCAGAAAAGTGACATAGACTTTGACCATTGAGTTTGTTGCTATTCAATAGCCAGTTCCGTTTCCATATGATTAAAGTCATTATAGGAACTGTCAACAGGGGAAGAAATGGAAACTGTCACAAAAGTAACTGTCTGAAATGCTAAAGATTCCCATAATGTCGAACAGTTTTAAAGCAGGGGATTTTAACTTAATGAAGATCAACCCAAATTATAAGGCTGCAAGTTTCAGATATTTTCTGCTAGATTGATCAACCCCACATCCCTCTTTTTTTTTTTCCTTTTAATCTTGGGAAAATTCTGAAAAAATAGAAAAAGATCTCAGTACTTATGGCTATGAACAAAGTTTACAATAAAAATGAATTCCTATCTTTCAAGGATATGTTCTTAGAAGCATGCGGAGACGATAGAAGAGATGAATGCAGTGAAAATTTAAACTGAGTAAAATAAAAGCCTGAGATTTGAAGCATTTTAGTAATTATTTTTACACTCAAGGACCATGATAATGTTAACATTCAATAGAACAGTATTTCCAACCTGATGATGAGCCTGGATGTGTTTACAAATTGCTTCTAGTTACTTTTTTCCTCATGTTAAAAAGGAAAATTCATTATTGATAATTATGATTTATTGCTGTTTTATAATCATATGTACAACCTTGATTTACAAACCATTAGACTGATTTACAAGTTACCCATTTTTAAAAAAATCATTTAACAATTCTGAGGAACATCGGTCGTTATTAACTTTGTTAGATTATCAACTAATATTTTAGCTCATTTTCTTGTGTATGTACAAACTACATGGGAAGTCTGAGAAGTTGTCACAGACCCAAGGAGCCTCTGGGACCTGCTAATAAGTAGGATATCCTGAATGGGACCCTAGAATAGGAAAGAGACATTAGGAGAAACTCGTGAAGCCAATGAAGTATCGCATTTAGTTAACCCATGCTGCTTCCTTAGTGTTTGATAAGTGTACCGCCGTAATTAGATGGCCATTAACACACACACACACACACACACACGCACTCAAATATGATTTGTTTATCTGAAATCCACATTTAACTGGTTATGCTGTACTTTATTTTATTTTTTTAAGATTCATTTATTTATGCATACAAGAGCTGGGGCACAGGCCAGAGATACGGGGGTGGCAGTAAGAGGACTCACCAGAGACAGAGTGGGGAGCAGAACAGGCAGACTGACTGAAATACACTGCTGAGGGGAGCAGCGGGAGAGACAGGAGAGGTCTGCTGCACCATGTGGGTTCTCCCTGGTGGGCCAGGGATCAAACTCTTGCTCCAGAGACTGTGGACTGTTTCATAGTGCGATGCTTACCCTGTTGCGCCACCAGGGAGGCCCCTTTGCTGTACTTTATCAGTTGCATCTGGCAACTCTGTGAGTTGAGAAACAAGAGCAGGAGAAACTAGATGAAGGATTTGCAGGAATTCTCCATAATATCTTTGTGACTTTTCTGTAAATCTGAAATTATTTGAAAATAAAAAAGTTTTATTTAAATTTTAAGAGATAAGTGGAAAAACAGAGAGTAAGCATTTTGCTTTAATATTTTTCTTGGAGCATTTTGCACACCAAAGATAGATTAAAATCTGACACCAGCCTAAACTAATTTTTTTCAATATGTAAACAAGTTTGCCCTTTAAAAATGTATGTTTGCACCCCATTCGCCAGTGAGAGGAGAGCCTGATACAACAATACTAACAGTGATATTCTATTTATTTTTCTTTCTTCACCTGCTATGCCCAGGTTTTGACATTAAGAATATTGTGTTTGATGTTTTCTGCATTAAAAACCACTTTAGGCTTTGGTTCCATTTTACTCCTAGTCAGAAAGATCAGAAAAAGCTCAAGTCACACAGTGAGAAACTTTATCCACTGAATGAGACATTATCCATTCCACCAGACTGCAAATCAAAGAGTATCTCTTAGGCTGCTTAAAAATTCATTTTAAAATCTGATCCTGATTGTACTTTTATGGTAATTTCATACCATCAATCATCCTTTTACCTTTACTCTCTGGGTCCACTGCTCTCCCCATAGATCTCATTCACTCTGCCTCATTATAATTCTTTAGGTGAAAATACAGGGTAAGAACCTTAACAGAAAATGAGAGAAAGATGTAAATTTCTTGAGAAAAGTCAGGTTCACTAAGAAGCAGAGCTAATGATATGTTCTGATCTTTTTTTTTTTTTTTGGTAATTAAAAGATGCAAGGAAAAGGGACCCCCAAAAAGGCAAAAAAAATACCCCAAGTTTCCCATGCAAACAACATATCAATAATCTGTATCTGAGCTCTCCGATATTCCTGCAGGTGTAAGCCGTCAAGGTTCTGACTGGCTTCTGCCATTTGAAGTGAACAAAAGAAATGTTTCTGAAACTCTTGAGAACTTTTCTTTCATTGTGTGACGTCTGCCTGCCCTTCACCGGCCTGCATCCTTTCTAATTCAGCTTTTAGTGGATGAATTATCCCAGTGTGGCTTTATCAGCAGGCAGCCCTGCGCCCACAGAGTGGACCCTGCTCTAGGTATATGGGTTCACATGAGTTATAGGAAATCAATAATATAACTGGTTATTATTCTCCATTTGGCGATGTATATGTGGCCACACCAGCTAACAATTAATCACTGGGAAGGAATAGCATTTGGCTGTGTGTCAGCCAGAAAGCGCTCGTGGCAAGTGAAATGATTTCTAACATCCAGTTTAAGTCAAGCCTGTGTTCAGCCTTTTCAGCATGATTCAATTTTACTAACAATAAATGTTATATTTTTGCTCCATTGATTTGAATGCTGACTCCAGTGTAAAGCATATTTCTTAGAGCAACAAGAAATGTAGTAGATAATAAACTCAGCAGCGCAGCTCAGCCTCGGTACATTTAGATTGGAATAAAAAAAAAAAAGGCCATTAACCACAGGAGGAGGGATGGCTGTCTCTGAATCACCAAGTCCAGCTATTGTGTCATTTTGATGTCTTGAACAAAATGTTGCCATAAACCACAGAATGCCAATAAGAGCAATAATCCCCCCAAAACGGGTTGTTACCGGCAGTTAGTGACCAGTTTCTTAGTTAATGGCCTGAGGGGAAAGGCTTTAAGAAAGCTGTATTCACTATTTCCTCCCAGGCAATTCAACTGGCTGCATTAAACTCCATTTTCATTGGGATTTCAAAATGTTTGTGCTCTGACAAGGCACTCATCTTAAGGTTTTTTTTTTATTAAATCTCCTTCTCCACAGTCTGAGGAAGAACAAATAAGCAACACCTCCATGTGTTGGGGGAGAGATAATTGAAACAGTCTCTTAATTAATAACCTAAGTGACAAGTGACGTACACAAAAATAATATGCCGGTACAGTCACACGAGCGTCTTTGTTCATGATTCAACACTTGCTGCCATGGGTGGGGTGGAATCAGACTCTCAGTTCACTCATTTTGACTATAATAATCCCTGTGCCGTATTTGTGGGTTATTGTGAGGGTCAAGACGAGTCTATTTGTGAGACAGATGAAAAGCTGGGGTCTCAGCACTGCGCCGTGAACGGGGTACCCTGGCCAGTGCCTGGCAACCACCCCGCAGGGACCCTCTCTCTGGTTCATCCTCACAAATGCCCAGAGGGGTAAATTCTACTCTCTACACTAAGGCAGTGCGGTGGCAGTAAGAAAGTGACCAAGGAAATGAGTTTTGGGGAACTGCTTCTAGCAAGTGACTGCACCCAACTTTAGATCGAAAGTTCAAGATTTAAGGGATTCAACCTTTACGTGGAGGTTCAAAAAGCACCACACCCAATGTAAACATTTTATCTGAGGGAATGGAACACCTGTTTACTGTAGGACAGTTTCTGTAAGAAAAATAATACCCGAGGATGCAAAGTAACCTACCTCTAACTCCACAGACCTGGGACTTGGAAGTGATTACTGGGAATGTTTACATTCCACAAGTGAAAATATAAGAATGTTCTAGTAACTCTGTTGGTGCACACTGCCTGCTGCGTTCTTATTTGATATCTGAATGTTATGATGACAGGAATGTTTTACAAACAAACGAGGGAATAGCTGACCTACGCGTATTTCAGGTGATCATGTGGAACACCATGGCCGAAGTTTCCATGATTGCATCATCATCTCCATCATCAGCAACAAACACATTCCTCTTAAGAGCTTCAAAATAATATTGACTATGCGTCTTTTTCATGCACTATTTTCCCTCATCATAGCTACAATAATTTCTTTTTGTAATTTATAATTCATATATGCAATTAACATATTAGAATGAGGCATAGCTACCACCCACTCTTCTCATTTCTTTTTTTCTGTGTGTTCTGAAATTAAATATAAATTTATTTTTATTATTTTTAAAAATTTATATATATTTACATCATTTTTCATTTTTGTACAGTGTATGCATTTTCATCTTGGTTATAGTCCCCATATATAATTCCCACCCCTCTTGTTTTGATCCTACTCCCTTCTCCATGCCCCGCCCCTGTAGTGTGTCTCTGGTTTGTAGTTGCTTGCTGATTTTGATTTTTACTTTATTATAATTAGTCTTTTTCCTGGTCCCTTATTTAGCTTTTCTAAATTCCTGCTATGAGTGAGACCATCTGGTATTTTTCTTTTTCTTTCTGGCTTATTTCGCTGAGCATGATCCTTCCAGCTCCATCCATGTTGCTGAAAATTGCATGAATTTATCTTTTTTGATTGCTGAGTAATATTCCCCAGAATAGATGACTGGCTCAAGAAGATGTGGTACATATATACTCTTCTTATTTCTTTGCTCTAATCATAGGAATACATTTTTTTAGACTTAAATGAAAATGTTCTGACACTATTTGCATGTAGTTCATAATCATGCAGAAATAAGTGTTATTTAATTCACCTGCTTCTAGTCTATTGGTTTTTAATGAAACACCTCAATTACTCAGTAATTGCAAACATTAAGCTAACTTTATAAATAAAAGTAAAAATTGACATTACAAAGAAAATGGCACATGAAAGGCACAGGTCTACTCAGAAATTCAATGCTACCTTAGATTATAAATACTTTTATGTGTGCAGTGAGAAGACAGAGGTAAAAAGCATGCTCTCTTTTTATCTATATTATTATTATTATTATATTATATTACATTTCATTATATATTTGTTCTGTGTGAAAAAAATCAAAGCAGTGTAAGTGAAAGAAATCAAAGTCATACAAGAAAAGCCTTACATAGTAAGTTTATCAAATTGAAATCACATTTCAAAGAAAATAAAAATCATTTGAAATAGGAAGATTTTTGCTAAGAACCAAAGTTTATGGTGGGTCTGACACCAATCCCTTTGAATGGGTAGTTGGAAAATGCTGCAGGCAACAGCAGGATCTCTTACCCAGCGGGGATGGAAGATAAGAGTGCCTGGGCGGTTGAGGGTAGAGTTGCAGACCTGACCTGCTCTGAGTCACCATTTGCAATACAAAAGGCTGTGGAGGGCCCCAGTGAATGCAGGAAACGTGTTTAGTTTGGGCAGTGGAGGGACATGTTGGACCTGCTTCCTTCACATCTGCTCCCTCTCCCCCGCCCAGTGCCCCCAAATGATAATTTCACCAATGTCTGAAATCTCCATTATAGGGACAAAGCTTTTTAGCCTGCAGTGTGCCTCAGGAAAGGCGAGGTATAAAAGTTCTGGTTGAAAGTGAGGCCATGGCCTGTGCAGGGAAGAGGGAGTTGTACCAGCTGTGGCGTGGAGGCTTGGAAGAGCCTGTCCAGACAGATAACTCTGTAGTTTCTAAGTGTTTCTTTCTTTGGCCAACACTTTTGCTTTTCAGTTCATCTCTTAAGGATGTTACGCAGATTTAAAAACAGGTAAAGTAGATGGGTTTTTGTTCTGCAGCAACCATACAGGCTAATACGTAAATGTTTTCCACTCACTGCTTCCTCATCGGCTTCTTGTTTTCAGCCATTAGGAGATTTACTAGAGATGCACTTTCACAAAGACCACGTCACTAACCTCAAGCTACTTATGGAAACACACAGTGCATCCTGGACTTATCAAAATGTGACACATTTCTTGAATGGTGAGGCTATCCAGTTTCCTAAGCCATTAATATGAAGCATTTCAGGGCTAACAGGGATAACAGAATAGTAAGTTCAGCTCCTCAAATGTGCTTCCTTCATTAGGATGAAGACCTAATAAAGCAATTTCTTTCAACACCTTTACCTCCATATGGAGCTCCCTTTGCTAAGGACATTGTATTATAGGCAAATCTCAGCATTATGGCTGGTTAGCAGCCGCTGAATGTAAACAATGTGAATAAATCTGATTTGTGCCTATAACCAACATTCTAACAAGGCAGTGAGCACCAGACTCTGTTCCCATTGTACAAGCTGATCCATGGGGTTTTACTCTGTTATATGTTCTTTTTCAAATTTGTAGGAAAAACTTAAAATAGTAAATAGAATTCTCTCTGCTGAAATTTTTACACCACACCCCCTCTATTTTTAAAGCCCCTTTTATATGAGTCTTTAGTATGAACTATTATCTCATTCAGAACAAAATTACCTTGAATTGGTTGTGTTAACATAGCCCATTTCAATTATGATTTTTAGTTGTTCTATTAGTCGAATACATTTGAGACTCACCAGTAATAGGGGCTTACTTTCCTGACCAAGAAACTAGGGCCTACTTTTTTTTAATAGAACTGGACAGATATGTAGTATTTCATTAACTGTCACACTTTTACACTAGTTCACTTTTACATCACATAGCATAAAATGTTCTAATCACATATCTGGAAATGGTGAATTATAAATAACGCGCTAAGTTACTTGTTAGTCGAATAGGGGAGCAAGAAAAGAATGAGTGACATACTTTCATCCGGTGCATTCCTCGAGGAACCCTGGGAAGCAGCTGAGGACGACAGGCCTAGAGTAAGGCTCCAGTCAGAAGGTAGGGGAGTTCCATCCCAGCCAGGTGCTGTCATTGGTTTGCACTCTTAGTAAGTGTTCCAAGTAAAAAATGTGAGTATAAATTCCAGAATTTCGATCATATGAATCCCAGCAATTTGGATCATGATGAGTCAAGAATGAATCATATTGATGATGAAAGAACAAAGTAACAGATAGAACTCTATTACAAAATACGTGGAAAGAGAGTATAAGAAGAAAGGTTTAGTTCATGAAATGGAAAGAAAATTCAAAGAATTTACAAAGCAATTAACCATGTGATCCTGGTTCATCACAGAGACCTCAGCTTATATATCCTACTTGTAAAAGCTTTTTCTCACCATCCAGCCACAAACAGCCCCAGATGATGGCTGGGACAAAACTGATTATTTTCAGCATTCAATACTATCCCCAGCTTCTATTTTTTTTTTTTTTGGTTAACTTTTTGTTTGTCTCCTCTGCATTAAAACTAAGTATCACAAGACTTTATTCAAATATCTCCAAGAACAAGAACAGAGTGACATTTAGTAAGAGTTCAGTAAAATATTGTTGAAAAAATAAGGAATGAATAAATGAGTTGTCTTGGCTTGTGAAGGATTCATGGTGAAGAACTTGTTGAAGAATGGGTTGTCCTGTGGGCTTATATATACTTCTGTATATATCCCAAATGCCAAACTCACAAATTAATACAAGGGGGAAATCAGTTAAACAAGAATATTTTTTTCTGGTATAGATAACACAATAGCTTCTTGAAGGAGATTCTTTTCTTTTCAGCCTCTGATTTACAATGCTCATCAAATATGATCTGTTTTAATTTCATGGGGGTACATTTAAAACTGGAAGTTTTCAAGGGGCTCTTTTCTCATAACTACCGACTTGCTTCCCCAAGACTATGGGGTTTTAGTGTGATTCTTCCCATTCAATGTAGGCAGGTTGGTGGTTTTTTGGGAGGGGGGAGGTTCATGCAATTGTTGACAAATAATCACCTGCTGTGTCAGGAGCCAGCATATTCCTAGGGAGGGTCTTGTAATAGGAATTGACGATGGGCTGAGGGACGGAGTGGTGATGAAGTGGGAATCTGTCCACCTACACTAGTTGGAAAACCTACTTTAAAACTCACCCAGCACCAACTTAATACGGTTGTTACAGGGAATATGTGAGCTGTGATGGCAATGTGGCAGGCCTAATTGGGACCTTCTGAGAGCTAAGAGGACATGTAATTCTAGCAGGAAAATGTTATTCCAGTCACCAACACTATATTTACTGGAAACTTCCTTCAGCCCTCCCTGCCTTCCTTACTTAGCTATTCAAGGGATGTGATCGATGCATGCAAACTTATAAAAATTTAAACTATTTGGGTACTTCTAGAAATGAGCTACAGAGCTCAAGTAAACAACAAAAAATTCCTCCACAAAAATGAGATATTTATTTAGGTATTGCTGACTTCTTTCTCATGTAAGAGCCGGTCCAGCCAGTCAGAGAACCACCTGGATTTACAGGAGTGACATTTTTTGCAGGTGATTCAAATTCAATCTGAGTTGACCCTCTGAAAGTGAGCCTCAAGGAATTTATAGCTCTGAACATTGACCCTAATTTCCAAATTTAGGTAAATTCTCACCAACCATTTCTTGAACAACAAATGGAAAGTAACATTAGAGAGAAATCTCTACTTTGCTGGCTTAGACGGAGGTTGAGAGAGTGGAAGAAGCTTGTCCTTGGTGGGGAGGTCAATTCTGGTGTCATTAACACCCAGTGAGGGCCACTTTGTGCAGGGGACGCCCGGCTAATGATCTTCTTTTGTCTTTTGCTGGAGTGGACGCCTGGGGTCAACGCACTTCTTGTGTCATGAAATTTCTCTAGGTAATTTCACCTTGATCATGGACAAATAAAGGACAAGAAACGTAATGATTCACAGATGCAAAGAACAATGCCCCCCCACCACTTGTATGCCCTACTCTGTGGTCCTCCATGCAGAAAAGCTTTGAGCAATAACTGTGATTCCTATAGAAATAAAACTAAAAGAAATCAAGCAAGAGACCTGAGAGAAATGTACTTTACCATGCCTCTCCTTTTTATTTGAAATATAACAAAACAGACTTTAAGGTTTTTGTGGGGTATCCAGATTTGGGGGGGGAGAATTTGAAGTCATTCTTGAATATTTTTTATCTTAGGGCTTGTGCTGCCATTTATTGATCATATACTATGGGCCAGATACTATCAAAGTGCTTTACATACATCAATTCATTTAGTTCTCAACTCTAAGAAGCAGGTATGTTATCATTATACCTATTTTTACTGATAAGAGGATGCACAAGGTCACAGGCTTCAACATTGTAGCATTCTGATGACAATAAATTACCATCTAGTTGATCGTTTATAAAAGGACTTGGACAGAACTGGAGAAGATGTTTTCCCAAGGCACAGTGGCAGAGGACCACAAGCACCTTAGTGGAGGGCGTGGTGCAGTAACATCCATCTGAAGAGGCGTGATCCTGTCCTTCTGCTTCAGATACAGTGCTGTCAACCGATATCACCTTCATAAAAAATAATGCAATTAAAATAATTTTTTAAATTAACAGTCTTAGACAATACTGGGAAGGACATTAGGGCATATAACCAGCTGCATTCCAGATGCTGTTAGACACTGGACATGAATACTGATTGGTCAGAATGTCAAGCCCCAGCGACTGTGAACCTTGTAGTCCTACCTTTTCTCCTGCTACCTAAAGTGAAATAAGTTTATTCACGTTCATTACCATTGACTGTGCGCCATGCATCCTATGGACTGTTTACAAACATGTTTGCTTTATTTCACGGAAACATTTTCTCTCAAGTGCTGTCAGGACACTCTCTTTGACAATAGCTCCTCCGTGAGATGTTTACCTCCCTTCATCTCGTGGGTAACTTACAGGAACTTCCTCGTTGATTACACTGGGGACAAGGTAGGGTGATGTGTCCTGCCAGCTTCCCCAGCAGCAATTCTGTTTATCCAGATTTCTTCCAGATCATCTCCAAAGATCTGTCTACTTGCGTTTTATTTCACCAATGTTTTATTTACGGCATCTCACCGAGACCAGGCAGTGCAGAAAGGACCCTGTGTTTTGTGCTAAGTTCTCCTTTCAAAGCTTCATGCTCAAAGAGAATAGACAACAGCATGTCAGGTGACCTTCAGTGGCGGCTTAACAAGCAGGTACCCGACTCTGCACAGAAAATGACTTTATGGGATGTCGTGCTCCAAACCACACCGTGTCTTAGGTCTTTCCCAAGTATTCAAAATTAAAGACTTATTATGAAATACATTTTTAAAAAATTTCACCAGGGGCATTTTATTTTGTTCCCTTTAATATTTTTCTTCCCGGCTGAAACTTACACAGATGTAACAAACATTATTTTCCATTTCTGCCATATTCACTTCCAGAGGATATAATGTCAGACAGAGACATTAATTCCCACTTTGTGTGCGTGCGGCTGTGTTCTCATTATTTGCCATGCCAGCTCTAAACTTTTTCAAGAAGGAAAAAAAAAAGATCTCAGCATGAAACTCATTCCGACTTATGGGGCCCCATGAACTGTGTTGAAAAATTCAGCAGCAAATGTCCTCATCCCATACATGAAGTTCTCTTTGTAAATGCCTAGGGCCTTGAATGTTAGGAGTCACTTTCATGATTGTTTTTGCAGGGAATCTGTGCTACCAAGAAAAGATGCTACTGTGTTTGGCGTCTCCGAGAGCACAGTGTTCTCCTGGTTAGGAACACCTCGGAGCTGCTGGCGTCCTTGCTGGATTTCACACAAACACTGAATTCTTTCAACATTGCCTTGTAACGCTGACTTCTGAAACCAATGAACCAGCCAGTGGCAGGCAAAGCGAGGGAAGTTGCGTCAAACAGTTTAAGACACTGAAAAGACATTGCCCAGGCACCCCAGTCTCCAACTACCCGCATCTGGTCCTCCAGTGAAGTGGAGGGGATAACAGAGAGGAAAATAACACGTGGGGTGACACACCCCAGGAGGGCATGTCCATGCCACTCGGATGGTGAAAGTAGGCTGTTCTCTCT
This sequence comes from Talpa europaea, assembly GCF_964194135.1. NCBI lineage: Eukaryota > Metazoa > Chordata > Mammalia > Eulipotyphla > Talpidae > Talpa > Talpa europaea. Next base: position 108,381,766 of record NC_140077.1, read on the forward strand.
TTTAGTCTCCCCAAGTCGTTTCGGCCAGCTCTGCCTTGGCTCCTGTGCTTCCAGTAGATCTGTGCTGTCCTTGAAAGGTTAGGCCAAAGGAGGTTTCCCTTTTTCCCTGGGGGGATATTATTCTAAGCAAAATAAGTCAGAAAGAGAAATACATACATTGGATGATTTCCTTTGGATGTGCAACATCCAGAACAGTAGAGAAAACGAAACAAAGCAGAACAGCAGACAAAACTAAGCCAGTAACAAACCCTGGAAATCTGACAAAAGAATTGAAGCCACAGAGAGGAAGGGGTCCCACGGACTGGGGGTGCCCTGGTGGTGGGTGTGGATCATTCTTTGTTGTGGGAAGGGATTGTCTTGCGCATTCCATGATATTTAGCAGAATCCCTGATTCTACCTACTAGATGCCAGCAATACCTCCTAAGTTGTGACTGCCCAAAATATCTTCCAGACACTGCCAAATATCCACCAAAGGGCAAAACCATCCCTGGTTGAAAGTCATTGAGTTAGGGAATTGTTGGAAGACAGGACTGGGGATGAAAGGATCATAATTTGAGCGCTTTGGCATGCCAGCAGAGAGTACTTACACGGAATTTGATAGCTAAAAATTGTTGGTGAGAGATTTCTGACCTAGGGAATTATAGAATTAGTATCACGGTTTAGGAAGCACAATTAGCATCATGATTTAGGAAGAATAGTATCACAATAAGTTCTATAACTTTGCATTTTGTAAAATATAAGTATGTATATTATATATCAAATAAGGAAATTCTTAATAACCTTGTGCTTCAGTTTTCTCCTGTGTAAAATGGGTATAATTATAGCATTATCATGAGAATGAATGAGTTACTTCATTTAAAGAGATTGGCTACAACCTGGCACAGTGCAAGTGAAAAATAATTTTTTTGTTAATATGTTACTGTTACTGAAAAACAAGGCACTGTTGTGGCACAAATAACATTAGTCATTTTTGAGGTACGGCTCCCATTTCTAATGTGAATCAATCTCGAATAAAATATTCCAAGTCCAAGACTAACCCAAACACTGACACACCATTCCCTTTTTAATCCAGGATTAAAAGCTAAAAATAAAATGAGAGGAAATGATAAAAAGAGGAAGAAAACTGATTTTAAAGCCTCACAAATATGCATCGGAGCTCCCTGAAACCACATCAAGACAGACGGAAGGCAGCAGCCTGCGAGCCCGCTACGGGGGCGACTCTGAAGGGGTTGGCTTCCACAGTGTAATTGCTAACAAGCCACAGGTGCCAAGCCGCGGAGGCCTGATTCTGAGGAGGGAAATGACAATTCTTTACTCATCATTCATCCCAAGGCGTGCCTGTCATCTCTCATAGCACACAGCGAGTTACCTTTTTATTAGTGGCGTTGGAAGTATTTTTACAGGTGAGCAGCGGCAGCACCCTTCACTGCAAAACTGATGTAAATGAGAGTGTGCAGGGTGGGAGACTGCGCTGCTCCTGCCAGGGGGGTGAGCGTGTGTGTGGCACTCCCGGGCACTGGGATTAAGGGCCCTTTGCTCCCTGCCTGTCTCACTACACTAACCAAGTTGGTGGCAAAGTGCAGATCTGACTTGCTTTGCTCTTTCCCCTACTTCCCTGGCCCTCTAACCTCCCAGACCTGAAATACAGAAAATGCTTAAAAAGTTTAAAATACAAAAATCAAGTTCATTTCATTGATGGCTTAATAATAGGGTCTTACGTTTCAAAGTTTTCAAGATGCTTTCTCATAAGTCATCTTGCTTGAGTCCTACTGATTCTTAAGATAAACCAACAGCGCATGTATTAGCTGCTCCTCACGGAAGGAAACTAACAGGGTATTCAGTGAGGTGCAGAGCCTCGTGCATGGATGGGATGTGACTGTGGCAAGTCTCTTAGTCATTCTGCACCACGGCACCCGGTCATTCACATAGCTCTTCCTTTTTCATTCCTGCAAGAATTTACAAGAATAGTCAGGCCTTTGTCATTCATTGACTGATTTCTTCAGCGATTCTTGCTTGGTCTTTATGCCTTTACTTTTAACCCCCTCAAATCCTTCATCACCCACTGTTGTCAGAATCAAGTCTCCTCGACACCACCTTGCAAGGATTCCATCCCTTTTCAGCTGCGTTCAGCTGTTGTCCAGTCCCATTCTTGCGGCAGAGATTTGTCCTTTTGCATCTGGGCTTTGCTGTCCATGTAGCCCAAGGTTTTCTTTCCCATTCTCGAGGCAGGTGACCTGGATGCTGCTCACGGGGTGGGGAAAACATGGTCTATGTCGCTGGTACCTAATCTCCCTCCCTCTTCTAAGTGAATTTCTTTAGATTTTGAGCAAAGGAAAGGTAGAAAAAATATTCCCTAACTGCTGGGTTGCAAGGACATCAAGCTGTGGAGGGAACAGAAAGTAAAAAATCCTTTCTGTGTTTTGGAGCCACAGCAACCAGGTGTTGAAGCTGGCCCGCTGATTCCCTTCTGTGCTGGAGGCTGGGGCCGGGGGTGCAGCAACTCTCTGTGACCCTGGATCTTCGTTCAGCTGCTCTGACTCCTGGGATCTGAGGTCAGTTCCATGGAGATGAGGTCTGGCTTTTGCAGGATGTCTTCACCATTAAGATCAGAGACTTTCAAAACTTTCATGGGGGCCAGTCTATTCTTTGTGGTTCCAGCCTGCTCATAATCTGCCTGTCCATGCACTTCAGGCTTTGACATTAGACACAGATTCTCACAAAGGGGCTAAATGACATGTCCAAGGTCACTTGATTCATAAGTGCTGCCCTCTAGTAACTGTTGGTGCTCACAACCTGATGAGGCCCATTCACTTAGGTGGTCTGTCTCCAGAGACTGGGCTTGACTATAGCATAGCTGCCTCTTGCAACACAAATAAATTTCAAAAATTTTAAATTTACATATCAAATTGGATCACACATTTCCTACCTCTCCCATTTGTATCAGTTATTTTCCATTTATTACCACGATGGATGAGATGCTCATCCTTTATTCCCATGACAGCCAGTCATTTACAGCTCCCCAAACATTCCCCAAGCTCCCTCACACTCCTGTGCCTTCACACGCCAGTCTTTATTCCCACTGGGCACCGCCATGTTCCTTCTTTGCCACCTTTGGTCCCCTCCAGTAAATCTGCCTGAGAGAAACCTACTCTGTGCTTCTCTGATCCATCCTTCTGTTGAGGATCCTTCTGCTGTCTTTCTTATCCTGGGCATGGAGGTCTGTTCTGGAAATTGGCAACTGGAGCAACAACTTCACAATCTGGCCATAGCTCGCTGAATGGCTAATGCCCAATAAGGGCTCCCAAGGTCATTTCCAGAGGGTGGCTTTACCGTCTATGTCTTCAGCCTTCCCAGCGAATTGTGAGCCACTGAACATTCCAAGATAGAGTCATTTCTGCTTAGACATGGTAGTGTAGCTTCTGTTCCCTGCAGCTGGATTCTGTCTGCAACATCGCAATGGAGTTGTCACGTTTGCCATCAGACTATGCTGATAAACCCAGAACTCCAGTGCAGAGAAAGTTCCTCTTCTGTGGACATTTACCGGTTACTTTCTAAAACAGCAGGTCCTGAATTTTGCTTCACATTAAAATCACCTGGGAAGCTTTAGCAGGCTTGAAAATAGGCAAAGGGCCAGGCTGTGTCTCTTACCAATTAAACTAGATTCTGGGGGTAGACATAGGCATTGGAATGTCCTCAAGGATCCAGCAGAGACCAGTTTGTGCAGTCCAGTTGCAAAGTCAGTGTCCAGGATCCATTAGACATCACCAAACTATTCGAAGACTAATTACAGAAGGTGAAAGGGATTTGGTATCAGAAATGTTTCCTCCCTCTTAGAAGAACTCATTCCACCACAAGACTGAAGCAGAGAGAAGGAACTAGCTGTGGTGGCCAAGGTCACTCCCAGATGGATGTCTTCAAAGACAAGGTCTTTAATTAAAAATTACATTTATACACCAGTTGGTATCCATATCAGCTTGTGAATCAAGAGCCCTGGTCCTGAGGTCTTGAGTCTTATACTTCAAAAATTGTTTTTTTGTTAAATTATTCAAGGTTAATTTATTACCTAGAAGGACTTGAGAAAAATGAGGGGGAAAAAAAGGACCAACACAGTAAATCGTCAGCTACCTATGATCAGTTACCTTTTTTTTTGAAGATTTATTTATTTATGCATACAAGAACCCAAGAACCAGGGTACAGGCCAGAGGTGTGTGGGGTGAGAGGATTCACCAGAGGCAGAGTGGGGAACAGAACAGGCAGATTGATTGAAATGCACTGCTGAAGGGAGCAGCGAGTGAGTCAGGAGAGGTCTGCTGCGCCATGTGGGTAGCTCCCTGGCCGGGAATCGAACTCGTGCTGCAGTGGCTGTGGATTGCTTCATAGGTTGCGTCTTAGCTCCTTGCACCACCAGGGAGGCCCTAGTTACCATTTTCTCTCCCTGTTCCTTCTTTGACTCATCTTGATTTACTGCCTTTTTTTCATGTGTATGAAAAGTGGGTCCTTAGGATTATGAACATTAATTATTACATTTGTAGCATCCATTACTGTTTTCACAAGCACATGTGGTATACATGACTTCAATCTCTTAGCAATTATTAGAAGCAAACAGAATAAGAAATGTTAGCCCCATTTTACAATCAGTTCAGAAACTGATGCACAGAGAATGAAGTAAGCTCCGGAGATCAAATGGAGCTGAGACAAAAGCACATGTTTCTTACAGAAGCTGCTTAATCACCCAGGTAGTGCACACCAGCTGGAGCTTTGTCTACTGTGTTTACAGAAATATGGGTCATGATTATTAGTCAAGTTCACTGAGGCTACACTGAGGACACATTTTAGCAGATGCAACTCCAATTATTTTTCCAACAGAAATATTGTGAGATAAAATAAAAATTGAGGGCTAGCTTATAAAATGTAGGTAGAGCCAGAAATCAGCCTAGAAAAAACATACATCTTGGGTTGGGTTTGCAGCATCAAATGTCACTGTGGTGAATGTAGCCTGTGCAATGGATTTATTTTTATTTCTCACAGACATGAAAGTTGGTGCTTTGAGACAAGCTGAGCTGTGATCAGTTTTACAGAATCAATTCAATTTGCTCAATTTTAGGCCAAGTCATGATTCTTTCCCATTAGAATGGTTTATCTGTACTGCCAGGGAGATGGCAATTTTTGGGTTTCTTAACTTTCTCAGCTCTCTTCTTTCATTTCATTCCTTGGCTTCCCTATCTTCATTAAGACCCATCCCCTAGTCTCCCTGGTGGCACAAGGGTTAAGATGCAACCTATGAAGCTATCCTCAGCCTCTGCAGCAGGAGTTCGATCCCCAGCCAGGGAGCTACCCACATGGTGCAGCAGACCTCTCCTGTTTTGCCCGCTGCTCCCCTCAGCAGTGATTTCAGTCAGCCTGCCTGTTCTGTTCCCCACTCTGTCTCTGGTGAATCCTCTCACCCCACCCCCCAAAGCTCTGCCCTGTACCCTAGCTCTTGTATGCATAAATAAATAAATCTTTAAAAAAAAAAAAAGACCCATCCCCTAGCCCACTCCAGCTTAAAGAGGCTTTGGTTCTGGGCTCAATTTGGCCAAATTAAATGTTTGAATCGACTAACTAGAAAGAAGATATGAAGGATGATCAAGTGCCAAGTCAAGTATCTTACCTGAGGAGAGAAATTTTATCTTGTCACTTACAGTATGTGTTGCCTATTTAGATAAATCGCCCACAGGTCAAAGCTTTATATTTCTATACCTTTCATCACATACTCCAAATTTCAACACTCATGGAAATAAAATACTAATATATCGTTGGGAGTACATTATTCATAATTGCTCATAATTCTGCATTATTACATCCAGATCATACAAACAATTGTGTGTCAAAAAGTAGAATTCCGTGGCAACTGGTGATGAAATTCTCACATGGGTTTTTTTTCATGTCTGCCAGTTAGCATTTATTGCATGCTGATAGTGATACTAAACACTGCCCCAAAAGGAAAAGTCTTGTCTATGCTATATTGGCTATCTATAATTCATTGAGACAAAAAGAAAAGACACACACACACACAAATACTCAAACCCACAATCAAACTGCCAGCTAGTCATATGCTCTGAGAGCACATTTGCGGATAGGCAGGCAGTTAGCTATGGCTCCACAGGAGAAATCTGCCCTCTGCATGCTTCGTGTAATCAGAGAACAGAATATTCTTAACCTTTCATGGATGGATGAACAACAAATTAGGAATTTCTAATTGCCTTCTCTCTGAGGGCTGTCTCCCAACTAAGTAGGGAAGGTTCTAGCAGAAAAGTGTTGTTCATCTGAGGTGATGTTAACTTTTTGTGAAATTAAGAGACCTTTATTTGAAAACAGCTTCAATAGCTAGAGGCATAGAATATAAGACATGTACTCCAGGCTGTAATAATTGCTGGCTGCCCTGGGAAATGGCTTCAAGGCCAGAGCAGTCGTGGCTTCCTGCAAGCACATCCTCTAATTATTGAAAAACCTGTGTAGAGTCTCCATGTTAATCAGTCTCTCAGAGACTTCAGCTTTATGTGGTTAGTGCAGATTTATGGCATTTTTCTTTTTCTGTTATTAAAACTGATATTTCACAAGGAAGAAACTATCTCCAGACAACTGTTAAAATGCAAAGTTTCAGTCATAAAAGAAAACTGTAAGATTATTCTGAGACTATTCCGTAGAGAATTCCAAACAAGGATAAGAAACAACACATCAAAGCCAAGGGGGTAGGAATGGAAAGCAAAAAGGCATGACTTTAAAATATTAACAAAAAAACTCAACAGTTGGCCCATAGAATCAAGAGGTTAGAGTGTAATTAATTTAAGTGCTTGTTATAATTATGGAAATAAACATTTCATGCATAAATGCAAACTGAATTATACATAATTATGAAAGCACTAAACTAATTGGAACATTTGGATTAACATGGTAGGTGCCAAATTGCCTTTATAAACCAATGATAAGGGCCTTGCCTGTATCTTGCATGTCCACAGCAAATATCAGTTAGTAATGGAAAGGGGGGGGGCATATATAGAAACATCTATTTCTCTCGCGTTAGTGTCTTATTTCTCTTGTAGAGTATGCACATATATTACAGACTAAGTCAGAGTGACTCTTACTGAAGAAGGACAAGCTAGGACTGGCTGGTGATGCCAGTTGTAACTGATCTTAAAAGGTGGAAGAGCAGAGACTCAAGTTTCCTTGCCATTTCACCATCTGCCATATTCTTACTAACGTAGACTTGATGGGATACTGGAGATGGGTGGGAGGAACTGGCCACCTGAGAAAAGTTAAAGGAAAGTTGTGCTTCATCATGATGAGACAAAGATTGAGTGTGTGATTCTCCCTCATCAGATGTCAAAGTTTATGTGGTTCCAGCTATCTACCTTCTGGCCCGTTAAAACTTTGTCTATAAATGTATTCTCTGCTCCCAGGTGTACCATGCCCTTGTACTACTTGAATGCTGTCTAAGTCTCTGTAATTTATGGGTGTGTGTGGATATGACCCTCCTTCTACTTTTCTTCTGTCACTGAAAACTCACATTCCTACGAAGAAGCAAAATCCGATCATGGCTTGACTCTAGGAAAACAATCTGATTAAACTTTCCATAGGCAATTTCTACAACCAGATAGCCTGGAGATTGGCAGATGTATCCAAAAGACTGATTCACAGTGAGTCTTACAACTTCTCAAGATTGGAAATAAATATGGTCTGAAGTTCAAGATGGGTGGCCAGGTGATAAGTATGAACATCCAAGAGGCTTCCTTGACTTTATTTTTAGGTGAAAGGGACCAGTTGCAGTTAGGGTAAACCAGTGGGAGAAGCTGATTTAGCACAGGTAGGGACAAGGAACAGCAAGGATCGGAAGCTCATGTTTGTGGTATTATACCTATTTACTGAGGAGAATGTTGAGACCTGCGAGTTTGCCAAGATAAAAGGACAGTCACTTTTATCTTTAGAATACTTGTCATAAGTCTTAGTTCTCTGAAAATCTCTCTAGTGAAATGGAACTCATCCCTCACGTCTACGAAATTGACTATATACATGTACACATATACACACCCCCCCACAGCTCCCTGAGATTTTAGTATTTATGCATCCATATGCTCCACTGTTATTTACATGAATATATATTATAAATACCTCTCTTAGTCATTGTGAATGTAACTTCATTTAAGAAAAATGAGTCTCATGCTAGTTTAATTCCTATGTATATGGGTTACTACATAAATTCATAATACATAATACATGTGAGTTACTGCATAAAGTGGGGATGAGAGTTTCACTCGCCAGTGACTCATCCCTTGAATGTTTCGTATTCTAGGCCTTTTTTCTCTTCCTCAATCCTATCCTCATGTCTTTTCCATGCATTTCTCTTTATGTTTGCATTGTCTGATAATTTGGATATTTTTATTTGAGATTATTTGGCCTATGTCAGGTTTTCTTCCCTGTGGTCCCCAGGGTCTTGTATCATGTTTTTAACTTCTTCTCTTTCCTTGCTCTCTTTTTATCAGATGTCATCCATTGTGCCTCACTATTTTACCCTTGGGTGTTTCAATTATGCATGAATGAGATCTGCCTCGCAGCCGTGCGTTTCCATTTTCAGTCTAAATAACTGCACAAGAATAAAAGTCTCTGCATTGAACTTGAGAGGCTCTCAGCTGGTCGCAAGTCTCATGCTGGCTCACTCTGGCTCTCTCCCAGGTGCGTGTTCAGAGTGGTGTTTAAACTTGCTCTCCTCTGCCCATACCCAGCTATTGATAAGGCCCAAGATTTTGCACTCAGCTCTCTTCAACCTTCATTACCATATTCCAGCTAAGTCACTACTTTTATGTTTGTATATTTGCAATGACTGTGGTAACTTTGCATCTCCTGTCGAATAAGAACAGGTAATTTTCCAGCAGTTTTCCTAAGAACCTTAAATCACAAAGGTTCTTAGTGAATATGGTGGATTATGCTTACTAGGCTCCTCAAAGCCTTCCTTGGGTATTTTTCAGTGTAGTTTGATGGCTTAGTTCTCCTTGCTCTATAGTGATTTAACCTTAAATCAGTAAGTCACTATTCCCTTATTAGATCCCATGGTTTGAGTCAATCAGAATTTCACAGCATTTCAAACTTACCATGGTTTTGAGGAGGTGGGAAAGAAATAGAAAATATCGTCTTAGTTAGCAGGTGTGTGTACCTAACGTGGACAGAGAAGAACAAAGAGAAGTTATTGGCTAAGATGGTTTCCTCTTGTGAAACATCACATTCTCGCCATCAATATAAATTCTCTAGCTCTCCCAACCTGCTCTGTCATGGAACTTACTACTTGTTATCACTTACCCTACTGCACTTATTTGATTATGTGTCTGCAATGCCCAGAACAATGCCTGACCCATGAAAGAAACACAGAAACAAAGGAATAATCACATGACTAAATTAATTGCAAGGATGTTACAGCTGTAACAACAAAAACCATTCTTATGTTACACATTTTAACTATCCACTGTAAATTAGTGCAGTAAGTATTAGGTAGCTGATAAAAACAACTGACCTACATAATTCACGGCTTTATAGCTAGAATAATGTTAGGTGATCTTTTTCCTGAACATTTTTCATATGCATATTTCTTTGAATACAATGCACAAAGTCACTTTAAATATGTCTATGCCATCCTTACATAAGAAGCCTTCTCTGTTATCCATATGATCGGAGCAGCAGGCGTAATGAGAGAAACAACAATACAAAGTCACTTCCTTGCTTGAGTGAACATGGTGGATTATGCTTAGGAGGCTCCTCAGAGCCTTCCTTGGGTATTTTTCAGTCTGGTTTGATGGCTTAGTTCTCCTTGCTCTACAGGCACTAGCCCGTGCAGTGGAAATGTCTGCAGAGGCTGTCCGGGAGTATCGTCCAGGATCTCCTAGCAGCCTCATCTAGAGGAGAAGCTAGCATCATGCCAAGGCGGTGTGGGGGCCGTGTCCTCGCTGTTGTAGCCGCACTTATTAGAGGAGACGTTCTTCCTTGGTCACTCCTATCATGCCACCCGGTCACAGCTATCCGTGCCCTGCACTATAATGTTGACAAACAACCGTGCGTTCTCTGTTGCACCAAAATACCCCCTTGCGACAGCAGAAGAGTGGCTGGAGGTCAGAAATGGTAGCATCAGACATAAGCAAGAAGCCTGCGTTGTCCATGCATTTGGATTTCATGAGATAGAACATTTCAAAATATTTTTAAATGAATGTATAGAGCCAATATAGAGTTGCAAACATTTTATTGCCAAGTGGAGCATTAAAAATCTCTCTCTCTCCGCCCCCACCCCCCACCCCACGTCTCATTGTCTTTGTCATCGATGATCAGAACAAAACGGTGTTTACCAGAAGGGAAGGTGAACTGGGAGTGGGTAAATGAGGCCAAAGAGGCCAACAGGTGGTGATGGATGGAAACTAGGCTTTGGTGGTGAGCATACTGTCGTGTGCATAGATGTTTTTCTGTAAGTCTGTACACCTAGAACCTGTATGTTATCAACCAATGTTACTTCAATCTAAGTAACTGAAGCTTATCAGCTTCAATTAGCTTAGTAGCCCCCCCCACATAAACATACACCCTACTATTTACTGTCACCATCATAAAAAAAGGACACATTAATGAAAAAAAAAGTGGGTAGGGCATCATTTCAGCAGTTCTTTAAATGGATGTGTCCTTAGTTTTCTTTTTTTGCAAGGTTCGGCCCCTGTGGGTGATGGTTCAGTCTTGGTAACCTCCCTGCAAGCCTCTGCCCCAGCCTCGTCAGTAACTGCTTCATACCAGAGACCCCCACAGGCCTATGTGGGTACAGGGAAGATGTTTCGATTTTCATTGCTTCTTTAAATAACCAAATAATAGTCTGTGTTTGTACCTGAGGTAAATATTCCACACTCACTCAGCCAATACCCGCATGACCCTCTCGTCCTGTGGATATCCACAGAACAGCACTATGAAAAACCCTGGGATAGAGAAGTGCATAAGAAAACCAAGGAAAAACTGAGTTTTGCTCACTTACCAGCTAAATCTTTTCTTTCAATAGGCTCCACTATTGTTCATTTTCAAGAAAAATAAGCAAGTGTTCATGGGAGAGGTGATCAGCAGTGGTTCTAAATTAGGAACCATGATGAGAAGCAAAGTAAATACCAATCAACAAACATATGACTTTAGAAAAAACAGCACCATGCCTCTAGGGAACTGTAGAAAAAAATTCAGAACACACCAACCTGCTAGAGCGAAGACTGGGTAGATGAGACATGATTATTAGTTAAACCATCTTAATGAAATGTACAGACCTCTGTGCTCTTTGATAGATAATTCATGTGCAATTTTATTATCTTTCAAGGTTTAATTAAATATTTGCCTTTTGGCTAATCAACAGCAATTAATAAGCGATGCTTATATTCATGCAACTTATAAGAAATGTGGACATGGTCTCCCCTGGAACTGCTGTAGTCTTATGGATGGAAGCAAGAGAGGGTGCCAGAGCAGAAGTAAGAACCTGTGTATTTTTTAGGGTTCCCCAGAGAAACGGAACCTGTAAGATGTGTGGATAAAGATAGAAAGAGAGGGAGACTGATACAGAGAAAAAAAGAGACAGAGGTTAATTTTGAGGAAGTGACTCCTGCAGTTGTGGGAGGTGACAAGGATGAAATCTACTGGTGAGGCCATCAGACTGGAGACCCAGGGAAGAGGTGATACTTCAGGTTAAGCCCAAAGCACATCTGGAGGTGGAATTCATTCTTCTTCCAGGAAGTTCAGTCTTTTTGTTTCAAAGTCTACTGACTTAAGTGTTAATCTCATGTCAAAACAAAACAAAACGACACTTACACAACAATATTTAACCCAGTGTTTGTGACCCAATATCTGGGTCACACTGTGGCCTAACCATGTTGTCACATCAAATCAATCATCACCACCCTAAAAAGAAGACAAAATGAACATCCTTATTTCTGAATACTTTAAGGCTTGAAACAGATGAGAAGGTAAATATACTAAATGCTTGGTACAGTCTCTTTGAAATACCCACCTCTCAGCATAGAAGTAGGAATAGGAATTTTACTGATTGAAAGGGAGAGTGTGACCATGGGGAACCATCTGGAATCCTGTTGGTGCAGAAAGTCTTCTTGTGCTCTATGTCTGGATGTGCACTCGTGACCCCCAAAACATGCACATGTGGAATCCTTTCATTGTCTCCCAGAACAGTATAAAAGTTCAAAGTAAAAGGAGGGCACTTATTAGAAATGTAACCAAGAGTATCATTTGTTTCATTGCTTCAAATAAAATAAATGATGACTCTTTGATCCTCAGCCTGGTTGACCATTTCAAGCATGCAAGATCTCTGTGATTACTGTCATAGTCACGTGAAAAATAAAAGATCCAGGTAGGAGCACAATCATGCTCAACAATGAATGACCAGTGTGCTTGGTCCATGTGGACAGTGGTGACAATTTGGGCATATAATAAGCAATGTCAAGTAACACCCTCGTGGTAATTAATTTGGTCTTTAAAGTATCTGAAGCTTCATTAATGATGTCTAGCAAAGAGAGTCTTAAGATACAGGGGTTTGGGGGAAGGGGAGAAAGTTAGACCCACCTCCCCTGCAATCCAGAATGTAGCCAGAGAATTCTGTTTTAGACATCAAGTTTATCAGAATTTGGGGGGAAAAATTATTCAATGGATAAAAAAAGCTTGAAAAAGCAGTATTAAGGCTACTGGAACCAGTGGAGGTTATGGAAATTCGTTTGCAACAAGAGTCCCTACATCTATCTAACCTCCTGGTACCATTTGTTATCATTTTATGAAAAAGTTGACTGGAAGTTCAACGCCATTTTTTGTTCATAAAATAGAGCCAGAAATTTAGCCTTGTTCTTGTTAATTCCTCACTCCTTCACATGATCGAACTTTCCCTGCAGCTCTCTAGCTAGTTATTATTGCCTGGCTTTCCTCTCTGTTTTCAAGTGCTCCTCTGAAATGACTTCTCCGTCCATCTTCAGGCTGGATGTGGGAACCCCACTGTGAATAACCCCTTCATCCAAGGTCAGGGACCAGTAGATCAAATCTATCTCCTTAGCGTCTGTAACCTCAAGGCATGCAAATACTAGCTCTTCTAACATCATTCAAACGTTTACTCTAATATACCTGTCTCATTCTAACATAACTCAAACATGCTATTTCTACCTCTTTTAAGGATTCATTATTTTCATATTCATTATTCATTATGTGGACAGAGAATACAATTTTGCTGTGTCTTCCTTATTTCCTGGATGTTAGCAGAACAGCTGTCTCAAAGTTATGTTGGGACTTTGACTTTATCCTAATTTCACTCATGGTATGTTTCCTCATATGGAACCAGTATTCATAAGCAACAATATGAATGAAATAATAAGATGAAGGAAACTTCTAGCATAAACCTTTCATGTGGTTAAGTAATAGACTCTTAAATACCCACGGTTCACTTGTGATATAGTACGACGGCAATGACTGTTGAAATGTAGATCATATGTACTGCATATCATGCAGTATAGCTTAATTTCTCCCATAAAAAAGTATTCATGCTGGATAATTACTGTTATTCCTCACCCATGGTGGAATACAATTGTACTCCGCCTTATGAAGTTTTACTATTTAATTCTCACATATGTTTTCATTTCTTATATTTTAATAATTGTTACAAGATTGAATAGACCTGTGCTGTTGCTAGTGATAAGAACAGTCTCTTCCTCCTGGTTCTCTGAGAATAAACTTTCTTTGTCACGACTCACATTAGATCCTTCTTCTTTGCCACTTCTTCCATTCTTGTTCATTCTTTTTTGCCATAACCCTTTGTTTTCATTTTCTCTCTGAAAAAGCATATTGAAGTTTCCGAAGCTTTCAGGCCCATACCGCATACCTGTGTCTTGAGAAATAGTTAGACGCAATGAAGGAAGTTTGATATCTTTGTAATGATAATTTAATGGCCATACTACTTGATGTTAGAAAATTCCTCAAAGTGAAATAGTCAGAATGAGATTACAATGTGTGCAGTCATTAAGAATATCTGATAGGCATGCCATGAATCATATATTAAAATGTGTTCTGACTTCAATTTAAAGCATTAGTTTAAACAATTCTCTATAGAATAAATAGTATCTTGACCTAGATTTTGATTATTATCTTTCATTCAGTCTCAGGACCTTCAAACTCACTTGCCTGAGGCACTCGTGAGCTCCAGGTTTTTCATGCTCATGAAAGAAAGATAAGAGTCACTCTTAAGAAGTGAGAAATCCAACAGTAAAAACACAGTGTGAGGTTATTTTAGTTTCCTTTAACCAAATCATGCTTTGTAGACCCTTAGTTTATGATTATCAATCTATCTTATTTTTTAAACCATAATCCACAAAACTTAACTAGCTGTCATGTGTTAGCACTGATACAAATAAATGGAAGAGAGGGTATCGTTTAAATGGACCCCTTTAGGTAATTTTATGTTAGAGGAAAATACTTTTAACTATCAAAACAAATGACAAATCCCCACTAAGATTTACCATTCTGGAAGCTCACTATCAGCAAACAGCATTACCCCATACTTATACATATTTAAAATTACTCCCATACTTATGCATAATACAATTTCCTGTATTATCTTTCTTCCAAAATACAATCTCCCTTCCTGTAATGATCAGTCTATTCCCCAAAAGGTGTCAACCCAAAATCCTACCTGTTACTGTATTCAGATCCCTGTCCAAGATCATCCAATAATGTCTGATCTTCCTCAAGTTCTGGTGTGATTCCATCTCCATCTTTGGGCTAGATGCAAGTTTGTTTCTGCAAGTTGCATGCTTGGGTATAGACTAGTATGCAGAATTTTCCTTCTCCACTCTATGTTTTCTTTATTTTTTTCCATTTATTACCTCAGCTAATCAGGTTCTTTTCCTGATGAAATAACTTGAAACTTCAAATGGATATAAGCCCTAAGTACTCCATATATGTGAGATTTTTGTGTCTTCTAATATCTTTAGCCATTAGACACAGAAGCTCTGGAAGGAAGTACAACACTTCATTTACCTTCTCCCTTTGTCTTGGTAGCCATGATGAAGCATCTTATTTAATTCCCTAACCCCTCTAGGAGCCTGAAATACCAAGTAGCAGGCTCTGCATTCCGTTCATGGAAACAAAATAAGACCCTAGTAGAATAGTCTCTCCCTTTGGTACTAAGCACTGTAACTCAGCACATCTTAGAATCCTGTTGCTGAGAAGTAAAGTTTCGCAAATGGGATATTATTAGGTGTAATATCAAACAGTACCACTTTCTCTTTTACCTTTTAGATTCTGTGGACCCACCTCTCCTGGTCCCACTCTGATTCCTGGTTCACAGTGCATGCGGGTGCTGTGGGACAGCACCCCAGTCTTGGAAAGCAGTGTATGCCGACTGGCGGGTAAGTCTTCTGTTGTTTCTTTCTATACTGCTGCATATGGGTATGGGTAAAAGCAGCAAATCCATGAGTACTAATGAACCCTCCTACTTCATCCCCTAGAAGCTATTTATGTTGTGGTCATAAATAAAACAGTTATAAGTCCACAGGCGATGCTACTGCCAGAAGTATAGTCAGTGGGCAGGCTAATCTATCTATAGAATCCATGTCTATTCTAATTTGGACAAAATGCTGTCTCCTCTGTGATGCAGCGGGTATAATATGATGAACTTGCTACCAACTGGTGGGTTGGCCTTTCCAGCATATGGCAGCCCATCAGGAACACGGGGTTGTTTGTTGCTGCTTGCAAAGTGGGCTCTCGGTGGTGGCAATGTCCAGGTCATCCCTGGTAAGGCCGCGTCCTTGCTCCTCTGCCTGTCCGTGTGTAACCTCCACTCCTACCTGTACTGTCACATTGTCCATAAGTTGTCAAGTGAGCACCAAAAGAAATTCACCCCCCTCTGAGCGGGGAAGTTTGTCTATCTGGTTATCAATAACCTCTTCTCTCCACTCTGGGTCCATTTTAAGTTGTCTATCATATAATTCTTTCATATCAGCGGTCCTATTCCTTCTAGGTCTCTGATCAGTCAGGAAGCCAAAGTAGCCCAGTGTCTCTCTTGGGAATGGTTTGGCCTTACTGCCTCGGTTGCACAAATGTTGGGAGGGACCTGTGGGAGGCCTGCAGCCACACATTTCAAAACATTGTTGCTTTCAAAGGGCTCACGAGCAGCCACACATTTCAAAACATTGTTGCTTTCAAAGGGCTCACGATCTCTGGGGAGATCATATATATCAACCACCGTGCAAAGTGATACTCATAAAATAAAAGTAGATTGAAGAGGAAGGAGTAGAGAGAAGAGATTCATTATATATGGCAAAAGGAAGGACTGTTCTA
This sequence comes from Talpa europaea, assembly GCF_964194135.1. Classification (NCBI taxonomy): domain Eukaryota; kingdom Metazoa; phylum Chordata; class Mammalia; order Eulipotyphla; family Talpidae; genus Talpa; species Talpa europaea. Next base: position 108,398,125 of record NC_140077.1, read on the forward strand.
GAGTCCACAAAGTTTTCAGAAGGGCTGAGTCTGTACATAAAATTGCATTCGAAACTGATGTCCTTTTGTTATGGAAAACAATCAATTTTCTTTTCTGCTTAAGTCAATTTCGGTCAGGTTTTCAGTCACTTAGAATTCCCTAGAAGTGGGAAATCTTACACTATGCAGAAAGAGAAGGTATTTGTCAAAGGACTTCGAGAAAAATCAGCAAGGGGAAGTATAAGGTCAAAAAGCAGAAAGGGATCACCTAGAAAGCCAGGCTACAAAAGCCTCTTGTGAGAAAAAAGGTGCATGGAATTCACAGTGCTCTCAGTTGAAAAGGCAGCTAGGCCAGAATTCTCACAGGGCACAGTGGGGTGCATTACTGATGCTGCAAGCCTGGAGATGCTCTCCTGACAACAGAAGCGGCCCTTCTGGTGTGGGACATGCCTGGAGCCCATTATAGGAATTCTAATGATCAATAGAATGTATGATGTAAACATGCTTGGTGGAAATAACTTAGTTATTTGCTGTAGCAAATCAGATGTTAGAACGGAAGTGGTTGTTATGCTGGTACTCCCAACAGAATCTATTTATGGTTAATGGGATGACTTGGGTGAGCCTCCTGCTGCTCACTCTGCTACAGTGGACAACAGCAGGTAAAGAAAAAAGCCTTTTCTTTCTGGCTTATTTTGCTGAGCATGATCCCTTCCAGCTCCATCCATGTTGCTGCAAATTGCATTTGAGTTTATCGGTTTTGATTGCTGAGTAATATTCCATTGTGTATATGTACCACATCTTCTTGATCCAGTCATCTATTTTGGGGCATTTGCTTTGTTTCCATAGCTTACCTATTGTAAATAGTGCTGTTATAAATATAGGGGTGCAGATACCAGATGGTCTCACTCATAGAAGGAGTTTAGATAACCTAAATAAGGGACCAGGAAAAAGAATAACCATAAAAAAGAAAACATCAAAATCAACAAGCAACTATAAACCAGAGACACACTACAGGGGCGGTGGGGGGGGTGCGGAGAGGAGGGATTAGGGTCAAAATAAGGGGGGTGCAATTGTATGGGGACTATAACCAAGATGAAAATGCATACATTGTGCAAAAATGAAAAATGATGTAAGAAATTTATAAAAAATAAAAAAAAAAAAAAAAAAGAAAGTCTTGCTCTCCAATACATTTCTACTTGAGAAGGTACAAGCAACAAACCTCGCTCCTGCCCTCTGCATGGATGAGACAGAGCAAAGGTGTCATTTCCTTGCACTTACATGTGAGGAAAAGGAAAAAATGATGGGCTGAGAGGAACAGGCTGACACTCTGTATAAATATAAAACCCTGAGCTCCAGGTAGATATTTAAGAGGTGATAAGACAGGATGCAGGAAGAGTTTCTGAAAGAGACCTTGAGTTGTTCACCCCAGATCAAAATTGTATTGTTTTTAGAAAGGCATTTGGGGCAGTAAAGATGGCTCTTATTGCGACAGGGTCTGAGGGAAGGGCCTCAGGCCCTAAGGGTTATAAGGAGCCAAGCCCAGGGTTCTTTTTCCCATCAATCCTGCGAAACACAAGGAAATGTAAAACATCGAGAAGGCAATGCGGCGCAAAAAATGACAGATGGGCCTCCCTGGTGGCGCAAGGGGTTAAGCACCGCACTATGAGGCAATCCACAGCCTTTGCAGCACAAGTTCGATCCCCGGCCAGCCAGGGAGCTACCCACATGGTGCAACAGACCATGTCTCACCCGCTCCTCCCCTCAGCAGTGTATTTAAGTCAGTCTGCCTGTTCTGCTCCCCACTCTGTCTCTGGTGAATCCTCTCACCCAGCCCCCCTGCATCTCTGGCCTGTACCCCAGCTCTTGTATGCATAAATAAATAAATCTTAAAAAAAAAAAATTATCCAGGGAGGCAAATCCGAGGCCCCTGGGTCAGGTGAACTGGTTTCTGAAAGATGGGTGCATCTGAGAGCAGCCTGGCTTCAAAACCGGGCTGGGTCTGGAGTAACCCCACTTTCCTGGCCCCCGCCCGGCCCTGCACGGTCCTCCGTAGGCTCCGCCCAAGAGGGGAAAACGGGCCAATCACGAAGCCCGGCCCGGCCCAGCCCCGCCCCCGTAACCCTGGAGACGGTCGCGTCCCCTGCGGGCGCCAGCTGGGCCCTGTGCGGGTCTCGGAACCGTCCGGGAGGAGGGGCGCGCCGGCGCCAGCACCCTCCTCGGGTCGGGGAGACGATCAGGCGGGAGCGAGACCAGAGCCGCCCTCAGGGCCGGTGCTCCGAGGTGCGTGAGGCTCCGGGCTGCACCTGCCCAGGTGCTAGGAGGGGGGTTGGGGGGGGCTGTGCCTCCAGACGGGGCGCCCCGGACCCGGCCACCTTCCTGAGCGAAGCCCACACCAGTTGCTGGGGATGCTGGAGCGGGAGTTCTCGGCCAGTTCGCAAGACCCTCCGAGAAAACGGAAAAATAAACAGTTGCAGGAATAAATCTGTTAGTACTGCTTTAAACTAGGGGGTAGTGCAGAGGAACTCCATCTCCCCGAAGTGGGAGACGTCACACTATTGTTATTCCTCATGTCACGTCTGTGTTGGGGTGGCCGGGCACATGCACTTCAGAGGTACTGGCATTTCACTGAGTTGGTTTCTCCCGAAGGGTCTGTCAAGCCTTGGGAACTGTTTTCAAGTTCACATAAACCACAGTGGGTACCTGGTACTTGTTGTAGGAATGACTCTGATTCCATGATTTGGGGCAGGGTCAGGAGTTGTTCTCTTAACTAATTTTTAACTTTTTTTTTTTTTACCTTCTTTGCTATGGTGCTTTGCTTTCTGATATTCAGGCTGAAGTCTGCAGAGGCCTTCAACAGCAATCTTAAATGTAAGTCAAATGAAACATGACCTACCTCCAAACATCTTTCCTGCTTTATATTTTTATTTAACTATTAATGACAGTCAGTGGGTAGGAAATGTATAATTTCTATTTCTTTAATAACTGTCCACTTAGTTACTTATGTCAGAGTTTTAGAACTCTATCCAGAATGTATGATACAAAGGATAAACAGTGACTCTCGAAACTACTTAATATGACTTTTTTTTTTACTTTTCAGAACCTCTCCTCTGTAGTTTTAAAGTTTCAGAGTAAAGGAACTTGTAGTAATAACAAAAGTTCTCATTCTTACATATGATTTCATGGTAATAGTAAAAGCGTATTTATTTTGAACTGTCTTGATGACAAGTCATAAATTTGCTTGCTGTGGCTTGTTGACTTCATTATTCAGATCTCAGCTTTTACCCCAAGTGACTGGATTCTGCAGACAATGGTCAGCCTCAAGCATAGCTAAGTTCCCAAGTAGCCTCTGTCCACACAGTGCGAGGCCTGCCCTTATTTCGTGTTTCCCAGTGCGGGTATCTCTGGGAGTAGTCAGCAAAGAGGGTTACTCTTTGAAGAATTTGACTTGGGGGCCAGAAATTTAAACTCACACCAAGGGACAGGTACAGCCTGACCCAGCACCCTCAAACCTTTCATCCTGTATTTTACCATTCTCATTTGTCTTTGTGTGGGGGCACCAAACTTAGACACTGTAACTGTGATGCAAGAGCCAACCAGCAGATCAAAGAATCCACCAAATCTCTTCTGAATAGCCACAGTGGGATGGCTTCAGGCGGCCTTTTGATCTTAGGCTCAGCACCCCTGGTGCCATCGGTAGCATGCCCACTTGCTGGCACTGGGGGAACTGCCTCCAGGTCCTTCCTAACAGATTGCTTCACCCTGAGCTCCTGGGGCTCAACCCATTTTGAGACCAGCCAGAGAAGTATCTCTTCTCCTTCTCTCTTGCCTGAATTGGGGCCACTGTCCTTCTTGCAGTCACGCCATCTTGAGTGATCTCTTCCGTGGTCTTGAGCTGGTGTTCCAGGGCAACCCCAAAGGGACACGGGATGGCCTGGGTGTGAGTCCTCATCACGCACTTAAAAAAACTCAGGGCAAGATCCAAGTGCAGGAACTCAGAGAAAGGTTGAATAAGAGGTGTATTTACAGGGGAAATGAGAAGAGGGGGGAGCACAGAGAGAGTGATTAACTGGTCAATATGTCCTACTGGTAATGTCTGAGCTGGGACCCCATTGCATTGAAGGCAGGCAAAACCCAAACTCACATGTGTTCAGTTTTATGCTCAGCATGGCTGCTTAACTCCACTCCTAGTTCCTAGCTATCCCCCCTTGAGTTATGGCAGATTTATGACATGATGAGTGCTGTAGTCCTGAGCACCTAAGATCTCTTTGGCACGGAGGTGGGGGTACAGCCCATAAAACATCAGGGGTAGAGTTTATTCAGGACATACTATTCCCCCAACACTAGGAGAATCCAGATGAAGATCATTGTCAAAGACGAACTGTACCATTTCTGCTTCAAGCCCACCTCAGTCATTTTTTAGCACGAGTCCTGTTCCTTATGGTGAGATCTCACCTAGGCCATGGGAATACTGTTGAGCCAACACCAGAAAATGATCCCATTCACATTAACAAAGAAAAAAGTTTTTCTTCAGTCTACAGGTATAATTTAAGCCTGAAATGACAGACACCCCCAAGCACGCTTGCATTTTTCCTAACATATATTCCCCTTGGCTACTTTTCTATGCTAGAATGTAGCTGCTTCCTGCTTTAAGAAAATTCAGCATAAATTAGATTGGACTTATAAATCATAAAGGAGATGGTGATTACTTAGATAAGAAAATAATTTGTTACAGGATTCTTTTAAATATTTGATAAATTTCAAATATTATGTGTGCCATAAAATTCAGTGCACACATTACCTGTAAAATAAAATATCTTTATGTGGCCAAATGTCGATTGTGAAAAACAAAACCTCTTTCCCAACAGGCATAAGCAAGGGAGGGAGTCTGTTCAAGGTGCACCCTAACTCTGAGCTTGAACTTTGCAACATAGATTGGTTGAGGGGTATTTTTTTTCCAACTTGCCATTAATAACTTTTTTCCACTTCATCATTCAGCTCTGACCGCCCCCCATTCAGAGTTTGTGCCTTGAGGCTTGCCAGCAGGGCTTGCGGTGCTAACATTAAACTAAATTTAAGAGTAAAGGTGCACCTGCTGCTAATGTTCTCAGATCAGAGGAGAGCAAAATGAAGGAACTGGCAGCTGAAACTTTAATGGTAGGAAACATTGACTCCGATTTTGAAAAAATCATAGTGGATCCATGTGACAAAGAGGACATGTTCCTTTCTATATATAACATTTGCATTTGATGTCATTCGATGCCTGTATTTTCTGGTAAAAAAATTATCTAACCCAAGTAAACATCAAAAAAGATAAATATTAGATCACATACTGGTGAGGCAGCTGCTGGGGGGACTTATGCACACCTAGATGTGTTATGTTGGCTGGATCAGAACTGCTGGTCAGATCCCTCTGTCTGTCTGCATGTAGCTGAATCATCCTACTATTTGGATGTGTTCTCACTCCATGCTGAACCCCCCAAAGACCTCTGCAATCATTCAGAGATCATCCTTGCCCTAATGCCCTTGGTAGGCAAAATGGGGATCTCAGAACAGAGTCTTAATTCACAGAGGATGGAACTCCCTGACAAGCAAGCATGGGCATTGTTTCCTTCTCTTCATTTTGAAATCCACCAAGGATAGCACAGATCAGAGGGAAGAACAGACATGGCAGAAGGAGACAGATACCTGATGATTTCACTCATATATGGAATATAGCAAAACAAAAGATCTGACCAAACTAAAACAAGACCAACCTTAGACATTCCCCAAAGATGGCCACACAGTATTGCCTCATCCTGTCTCCTCTTACAAATGACTTTGATGCTCTTATCATTGTGGGGATCTGTGTTCATTAGCCTTGAATCTGGGTAGGCCTGTTACCACAGCAGGAGCCAGGCAATGTGCCTTCCAAGGTCAGGCCCTGAAAGTGGGTATAGCTTCTGCCTGACTTTTCTTTGGGAGCCTTGAGTGGCCCCCTAGGGAGCTTGAGGATTCCATGTTCAGTGGAAGACCAAGTCCCATAAGGAAGCCAGGGGTGTGGGCTCTGCAGATAGCCCCAGCTGAGGTTCCAGCAAATGGTCAGCATTAGGCCCCTGATATATAAGTAGTGACGCAGGTGATTCCTGCCCCCACCATTGAGTTACCCCCAGACTTCTTAGTCTTCCCGGCTGCAGCCCAGTCTTCATGGAATAGAGAAAAGCTTTTCCCATCAAACCCTGTCCTAAACCCTCACCCACATAGAATGTGAAAGATCAGAAAGTGGTGGTTGTTTTAAGCCCTCATTTTAAAGTCACTTCATTTTGAAGTTATTTGTTACCCTGTTGTAGATGGGGGCTCTCTCAGGGCACCTGACTCCTTGTTGAGAACCTTTTACTTCTAAGAAAAAGCCTTTATTTAGAAGTGACAGGGTTTTTAGAAAACGGCAGAACATGAGCAATTTTCAATTATTGATCGTACCAGGAAAGCGAAGCGTGATGCTTAGAAATCCATCGTGAAAAGTAAAACTCTCCACTCTTTAATTGCGACTGTGTCCCTAAACAACTCATACCAATGAATCTTCGATTCATTTATCACATTCTCTTCCCATCCACTTCGTGGTGGAGATGCAGGCAATAAATTGGCCAAAAGGCACATAGTAGAAGAAAATAATGAGAGAAGCAACCTGCAGAATCCGCTCACTGAGCGTCGTTCCTGAATAATGGAGCTGTAGCGCTGCACGCCAAGGCAGCTCAGTTCAGATGACAGACTGGGGGGCTCTAGTCATGGTTTAAAGGATTCTTTGAAAGATTTATTCTTTGAAATACCACTTCTGGTTTTGTCTTGTAGTCCACAATGACCACCCTGCCCCCACTGCCCATGACGCGCCCAAAGCTGACCTCCTTAGCCAGACAGAAGCTGCCATGCTCCCCCAGATCCATGCCAAGGTACGTGTCCCATTCCCCTTTTTTTTCCTAGAGAAGGAATTTCTTGCAGTAAGAAATGTCAATAGCAGATCTCAGAATATTCAGAATATTCAAATTTGCTGTTTCAAAAGGATTTAAGACCCCAGTCAAAGCCTAAGAATATATATGTATTTCACAATCAAGTGGTTAATTGATCATTTTATTTCCTATTCCTATTATGTCCTGGCTCCTTAAAGCTTCTGAGATGCATTTCCTTTTTCAAATGTGTGTGGAGAACAGAAAGCAGAAGCTTTAGGAATGAAAAGGTGTAGGGCTTCTGATCCACAAGTTTCAGGGTGCTGGGCTCTGTTCTGGAGGGAGGAGAACACACGTTTACTACCAGGCTGGATGGGCAGGCATCACTTAGCCCCTGAAATGATCCCGGGACCTGAAAATGCATCATCCAACCACCGCTGCCTGGGAAAGGCTGCTGAGCTCCTGGAGGAGCTGCGAGAAATTATAGGACAGAGAGCTCCATGTGCTTTGTGATAATTAATGAATATTAATTAAGGTTGTGTCATTTAGAAATTGTCATTTCTAGTTTTAGTGATTTTTAGTAATGCATATATTATTTATCAGTATAAATAATTTGCATGTATAGGTTTGATTATTTCCTCTGTGTGCATTCTTTTCAATTCCTGCAAGATATAATGATCAAAGTAGTTTGAGACCACTTTGTTTTGAGAAGGATCAGACCTCATTGTTAGTATCTCTGGGGAAGGCCAAAACCTCTGGACCAAAAGAAATACAGTCACCTGAACTGACATAAAAATTCTTTTATAATAGAAATTTGAGAAAAGTTTTCAATATGTACATAACTCAGATATACATGCATTCTTGTTTTTCACTTTGCTTTTGAATATGTGAAATATTCACGAAGTCTGAGAAAGCTTGTTCTTCCTGTCTTTTTTAATGATTGAGATTACATTTTCTTTGCAACAGGAGCAGAAATATAGCCCCTACCTCACATCCCCAAAATAAGATAGATTTTTAAAGAAAACTTTTTCTTATATTTATTTTATTAAAGAACATATTTACCCTAACTATTTAAGACAAAGCTTTGTATCAGTATTCTCCCTTAACTTCTGAAAAAAAATTGTTTAGTACCATATTCTCACAGTTATGAGATGTTAATAGTAACCTTATTTTAAAAGGTGCCGGGTATCTGAAGAATGAATATAATATGCATATATTTCTCAGTAAAGTCTTATTAAAAATCTGTAAAACCAAGTAAAGTCTTCTTGGAACACTGGATCTTTCCACCTTGGATTTTTAATAGTAATTTGAGGGTTGTTTTTTTTTCCACATGAGATTTAAAAAAAAAAAATTCAAACAGCACTTCAAAACAAGCTTTGGTAATGTTTGGATCAAAAAATTATAGAGATTTGTATCAAAACAGGTCTTTTCTTAGTTCCAGATCCTGTGCAAAACAGAATATGACTCCTGTGATTGAAAAGTTATGCTGTGAAATAAGATGAGTAAAATGGAAGGTCTTATAAGCTTTGAGGAGAAAACTCCATTTATTTGAGAATGCAGATTATTTCAATGTATTGGCATTTTATTTGTTTACACTCTGGGTTTAATATTCTTCCCTAATTTGCCACCTGAGAAAATTAAAACTTTAAAATGATCAATCAACAATTAATTCTTTAATGATTGAAGAACATTTATTCTATATGGTATTATACCCTGAATGCTTCTGTCCTGGTAGCATTTTATATGTTTGGTAGCTTTTCAACTTGATAAGGCAGTGCTTTATTACTTCCTCCCCTTTCATTTAGATCTCAATTGATCAAAGAAAAAGATGACATAGATCATTATGTGGAGGTGAATTTCAAAGGATTGTCAAAAGAGGAGGTTGCTGCGTAAGTATCACCTCTTAAAGGTACTTTAATATAAAGTTTGTTTCTTTTGTCTTGATTCTTTATTGAAATTGCAATTTTCCTGTGTGATACCCTTTTTCACTGGAACGTGGCATTTAAAAATTAAAGCTCATTAAATAGAGATAGGTCATGTCTATTGATCTTTCACATATCAAAGTCTTTAATTTTATAGCTTTCCAAATTCTCATATTTACCAAGATATTATAAATTTGCAATATTTTAGTTAAGTCTGTGCTATTAATTGCTTATTAACCTCCATTTCAAAGAGAGTTGCCTGGAATGGGGAGGGCAGAATCTTTAAGAAAAATATTCATATTTTTTTTTCTTGGTCATTAAAACAATAATCCCATACTAATGTATTTTCTTTCCCCCACCAAGAGCTCACAAAAAGATTTAATGGATCATAGTTTATTGGTTAGTTCACAAATAATTCTAAAATGTCTGCATTTTGTTTTGTTTCTTAAATGAACAATTTCAACTTAGTCATTTTACGATTAGCTAAAAACTAAATGTGGTATATATAAAAACAGTATACAAACCCGTGTAGGTTAGTGAAAAATGAAAGAAACCTATGATAAAAAATGAACAGGTTCAATATTTATTACCTTCAGGCCTTTAAATGTAAGCATTGAAAATATGGAAATATTATAAATGTGCAAACATCTTATGGAGGTCATTGAAAAATTAAAATATTTTATGCAGTAAATGCTTTTAAAAAGTCTACAAGTGCTGTCTAGTTAATGAGAATCCACTGAAAGAGTATTCTTAGTGATATATTTGGTATAAGTTTCATGTATTTTAAAATTCTGTCTCTTGATATATTTCATTTAATTAGTTATTATTTTGTCAATTGCATATAACATGGAGAAACATGTTTATTGCTACCAACAGTAGCTATTTTATAGAGTGACAAAACTTTACAATAACTATAATCACTATCTTGCTTGGAACTCTACAGACTGTTATGTGTAGTACCTGGAACCTTTGGTTAAATGCTGTTCTGATTGCTAATTCATTAACTTTCCATGGTAACCTGTTGGATAAAATTAAAGATCAATATTGTATGATAGTATAATCACTTCTCAAGAGAAAAACAAGTCTGAATGATATCTGCATTCTGATTTAAATATAATGGTATCCAAATAGCTGTAGTTGACTTAATAATTTAAAATTAAATAAGCAATTAATCCACATAATCAACAAACTGCAAATCCAGATATCTAAAATGTGCTAACTTTCAGCCTACTCTGAAGAAAACTTTGATCTGAAACAATACAAAATAGGTTGTACAGATGAGTGTTCTTTCAATAAAATTCTTTTCATTAAGGATGCTGGAAATGATTTCAAATCCATATTATTCTACAGAAAGCAAAAACACGGGGTAATTCTGTCCTTATTGCATTCTCTTTAAAACTTCCTAGATTTGAATACTGTTTTTAGACCAAAGCTCTTTTCCTAAGGTAGTGGATGCGAACAATTGGTAGGGTGACTGCTTGTTGTCAACCCACCATTATGCTTTGATTGATATATATTCCAGACCTTGTCCCAGACAAACTAATTGAATAGCATGTAAAAGAGAAAATTGATGAATGATTTCAGTATCTCCCAGCAATAGCCAGCAGGTGCTGTGAGAAATTGTGCATATTCTGTTAGCCAAAGAATTGCTGCTTAAAACTGTTTTATTAGTGATTCAGTATTGAAATAATAAATTGGTCAACAAGCATATGTTAAACACCTACTTCATATATATTATTAGGTTTTTCATGGTGAGAAAGTCAGTGATATTTTATTATAAAATATTTGATCCCACCCTTGCCTCTGAAACAGCAAGACCTATGAGCCATAAACAAATATAGAATGAATGAGTGCTGATTTTTCTGGAGGTATAGCCTAGAGCTCTAGAGGAAATCAGAGAAGACCAAGATGGTAGGGTGAAACCTGACAAGAGAGGTAGGTTTGGAGTTTGACTCCCTGTCTGGTAACATTATAAAATTATCAGACTCACTATAAAATGATCAGTCATAGATCCTTAGTATACAAAGATGTAATGGGGAGAATTTGAAGAATAAAATTTTCAATGAGGCCAACATAGTATCTGAGATCACTGCCAACTCCTTTGCTACACTGCCTATTCCTTTCTAAGATGGCAACAGGTGTAGTTATATATCCTCATACTCACTATGTAATTGATACACAGCAGCCTGGATATTCATAATACACATGTTCTCTCTCTCTACTCCTCAAATAACCTTTCGTCGTCTGCCTCAACTCCCCTTACATGTAAACTCACAGTCTGTGACTTTCCTCCTATTGCAGTGGGTGGAGAGTTCCTAATCTTGTCTAGGGACGACGCCTCTGTTTTGCTTCCATGCAAATATCCCCCTCTTACTTGTTCTAAGACCTGTTCCACACTAAAACGTGTTCTCCTCTGCATTATCAACCTCTCCTTTTCCATAGGCTCAATCTCATTGGCAATAGTACCCACCCTAGTGTTTCCCTTGACTTCTTATCCCTTCCCGGTCCTAGCCCATTTTTCTCTAAACTTTCAGGCAACCAGAAGCACTGTCTCAGTATTTCCACAACCCGTTCTTGCCTCACTTGACTCTACATAGGTTTTCAGCACCAAGAACTCACTGATCTTTCTGTTAAATGCGACTCATGTCCTCCATTTTTACATCTGCTGGTCATGGTTCTGTCTCTGTCTTGCTTGATATCTTCACGGAATTTGACAGAATTGAGTAATTTCTCTTTGCACATTCTGTGCTGTGGCTCCCCGGATGCCATGTTTAGGGTTTTCCTCCAGATTTTTGGACAGTGCTGCCCCAGTCCCCTTTGTTGGCTAGTTTTTTTCTTTTCATACTCACAGTGGTGGGCTGTGTAAGACTAGGTCTTAGCCTCTCCTCCAGCCTCACTCTGTCTGGACCCAGTCTTACATCAGTAAACTGATGACTACCGGTTTTATAAATCCAACCCTCATTTGTCTGTCAGGCTTCAAATTATTATATCCGACTGTCTCCTTGACATATCATATAGATGGATTATAAACAGTCCAAGACTAATATGGCTCCAAACTAAATTCTTGTTTTACCTTTACTCCCTCTTACTCCTGCTTCTCCCCACCAAATATTTCTCCCATAGTCTTCTCCCAATTCTAGTCAGTGGCACCAAAGCAACCTTGAGCTTTACCTTACCTCCACCACATAGCCCGTCTAACCTATCAGTATGTCATATAATATATAGCTCCAAAATACATTCTGTGTTCATCCACTTCTCTTCATTGCACTACCACCACCATCATCCCTTGCTAAAATCACTAGAATGATTTCCTAATTATTCTTCTGACCTCCCCTCTAACTCTACCAAAATTCAGCTACCAGCTCAATCTTTTGGAAAAATTAAATCATGGTGCTACCCTGCTTAAAATCCCCCAAGAATGTCCAACTACTCTTCGGGTAAACTCTAAACTCTTCTCATGCCCTAAATCTGTGCATGGTTTGAACTTTGCTGCCTCTCTGATCTCATTTCCCTGTTCTCCCCACTGCTTACTCCTCTCAGTGGCCTTCTTAGCATGCAGGTGTCACCTTGAGTGTGGCCACTTCAGTTTGTCCTTAACCTCCTAATCCAGTAGCCCATCCCCCCAACCCCCACACTCTTAGTTAAATCTTCTGGGTCTTTTTCTTCTCTAATATGTTTCCCACCTTGTATTTAGAGCTTATATGTCAATTGTCTTCACCCCCAGCTGAATGGAGGTTCACAGGAATAGGGGTATGTCTGTGTGTGCTCTGGCATGTGGTCGGAAACTGGATGTTAAATGATTGAATGAGTGAATGAGTGAAAGAATAAATGCCATTTTAACAACACCATGAAATAGGTATCCTGCTGTGGATAGTCTTTGACTACAGCATTTTCAGGATAGTGTTGCATGTAACTGGTTTGATTATTGAATTGAGGAAATGTAGCTCTTTATATGTGTTTTCTATATAAAGTAGGAATAGAAAATTTATTTTCTTTAAAGATGTATTTATTTATTTATACAAGCACTGGGTACAGTTAGAAGCGCAGGAGGATGAGAGAATTCAGCAGAGCCAGTGCAGGGAACAGAAGAGGCAGAATGATGAAATACACTGCTGAGGGGAGCAGCGGGCGGCAGGAGAGGTCTGCGCGCCATGTGGGACCCTCACCGGCGGCTGGGGATGGAACTGGCACTACAGAGACTGTGGGCAGCTTCGCAGCCCAGCGCTCAACCGCTGCGCCACCAGGGGAGGCCCAGAATAGAAAATTTAAATAAGTAATTGAGCAAGACAGGTTAAAGTATGTCACTGGCATGATCAAATCCAATTGATGGGGGTTCATTTACTTTGAATTGGGTAAAATAATTCAAAAGCAAAGGACTTCTGGTTTTTCTTTCAATCACCTACCTTTACCAAAGGAATTTTCAGTATGCTTCATGACTTACTAAGTGACTGAGTTATCGCCATGCCTTATAGTTAACATTTTGTTTTCAAACAGACTGTACTCACCTATATTTGACACTGATATTATGACTTTATTAGATACATCTTCAAATACTTTTTGGATAGTATATAACTGGTCTTTAACAACTAAAGAAGGGCATGCTGTGTTTTGGTATGTTGATTTTCTTGTTCTGTACTGTATTATCAGGATGCAGTATTGCTTTTAAAGGGACGTAAAGTACCATTTATTATCATAATTGCTTTGAGTAACTAAGTAATAAAAGTGTCATTTATAGATTTAAATAAAAATTTCTTGGGGGCAGCTTTTACAGCTTTAACTATGTATATGAGGATAGAAATAAACAAAACCATCAAGGGACAGAGGATGTTAATCTGCTCAATATTATTTTCTGCTTCAGATATCAAGTTCTATTATGTAGAGGAGTAGATTTAGTTCAAAACTGTGTATCTCAAAGATATTGCTTTCTTTCCAAATATCTTTTAGCATCAACAGTTAGGTTGTCACTTTGTCAGCATAGTGGCAGCTAAAATTACCTGTTACCATATTTAAGGAGTTTGGGTTATGAAGAAACAAAGAACCATTCATTTTCAGATCTTTTAAAGTCTATTCCTCCTACCTCATTTTATACTTACTCAAATTAAATGGCCAGTCTTAGGTTTTCATTTCGCATTTCAAAACTGTCTTCCAGAGCCGCTGTTAAAGACCCTAGGAATACTTATTACCTGCAGATTTAGCACGTGGCCTTTGCACAGTGGCCAAACATCAAAATATATGGAACAAGGTGAAGACGTTTCTTGAGGGTGTGATGTTTCATGGTAACTTGATGGGAGTTAAGACTCCTCCTTCCTAGGTTTCATGCATTTTCTTTGCTTTTGAATAATCTTGTGACATCATTTTGTTTCCTCTTGAAATCATTTTACTCTTTTGTAATAAGCTAATTCTTTATGGACGTTTGTAACTTACATTTTCTGAAAAAAACTTACATTACATTACATAGTGGTGACATACATGACAACATATGTGACAAACAGAAACATACATGACAAACAGAAACAGGGAAGGAGAGGAAACCTCTCTCTGCTTCTAGGTGCTAGACAAGGAAGGAGAGGAAGCCTCTAATAATATATTTAGACTAATAATATATTTAGACTTTCTGAGTGAAGTAAAAGCTGGGATTTGGTGTTCTGAAGTAGAGAGACAATGATTCCTTGCTTTCTCATGAAAATATATTTATTATATATAGTGAATATATGTGTATATGAGGCCTCCCCGGTGGCACAGCGGTTGAGCACTGGGTTGCGAAGCTGCCCGCAGCCTCTGCAGCACCGGTTCGATCCCCGGCTGCTCCCTGGCCACTGGAGGAGGGTCCCACATGGTGCGCAGACCTCTCCTGCCGCCCGCTGCTCCCCTCAGCAGTGTACTTCCATCCTACTGCCTGCTCTGCTCCCTGCTCTGGCTCTGGTGAATTCTCTCACCCTCCTGTGCTTCTGACTGTACCCAGTGCTTGTATAAATAAATAAATAAATCTTTAAAAAAAGATATATATATGTGTATATGAATTTGTGTATATTCATGAAAATTTAATAGCAGAGACTATAGATGGGAACAGAACCAGGATGCCAATGTTTTTTATATAGTTAGTTATAGTGAATGTTTATTTATTTATGCATACAAGAACTGGGGTGTAGTCTAGAGGTGTGGGGGGTGAGAGGATTCACCAGAGACAGATTGGGGAGCAGAACAGGCAGACTGACTGAAATACACTGCTGAGGGGAGCAGCAGGCAAGACAGGAGAGGTCTGCTGCACCATGTGGGTCATCTTCCTGGCCAGGGATCAAACTCCGGCTGTAGTGCCTGCGGACAGTTTCATAGTGCTGAGACTTAACCCCTTGCACCACCAGGGAGGCCCCTTATTTACTTATTTACTTAAATTTTGGTGTTATTTTCCACAGCAGATCTCTAGGATGTGAAACTAAGAAAGAAAAAACCTTTTGACCATAACTTAAAATATAGATAGATAGATAAATAGATCAATTAAGTTTAAAATTGGGAAATTTACAAAATCACAGTTGGAAAGAATTTTTTAAAAATTTGCTCACTAGCTGCAAATTATCTCAGCTTTTTACCTAAACCAAATTTAGGGATTAAAAAGAAGAGCTTAAAATGTCAACTGAGCATGGAAATACCAATTTCCCAGACATTTATGTCTCCGTGTCCTTTAAAGGTTTGCTTTAAAATGCTGTTTTCATGTGTGCTATTTAAACTTCACATCTCTAATAAACTTAAAAAAAAATCTTGATAAGGAAAGGCACAGACTCCTGCCATCGTAGATCTGGCTGTAATGGGAGCTGATTTCTTCCTCAGTCAGTCACACTAGTTTGCTGCTTAGTACTTGAGCGGTCTTGTAATGTTATCTGACCTTCATCTTTGCTTTCCACAACTATTTGGAGAACATAAAAAGTCACTTCTATATAACTGTCAGTGGTCATTTTCTTTGGCTTTCAAAGCATTTATTAATAACAAATAAGTATTTTACATTAAATTTTAGGTGTTCACTTTAATTTACTATTTTTCTTTAAATATGTATAGTCATGTATTTTACTTTGTACTGGGAATTGTTTTCATCATACTCAGAAGTCACATCTTGTAATGAAAGGTACATTTCAAACTGAGTCATGTTACCAATGACGGCATTTAAAAAAATGTTTTCAACTCATAGTAAACTTTTCAGAAATCTTTTTTGATGGACTAAGTAACACGAATTTGTACAACCTGCTGAGCAGTTCCAAACAGATTTGTAAAATTTCTATAAATTGCTTAAACTTATTACTACTCTGAGACTGCTTTCCATATAAACCTAGTTTTAGAAATAGATGGAAGATAGCCAGAGAATGTGGCCCTCCTAACAGTAGCTCGTAAACCTGGAAGCGCCATTGCATGATTTGGAAATCATTTGGGAAATTGCTCTATCAAGGAACAAAGGAACAAAATGAGAAAAGGAGATAAGCAGCAGCTACCATGGAGGTTAAATCAGTTGGATCTGACAGTCGGGGGGAGTCATGACTGAGCCTCTCATCACCAAGAAGTCATTCGTTTTTCCCTCTGTCCTGTTTTCTCCTATGCAGCAAGATGGTTTCTTATTTTGAGTTTTGTCCCAATTGATATTGTATTCTGTCTGTATTAAGAAAGCAACATGAGAAGATCTGAAACTAATTAGACCCTTTCCTGTTCTATGATTAAAAACCAATTCCTAAATTGTCAATATTGCTGTGATTATATAATAGGGATTGCGTTTCATTCTGCTGTTATTAAGACTTCTAACTTACATAAATTAACATTTTATCTCTTGCTGACTTTTTCCCTAGAAAAGAATTGAAGAACCTTAAAGTTATCATTTTGTATTACATGTATGTCACGTGATAAATAGAAAATGAAAGGCAAATAAAGAAGTTTGTAAATATACTCCCCACTGGAGTTGAGATACTTCTCCTGAGGGAACATTAAATTTCACTCTGAACTTGTGTGCAGACTGGGGAAAAAGGGAGCAGTGATGAGCTGTGGAACTCTTGTTACCTGATGAAAGAAGCATATCCGTTTTCTCTTAATATTAAATTCCAAAAGGAAGTTATTACATAGCTTTCTAGAAGAAAAATGGAGCAGCATAAGACTGTTGCACAACTAATGAACAATAAAATGGGTATTTAGACAGCTTGTCATAAATATTACATGTTAGCTTAGCTTCATTTCAGGCAGGATAGTAGTGGGTAAGAGATGGGTAATGGGTGAAAGATGGTAGATGATTACTGTATGCTGATCTCTGTTTTAAGAGATCCTGAAAATAGCCCCGTAAATAGCTTTTATTACTCTCAGCAACCAAAGCATAGAGAGGTTAAGTAATTTGACCAAGGCAATCTAATGTTATAAAGAAGCAGAAACAATAAGATAGGAAAATGATTTATAAAGAGGATGGAAGGAATGAGCTAGAAAGAAAATGGATGAGAGATCAGATCTCCAGATCCCTCCCGAATTCCCAGTACTGCTGTGAGTCTGGAACCTTTCCCTGGGTTCACCTCATTAGCACCCAATCTTTTTGTTTGTTCGTTTCCAGTATTTCTTTTATTTCTTTTTTCGATTTTTTTATTTTAACATTTATCATTTTTTACATTTTTGGACAATATTTGCTTCCCCTCACCCCCTCAGATTGAGACCACATAAAATTTCCTTCCCCAAGGCACCCATGCACCATCACCACATTCCCCTGTGTTAACCCTGATTCAGATTTCCGTACAGTCCCCTGAAGCTTGTCAGAAACAATCTCTTATCCTACAACCTAGTCCAAGAAATATTTACTGAAAAAGGGAATTGTCTGAAAAGTTTAATTTAGTTTTTTTTTTTTCCATTTCAAGATTAAGGTCAAGATTGATGGCTAAATAGCTTTCCTTCCCATGTTTTGAAATTAACCCACAGGGGTGCAAACAGCAGAGAGGAGGAGAAAGAGCTCTCTTGGGGCATAGCAGGAGGTGGGAGGATTTTGCATATAAAATTATAATTATATTAACCTTTAATTTTCCTTTCTTTTGCTACACATTTGGCATTTCTGTAAACAGGACTAAAGAATTCTTTTTATGCTTTGCCCTTACACTGGAGCATTTTGGATGAGATGGGAATTTCTCATTTATTGAAAGTTTGGTAGAACCACCCTGGAAAGCCAAATAGTTTTGTTCCATTGGTGGAGGATGGGGGTGGCGGGTGTTAGAGAAAAAAAATCAGATCTCATCTTGTGTGACTAGCCTTCTGAGTCTTATGCAGTCAGTCTTGATAGTCCATAGTTTGATTTTTTTTAAGTAAGTGTCTACTTATGTAGGTTTTGTATTTGTTGCAATAAAGTTTAGCGTGATGTTTTCTAATCATATTTAAGTCTCTTTGGTACTGTAGAAGCATCCTTTATATCTTGAAGATATGACAGTCATGATCATTAATAACAGATGCTATTGAATTTAAACTCTGGGGTTTTAAAATTAGAATTAAAAAACTCCAGCTCCACTTTTTGTGCAGTGTATGACCTTCAACTTGCTTTTTAAACTGTGCCATAGTTTCCTCATCTGTAGACTGGAGCTTACAATACCTGACTCATTAAAAAAAAAAAACATTGTAAGGTTTAAACAGAATGCATTTGATGTATTGAAAACAGCACCTGGCACATTGTAAGCAAACAATGAAAGTCATTAGTGTAATAACTATAAGAAACGATAATGAGTTTTTCATTCCTGAACTATTTTGGTGACTTCCTTTTTGGTTCTTGAGTCTACAAAGATGTGTTTTTTCAGTTCTTTATTTCTTTATCCAGTTCTTTTGCTTTGTGGGCCAACGTTTTTGTTCTCTATAATTTTATGCATTTACCTTTAACATGTCCTTGTGTGTTCTTTATCTGATTTAATTTCATTGTTAATTTTGTTAGGATTTCATTTTGTTAGGGTTTTTTTTCTAGTATCCTGAGTTGAAAGCTAGCTTTTTCACCTGTGTCAGTTATTTTTGTCTTCTAGTAACTGCGTTTAAATGATACATTTCCTTTTAAATGATTTCTCCCCCAAGGTTTGATATTTAGGTTTTTTTTCTACCAAATCTAAATATATGAAAATTGCTATGATGGCTTCCCTACAATGAATAAATTAGAAATATATTTGTAGATTTTCAGTTAAGTGGGGGTTTTTGTTTGTTTGTTTGTTTGGGGAGGGAAGGAGATATAGGGTGGAGGAGCAAATCAGTAAATGTATGCTTATGAAAACAGTTTACAGAATTTCTAGTATGGCGACAAGATGGTTGATTTTTATAAATAAATAGTTCTAGACAGAAAAAAATCTACATTGTTATTTAAATCAAACTAAGCAGTTATTCAAATATTCTCCCCCTTTACTCCATTTATATTTCTTGGGGAAAATGCACTAAATTTCTGCTAATTCTGTTGATTTTTTTTTTTTTGTATTTTGAAGCTATGTTTTTTAGATGTATTATTTCCTAGCTGCTATATTTTTCAAAAAAATAATTGATGAATTTCTGATTTGTATATGCCTCTTATTTTTATACCTGATTTTCTGCTTTATCTGACATTAATGTTACACAGGCTTTCTTTTTTGTTGACATTTGCACTATTATATGAAAATTCAAAAGAAAGAAAGAATACGTTCTTTGCCTCAAGGAATTATATTCCCTATTACCTATCCATTCAGGCTATTTTTTAAAGTTTGGATTCAACACTCTTTAATTTTTATCCTCTCACAGCTACTTACTTTTGTTCTTACAATATTCTTATTGATACACATATTTCATATGATAAACACTTTCTTAGTTATAAGTAGGCATTTTCTAAATGCTTGAGATTGCTGCAATAAAATTAATACAACATTCAGGGAAAGGAGATATTTACACACAGATGTTGCCTGATCGAAGCATCAGAATGATCAATTACTTTTGCTTTTCATTACTTCACTTTTTGCCCATGTTCTGAAAGTTTGCTTGCTGCGCACAGACATTCTGCAAGAAATCCTGGCTTTGCAGTTCGTAGGCTGCATTACTCACCTCCCATGTAACGCAATTAAAAGAGCACACAGTATAAAAGGATTCTTTTCCTGGCTTACAATTTGGTGGTTATCTTTTTAAGCATTCAAATTGGAACGGGAAAAATAGAGTCTTAATTTAGATTTTAATGTGGAAAAATTAAAATATGCTTAGTGAAGAGATGAATTACTCCACAACAGAAACTTAAGAACCCAAAGATTTGAGGCCGCCTGCTGCTCTAAAATAGTCAGACTTGACTTTTCTCTTCAATTGAGTTTACTACACAGTTCTCACCCAAGAAATACACAATGATAGAACACGCAAGGAGCCGAAAAGTCATTTGCTTTAAGTTTTTCCGTTTATCCAAGGAAAAAGAAGGCAAAAGAGTATAGTTTATGAAGTGCCAACACAGTTTGTAAAGAGAAGCTTTGTAAGTGTATGTATTTTTTTCTCTTGACAAAATATCTCCATCACACCAGATGTCATAATAAGAGATATCCAGAGATAGGTTTTGTCGTTTGCCTTATGCTATCCTCAGTGCTGAAAAGAGCATGAATACTGTTTTGTGAATCATTTTACTTTGTGGTTTTTTTCCTTTATAATTTACACATCAGCTGCATTTCTCTTAGATACTTGTCATGCTTATAGTTCAATAGAGACTGCTTTTCTTGCCGTTATTTTAATACTCCTTAGGTCTTTTAAAAGAATGTATGTTTAAAAGAAGCAACATTTGAATATATATATAAGATAAAACTGTAGAATTGTTTGGTTGACTTTTCCTAAAGAAACCTCCTCCTGCAGTTATTTAATGTAAAAGGTTTTTTTCTTGAAAAGGTTAAAAAAAGTTCTAATCAACTTTTGTACATTATGTAGAACTTCATTTTCTAAACTCTGCAAAAGAAAGTTTCATATTTAATGGGAAATCATGAATTATTCCATTTATTATCTACTTCCTCCTTTCAAAGACATGATCTGGATAAAAGGCGGGGTGAATAATTTCAAAAAATACAATACATTTTTAATGGGAAGGTGCAAACTACAGATTCTCATGACTATTAGCAAGTGTAGAGGAAACAGAATTTTACTTGCAAAACTCATCAAACTCTTGCAAAGATAAAATGTATGACATACTTTAGTAAAAAAGGGAACACAGGGAGCTGAAGTTTTCTTTTTAATGCAACTTGTTGTTTTTATTAAGTTTTATCTTTATCTTCTCTAGCTTTACATTTTCATTAAAAATGTGATAGAATTCAACTTACATAGAAAATGGATAGTTCTTTTATTTATAGAGATGTATAAAGACCTAAAGAAAAAAATTTAACTGATATTATTTGAGGCAAAATTTCCTAGGTAATAGAATTTCAGAAAAATTGGACAGCAGCAATCAGAGTAATGTTCAGAAAAGCAGAGTGACAATTGTATGGAGTTTTACTGTTAATAAAAATGTTAAATGCCAATTTAGACAAAAATATGGAGAGATGGGCCCACATAATCATGCCTACTTGTGTTTGTGGTCTGCGGTTTGTATGAAGTTTGTTTTAGGGGGTGTTTTCCTCTTTTTTATGTTTGTTGTCATATTAGAATGCAGGATATAGCACAAGTAGATTACTTATTCATATTTCTTTTATTGATCATTATAATTTAATATAA
Organism: Talpa europaea; assembly: GCF_964194135.1. Taxonomy (NCBI): domain Eukaryota; kingdom Metazoa; phylum Chordata; class Mammalia; order Eulipotyphla; family Talpidae; genus Talpa; species Talpa europaea. The sequence goes on from NC_140077.1 coordinate 108,419,609, forward strand.
AAACTAACATTGTTTTTAGACTTTATTTTTCAGTTAATGTTTAATTGTTTATATGACCAATATACTCAGTATGAATTGGTTTTATGATTATACTTTCCTTATAGTGAAAAGTTACAGTGTACATAAAAGAAAAAAAAGAAAGAATCCATGTAATTGTCTCATTAAACCAAAGGTGTTTAGACCCAAGTGCGGTACTTGTGGCTTGAAAATACTTTCACTGAAAATTCTTCTTAAACAGTGACACTCATTTCATATCTTTCTGTATCTCATCTTTGACTTAACATAATCCTTTGTAAAAGAGTTTGAATTTCTAGAGTTTGCAAGTGACAAGACCATTATAAATATGTGAAACTAGCCTGATAGAAGGAGCTTTCTGCCAATTACTTTTCACAAAGCCTCTAAAGAAAAACTTTCTAATGTGGTTAAGTTTGAGATTTTTAGTAAAGAAAATGTGTAGGAGTTACAAAAGAAACACTTTGTAATATTTTTTATGGATTGATGAATGATTTACACAATTGATGGACAATCGTGTTCTTCAAATACTTGATTAAGTGGGAATCACTTGATTAAATATTTTTTAACAGATTATGCGTGTAAAAAGTGCCTCTATATCATTAGGGAATAAGTTGTTATTTATATCATTACGGGAATTAAAATTATGTAATTGTAAGGACTGGGGTATAAATATTGATATATAAATTATATAATTATGCAATTATATCATTTTAAGGATTGCAGTTATATAATTGTAAGCCTTGCATCTAATACTGGTTCACAGTAACCAGCAAAATACTGTTGATTGATTAACCTTTTCATTGCTCTCTCAAAAATTTACTACCTTTTATACTAAATATCAGTTCTAGCAAAATTGAATCTGAGAAATAATCTTTGTTCCACCCTGCACAAGTATTCCATATATCCCAAAATAAAATTGTCCATGTTAAAGGGATTTTTGTTGTGCTGCTAGGATAATTCTTGCTTATCAAATTTTTTAATATTTTTTTTTATTGAAAAGAATTATTTTAGTAATAGTCACATTTACAAAATACTATTGGACAAATTTTTTTAGTTACTACTATTTGGTTTTTTAAAAGAACTGAAAGTGAACTTGGGTTAAATTGTTATCAAATAGCATTTTTCAATTTTGTATATGTGCTTTTAAAGTATTGATATTCTGACTATGCTTTCTAAGTTTGATTATTAATAGATGAAAATTTGCCCAATCTAAAAATATAAGCAAAACTTGCATATTTAACAGTTTCCCTTAGATATTAAAATTGTGTAAAAATAATCACAAAAATTTCTAGTCTACAACCTCTTAGGAGTGATTTTATTTATTCTTGTCATCAAATAGGTTCAGCTATCTAAAATAAATCTAAATCTAAACTGAAATAGAAATCATGCTATCTTAATACTAATTTTCTGAATTTTTGACCTTTTTTTACTGATTCATTTTTTTCATTTTACACAATAAAAATGATATCAAATTTATTTGGATAGTAATTTTAATGATATTTCTGGATAGTATAAACTAACACATATATGTGTGTTGTTTCTTTGGAATGAAGATAAAATGTTGTACATTTCAATCTTTATTAAAAGGGGCTTCTATAAAGTTATAGCAATATGTAAAGTATATTATGGTACATTGTAAGTATAGCACAATAGATGTACCTTCAAATCATTTTCTCTTAAAACAAATATAGCTAATAAATTTCACATAGAAAATAAAAGTCTTATAATGACTGTGATATTAAAATTCCTATTACACAGTTAGTCATAACTGCAATAATATTGTTACAAGAGTTATCTTGTTTATTGAAATATATGCTAAAATTATACTTCAGCTGCAGTGATTGTATTATGTTTATTATATGATCATTTTTCTTTAAGGAAATTCTCCTAAAATGTTTAGGAAAATTAATAATAATGTTTATTTTAATGACTAATTCTAACTGTAATGACTGATTACAATAAAGGATAGATTCTTTTATTCCAAGTATAACAAATTCTACTTTTAAAGATATAATCATGTAAATATTTAGTTAAAATAAATTATATAGAAAATAAGCAGTGATTATCAGGTGCTTATACTGCTCTCCAAATATTTAGAGAAACCATCAGAATTTAAAAGTGCCTTTCATATTCATTTTATTTGGATTAATAGAAATGCTTCATTAAACATATGTATTCTTATCTTTAAAATATATTTCTAATTTTTCCAAACATGAGAATTGAAAGGTTTGAAAACTGCCTTATTTACATTTGGCACTTGAGTATTTGTTAACTGGTCTCACAGACAGCTACATATTTTCTTGTTAACAGATGGATGAGATAGAATTCCATGCATAACTTTACATTTATCTTCTTTGAGTGTCACCTTATTTGCATATCAATTAAAATAATATCTGTATTAAGATGGAAAATGAAAGTTATCAAATTTGCATGATGTAACTGCAGTTTGCTAAATTTCCAGTAGATGCCCCCAGAGACCAGTCAACTCATTGGAAATCTTTTAAATTTAAAAAGACCTTTTTGTATATTGAAAATTTCTCTTGCTATAAAGTATATGGAAAATAAATTAAAAGTCCTAAAAATCTCAACTCTCTAATAACACAAGTGTTGCTGAGTGGTAGGTAGTGTAGTTCTTACCAATATTGTCAGTAGTGATTGTTAAGGACTTAAATGTGTAAAATTAAGAAAAATGCTTTCAACTTTCATTAAATTCTGTATGCCTTAAAGTAAAATAGTTTCAAACATAGTTAAATTTTTCTTTTTAACTCCTTTCTCTCTTTTATGTTTATATGACTAGGGACATCCTATATCTTTTGTTTTAACTTTTTGGGGAAAATTATTCTCACAGTAATAAAAGTGATCTTTTTCACAATTACAAAACATACCTAAATAGCTTTTATGATTTTTATTGGTTGTGTATGTTAAGAAATGAATTTTCTCCTTCATTCTAAATATACACAATAGCTACTACCTACTTTAAAAAGTCTGGTAAGAATAGTGACTCACTTTATCCCATGGAAATTATACTAACTGAAGCTATTTAAGTTTTAATGTAAGAGTGAATGCAATTATCCCATAGGTGATTCCAATAACATTTATTCCGACAGTATGAATGTAAGACTGTTATAACTGACACATAGATAACCCACTAGTGACTTATAAATATTAACTTAATGGAATAAAAATAGTATTCTGGCTTTTGGTTATAGATTACATATCTTTTGAGTTTATCTTTGTCAGATTACCTAAAAATTTTATGATCTTATTTTAAAGTATGGTTTTTTAAAATTGCTTTCAAAATATTTTACTGAAGTTTTATCTTGATACAGTCTTTCAGCTCTTCCTGTACAAGTATCTCTGTTAAAGCATATTAAGCACATACTTGAATAGTTGATAGTGTATTTTGATGCTGAAAGTTCATCTAATAACTAATATAAATAGCTGTTGTATAAGTGCAGAGAGAAGAAAATAAGTTGTCATCTGTTCATTCCATTCATTCGTGTTTTCCCTGTATGTAGAAATATGTGCTTCGTATCCTTTTCCCATTATGCTTCACACCTTTGAGTGGGAATCACCTCTGTTTAATTTGTTTTGTGTAAAAGTCACTGGCTGGCTGCTCCCTCGTTTTAAGTGAAGGGGGGTTTTGGAAGAGTCACAGTGTGACCCCAATTTCTTCCCCTGATGCAGCACGCACATGCACCAGCATGGATAAAGACAACAGTTTTCATGTTGGAGAGTAATGTCGTAATTGATCAGTTTTGCCAAATTCCTAAATAACCAATGCAAGCAAACAGAATATTGCATGGAGGAGGAGATGAAAAAGGTTCCACAATACTTAATAAGCGAGGAGGCCATGGGGTGCCATGGGGTGCCATCTGAGAAACCTGGGTGTGATTTCCAGCACTAGCACTTCCACCTTGCGTGGTTTGGGCGAGCCCGGCCTCACAGAGAACACTCTTTACCTGTATAAGTGCGAGCAGTATTTGTAGAGTTATTGTGCAAGTTAGAAATGATGCTACATGATTCTTGACAAGTTGGAGGTGCTCTATAAGTGGTATTTATTCAAAGTGGTTTAAGACAGAATTTAAAATGTTGCAGTATCTCCATGGCTGATTATGGAAAACTCCCATTCCCTCACATCTCCACCCACTCACTACTCTGGAGTTTTGTCCAATTGTTCAACTTTACATTGTTAGATTATAGATTTTTTTTTTATTAATCTCAGAAACTTTTAGGGAAATTTTAATGTAAATTCAGAATACTTTCTTGTCATCTCCATTGAATAATTGCCTTTATGTAGTAGTCAAATCTCTATGAAATGCATGACTGCTTAATTCTGCTGTGATAAATCTGTTTTCTAAAGCTGCATCCCTAAGCCCGATGCAGCCTCAAGTACCAATGTGGCAAATATCTTCCTTAGGCTAAAGACTGAGAGAGGGCCAGGGTGACGGTGAACAGCACCACTGGCACCTCTTGGAACAGCAGGCTGACGGGAGGGAGCTCTTCAAATTCCGTAATATCAAATCGCTACATAAATTTTACCAGAACTGTACATCCTCCCAGTACCCTGACTGCAGGTCAAGATTTTTTCATCTTGTACTCGAAAAGAACATATTTTAACTTAGACCAATATTTGCTTTAAGAGCTAAATGAAATAAAAAACCAATAACTTGATGTCCAAATGAAATCATGAGTATGAATTCTGTTCCTCTTCCTATTTGTGTTTTGAAAAAACGCCTTTCCATAAAGTGGGTGAACTTTGGCTACATTAATGAAATGTAAAACCTGACAAATCCAAAGGGGATGGAGGAAGTTGACATACATTTTAATTTGGGGATAGACAGTTCATTTTAACAGGTGGAGATGATTCTGGCTTACAAAATTACCTGCGTGAACCATGAAGGCTTAACCAGGCCCTGTGTGGTGACCACCAGCACTGTCCTCTGGAGTGTGAGCAGCGCAGCTCAAGCAGGCCGCCGTGCCTACCAGTGCTCAGACAACGTGCATAGGAAATACAGGGGAGATGAGCCCCGTTAGATATGTATTTTTTAATACATTTCTATTTGAAATCTCTTCGGCAAGACTGGTCTTTTTTAAAAATGTACTAGAGGTTTTAAAAATTGATGTTGGTTATCTATCATGGATGTTTTGAGGCTGAAAGATGTCTTGGAAAGAATTTTAGTCCTGTCCCTTCTGAATTAGTTTGTGTTCTTGGGTCTCAGGTGGCAGACACTGATTCCAGCTCAATAAAGTGGGGACGATTTTATTGCAAGGAATTAGGTAACTACCTGAATTTGGGAAGAACCGGCTCAGATGAAAAAGACAAGGCATGAGTTCCCTGAAAGCATCAAGGTACAAAAAAGCTAGTGGAGACTAGCCAGGCTGTCCCGGCCAGTTTGACTGACCTCTGACAACTTTCGTTGTGTCCTTGTTTCAAAATCTAGGAGAGAGGCTAGTGGCTTCATCTGGATGACTCGCCCCCTGCTGGGCCAAGGAGTCTTTGAAATGAAGACCCCACCAGAGGATGCACAATGTGGGCCGCCATTTCCAGCAGTCCCTCGGGGAACCACCCCTTCTGGGGGTTCCTTAGGGAGCTGCTCCCTCTGAGGGTTCCTCAGGGAACTGCCACCTCTGGAGGTTCCTCAGGGAGCTGCTCCCTCTGAGGGTGGCCCAGGTCCTTCCAGAGCACCCTGCTCTGCCAAGGGAGGGATAGAAGTCTGGGAGGAGGTGGGTATTGTTTTTCTGTCCACATGGGATTAGGACGGAGCAGGCCTCCTGATTAGTGTTTATCTTCATTGTTTAAAGTCAGTGTTCTAATTTTTTAGTTTTCAAGTCATTTTCTTTATTTTGCAACTAAATGCTTTCTTCACTCACAGGAAAGCATCAGCAGCCACGGCGCAGACATGCAAAGGGAGCAGCCCTTATCTGAAACGAGGCTGGATTTCCAGCCCCTTGCAGATCTCCTATACTGCCCCCCAAAACTGCCCATTGGGGTGTCCCTTCAGGACCCATGAACTCAAGTTATCTCAAACCAAGCTCATTGTCTTTCCCCAACCTGGTCAGCCTTCTGTGGTCCCCTCTTTAGCAAGTTACAGCTCCCCAGGACCAAATCCAAAACCGTGTTGTTGTGCTGGTTCCTCCCTTTCCTTCACCCACAGCGTCCACTCAGCACCGAGCTGTCCATTCGTCTGTCTCCTCAATATGTCCTGAGCCCACCTACTCCTGCTCACCCCACCTTTCCTGCAGCCCCAGCCCCCTGGCCCCATCTTCCCAGGACCACCAGTGTCCATCTCTCCTCAGCCCTCAGCCTTACTCTCCTCGCAGCGATTCTCTCGGATCAGATGTGAATCTCAGAGACACAAGCTCAAGGATTGAGCAAAATTGAAAGTCTTTATTTTTTCATAACTTAATTTTAATTCCTGGCCCTGAGCCTTGATCCTCCCTAGTGTAAAAATCCAATCTTGTCCCCGCAGGTAAAGTCAGTCCAATTCAGTGATTTCTCAGGTTATTCAAGATTCAAACCTCTCTCTCCCACACCCTATTTTTCTGAATAGAAGCAACCGAGCACTGGTGCGGGGTTACAGGACCGTGGAGGTGCTAGATTTAGCAAATAAAACTACAGGACATACACTGCAATTTGAGTTTCAAGATGCTTTCAAAAATGTGTCCTGTGCAATATTTGGGGTATACTAACACGAAGATATCATTTGCTATTTGCCTGATGTTCAAATTTAATGGGGTATCCTGCCCAGTATATCCCAGCAACTCCAGCCTGGGGGGTTGTCAGCATCTACTTTCAGATCTTGATCTAGGACCTTGTGATGCACACAGAACTTGCATGTGTAGCATCCATTCTTCTCAGCTAACGTAACTCCAGCTTTTCTTTGGGCAGCCGTGTGCCTAAGAGCAGGCAGGGCATTTGGAACCAAGGTGGAGACCCACTAGCAGGTGTCTTTCCCAGAGAAAGACACAGTGGGTGCCACCCACTCTCTCCTTTCTTCTTGCCTTGAAGGTGGACATGCTGTCTGGAGCTGCAGCAGCCCTCCAGAGACCAGCCGGGGGACAAGCATGAAGGAGAGATTAGATGGTCCCAGAGGCATGGACCTTGAATTTGCCAGGTCACCAAACACGGGCCAGCCCCTGCCTGTGTTAGGCTTCTTATGCTTTCGTCTTACTTGCAGTTGGATGCATTCCTAGCAGCCATTTCTCTCAGCACTGGAAAATGCTGGTCCACCTCCTTCAGTAGCCTCCCACCCCAGCCACTTATGCTCAGAGTCACAGCTGTGCCCTCCTGTCCCCAGAGGGCAGCCCATACAGTACCCCCTTGCTGTGACCCGATGACATGATGGTAGAGTTACCAGCCATCTCTTTCCATTTTGTGACCTACATGTTGCCGACCAAACTATTATGACCTTCCACTCGTACCATTCGGGGTGATGGGGAACTGTAGGCTGGTTCTGGGCCTCTTCTTCCGAGAAATCCCATACAGTGACTTCTGCTACCTTGACTTTGTATAGAAGGAGATTCCAGGGAGGACAGGGCTCTTCACGACCTCCTTCTCCATAGTTCTCTGCTCACCTGGGGCATGGGGCAAACAAACACCTGCTACTGTTTTCTCTCTTCCCCATTTCAGATTTAGGGTCTCATACAAAATGGTGGCTTCTGACATTTTGCCCTAGGTAGGTGATATCCTCTGATGGACTAGACCTATCACAGTGGGGAAACTTCATCTGGCTGCCAGTAGGGAGGGAGCAGGTAAGTGGGATTCCCCCCAGATTTTTCTAGAATGCATTCTCACCATTCTCCTGACTCCACCCTTGACTTCCCTTCTGCCTTGGAGTCCAAGCTCTACACCATGACTCTGACCCTTTGATCCGGGGCATCCTGCCCTTTTGTTTTTTAAACTTCTCTCTCACCAGTCCCCTTCACTGTTCTTTTACCTGACCATCTACTCAATAGGAATTCTCAGCAGGTGGGACTCAGGCATTTGGGTTTCCATGTTTGTTTTTAAAATCTCTATGGATGAATCTATTGCTAGTCAGGAGCTGAGAATCGATAGTGCAAGACTTCACATTTCACATACATAATTTTGTTTGGTTCTTAGAAGAATTCTGTGATGTAGGTCAGGTGTATATTCATGTCCACATTTTATAAATAAGAAAAAAGGTTAGGTAGAATGGGGTTCAACTTTGGGCGTTCTAACTTATCGTAAGCTCTTTCCAACCCCACTGAAATTTTTGTTGCTATTATACTATTAATGTTACATCATGTCAGTTGTTCTGTTTGTCTCCTACTTAAAAAAAAATTTAAAATAATTAGTAGAAAGTTCTATTGGTCTCTGATTGTCATTTAGTGGACGAATGAACCACCTGTTACCCAACATCTGTGTTTATTTCCCGTAGAGCATTTTCATGACTGGAAATTATTTGTTTACCTGCTTGTTGATTGTGTTCTGCCACTAGAATACAAACTATACAAGGGCATTGAAACTGCCTAAAACAGTACCTGACACTTAGCAGGAAACTCAATAGTTATACATGACTAAGTTAGTGGAGGATTCATTTGTTACCTTACCTCCTTGCATATGATTTATTACTAAGTTAGAAGTGAATTATTAATCTAACAAACCATGAGCTTAATCCTACCTGAAAATTATTTAAAAATATATTTAATAGATTTCATTAGACATTTCCTACAGAATAAATGAGCGAACGAATGAATGTCCATAACATACAGTGAAAATACTTAATATAGAATGTGCATTTTTTGTATTGACTGTCATGTTTAAATTTTGCTTGGTTTATTGATTGTTTCGTTTTGGTGGAAGGCTAATTTATCAAGTATTTTTGGATACCATCAATTGCTATGTCCAAATGTTTGTGTCCTCCACCTATGTTGAAAGCCTAACACCCACAGGTGCTGGTATTTGGGGAGAGGCTCAGTTCATGAGGGAAAACTAGTACCTTATAGAAAAGACTCCAGAGGGACCCCTCAGCCCTTCCACCATCTGAGGTGCCAGCTACGAATCAGGAAGAAGGCCCTCACCAAAAAGTGGTCATGCTTATGCCTTGATCTCAAATTTCCAGCCTCCAGAATTGTGAACGTTGCAGTTTTATTGTTCATAAGCTGGTAATATTTTGTTGGTAATATTTTGTTATACCGCCTGAACAGACTAAGACATCAGCCAACTCGCTTATTTATTCTTATCCAAGGGAGCTCAGCTCTGGAACTAATATATTTATAATGTAGTTTCATTAAAATTACTGTATTTAGATAGCTCCTGGCATCTTTCATTAAGCTGAAGTTGTTCAATTAGAAGTGATTGAAGCAAAGGTAGTTGTCGGTGAGGGAAAAAAGGCAGCGTGGTGTTTTGTGAGAGGACAAAAACACTGCACGGATTTAAAGGATTAAGCAACATTATGAGTGTTCTAATTCCTATTCCCAGTTACCGGAACTCGTACAAGAAGAACATCTGTGTGGACATGCTCCGAGACGGCTATCACAAGTCCTTCACGGAGCTCTTCGCGCTGATGGCCAAGTGGGATGACCTGAGGGAGGCTGCCAGACGTAGGTCCGTCTTCTGGTTGCAGAGACCCCTGGAGGAGCAGCCAGATAAACTGGACCACCTGTACCACCACCTGACCAGGGCGGAGGCAGCTGAGAGGAATGGTGAGTGGAGCGTGGGCAGGAGCACCCGAGAGCCAGCAGAGCCAGGGCCTGAGGGGAGACTGAATTGCTTCATGTATGAATTTGAAACATGAAGACAACTCAGGGTCTTTGTGGAGTAACTGATAGGGGATGTGAGTCATGAGGCTCCCCAGACATGGGGGGAGGGGCGGGGAGGGGCCTGGTGATGTCATCAAAGCCAGGAAACACAATGCATAGTTCCTAATAATATTTCCAGAACTTTCTAACATGCTAAAATCTCTAATATCAGTAATGATTAATTAAATCCTTCCATAGTATTATATAAGCATAACCTGAATATTGACTTTCACCGAGGAGATTCTTTCAAGGAGTACCGTAACTTGAAATTATACTGATTTTCTAGCATTTACAGAATGGCATTGGAAGGTGGTTATTTTGAATCATCAAGGAAAGAAAGGAAATCCTAGAAATGAATATTTAAATTTGATATTCTGAATCATCCTTTCCTTCAACTTTTTGGGTGAAAAGTAGCACAGGACTCAAAGAGAGAAAAGCTCAGGCCCCAATATGACGATGTCTATTTTTCAATTCAGGCCTTTCTATGGGAAAAATAAGAGTTTTAGATGACTGTTTATTATCTAATGCTACAGTGGGGAAAGTTCATGGGGCCTTGCAAACTGGACCAGAAGGGTAGCAGAAAGTCTCTAAACGTCCCTAGTGGAGACAGGACATATTTGCCACCAGATTGTGTCTGACTTAATTAAGAACATGAGATACAGAAAAATCTGAGCCATTGAACTGTTCTGTGTGTGTGTACAGGAGGTCACGTTTGTATTATGAAGAGTGTTTAACTGCCTAATTGAGTTCAAAAATAGAGTCCTTTGGTGAATTTTATAATGTGAGTTGCATATAATTTCTGAAGAAATTAATTGTTATTAACAAAAAAATGCTATTATAAAATACCTACATTCTACTATCAAACTCAATTTCTGAAATGATATTTGCACTGAAAATAGAATTGATGAGGATAAAATTTGCCCATTATTCATTTTTTCAAGCTGAATTCATTTTATTCACTAAGTCTTTTAAATAGAGCCTTTTCATTTGAGTAGCATGAATATAAGCCAAATACATCACTGTCACAGAGTGTCATAAATATGAGAAACTTGTCGTAAAGCATTTTGTAATTATAAAGAAACTGAAATGCTAAATAGTCTATTTCAAGGAAGAAAACATTTTAATTTATACTGTTACATTAAAGAATGAATAGTAACTATACATATAAACAAAAATGTTTGTCTAATTCCAAACATGAATGAATTCCAAACTTTATAATAACTAAAGTCTTATAGAATGGTATAATTAGAGGACATATTTTCTTTACTAAGTGATTTCCATATATTCATGGTAAGTAAGGTTGTATTTATAAAGTGTCCCTGATATCATTTCTTATATTATCCATTTATAAGATATATCTGTATTGTTACGATCAGTGTGTTGTGCCCCACGAGACTGGGGAAGAGATGATAATAATGATACTGGGTAACCCCATCAGTAGAAAATTCAAATATTATTTACACTTGACTTTAAATTATTGTCAAGAGTAAAGCAGAAATTTCTTTTTCTTTTTGTTTAGGATATCCAAAATATGTTGTTCTCAGAGTTCACAGCATGTTTGTAGGTTTTATACAGAGCAAAACAAAATTAATTGGTGAAATAAGTTTGAGAAACACCAAGTGAATTAATATTGGCATTGAGCAGCTTAGTCTATTGCAGGACTTGTCAGGACCTTTAATGTGCTGGTATATCTTGTCTGTTTCAGTGAAAAAGGGAAATTGGCAAGAACATTTCCTAAATTAATTTCACCATAGAATCTTCGTTTAAGGTAGTGTAATGAATATTGATCTAAACAAGCAACAATAAGATTGATTTTCATGTTCGAAGTATACTGCTGACAATACAAGAAAGTTACCTACAAATAAGGATAAAAGTCTGTTTAGAATATTAAGGATGCAGGATATATATTAAATTGTCCTGAAATACATTCCTTTATGTTTAATATTCTGAAAGCGTTCTGTTTTCCATAGGATATAGAGCTTAGCTGACAAGTATTCTTTAAATATGGAATTTTAATAGCTTATATAAATATAGGTATTCCCCACTTTTTGAAAATATCGCACTTCACTTTTACAAAAGGCTTTTTTTTTTTGATGACTGGAAAAAAATATGAAGAGGATTTTTACAGCAAAAGACAAAAGTGAGAAAATCTTATCTCCTTTATTTACATTATCTTTTTTGCCATTGCTTTCCCTGGAATTTAAATTCTTTTCGAATCTTTAATAGAAAATATACTTGGTGATGTCCCATATGCATTGTTCCAAAAGGAATAAGCACATTGCTGGTGTCATTATCTTGTCTTTTGCCTAACTTAGGCAAGTTCTATAGTATGTTAGCCCCTAACATGTTTTAAATCTTCAGAAAGATTTTTATTTTTCTCATGTCCATATACTTTAAATGCAACAGTTTTAGTAGTTAGGCTCCATTAATTTTTGCATTTAGATACTTTAAGTAATCATGCTTTTAAGGAAAAAAGAAAATAAACACAAGTTTGCCAATGGAAGGGAGAGGCCACATTTTTCTAATGCAGTCTGTGATGTTTTTTCTCTCTTCGAAGGGTACTTTGAAGATGTCTACACTAACTTGTATGCTCTGGCCTGTTACTTCAGTAATCCTGAAGACAAGTGGGTGAGGAACCACTTCTATGAACGCTGTTTTAATGTTGCACAGCTGATCAAAGTCGACGGTGGACGGCGAGAAGCCGAGGCGCACGCTCACATGGGGCTGCTGCATGAGGAAGAGGGTGAGTAGATGCTGGCCGGGGGCTTTAGGGGGTGTAGAGGCAGGACTGGACACAGTGCAGGTTCTCTGATCCCATGCAGACCGGGTAAAGGGGGAGTCAGAGTCCTCAGTAGTTTTGCAGGTTTATTATTGGGGTTCACCAGGCATATGGCAGGCAGGGGTGCTGGCTGGGGGGCTGGGTGAAGCAAGTCTTCACTCTATCTGGACTCTCTCTCGTTCGTTCTGCTGCTTCTCGGCTTCTGCTTCGGCTTCTACTGCTGCTGCTGCTGCTGCTGCTGCTGCTGGCATCCCCGTGACGCTGCCCTTAAAAGCACAGTCTTACCTCAGCTGAATCCCATCTACCTATGCCCACACCCTATTCCAGGTGCCCGCCATCAGGCATGCATTCAGGACAAGGATCCATCATCTATCCTGATGGCGGAAGGGCAGAAAAGCCTGATATTTTCTTTATCCTACAGGGGGCCTGGAATCCGGGGACCAGAAAGTTATGGGCGGTCTAGAAAAAGACCTGACACTGTTGTAGAAGAATGTAAATTATTGAGTTTAAACAGCAAAGGGGTGTGACGTACGGACCCAACCGCAGTATTGTACACAGAGGTCCTCCACCCAGCGCTCAGCCTGGCTCCCTGGGTCAGTCTCAGAAACAACCTCCGCAGCACCCTGCATGTCCCAGGGGCTACGTGCTGTGCCATGTGGGGTCCCCCCACACTCTTCAAGCCCTCCTTGTTCTCATTTTTACTTGATTTCCCAAGTTTGGAAATGTCAAGGGCGAGGGAACACACGCTGTCATTATCTTAGCACCCGTCTATGAAAATTTTTAATAATCTCTATAACTGAGATATCACCCCAATGATCTCTGAAGGAAATCTCCCTTTAAATATAACTTCATTCTCAATATTGTTATCTGGAGACAGGCGGGAGTCTGAAACAACAACAAAAAATCGCTGAACACATGTTTTGTATGATGGTTTAATACAGATTGCAAATAAAATTCAATAATTACATTTATTGAATTTAAATTAATTGAAATCTCAGTTATTTTGGGGGGTGAAGACACGGGATTACCTCCTCCTGCTACTCTCAGCTCACGAGCTGCAGGACAAAGCCAGTAACCCCTGAAGCAAGACGGGGCTGCAGTGTGCACTGGGCGCAGGGTGCATCACAGGGAGGCCCGGTGCCAACTCTGAGTGAAGATTTGCTGCGGGTGCTTGTCGGTCATGACCCCTCCGTGCCTGCTACCCCGGGTACAGTCTGAAGATGCTTCACCTGTAGAAAGACTCCCCACCCTAGAGCAACAAGTCACCTGGACTGTGGTTAACTCTGTCCGGGGGCTGTGAGGGAAGCTCTGATCACGTGGCTGAGCTGTGACTCCATTGTGCTGAGGTGCCCATTCCTGGGCCAGCATTTTTGGTTGGCTGTGGCACCAGCCCCTTCCCTGACATGATCAGGGGAAATGGACTTCAGGTGTTGCAGGTGCAGCTCGGCTGGAGGTCAACAAGGTTAACCTCATCAGTGTTCATGGTGGATAAAATCACAAGCACCTTTACGGGGTACCTCCTTCCATGGATGTAGGATCTGGGTCCAACCCTTGTCTTGACCAGATTAGTGAATTTAGCACTGTGACTAGCTGATATCCATGGGAGCCTTGCAGGAGGTCAGTTTCTTTTCTGGGGGGTCTGACCTGGAGGGATTACATCTTCCCCTAGTAGCTGCCCTACCCATTTTTAGTGATCATGGGAAGATATCCTCATTAGTCTGTTTTCCATGCATTTCATGAGAGTGCCCCAGCTTTCCTCTCAGTGTCAGATCCACTCCATCTTGTCAGCTCCTTTCAGTAACAGAAACAAAGAAATAAGCAAGGAGTTCTATCATTGAAGGCCTTAACCCCTCAGATATCCCACTGCTTTCAAGGCAAGTTTCTAATGGTCGCTAACTGAAGATCATCCACACCACCAGTCTTGGTTTCCCCTGACTTGCTTCCATGAAGACATGGTAGGGAACTGGATTGATGCCCACTAGCTAGACAGCTGCCATCTAACGAGGTCTTGGTCAGCAGCCCCAGGCCTGCGGGAGCAGCGTTTCTCTGGGAGAACTTGCAGAGGCCAGAGCAGCAGAAGTGGTGCCTGTGTTTGGGGCAGTGTCCTCACACTCTGGGTGTGACGGGCACCAGACTCGATGGCGACATGGAGTGGCAGAGCCGTGAGGCAAGTTCTGTCCTCCCAGCTTAGCATGCAAGGCTGGATGTAGGGTCGGCCCCTCCCCCCTATAACTGGCATCTGGGGGCCGGGGGGCCGGGACAGGCCTGAGGTCTCTGCTGTGTGCTTGCAGCTGTGTAATATGACATGCAAACAGCAAGATTTGCCACATAGGCATTTATGGTTTGGGGAACAGCAGTCTCTCCCCTGCCAAGAGAGAGGGACTGGGATCCAAGTCTAATCAACATGAAAAATAAAAAAACCCAAAACCCAACCCAGCCAATATCAATATTAAAAAAGCACAAAACACTAAAGCACTAAAGATTTGCCACTTTTCATTGTAATTTTATAACAAATGTTTATTGTGTTCCGTCTATGTGTAAGACACTGGGCAGAGTGCTGGGAATACATGTCGAGAAAAGGTATTGATCGTCCCTTGTTCCAGAGCCTTAGATTTTTTTTTTTTTTACATTTCCCAATTTTATTAAAAAATAATTGGCATATAACATTATTTAAATACAAGGTATACAATGTGGTGATTTGATGTATGTGTACATTGTGAAATATTAGATTACATTTTCTTCACCTTACCCCATTTGCATTTTGCTGCTGTTGTTCTGATGGTGAGAACATTAAAGCTTCGCTCTCCAAACAATTTTCAAGTGTGCAACTCTAGAAAAGTTCTGGAAAGCCTTCAGGCATAGATAAATAGCAGCAAGTTGGACTTTGTTTTGAAATCCATTTAGTCATTCTATACCTTTTAATTGGTGAATCCAAGCCACTTGTATTGAGATGTAAATGTGTTTGCCATTTTATTGTTCTAATTATTTTTCAGTTGGTCTTTTTAAATTTGTTTACATCTCCCTTTATGTTACAAGTTCCACTTCTATTGTCTCACGTGATACTTTTTCTGATTTTTGTTTGAAGGTTATTCTGAGGTTTGTTTATGATGACTTGCCATCATACTTGATCTGGTAGACCACATTTTTCTTCCCTACTACTCAACATATTATAATTTAGGTATATATTATCTCTAGATTTGCTTTGCCATTGTTTTGAAATAATTCCTTTAGTACTTCAAGTCTGGACATTTTCTTAGTATTGGACATTTTCTTTTAATTTTTGGTTTCAGTGAAGCACTTTATACTTCCTTCTCTTTTGAATGAGTCTGGCAGGATAAAGTATTCTAGGTTGAAGGCCCTTTTCTTTGAATATTTTCATTATCTTCTGCCATTCCTTTCTTTTTTTTTTTTTAATAATAAATTTTATTTTTATATTCCCCCATACAATTGCAAACGCCCCATTCTGACCCCCAGAGCCTTAGATTTTAATGGAAGAGGCCGGTCACTACTCTGATAATTACAGTAATGTGGGCGAGCGTGCTGGTAGGAGAGGCTCAGATGCGCCAGGTTCAAATGTGGAGGAATCAGAGTTGTTGAAGATGGCTTGTAATGCTTGTGCAATTAAGCACGTCTTTTATATTGCTGGTGATAGGACAAATTAACCCGACATTTCTAGCACACAATTCAGGAATGTGTTTCAAGAGTTTAAAAATTTTCTGAATCCTTTAACCCTGCTATTCTACTAAGATATGATCAGATATGAAAACAAAAAATTACATAAAGACTACTAAGCCTTGCTATATATAATAATTGTAAGAAAAAGAGACACAATACAAATGCCCTACAATAGACTCATCATTATTATAATTACATAGGATGAACTCTTATCCGGCCATTCAAAATGCTGTTTTCCAATAACTAGAATGATGAGGTACCATTTATTGCATTGTAAAATTGGTATAACCTCTCTGGAAAACAGTATGAAGATTCCTCAAAAAAAATGAAGAATTAAACTACCATATGACCCAATAATTACACTTCTTTTATTTATTCAAAGGATATGAAAATGCTAACTTGAAACGTGTGCGACCCCTGTGTGTGGTGCAACCCTATTCACAGTAGCCAAGACACAGAAATAACCCGTGTGTCCACTGACAGAGAGCAGCTGCTACCAGTATATGCACTCAATAAATACGCTTTGGCTACCTAAAAAGAAGAAATCTTGCCTTTTGCAGCAACACAGATGGAACTTGAGATGTTGGGGAAGCGGGTTTAGTCTGAAAGTGAAAGGAAATTACCAAATGGTTTCACTCGTGGAATAAGGGTAGTTAACACAACTCAACAAAAATGGCTCTTATTCTCTAATAACAAAATGTGGTCACCAGAGAGGTAGAGGAATGGGGTTGGGAGGAATAGGTTGAGGGGGTTCAGTTTTATAGTGGTGAATGATACCAGATCTTTGGTATTGGGTACAGTTGTGTGGAATAGACATGTATCAAGGTGTCAAACTCTGCCCCAGAAACTTAGAAAATTTTGTAAACCAATGGTGAAATCAATCAAGAAAGTAAAAAAAGAGGGCCTTTCTGGTGGCGCAGGTGTTGGAGCGCAGCGCTGTGAAGCTGTCTGTAGCCTCTGCAGCGCCGGTTCAATCCCTGCTGGCCGCGGAGATACCCACATGGCGCGGCAGACCTCTCCTGTCTCACCCGCTGCTCCCCCAAGCAGTGTATTTCATCAGTCTGCCTGTTCTGTTCCCCACTCTGTCTCTGGTGAATCCTCTCACCCCCCTCCCCCCGCACCTCTGGCCTGTACCCCAGTTCTTGTATGCATAAATAAATAAATCTTAAAAAAAAAAAGAAAGTAAAAGAAGAAAGAAAGTTTATTTCTGGCCAGTAGGCTGGGAGCTGGCACTTCTGGGCTGAAACTGGAGGAGCAGAGGTTAGTTCCCTGCTAGCCCTGTTTTTGCCATGGCACCTTGGAGGACTTACATGGAGATGGGAAAACCACGAAAGAGAAACAACCTGGACCCCAGAATGAGCATTTGGAGGGAGCTGTCCCGGAAAGTCATCCAGCCCTCAGAGGACTGCTTGTTGCAAGATGACTTTGTCTCAGCCCCTGGGATTTCGGGGACTATTGATAACAACAGTGCAGCCTTGTCTAACTCTGATCTGCTGGGAATGAGGGATTTCAGGAGTTCTGTGAGTGGATTGTGGCAATTTCTTTGAAAATTTCACACCATGTTCTAAAGTTTCCCTTTGGAACACGGTCTCTGATGTCTTTGTACTTCTCCCAAGATTTCCATTTCAATGTTGTAAAGACTAAGTTCCTCAGTTCAATAATACCACTTAGTCTTCCAAATATTCCTTTTCTATTTTTAACAGAAAAAAAAAAAGATGAAATTTACTGTTTCCATTATGTTTCTGTATTGTTTATCTAGAATAGGCATGTGCCATATTTATGATCCCAAACTGAAAGTATACAACTTTAAAAAAAAAAAAAATTATTTATTTATTTAAACAAGCACTGGGTACAGTCAGAAGCATGGGAGGGTGAGAGAATTCACTAGAGCCAGAGTGGGGAACAGAACAGGCAGACTGACGAAGTACACTGCTGAGGGGAGCAGTGGGTGCAGCAGGAGAGGTCTGTGTGCCATGTGGGACCCTCGCTGGCGGCCGGGGATCAAACCCACACTTCAGCCTTGCAGCCCAGCGCTCAACCACTGCACCACCAGGGGAGGCCCAAAAGTATACAACTTTTTAAAGCTGGCTGATAGGATGACACTCTATCCCAAGTTGAAGATGGTTTTTTGCCAGTTGTACAGGCACCGACACTCCTTGGGGATCCCCTGACTGTTGTTACTAAAGATGAAGGAGAATATCGTGGGCCTTTTGGCTGACCCAGCCTTGGAGTTTCCGTCTGGAGCAGAGACTCTAGACCTGATTACAGGTCTTGGAATTGGGACCCACTACTCAAAATGGAAGCTCTCTGACTCAGCCCAGGACTCCTAGCTCCCTTCACTTATGTCTCTGGGAATCTCCCTGAAGCTAGCTCTCAAGTTGTGTGGAAGAAGGACAGCCATTAGAGCAAAGTCCCCAGAGAGGCAGGCACAGTAGTTGTGGTTGTCAACATTGAACGCTGCACCCAGACTTCCCTGAGACTTGGTGCCGTGAAAATATGGAAGAGATTTCACATATGCCTTATCCGAGAAGGTGGGTGTCCGATCTGTTGTCCCTGAGACAGTCCACCCTGAAAGTGTCTCTTTCACCCAGATCATAATTCATACAGCTAGAAACACCTAAGCTTTTTTTTTCCTTAATGAAGAACATTTTCATTATTATTATGTTTTTCCTCTTATGTATTGAGGTAACACTGGTTTACAACACTGTGTGTGATTTAGGGGAATCTGTTCACGCCTCACGCACCCACAGCCCCAGACCCTAAGCCACTGGCCCCCTCCTCCCTTTGTTTCCACTTTTATCTCCCCTCCACATCTAGCAGCCTCAATTCTGCAGTCAGATTTCTAGCGCAAGTTTTGGTTGAGTTTTGTGTGTTCCCTTGGTTTGTGTCTCTATATTCCACATACAAGTGAAATCATCTGGTATTTGTCTTTCTCCTTCTGACAGTTCACTTAGTATCATCCCCTGGAGTTCCATCCATGTTGCCACAAATGCAAGAGTTCATCTTTTTTTTACAGCTGAGTAGTATTCCATTGTGTGTATACACTGCATCTTCTTAATCCACTCATCTGTCATTGGGCACTTAGGTTGTAGGAACAGCTAAATCTTTGTGGGCATTCTCAAAGCAGACATCATGGCTGACGAACAGCTTGGGACAGACCTGTGCCCTGTATAAAGACCACAGCAGACCACCTTGAGCACATGGACACTCCTGCTCTGCCTGTGCTGCCTGTTGAAACATCTGGGGCTCTCAAACCATCTCAGTATATCCCCCTAATATCACCAGCCCCTGCTCACCACCTAGTGGTCATAGGCTTTCATCGCCTTGTATTTTATCACCTGCTCCAGCCCCGGGGTCCCAGTGCTGTATGGAGGGTGGTAGTTCTCAAGCATTTCTCTCTATACAAACACAATCATTGACTTTTGGCTTAGACAACATCTCCTCTGAGATTACTGAGATTTAAACACTCCCCTCCCCCCAAGGAGAAGTGAACCCCACTAACCATGGCTGTGGTCAAAGTCAAAAGGGTGAGGAGTATTTGCTACCAGTTCTACAGCTTCTCTGTCCCGTCTTGGAAGCACACTGAAATTCAAATGAGCCAGAGTAACACTTTCTAAAGCAGATAATGACAAATCAGAGTTAAATGTTTCAAAAAGCAAACCGTCCCAAACTTGGGTTGTTTAGTATTGTAAAAAAAAAAAATAACACCAACCCATTTTGGAATTGACCAAGACACGCAGCTAGACGGCTTGTGGCTCGGCCATAGCTAGCGTGACTGATGAACTTCTGAGACCCTTTCGTCACAGTCGTGAAGTTCACTTGCCCTTTTGCGTCTGCCGGTGTACTCCAGGTTTGTGCATTCCTCACCTGCCCGCCTTCAGGCTCCTCGAATCCTTCTTCCAGTGGGTCCCTCCAAATCCTGGATGAAGGGAACTCCATTCCCATTGGCCTCTGGAAACAGGGCCAGAGTGCGTTAGAGAGTTTTCTGGTTCCTTGGCCAAAGCCCTTTTCTCGTGGCAGCCTTTGCAGCGACTGATTCTCACTCCCCAAAGCCCAAGGGCCACATACAGGAGGGCCCTGTCCGGCCCTGGAGCAGCCTGTGCTTTTGGGGACTTGGAGGCATAGCCATAAGGACCAGGTCTTATATTCTTTCATCCCAGCCTCTTAGGCCTAACCTCATACTCGGCCTGATCCTTCGGCCCTGTCTCCTCTCTGCTTTGGCCTCATACTTGGCCGTGGGTTTGAGCTCCCATGTGCATCTCACATGTTGCCATGTCTGTGATTCTACTTCTCTGTTTGGGGGGATCCAGGCTGGGGCCTCTTGTGTGGAGCCAGTGCGCTGCCTCCGGCATGTTCTGCTTCAGGTGCTGACAGCATGTGGTAACTACAGCCCTGAGACAGGACAGCTGTTGTCCACACTGCTGGTACTTTGTATTTGCTCATTTGAGAAAAAATTGTCAGTTTGTAGGTATGTGGGTTGAATTGTGGATCCCAAAAAGATGTTGAATTTCTTACCCTGTCCCTGTGAACGTGGCCTTATTTGGAATCAGAGTCTTTGCAGATGATCTAGAGAAAGTGAGCCCAATAGGGTGGGCCCTGCACCCCACGTCTGTGTCCTTGTAAGAGGACAGATTGTGGCCCAGAGACAGACAGGGACCCAGGGGAGAGGATGCACTGAGACAGAGCGGCAGCACTCTCTGCAGGTGGAGGAGCTCTCTCCTTGGGGAGAGAGGCTGGAGCACAGACTCCCCCACTACCCCCAAAGGATCCAATCTTGCCCTGGAATTTCAAACCCCCAGCAAGAGCTGTGAGCAGTAAGTGCTGTTGTTTAAGCCACTCAGACGTGGCGCTGTGATGACAGTGCCACAAAACGAGTGCACAATGAGTGTGGCATCGGTGACCTTCCTTCACTGCAAAACAGATGTTATTTCAGTGGAAAAGACAAGGCTCTCGTGACGGAGGAGTGATGTCACATGACAGGGAAGACCGTTAATGCTCCTTCATTTTACACCGACACAGAGAAAGCGTTTCTGGTGGGTGGTGATCAATTGCATAATTTCTTTTTTTCTATTTTTTTATTCTAAAATAATTTAAGGAAATTAAAAAACCCTCCTTATTATCTCATATAAATAGTCCTTGCCTAGAGTTTTTACTTTTTACCTCGTACTACAGAACTGTGACTTCATTTGCTGACCATTTTTATTCTTTGGCATTTAAAGTATCACAGTACTCAGTTCTCAAAATAAAGCTTAAAATGCAATAATGCCATCAAAGCTTTTACATCATCAAAAATGCCACGTCAAAATGGATAGAAATTTAATGGTAATTTCGTATTTGTTATGGAATAACATTTGCCAGTTTATTAGAAAAACAGCCTTAATAACTAAAAGAATTGCGAAGGATACATCAGTTTTTTAGTGTGGTGTTTTATTTTCTCTTTCATTTTATTAAAAATTAATAGATAAGCGCTATTGAAAGGATTTAAAACCTATCAAATACACAAAATCTCAACTGGGGCGGTCTCTGGAGAAGGACACTGATGATGTGGAATGACAGGGGCATCTTAGTTTGCATTAAATGCCTTTTCTCACTGCTAGAATCGCTTAGCCCGTGCATGTATTATTTTTAAATTGGGAGGAAAACTAGCTCATTTTTAAAAGTGCATGGAATTGCAAAGTACTGAAAAGGACAGAAGGTTTCTACAGTTGGTATAAAGTCAAGGTGAAGATTAAAGAACTATTATAGGTCGGATCGCACTATTAATAAGAGCGAAAAGGGGGTTACTTAATAGGCAACTGTCTTGATATCAAGAACTTGAAGGCATTTTCTTCTTGTCCCTGTTCCACTTGGGTGCTGAGCTATTCATACAAATGAGGTGACTCTTTGAAGAACAGTAGCTTGGGTGCGGAACAGAAGACGGTGATTAATTTTTTGTCAGTACTTGCGAAGCATGAAAGTTGATGTTGCAGGAGAGAGGCTATAGGGATGACACTAAGGGTCAGGAGAAACGCCTTTCTGTGGCCTAACAGGTGTTCTAGATGTCGTGCATTGTGGGACAGTCCTCACATAAAACTAGGCTGGGAATATGTATTGTTCCAGTCTTTTAGAAATGAATTTTAGAGCCAAATGGAATCTTAAAAGCTGCTAGTCTGGAAGCTGATTTGCTAGATGAGGCTGCAGCAGTGGTAATGAAGCCTCTTGCACATGGGGGGTGCTCGGCTCGGCCCCTGGCTCCATACCCAGTCAGCTTCCTTCCCCCTCTCCATGTCCTCCTCAGCAGAAGACACAGAAATTGGGCCTCTCTGGTGGCCGAGGGGTTAAGTCTCAGTGCTGTCATTGCTATGGCCTGAGTCCAAGTTCAGTCCCCAACCATGGAGCCAACCACATGACTCAGCAACCTCTCCTGTCTCCCCGATGCTCCCCTCAGCTGTGTATTTCAGTAGATCCGCCAGCTCTCCCTACTGTGTCTCTGGTGAGTCCTCTCACCCCCTGCACCTTTGGCCTACACCTGAGTTCTTCTATGCAAAAATAAATAAATAAAATCTTTAAACTAAAAAAAATCATTAAAATCTGCATGTCCTTCAGATTGACTTGGCAGTGACATTTAGGTACTTAGAACTAGTCAGATACAAGCACACACTGACAGACAGACATGCACACACAGCTACTAAGTCCCCCTTCTCATGCACAAGGCAGGTGACACTATCCCCATTTCAGCTTTGCAGGAATAAGACTCTGAGAGGTTCAGCACAGGTCGGGACCCTGGGCCTTCAGATCTTTGGTCTGTGTTTCCTTTCCTCTACCCCACTCTGCATCTCTGCACAAAGCTTTGCTCCACAGAGACCTCATAAAATTTCATCTTCTGGGTTTATTATTTATTATTAAAATGATAAGAGAAGGCTTCTGAAGTCAGGCTGGCACTGACAAATTTTGAATTTAAAAAATTGTATTTCCTTCTGTATGACCTCTGTTATTTGTCAGTTTGTCCAACCATTTGCTTTCATGGTCTGTTACCAGTGCTCCCCCACCCAAGCATCCCATGCAGTGGTCTGTGAGAACCCCTCTCCTCAGGGGGTGCATGACTCCCTCGTGATTTCATCTCAACTACCGTGTTAGCCTCTCCACATTGCATGTATAAGGGATGGTTCTCTAAGGAAACGAAACCCACATGGCTGATACCCTCTAGAGAGCCTTCCAAATGCAGGGAGCAAAGCAGAAGGGACAACAATTAACAAACTTAGTGGGAACAGGCAGGTTTGAATGACTTTATGTCAAAGCTTTCATCATGTGTTGAAATCCACATATGAACTAATCTCTCCAATAATTGTGAGTGGGGTAACCTAGAAGCGGAGGGGTGGTGCGGTGTGGGTGTAGGTTTACGCTGTGGACGCTGTCCACAGCCTCTGCAGCGGGGGTTCAATTCCCGGCTGGCCAGGGAGATACCCACATGGTGCGGCAGACCTCTCCTGTTGCGCCCGCTGCTCCCCGCAGCAGTGTATTTCTGTCGTCTGCCTGTTCTGCTCCCTGCTGTGCCTCTGGTGAATCCTCTCACCCTCCTGCACCTCTGGCCTGTACCCCAGCTCTTGTATAAAAATTTAAAAAATCTTTAAAAAAAAAAAAAAAAGACTGGTAAGGAGAGTGGGCTGGTCTGTTGGCTAAACAGATGGAAAGGAAGGAAAGATGATGTCCAGACATTACAAGAAGAGACAGCTTCAGTATCTCATACAGGTTGGGGGGGTCAGAGTAAGCGGAGGAGGGGGGGTATAATTTCATATTCAGTATATTTTGCCATGAGTAGCTACAGTCTATGTTCAGGCTCCATCACTTGGTTAGAAAAATGCTACAACTGTAACTCGATTGAAAAAGCATACATTTTTTTCATATGCCTGTTGGCCATTTGCATTTCCTCTTTGGAGAAGTTTCTTTTCAGCTCTTCTGCCCATTTTTTGACTGGGTTATTTACTTTGTTTTTGTTAAGTCTCATCAGCTCTTTGTAGATTTTTGTGATCAGTCCTTTATCATCAGTGTTGTGTGCAAAATTGTTCTCCCAGTCGGTGGGGTGTCTGTTTGTTTTGGTTACTGTCTCTTTTGCTGCACAGAAGCTCTTTAATTTGATGTAGTCCCAGCTGTTTATCTTTGCCTTCACTATCACTGCTGTGGGTGATGTGTCTGTAAAGATGCTACTGAGGTGTATGTCATGTAGTGTTTCACCTATATTTCCTTCTATGTATTTTATGGTTTCAGGTTATAATAAAGTAAAACTCAAAATTAACAAGCAGCTATAAGCCAGAGACACACTGGGGGTGGGGGGAGCAGAGAGGAGGGAGTAGGATCAAAACAAGGGGGGTGGGAATTGTATGGGGACTATAACCAAGATGAAAATGCACACTTTGGGCAAAAATAAAAATGATGTAAAAATATATAAAATTAAAAAAAAAGAAAAAAAAGAAAGAAAAAAGAAAAAGGATACAGTTTGCCAAAGAAACAGGATATGAAATGAATATGTAGGAAAAGAGCCAACCTCTCTAAAAATCTATTTGAATAATTATTGAAATACCATTCAATACTTTTTAAGATACAAAACAAACAAAAAGCAGTCATGACTCCTTAAAGTAATACTTACGTGTATTGCTGGTGATTCTGTCAGACGTTTAGGTGGCTTTGGAAAGTAACACAGGAATGGGTTGCAACCATAAAATTTTACATATCCTTTTATCTGTTAATTCCACCTTTAGAAAATCTAAATTTTTTAAAAAAAGATACAACAATGAAAATACCTATCAAAGCATCCTTTATAATAGAGAAATAATCTAAGTATCTAAGCACTAGACAGATGTTTTAAGTATACGTCCCTATCCCCAAAATATTCTAGTCTTTTTAAATGCTGTTATGAAAATATGTGATCTAGAAAATTAGCTCCAATTACATAATTTAGGTAAGCAGACAAATTCCATTGCTTTACAACTGTGTGAAAAATGTGCATGAAAAGGAGAATGAAACTTGACCAAATTTTGATGGATGGTGTCATTGTTAGTAATTTGTGAGATTTTTCCCTGTAGACTGTCTTTCGTGCTGATATAATAAATATTTTTGCCCTTAAAATAAGAAAAATCCATATTGCATGGTACTTTGCCAAATATCCTTTTATGCTTTATCTAGTTTTGTTTCCAACATTCCTTGATTGTCTTGGGAATGTGTTAGGGTAACTGAGCATCCTGTGAGCTGGCACCCAGGGAGCCCCCAGGAGGGGTCACTTGAGGTCTTGAGGTCGGGAAGCAGAACCGTGCCAGGCAAACCTGGGCAAACCAGTGACACCAAATACAGTGACTAGCAGTTTTGTTTTTTAAACTTAGTTTTTTATTCATGCACCAAACAATAGTGAGATAATAATGGTTTTGTTATTTGCTATTAATAGTTTTTGACAAGCATAATATGGTCATTTTGGGTTTTAAATGGCTCTGATTTTCTATTTAAATTGCTATCATATTTTAAAATTTGTAGCAATGAAGCCTATGCTATATACTGAAGGCTGCAAGGGAGTAACCATCAGCCAACCAAGGGCCTCTCAGTGTTTGCCCTTGAAAACAGGTTCACTAGTGGGCATCGTGAATCCTCTGAGGGGCAAAAATAAATAAATATGACCAAGCAAAATCAATAAAATAAGTAAAAACGACCAAACAAAAACCAACTCCAGCCGCGCCTCCCACCCACTGCTTAATTGACCAAACCTCCCTGCAGTTTCTCCCCCTGGCCTCTGTAGTCCTTTTTGTCTTAATACACAAGCTCACTGGGAATATATTTTCCTCTTAATCATTTAAAAATAAATCTTATGTGATAGTTGGCCTCCCTCCACACCCCTCCAACACATTTAAACTACTGCTAAACTTGTGTCTCAAAATTCCCCTTAGAGGAAAGTTTTCCCAAAGGATTCTTTGGAAAAGCCAGCATGGGATCCCATCCAGGTTCCAAGCTGATCCCAAAAGTCCAAGCATGGACCATGGATCTCTCCCGAAACCCCACCCCCAAGTCCTTGCCACCGCTGCTCTCAGACTGACACCCGCCTGTTGGAAGTGAGGCTTACACTTCATCGCTTCATTGCTGGAGTCATTTCCAAGACTGAATTTAGAAAGCAGGTACAGGTAGGCATTTTCCAAGGTGCCTCTGACTAATTAAGTGTTAGAAACTGACTCACATTATTTTTGAATAGAAATTAATTTAGTAGTTAAAAGTTAGTTGTTTTTGTTTTTCAGAAGTAAATTAACCTTGTCATTTCTACATAAATTAATTGTCACTTTTGGCATGTGAGTTTATTCTCCATTGACTGTGTGTACATGTTCCTCAGACCTTATAGTGTTTAATGAAGAGATCCTTTTTAAGTATTGATAGCCACAAGAAAATTATACCATGTTTGATCTGTGTTAAAGAATCAAAGTCCAAGATCTTTGAATGGAACCCAGAATAAAAATGTAATTAGGCTACATCCCTAAAGTCTGATATATCTTTAAACAAGACTGCAAATGAAACTTTATTAGAACTTCAAATGAATTATTTCATTGCCTTTTTTTCAAATTCATTTTCTTCCCCTTCCCTTTCATGTCTGTGTTCCTGACATCGCTGCTTGTATTTTACCTGTCTTTTTCAGGGTGTTTTAATTATTTACTGCTTAACGAGTAGCACAGAGAGGAAGCCTCGTTCAGAGGTGCCTGCTATGCGGCAGATTTTTCTTTTTCAAAGCTTTTGCAAGGAGATGTTGAAGAGTTGCGCAGAGTTTACCGCTCTGGCCACACTGAGAGACTGTTCCGGAGGTGTTATTTCCTCCAGCAATCTGAGAAGGTGCCCCCAGAAATAGGTCTCCAGCACTACCCCTGGCCCAGAGTGAAGGGGACACTGGATGAAAATTGCTATTTCCAGCCAGTGCCTTTGGTAGCTTTCCATTTGCATAAGTGATACTGCTCTATAAGTCTAGGTTTTATTTTTATTTTTCAAAGATTTATGTATTTATTTTGGCATGGAAGAACTGGGGTGTAGAACAGAGGTGCAGGGGGTGAGAGGGTTCACCAGAGACAGAGTGGGAGCAGAACAGGCAGATCTACTGAAATATACTGCTAAGGGGAGCAGCAGGTGAGACAGGAGAGGTCTGCTGAGCCATGTGGGTCAGCTCCCTGGGAGGGACTCAGACTCATGCCACAGCCATGAAAGCGTTGAGACTTAACCCCTAGGCCACCAGGGAGGCCCCTAGGTTTTCAAGTATTCCATTTGATTTGCTCCAAATGGTAAACGGAACGAAAATATAGATAAGATGTCATGAAATTCTGACGTGTCGAGGAAACCCCAGGCACTGCATGACCCACACAATTTGCAGCCACACCCTGAGGTTGGCTTTGCCCCTGTGTCTTAGCACTAACGCATGGATGTGGATGACCAGTTGTATCATATCACAGTGTTGAGGCTCACACTTTGGTCTCTGTTTTTAAGTTAAGCATTGGAAATACGATTCCTAAGAAGGAGAATTATCTAAGGATGGAAAGTCACCAAGTCCTGCAGGTATCTAAGCTTTGCCACCTGCTTGGTATGTGAGTTTAGTAAAGAGAACTTCATTTCCTCACCTCTGCATATAGATACGAGTGTATACAGCAGTGTGCACACATACATGCATAGGTAGTTTTGTAGTTCAGTTGTTCCTTTAACACATATTTTCTATTTAAGTGTGTGTTCATGTATATTCACACTGAGATCACATGTATTCATACATGCACATCGGCAGTATATGTAGTACCTACATGTGTGTATCTCAGCTCGTGTCATGCTTGGCACATAAGTACTCAGTTGACATTTTTCTCTCTCCATACTCATATAGATTGTTTTCAGTTCATGAGGTTTTTTTTGTAATATGGAAAATAGTGCAGACCTGACCATCAAATCAATGACGTATAGGGGAAAAGCTACTGCTTGCCTCACTCACTCCCATCTTCTCTAAATTAATCAATACCGGTGCTTTAGTATATATGCTTCCACACTGTTCTCTTGGTTCATGCAAACATAATCATCAGAATGTGGTTTATTTAAAATCTAGAGCAATGTATAATTCAAATAAGAATTACATTATTGAGTAAGTCCAGAATAACTCATTAGTTGATCTAATGTCAATATTGACTTTATTTCTCCGTGGACTTTTATGCTTGTCAGCACTTTGTAGTATTTTAAGATGAGGTGAAAATCATTAAAGTAAAGCTGTTATATAAAGAAAAAAGTAAACTCTAAGCTCTTCAAGGTGTATATTGGCTGGTATTAATTTCCTATTGTTTAGGCATTACAGGAGTGTTTTACATTTTTAATTTACATTTTAAATTATATGAGTAATTTCTAATTGTGAACATTTAAAAGTAAAGCTGCCTAATGCTTATTCCTTAGAAATTACAAAACTTGGCTAGAAACCAGCTGTATGAGGTTTATTATGACCTTAGAGCCATTAAGTTTGTGCACTGCTTATGTCACTGACTGCAGTCTTTGAAAATCCCAGCCAACTGCCACCAATTACAATTCCTCCAGAATATTTTAGAAGTCCAGGCAAACCTTCTGGATTTTAGAAATTAATTTACTTCGGTCGTCAACATCAGCTGTAAAGTTCTTGTGAGTTTCCCCCATACCTGCCTTCCTAGAATCCTTTTCATTGTCTAGTTTAGTGACGGATGCTTCTTAATGGGGGTGTGGTCCATCCTTATGAGGTCCATCTAAAACCTTTGCTCAAAAGAATACAGCATCCCCTTTTAAAATAACATCTTAAATTTCTTCTAAGTGCCCACTGGAGCTACTCAGAAGTCATGGGTACATTTTGTCCCCAGTTTGTTAGGGATGCAATTGAGTTACAGAACAAAATCTTTGTTTTCCAGCGTTCCATTTTGCACTATGTGCTGAGGGTTATAGCACGGAACAAATCTCCTCGGACAAGAGATAAACCCTTGAAAGTGATCATTTCCATTGGGAAGTGTGACAAATCCTTAACTATTTCAGTGTCTATAGTGCCATTGTAATGCTCATAATTGAATGTAAAAATCAAAAGATTATATAAATTGTTCATGCAGTTAACTGAAATGGAAAGCAATGTCTTTTGTTTTTACAAAAAAGCAATAACATTTCTCTCTTTTGGCCACTGTTCAATATTGCTTCTAGCAGATTTTATGTCTATGTGTCATACAAAATAGTAACTTAACACCAAAGATGTCCGGTAGCTCCAGATTAAAATGTAATACGATATACATAAAGCTTTATTGTTCCTTTAGGTTGTAGTTTTAAACTAAAGTGGAACATTTCCCTAAATTCCTCAACAAATGTGCACAATTTAGAACTAAGTATGCTTAAGAGTTATGCCAGTGCTGCTGAAAAAATAAGTCTTACAGACCTGTCAGATTATTTTCACGCAATTGTTTCTCTAGCGATATTTTTACTGGCAAGTGTACAAGTTTATAGGAAAAGAAATAATTAGCTACTTTCAGAATTGCTGATGCATAGGAGCTCAAGCAGGCCAGCCCATGCCTCCTAGAGATTGTGACATTTTAAATTACCTGAATAATACCAGGAGCCATCTTTGGACATAATTAACACCTTGCCTAATTAATGTCAGTTCTAGACCATCAGACATCATTTATGGAGTATTATTTTATTCAAACTTGCTTTCACACTTATTATGTTGTAAACTTTAGATTTGTGTGCTGTTTTTTTAAGTGGAGCAACTTCTTTTTTTTTTTTTCTTTCCTTTTTCTTTTCCCTCCCCCTTCAAGTAATCAATGCACTGCTGAATGAGTTCATTTTAATGCACTCAATCATGCCTCTAATGTTCGTAGCTTACGGGCGCAAGCATCAGTAATGCAGGAATGTTATATGGCTTTAGTTTGGGCCATTTCATAAAATATTCATGGAATCAAAAATGTGCATCAAAATAGCGGCTGGGAGAATTACATTTATGTTCCTGCTTTTATGGCAGCTTCACATTTAAACCCATTTGTGTTAATATCTAGTCAATCTTCCTACTTTAAAAAAAACTAAAATGGGAGAGATCATATACATTCTCCTTTGCTTAATATTTGTTCTAGACATCTGCTGTGATACAACAAATATCTATAAACTTTCAGAGCTTGTGGTGCAGGGGAGTGGGGTAAGCAACAATTTGGGTAACACCCAAATATAAAAGATCTTATTTTCACTGCCTAGTGTTTGTCTTCACAGTCTACCCTGTGTTTTGCTGTTGACAATATTGTTGGTATTGTTGTTGTTGTTTTTAATAAGTGGATGGATTTCTTGTTTGTGTGGGTTTTTGTGATGGGAATCTCCTTTGTAGTTGTTTTAAGACTGCACTTTCTATTTATTTATTTGTTTATTTATTTATACAAACACTGGGTACAGTCAGAAGTGCAGGAGGGTGAGAGAATTTACCAGAGCGGGGAACAGAACAGGCAGACTGACGAAATACACTGCTGAGGGGAGCAGTGGGCCAGACAGACAGGAGAGGTCTGTCGCACCATGTGGGACCCTCCCCGGTGGCCAGGGATTGAACTGACACTGCAGAGGCTGCGGGCAGCTTCGCAGCCCAGCTCTCAACTGCTGCACCACCAGGGGAGGCCCAAGACTGCAATTTCTATTAGCTGGAAAACTACAAATGCACAGCAACCTCCTTGTTTATGTAAATGTCATGTAATTATTTTTAAATTGAAGGTTAGACTTCTCTAGCCCTACCTGGACTAGAGTTTTGCGTAGCTGTTCACATGCGTCTCCCAGGGTGTGGATTCTGATACCGCATGCTGTTGAGGTGAATTGATTACTGATAGTACTGGTTGAATGCCAGTCTCAGTTGCCCCAACAAAATATTTTGGCTCCATTCTTTTCTTTGCTTAGCTTGAAATAATAGTGGGCTCTGGATTTTTGCTTAGCCTAGAACCAGGCATTCCAGGTGCTTCGTGAGCAACCACTCCTTAGGATAATCCTCTTTCAGCCTTGCTGTGGACTTTGCTACTCGGTGATGACGAAGACTCACCGGTAATTCCTGATACAACCTGACAGAGCTCATGCCCTCTTTGGGGCCCTTTTAATCTATGAATATTCTAGAGACCTTCTTTTTTCTGTCTTGCTACAGGTAACTATTTGTGATACCATGTCATTGTCTCTGCCCTCTTCCTGTGGATTAGAATGTTACCGATTCCAGAGAAGGAATCTAGAGCCCAGTCCCTGTGCAAGATGGATGCTGGGTTCTGAATCTCATCTGATGGTTCTGATATTTTAAAGTTTATTTGTTTCCATGGATAGGCTGTATATCAAAACTTTGAAGCTGCAGGTGAACCAAATTTGAAAATCTGGTGCTTGATCTTCACTTACATTTACATTTGGCTTTGTTAAGATTATCACAGTATTGATAACTTTTGATAATATTTCTCTCAGGTATATTAACTTTGAGATTTTCATATAAAGGCATATGCATTATGCCCTATTGAATATCTAGTCTTAATATTAATATGAGAGGCTTTACCCAGAATCTTGAAAGTCTTATTCACAGTTGGAACTATAAAGTGGATGGAAATCTTATCATTGATAATCATGCTTAAAGGAAAATATTTGCATATTTAAATTACTATGCTCATAGTATAGACATATATTTTAATATTTTTAAATTGAATATTACATTATAGTATAATATGAACTTGCAGCTTCTGACCAGCCTTTACAAGTTGTTAGGAAGACATTTGTGTGCTTATGGTCATTTGGATCAGATCCTTGCTAGCCTATGTACTGACACCAAATAATTTTCAGAAATGAATCTCCACATCTGAGAAGAACCAAAAAACTCTACTTCCTCTATGTACGTATCTTAGTTTAAAGTAGTGCCAGAATCTCCAGTACCCTCATCTGTGGCAAAAGTGATTAAGGAAGGGGAAGTGAAACCATGAATAGCTAGATGGGGTCACAGATGACTAAGTCTGGGGCCCCCAAGGAATTCCAGGGGCCCCCTAATGTCACTACATGCTTTAGATTCAAATAGGGAGTTCATGTGCAGGCCATGTAGCTGTTTATACATCAATTCCTCCAGAAGAGACCAGTCAGAAGCACATCAGGGGCTGACATTTGCTTTCATGCTAGAAGTTATTTGGGATCCCCTGAGGAGCACCACAAAATTAGGGGACTATTTAGAAGAGACTAGAAATCACATAACTCAAGCATTACTTTTAATGAGAGATTTATGTCCAGAGACCACATTTCTAACACTTATGTTTCTGACTCTTGGCTTAACTAGCACCTGCTACAGTAGAACCAGTCTCTGTACATTTTAGATCCTATGTTTAAATCCTCAACATCCTTAGAAGCTATTTGAGTCATTTAACCTCTGTAAGCCTCAGTTTCCTCTTTAGTGTAAAATAATTATTTTATTTTACCTCACTAGTTTTGGGAAGGATGGCTAAGACAATGTATGAGGAAGAAACCTTCCATTTGGATTAGCACCTTGTGACCTGTGCTATTTTATTAGTGAGCATCTCAGGAGACAAGTAGACCCTTCTGAGAGTTGAGCCTTGGCCAATGATCATGAGCTAAAAACAGGACAGTGATTCTAGCCTCCAAAGCTCTAACAAAAATAAAGTTCAGTTAAAATGGCTATTTCCCAACTATTGCAAGACTGTCTTCCACCGCACTCAAGGAAGCACTCATAGTAACCAGGGGAAACCAATGTCCCGAGAACCACCCTTACTTTGTTCATTCCTGAGGGGCAGCCTGTGCAGGATGCCTGAATTGTGCTTAGAGGAGAGGCAGGCTTCCCTGGGGTACAAAGACATAGCCCCCACCTTTTCTCCACTCTTCCTCACCTTCAGCCCTCTCCACATTTCCTCCATCTCGCCTTCCCCCGCCACTTTCTCTCCCTCCCACCACATAGTCCTGCCTCCTTCGATAAAATCCTGGGCAAGAGTCTAAGTTCTCATGTCCGTTTTCCATCCTGATGCCTCGTCTGCATCTCATTGTAACTAGTCGGGTTATCCAGAGTTCATCTCCCAGCTCGTCTCCTGGAATTCTTAGTGAACCTGTTATTCCTAACATACCTTTGCCCTCTCTGTCTGATTACTCTGTGTGATCACAGATGCTATCAGGTTCTTCCTACTCTCCTTACAGTTCTCCCCCGCTGCCCCGCCCCAGAACAATCTAGTTTACTCCTAGTTCCCTATGTCTGTTGCCCTATTCACAAGGCCAAAGAGAAATGTGTACCTGTGCCTTATGGATAGATGGATGCTGGCTAGGGGAAAAAAAGGCCTCTCACATACACTTTCCAACGATACAGAACTATACTTCACAGGCAGAAATATAGTTAACAGAGGAAACATAACCCACACATGTCAATGTTCCATTCGAGTTTTCAAAAAAACGAGGGTCAAGGGTATTTGGCGGGAAGGTGTTTCTGGTGAAAGGGACTTCAGGAGACATGAAAAACTACACCTGCTTTTGTGGGAAGCAAGAAGAAAATTGTCAGCTAACTGTAAAAGATTGTTGAGAACAGTGATCCACCTTGAGTATGTGCACCAAAATGAAAAAAAAAAAGAATAAGGAATTATTTTTTAAAATAACTTCTATTGTGTATTTCTTATTACCAAATAAATATACTTGGATGATAGAACCATTAGGCATTACAGATAATCAGGAAGGAAATCCCCACCCATCACCCATCTAGCACTGATGATGTTTGGTAAATGTTTTCTGATGTTTCTCCATATTTTCACTTATTATAAGCACCTGTCCATGGAATGAAATATTCTTCGATAGTGTCTTGTTTATGTCTTTGTAGTCTTTTTTATCCTGTGACAATTTCATAATACAGTTTTATAAACATCCCCCAGGACACGTTCCTTGGTCTTTATCTTAGCTGCTGGGCTCTCAATCAACCCCGTGCCTTTGTTGAAATTTTGTGCAGATTATTTGCTGATTATCCACCTCTGTTGTGTTTCTTGATGAATACTATTCTTTATGCTTAAATGTATTTTTTTTACTGAGGTAACATGGTTTTGCAACACTGTATGCATGTGATTTACACCTCTTTACATATATGTTACCACACCAAGTCACCGAAACACCCATAGTCCTCGACCATGGACCCATGAGCCCTCTCGCCCCTTTGCTCCCTACTTCTCCTGCCTCCCGTAGCCTCGATTCTGTAGTCATGCCCCCCTTTAAGAGTAAAATAGAAGAGGTACGCAAAATTTTTGAAAATATGCTCTGGCCTGTGGTTTATGTTTATGAATGTTGTTTATTCTTTAGGTCAGCTTCTGGAAGCTGCTGAGCATTATGAAGCATTTCATCAATTGACGCAAGGGCGTATATGGAAGGATGAGACAGGTCTCTTTCTCAACTTGTTGGCCTGCGAGAGTCTCCTGAGGACGTACAGATTACTCTCAGACAAAATGCTGGAAAATAAAGAATACAAAGAGGCCATCAAAATTCTAATAAAAGCTTCAGAAATAGCCAAAGAAGGTGGGTAGAAAGAACACTCTCCACGCTGTTCGCTTTAATAGGCAGGCGCTGCTTCTCCCGGGAGTGAAGTAAAAATCGTCAAGTGTTCGGGTGATTATTTCCTATGAAATGCAAAGACAAATGCCATCAATATACTTTCAGATTTCACTGTGAAACAGAGGTGCCTTAGTGCTGACAACAAGCAATCCATTAGTTTCCTGAGAGTGTTATCTCCAAAATTACAACCCTCTGAGAGGAGTGTTAAAAAACAAAGAATGCATAGTAAGTGGGCAAAGTCATCTGCAAAAGTTGAGGGTGTGTGTGTGTGTGTGTGTGTGTGTGTTTTCTGTGTGTGGATGTGACTGATGTTATGTCTCTACAATCTGACAAACATTTCACTGTTTGTAAATTCCCTAGTGTGAGGTCATAGGAGGTCATGATACATTTTAAGTTGGGAGTTAACAGGACAATAGAACTCGAATACATGGTCGAGTAGACACTTGCCTGCCAAAGCCAAGGCATGGCCTTTGGACTGGCAGCAGCCAGTCTATAGAATGATATCATTCCCATAGAATGATATTCTCAATGATATTCCCATAGAAAGATATGGGAAATGTTTTTACATAATTTTTGGAGCCCACCCTGGACCTGCTGCCTCTGAACCTGTGGGTCAGCAGGACGCCCAGGTGATTCCTGGGCACACTTAAGAGCAGCGAAAAAAGTCTGGGAGAGCTGGTCATATCCTTAATGTTCTATGTCATTTGCATATGTATAAAATGTAAAGGAAAAATTAGGAGCATATATTCACAAGGTTTTCCATTATGAAATGCAAGGATATTTTATTACTATGTAAAGCATATTAGTAGTGCAGGCTTTTCATGAAGAAGATAGCAGTTATGCTTTGGAACTAATCTTTATTTTCCTTTTTGTGTGCTTTTGATATAACTAAGAAGGCTTCTGCTACTCCAAAATCAAGAAAATTTACCCCTGCATTTTATTCTGAGTTTGATTGCTTCAATGCCTGCATTTCTCTCTCTCTCTCTTTCTCTCTCTCTGTGTGTGTGTGTGTGTGTGTGTGTGATGTAAGAACTTCTCACTTGATGGTTTGCATGTGGATTGCAGTTGACTCACTACCATTTGTTGAAAACACTATTCTTTCCCAGTAAGTTTTCTTGGGAGCCTGTCAAAAATTAATTTACCATAAGTATGTGAGCTTTTTTCTGGGCAGTTAGTTCTATCGATCTAAATGTCTTTTCCTATTTCACTCCTACATATACTTGATTATCATAGTCTTGTGGTACATTTTGAAATTGAGAAATGTGATTCTTCCAATTTAGTGAATTAATTTCCCAGTTAGAAGTGGAATTTTTCCCTTTCATTTTCAGATTGTTCATAGCTTGTGTTTAGAAGTAAAATTGACTTTAGTTTACTGATGTATCTTGCAAGCTTGCTAAACTTGTTTATTAGCTTTGATTTTTTTTTAATATATTAGATCATGTCTTCTGAAAATATGTTAATATTTTCATTTCTTCCTTTCTGATCTTGATGTTGAAGGGAGGTAGAAAATGACACCCCCAAAAACCACTTTGGCATAAAAAATACTTTGAGCTAAAGGTACTTAAGAAAACAACAGAGCAATAAATGACTTTCTAATCGCCCCCATTTTTTTCTGCAAACAGAAAATTAAATACGGCCATATGAAAGATGCCTCCCCTAAACTATGAGGATAGAAACATTCTGTTTTGGGAATCAAAGCCAAGAGAATTTTGTACAAACAGACCTTTTGCTAAAACAATTCTTATTTTCCCTTAACTTCCCTGAATTGTTTATCAATAGTTACTTTTCCACAATTGTTTCTCTTTGTTCAACCCAATATTAAAACATACATGTTCCGCCATTTCTTTTGTCTCTTCATTCTTTATAAAGGCTCCCATGTCACCTAAATCCTTATGTAAATTTGTATAATTTTCTTCTGCTAATCTGTTTTATATCAATTTAATCTCAGCTATGGCTCAATTTCCCTAAGATGATAGAGGTAAAAAGTTTCCTACTCTACAAATGCCTTTTCTTTTTCTTGCCTGGTTACCCTGGCTAGGAAAGCACAGTATTAAATACAGTTAGATTCAGGGGACTTCTTTGTCTCCATCCTGATCTTAGAACAAAAGCTTTTAATCTGTTATTATTATGTGTATCAGCTGTGGGTTTTTTGTAGCCTGTTCAACAGGTTGAAGAAGTTCCTTTCTATTTTTGAGTTTGTTGACAGTTTTTGATCACTGAAAGGGACTGGATTTTTGTTTAATACTTTTTTCTGCCTCCACTGAAATTATCTTGTGGTTTATGTCTTTTCCATTACCTTGGTATATCACATTGAATGATCTGTGTATATTGAACCAACCGTGCATTCCTGGGATAAATCCCACTCCATCTTTTTACTCTTTTTATATGCTGCTGGATTCAATTTGAGGCTATTTTGTTGAGAGGTGTGGTATCTATATTCATAAGGGATGTTGGTTTTTTGTTTTCTTGTGATATCTTCCTGTAATTTGATATCAGAATATTACTGGCTGATAGAATGATATGGGAAGTGTTTTTACATAATTTTTGGAAGATTAGTGCTGATTATCCTTTAAATGGTTGGTAAAAAATTCACTAGTGAATCTGGAGGCATCGGGCTTTGTTTTTCTGTTTTTAATCTAGCTAAAGTTTTGTGGATTTTGTTAACCTTTTTAATGAAACCATTTTTAAATTTTCTCTATTGTCTTTCTATTCTGTTTCATTTATTTCCATTCAAGTCTTTATTATTCCTTCTTTTTAGTTTGGGTGTAGTTATAAATTCTTTTTTCTGGTGTTTTAAGGTGAAATTCTTTTTTCTGGTGTTTTAAGGTGAAAAAATGTTCCTTTTTTAAAAAATAGGAAATTATAACTACATTTGTTCTTTTATGCATTGCTTTGGCTGGATTCCACAAGTTTGAGGTTGTTGTATTGCTATATTTTTTCTGATTTATTTACTTATTTATTATGTTGAGCCTTGCACCCCACACATCCATCTGGGGTTGTGTATTTTTATTTTTTGTTATTTTTTTATAATTTATTTTTTTATTTTTATATTCCCCATACAATTGCAACCCCCTGATTTTGACCCCAATCCCTCCTTTCCCTGCCCCCACCCCCAAAGTGTGTCTCTGGTTCATAGTTGTTTGTTGATTTTGATTTTTTCTTTATTATAGTTATTCTTTTTCCTGGTCCCTTATTTAGGTTTTCTAGATTCCTGTTATGAGTGAGGCCATCAGGTATTTTTCTTTTTCTTTCTGGCTTATTTTGCTGAGCATGATCCCTTCCAGCACCATCCATGTTGCTGCAAATTGCATGTGTTTATCTTTTTTGACGTGTATTTTTATTTTCAGATCTAGTAATTTAGGAGTTTACTTAATTCCCATATAATTGTGAGCTTTCCAAATTTTTCTGTTATCTATTTTTAACTTCATTCTCTTGTAATACATTTGCTCAGTAGCATCAACCATCCTGACTACCTGAATTTTTTTTCTCAGCACTGAAACCTGATTTTTTTCTCTATACCCTCACTTAACACTCCTAATCCCCCTTGCCATGCTTTCTTTTTTTGGCCCTACGTACTTATCACCCACAACTTACCACATAATTTATTATGTTTGTTGTTATTTTCTGTCTCTGTGTGCTAATATGTAACTCCCCAATGACAGAGAATTTGCTGGTTAATTTACTGATGTATTCCAAGTTTGTAGGGCTGTGCTTGGCTCACAGTAGGTCCTCAATAAATTTTCATTGAACAAATGAATGGGTGACTATATATTAGTTAAACAACAAATGGAAGTTTTAGGGCACATTTCAATGAAACATGTCAGTTACTCCCAAGTATACTATCTCTATCCGCTGCCCTGCCTGAGAGGTCCTCTCTTTAGACTGTCTAATAGATACACTAGTATAATTTAGATCTTGAAAATAAAAGCATAGTGTTTTCTTTAAGATAAATGACTGTTGACTTGGAGTGCAAAGCCAATATTAATTTAACTCACTCAAAGAAACACAATATAAATAGTATTTCTCCCTTTTTATTCTTAAGTGTCTGTGTCCCTCAACTTTAATAGTGCTGATATTTTCTTCTATTGTTTTGTTGCTTTCATTTTATTTTAACATTGTCTCATTTAGTAAGCAGGGAAAGTTGTCATGTTTAAATTTTATTTTAAAGCTAATATTTTTTATTAGTTTATGGGTATGGCCCAGCTGCTTCATTTAGTTACCTCAAAATCTATCTACAGGGTAGAGTTTTCTTTCTTTCTATTCCTTTTTGCTGGGCTTTCTTTGCATAAAATTAGCAGCTATGATGATCTGCTTTCAGCACAGGTCATTGCAAGTGCTTTAACACAGATATGCAAGTACCAATCACAATCAATCAGCTTTTAATTATGCAAGAGTTAACTTCACAGCCTCTTCCATCTACCCCATCTTGCCTTACTCTAGCTCCTCTCGTAGCCCCAACACTCATAATCCAATAGTGGGGAAGTTAAGCCCAGATGAATAAAAAGAGTTAAGTGTCTCCAGACTGACTCCCTGGCACCATTAACTTTGCTGCACTGAGATCTTGAGGGTATAATTCCCTGCAATCGGTAAAATTGCTAGAGAAGAAAAAAAATGCCATCACCAGCATTCGCCATCCTATTTTCTCGCCGTTTTCTGATTGAGCCACTGTTGCACAAGTGGCAATTCAGTGAATAGTGAGAGTCATGCAGCAGAGAGAATTGCTGCTCTTGTGAAATCCATCATGGTTAGAATGCAGAGTTCAGAAACCTAAGGGTACTTCCTTCCAAAATCAAAAACAAGGGTGAAGGGTGGATCTGTCAGTATTTGCATCACACAGGAGTTAGGTGGCATTGAAAGTCAAAGAGTTCCACAAGCCGAAAAAGGATAGCATTCTTCATAAAAATAAGGATGCTTAATAATTCTTATATTAGATTTACATGTTATATTTAATACATAAATGTAAGCAAATTACATGTTAGATAGTACGATGTGTGTCTTGTTGAGCCACACTGCACGTTTCCACATTTTGCTTTTGGATAGAATTTGGCAATTGCAGGACCAAAACATAATATACAGGGATTAGAAAAACTTAGTTCCTCATATAAAGATGATGAAAAAAGCATTGCCAAAGAAAAGCAAAATACGTCAAGATTTCAAAATGTACTTGGAATTTTGTTCCAAGAAGCCAAGCCCTGTTAGTCATTTTGACCCAAGTTTTAACCCATAGCTTTTAAATTGCACCAAGCTAAAATAACAACTCCTTGATTTGCTAATTACCTGCCCAGTTAGAGACTTAGCCCAATGCCTGTCTGTGAGTATGTGTGTTTGTACACTAGTGGGGTTGGTACACTTCGCAATTATTCATGTGTGCAGGAGCAGCTATCCTGAATAATGACAGGGTTTTACATAGTGGATCATGATAGGAATTACGTGTAAAATGTCAAAATGATCACACGGGTCCCTGCATGGAGAGGGAAATGCCTCATAATTATATCACTAATGCATCTCACTCTAACCTGGTAAACTGTGTTTGCAGCAGTCTTTTTTTCTTCTCAGTACACAGGAGAAACGTGTTAAAATAAACTTGTTAAAATAAATTTCTACTATCTGAAAAAGCAAAGATTCTGTTGGTTGTAGTAAATCAGTTTGTCTAATGCCATGGTCATTTTCCTACATTTTCACTTTAGGAAATGACAAGAAGATGGAAGGACAAGCTACCTATTTCTTGGGCTTAGCATACTTGGCTTCTGGAGATTATGACACGGCATTAACGGTAAGTTGAAGTGAACGTTGATCAATTTT
Source organism: Talpa europaea (assembly GCF_964194135.1). NCBI lineage: Eukaryota > Metazoa > Chordata > Mammalia > Eulipotyphla > Talpidae > Talpa > Talpa europaea. The sequence goes on from NC_140077.1 coordinate 108,460,176, forward strand.
AATTTTTATTTTATTATATTTATTTTTTATTAAGTAACATTGCTTTATGAGACTGTGTGATTCAGAGGTTACACCCTTCAGATGTGTGTTACCACACCACACCCCCAACCAGGCCACCGGTCACCCTTGAAACTCCTTCCCTCGTTGTTTTCCACCTGCAGCTCCTCAGCTGTTATGCTCAATTCGACACTCAGATTTCATTGGATTTTATAAGGTCAACAGAATACTAGTGGGCCTGACATTAGTGTATCTATTTGTGGAGACTAAAACAAAATAACAACATTCTAGAAGCATTAAAAAATGGTTTTATTACTCATAGAAGGTAGTGTTAGCTCAACTGTCATGAAATGTGTTAGGAAATATGAAAATAAAATATAAGGAGTGATGTGACCCCCCTCCACTCCCACAGCACAAGGCCAAGAAGAAATGAGCTTAAATGACAGTAAAAATTAAATGATGATAAAAAATAAATACAGCAAATTTATAATATGGTCTGTTTAGAAAAGAATGTGGTTCTCAGGCAATAAAATGGCCTTCAGTGCATGGGGCGGGCGGTGATGGAGGGCTGTGTTAGTCCCAGTGTGAGAAGTAGCCTGCTTCCTGATAAAGTCAGTGTTCCCCTATTTTATGACCATTTTATTTGATTTGTTTGGCTAAAACAGACAAATGTCAAGTGCTCTCATTTCTGTGATATGATGATTAGAAGAGATAATTTGTATAAAATTTTAAGAGTTCCTGCCTGGGCTATAATGCACCTTTGATAATTATTGGCTTTGATTACCTTTACACTCATCTCTGTCTCTGGACTTAGTAGTAGTAGCAACAGCAGCAGCAGCAGCGAAGATGGGAGGGAGGAAGTAGATTCCAAAGTTCTGAAGGACTTGGTAATAGACTCAATGTGGGAAGTCAGGGAGATAGAGGTGCCATGTGGTCTGGCTCTGGAGCTGGAGGATGCTGGTGTCATTGCTGGGGAAGATTGGAATGTTCTGGACGCCCAGACCTGGGGTGGATCTGAAGGTTAGCACCTGCTGCCAAATCTCTGGTTATCAGAAGTTTGGTTATCAAGAATCTGGTTATCAAGCCATAAAAGCAGTAAATACTAGCATTTCTCAGGTAAGGACTCTCGACATACTTTTTGGAGAGTATATTTTACAATTCTCTGGAGTGAAAGGGCACCAAAATGGTTACGTATTAAAATCAGGCTGGTGGAGGGTCGAGTCCCAGCTACCACCTCATCATGAGACGTTGTATGAGACTGAGCCTTTCTGAGCGCTGGTTTCTTCATCTGTCAAATGAGATAAGACTCCCTCACTCAGCACAGCTTCATGAGTATTCAGCAACAAAACACATACAAGATGTGTGGCATCAACTCAAAAGTATAGAAAACTGTAGCTATTGTATTATTAATAAAACACAAATGATTTTTGAAAGTGTTAGATGGTCTTACATTTACAGAAATCACTATTCTGGTTTTTCCCTGGTATCCTCAAATACTACACTTAAAAGTATCCCCAAACCAACGGTTGCCATAGGAGAGCATAGGTAAGCGAGTAGGGGAAAATCTACACAATCAAAGACGTTCAGAGTTTTCCTCAGAACAGTAATGCACGGGAAAGAGCGTCGTGCGTGATACTGCTCCCGGCTACACAGCAGTAGTTCTCTAACTGCTAGTTGGTCAAATACATGGACCCACTGTACATGTTGATGGACAGTCCTCATATCCAAAGGAACTACAGTTGGGAAGAGGACGTGGGGCTTGGGGTTAGAAGACATGGATCTTAATCCCAGCTGCCACATGCTAACTGTTGACGATCATTTAGTCACTTAACTTCTTGGAGGCTCACTTTTGTCTGTACAATGAGAGTGTCAATAGCAGCTTCCCTGTATGTGTGAACATTAAGTGAAAAGAAGTGGCTGTTCATACTTTATTTATTTATTTATTTTTTTAAACATTTATATTTATACAAGAGCTGGGGTACAGGCCAGAGGCTCGGGAGGGTGAGAGGATTCACCAGAGGCAGAACAGGGAGCAGAACAGGCAGACAACAGAAATACACTGCTGAGGGGAGCAGCAGGCTAGACAGGAGAGGTCTGCTGTGCCATGTGGGATTCTCGACGGCCGGCAGGGATCGAACCCGCACTGCAGAGGCTGTGGACAGCTTCACAGCACTGCGCTCAACCCGCTGTGCCACTAGGGAGGCCTAGCTGTTCACAGTTTAGACTAGAAACTGTTTTTAGAAGTAAGATACTACTATTCCTGCAGGCTTCAATTAGCCCTGAATAGCGCTATGATGCTGCAGCCAGTAATCTTTATGGAATATCTAGTCAAAGTACCTGCTCTATACATTTTTTCCTTAGCTACAGTTTACTAAGTTTATTCTATGGAAGTTACATAATACTCAAATTTATCTTTGTATTAGCATGTATGTTTTTAATGGCACTATGATAAACCAACATTTTATGAAAACATTTTTGTCATCAATTTATTCATAGCTTTTCCTTGGCCTCTAATCAAAAAAGAGGGGGAAGGGATTTGAATTATTTATTGAAAGTTCCTGGCTGTCCAGTGCCTGGACAGCCCCACCAGGTGACACTCCTGCTCCTGGGTCACAGCCCCATCACTGAGCTTGGGGGCCAGACACTGGCTGTCATCCAACAGAAGGTTCTGACAGTCCTGCTCGAGGACACTCCTGACACTGTGGCTCATCTGTAGCTTTTTTTTTCCTTTTTTAAAAATTCATATATATATATATATTTTACATCATTGTTCATTTTTAAATAATGTTTGCTTTTTTGCCCCCCACCGGGTGTAGTCCCCATAGAGTTTCCTTCACCAGTGCACCCGTGCACCATCACCTCAGTCCCCTGGGCTCCTCCCTCCCTCCCTCTGATCCCTCTCCCGCCTCCTCCCCTGCAGGAGGTCTCTGGTTTATAATTGTCTATTTGTTTTTGTTTTGTTGTGTTGTGTTTTGTATTATTATTTTTTCCCCTGATGTCTTATTGGGTTCCCCTATATTCCTCCTATAAGTGAAACTATCCGATATTTTTCTTTTTCCTTCTGACTTATTTCACTGAGCAAAATTCCTTCTAGCTCCATCCATGTTGTTGCGAATGGCATTAGTTTATCTTTTTCACTGCTGAACAGTATTCTTTAGCAGCTTTCAGCATGCTGAAGAGGGCTTGCTCTCAGCTTGAGATGCTTCCAGTGCAAGCTCGGGGCTCCCACAGTCACTTTCCTGCTCCATCAGAGTTCTCCCCCACTTCATCCTTGCGTGCTGTGGCCCATCTCAGCAGGCTCCTCTGGACTCCAAAAGGAGCAGTGGCTGCAGATCTCAATCCCCCTCATTGTGGCCACACTGACCTGCTCGTTAGTACCAGACCCTTCCCACACATGCTCCCACCAACACACCAAGAACACTTACTTCTCACCCCATCCATTTTGTTCAGCACAGACATGTTCAAGATATCCTGATAGGACTGAGAAAAAAAAAAGTGATAGGATCAGAAAAAAATTAATAGAGGATTCTTTTCTAATTTAAAAAAAAAAGATTTATTTCCACAGTGCATCGAATTTTATTACTCCAAATTATTAAGCGATCGTTTATGGCATGCAATAAGCATGTATTCCATGTCTGGTCTTACCTAATGCCTTTTTGAGCAGTTAGCTTTATTGGGAAAAGAGCATATTACCTAGTTCATTAAAAAATGTGTTTTAATAATTTGGAGATTATGGAAATGTAAAATGCTTTACTAATAATTTTGCTATTGTCTTTAAAGTCATGGCGTTTATAAAACATTTAAACAGGTCTTACAGGGATAATTTAACGTAATTTTTGCAGTGAAGATTGAATAAAATCTTAGTAAATTGAATGTTTTTGAAATTTCCTCATTAATAGGGAGTTTAACTCTCTCTAAACTTTTTTTCCTATTTAATTTTCCTAATGGTTCTTTTGCTTTACAATGTCACAGCTTAGGAAAATAGCATACATCTTTTTCTTCTTTTTAAATGATGACTACATTATGATATTTGTCATATAAATTATAATATTTGTCATTTAAGTGACAAAAGCAATGTAGAAAAATCAGAAACCTCCAAAAAATCAAAAACCTGTGTATTTTTTAAATAGTAATCTGAATGGCAAAAATTTGCAAATCATAGTCCATCATAGAATCATAGGAGACTCCTTATGTGAGGGAAGAAAGGTCCAGGCCTAAATTAATATAAACACTGATTTTCTAGTAATAAAATCTATTGATTTTCTTGAAATTGGAAAGCTGGTTTTAAATTCCCATGAGATCTGGAATCCCATTTTATCCAAAACTTCATGATTATTTTACCTATTCATTAGAAAAAGAAAGCTCTCCTTTAGTGATTCTTTACAAAGCAGCTGAAATGTTTGTTTTCAGTCCTTCACATTTTAAGTATAGTGCAAAAAATTCCGGTATTTATTTTTAGAGAAAAAGAAGGGAGGGACAATTATTTTTATTTGGTTCATCCTAAAGAGGATGAACTTTGAGACTCTGGAAATTGAACACACTAATCAACTGTACCGAAGAGTGACATATGGAATATAATGTATGTAGATTCCTTAAAGTTCAAGGCCTCGCATATGAAAATGATCTCCAGAGCAATAAAGCAAGCTGCATAGTTCATCACAAGACTAATTGAATGACAGAGCTAGAGGCAATGACACAGCTGTGAGCACGTGTTGATCTAGAAGCTGCATCCCAAGCGCAAGAACCTGGACATGGTGGGCCTCCCTGGTGGCCTAGGGGTTAAGTCTCAGCACTACCACCTCACAGCCCACCGTGATGGCCTGAGTTCAATCCCCAGCCAGGGTACAGACCCACATGGCATAGCAGACCTCTCCTGTCTCACCCGCTGCTCCCCTCAGCAGTCTATTTCAGTAGATCTGCCTATTCTGCTCCCCACTCTGTCTCTGGTGAATTCTCTCACCTCCCCCCACCCACCTCTGGCCTATACCCCAGTTCTTCTATGCAAAAATAAATAGATATATTTTCTTAAAGATTTGTTTATTTATGTATACAAGAGCTGGGTTATAGGCCAGAGATGCAGGATGGTGAGAGGATTCACCAGATACAGAGTGGGGAGGGGAACAGAACAGGTGGATCCACTGAAATACACTGCTGAGGGGAGCAGCAGGTGAGTCAGAAGAGGTCTGCTGCGCCATGTGGGTCACCTCCCTGGCCGGGGATCGAACTCGTGCTGCAGTGGCTGCCGATAGCTTCATAGTGCTGAGACTTAACCCCTTGCGCCACCGGAAGGCCCCAAATAAATAAAATCTTAAATTAAAAAAACAACCTGGAGATTGTGATCACATCAGCTGTGTTAAACAGTGATAGTGGCGAATTGCTCCTTGTTCTCATAGATTGAGCCAAATTATATATTTTCGGCTACAACACAAAATGGGTAACTTCAGAAAGAAAAATGTAATTCAACATCTTCAAACGCACCCAAAATATTCTCAAATGTACCTGTAATGTAGGCAACTCCTTGATTAACAGCTTTAGATATTATTCAGTGCAATTGGTACTCTATAAAAACATACACTAGATTTTAAAAAACAGCATTAATACAAGGCTCCCAGTATTTAATACATATACTTAAAATTATTTTTAATTATTTTCAACTTATTCCCTATAGAGACATGAAGAAGTTTGCCTTGAAACTAGTCAAACGACTGGTTTAAGGTTAAATCTCCATTTTCCCAGGGGTGACCTGCATTGATCCTCTTTTTTGTTGTTGTTGTTTCTAAATGGTCACGATGATACCTGGGGCTGGCCAAGAAAGAGGAGAACGACCCGCCCACCAAAGGATGTTCCCAAAAGTAATATCTCGATATGAGTAACAGCTTTCTTTTGAGAGCATTTCTAGGGCAAAGGTAGATAATATTCTTTTACTTAAAAGCGTGACTTAGAGGCAAAAAATTAAAGTCAAATAGTAGGGAAAACTGGCAGCTCACTCAGGCCTGTGGTTAGAATGGTCTAAAGGGTGGCAGGGATCATGTGTGGTAGTTACTCCATGGTGTGGGGTTACCCCATGGTGTGGGGTTGCCCCGTGGCGTGGGGTTGCCCCATGGCGTGGGGTTACCCCATGGTGTAGAGTTGTCCCATGGTGTGGGGTTGCCCCATGGTGTGATGTTACCCTGTGGTATGGGGTTGCCCCGTGGTGTGGGGTCACCCTGTGGTGTGGACCAGTGCACGGACCAGCACCCGTGGGAGGATGGGGGAGAATGTGGAGGGCGGGTGAGGAGGAACAGGCATGCGAAAACAATTGAGGCTGGACATGAGCAGACCAGGAAGTGTGTCCTGCTCTAACGAGTGTGAATAATTCCATTCTGTCTGCTAGAGTTTCAAAATAAATAACATAAAATAATGTAAGCATGAACACTTTGATTGCAGCTAGAATGTGGCTGGTGGTTCTTGCTGAGATACACATTTATAGATTTTTTTGGGGGGGGGTGGGGGGAGAAGTTTATGAAAGAATCTTTGGCATTTCTGTCTAAATATGATGGATGCACATGTTTGCACTATTAGACTAATACGCTGAATGTTCGGTTTGGGTTTCCCAGTAGGAGACCTCAGGGCTGGGTCTGAGTGTCCGCACTTGGCTTACAGATGGGGTCAAGCCTGTGGGGATAGAAAGAAAGAAAACAAAGAACCAGACAAAGGACAAACCAAAAGCAACACACAGAATATCTGACTGTAGAATTGAGAATAGCAGAGTGGGGAGCATCGGGGAGAGTAAAGCAAGGAGGGGCCCATTGGGCTGTGGTGAGGGACAGCAGCTGCCTCGGCGGTGGTGCAGGGTGGCCACCTACGTCTACAGAGGTGCAAGCCTATGCCCCTGAGTCATATCGGTGTTGTGTTAAAATTAAAATAAAAATAGTAACTTTAAAGAAATGTTTTATTTAGGAGAGATTCCAGAGGCAGGGAGTTTGCAGAAAAAGCCAAGCAAGGCCTGTTGCCGCTGTGGCAGTTGGAGCTCAGAGCTGCTGGAACATTCTGGAAATCAGTGTAGAAACAAATAGTCACCCCAGTGGAGGGACAAGCTATCCTGGTCGACTGGGAGCTGCCTCACAGGCAATAGTTCTCTGGCTGCTCCAGTTTATTACCAGCCCGGCCTCAGACAGAAGGTTCCAGATGCTGGTGTCAGCAAGCCTGGGCTGCTGAGATGGGGGGAGGGACCCAGACAGTCGGCCGACCCCATGCCAGTCGCGTGATGTCTACGCTTCCTTTTTCTTGCCCCACAGTGGAGAGGATAAAATTGTCTGTGAGGATTAAATGAGACAAAAGACGAATGTGCTTGCTAACATTCAATACATGGTGACTGTGCTCTTCTAAGAAGACAGGCTCACAGGTGAACAGATCTGTTGATTCAGGAATTAACTCACTTAGGAATTTCTCTGAAGGAAGCAATTATTAATGTCTACTAATACTTGGCTCCATTATTGTTTATGTAATTGTTAGTAAATACAGAGATGTAGCTGTGACCTTTACATATACAATGTTATGAGTGAGCAGTGTTAGAATGGTGGCAAGTCCAGAAACAGAGTAAATGGACAATAGCAACTTGATTAAATGTCCTAAGTATCCTGTGATGCAATACAGTGCAGTCGATAAAAATAACACTATATTTATTGTTTTATAACAATATATATTTTATATATTTATAAATTTATGTATAAATATTTATATATCTATACATTTATAAATGTCTATTTCTATATATTTATATTTATACATTTATAAATGTGTATTTTGTGTTTATATTTATGTATTTATTTATATATTTGTGTGTTTATATATTTACACATATAAATATTTAAATAAACAATATATATAAATAAGCAATATATTAAGCAAAATATCAGGGTAGAAAGCAATGTGTGTTATGGTCATGCTTATATATATTTACATTATATACATGAAAATATTAGAAACATGAAATTATTTTTGGTAGTTATCTGTGGAAGCTGGAATAATGTATGGCTTTAATTTTCAGTCTTTTGGGGAGTGAGGGATCTATATTCCCCCAAATTTTCTACAATTAACACTTATTGATTTTGTAATGAGAAAAAAATCTATTTTTTCTCTCTATTCCATTAAAATTGAAAAACTTCAATTAATGTTTTCAGTAGGTTTTATGCACACTATTCATAGTAAACATCTTCCATATAGGATTAATCTTAACAGTCATTTCAGCAGCTCATCTCAACCTAAAACATTAGAGAAAGTTCTTAAATGCTTAACAAGTAATAAAGGATATTACAGACAACCTGATAAAGTAAAAAGATAATCATGTAAAATATCAAGCAAAACTAGAAAACTATAGCCCTCCAGTTTTTGGTATCCTGAGCAATTTGGATCAAAGTCCACAGAAACAAGAGCGGTAATGGCTATATTGGTGGTGGGCTGTTACCTCATTCAAACTCAGGTTCAAAGCACAGTTTTTAATTAGGTCTGGGCAATTTCTTTTTGCTCAAGCAGATTCTTTATTGTAAGACTGTACTGTCAATGGGGGCATAGACATGTGTGACATATACTAATCGTACTTGTAATGGGGAACAAGAGCTTCTTACTGGGAAGATTGAGGTGATGACATTGGAATTGAGCCTTGCAAGATAAATAGTAGCTGTGCCCTTGCTGGAGAAGCAGCAGCGAGAGTGAGGGCAGAATGTGCTACTGCAGCGTGACCTTCGGGGAGGATCCTGCTCAGTGCAGGGCTATGGTAGGAGGGGCAGAGAGATAGGGCCTGCCTGAGAGTAGGAAGTCTCTAAGTCGAGCAGCAGCTTGTTCTAGAAAACCTGGTATTACAACCTGAAGAGAGAGGAGAAAGCATACATTGTACAAAAATGAAGACTGGTGTAAAATATACATACATAAATAAAATATAGAGAGAGACTAGAGGAGGTAAGACCCATTAGAGGGCTCTTCAAACATTTGGGGTGAGGGTTGATAAGTCCCTGAACTCTGACAATGTGGTATGGCTCCTGATAGACACAACTGAGAGGCATTTTACAATTTTACAACTTTCTAACTGGCTTGATCAATGTAGAGAGAGTAGAGGGAAAATGAATCTGAAGTCTTTTGTTTAAGCAATCCAACGTATGGTGGTGGTGGTAAATGAGACAAAGCCTCAGGAGGGGAAACAGTTACCCAGAAGAATTTTTAGTAGTAATTTAGAGGTGTTATTTTGGTCTTCCCAGAAGGTAAAAGGCATTGCTGCCACCACCTTGTGACTTATGATCTTGCCCCTGGCCTTTGGATTGCAGATTTCAGCACCACCTTTCCATCCCAGTGAATCTCTAGCACAAGTGAAGCCACTCAGAATGCTTACCTGGTCATTTTCATTTTTTAAATCAGAGCCAGTCCTCCTTGGTGGGGAAGATTTAGCTGGAGAGCTTCCAGAGCCATGGAGAATAAAGCTGACACACAGAGAGAAATCGAGATGAGAAATGGAAAGAGCTATTCCCAGTGGTATCTGAGTCTCTCAGTCCCCATTTTGCCTGAATTAGATTGGGAGGGTTGTCCAGTGAAATCAAATGAACCCTAACTGATAGAAGAGTATCATATGGTCTTTGTATGCTGTGTGTCTAGAACTGTACCCAACCTTGTCATTTATTTATAAGCTTTATCTCATATAATAGAAAACCCTAAGAGGCAGGTCTCATTACTATTTTCTACCTACTCTTACTCCCATTTCCCAGATGAAGATGATGGAGACTTAGATTAGATCACCTGTTTGCACAGGTGACTCACCTGTTGGGCACAAGCCCACTGGAGCGACACCTCTAACTGCTGATGGTGTTGCCAGTTAAGGTGTTGTCAGTGAGACCATCTTAGATGCACGTATTGAGTCTCATCACAAATCTCCCTTATAAATTTTTCATCACATTCTCATCTGTTCTGCTTAGTGAACTGCTGATTGACATAAACGTTTTCTTATTCTTGTCCAGTAGAAATTATTATTAAATAACACTTGAAGCTTCAAAATAAAGTCACTTCCCTGCTGCTGGGCTAGTTCAGAATTAGCACAGAGTTTGTGGTGAAGGACATAGGAGGCCCAAGTGGCAAGTGGCATTGGGCCTGGAGCAACCTGCTCTTCCGTGTCTGCTCCAGAGAAGGATGTCAGGAAATGTCACCCCTCATTTCTCTTTTCCATCTCCCTCTTCCCTGCCATTGGCATAAGTAATGGGGTGCCGTGGGGTGCCCTGACTTTGCCTGGTTTTTCCCTGGCTATTTTGCTGGCAATGAAATATGTCACAGTGCAAGGGTTAATAGAGTTGCAGAAAAGAAAAAGTAACAGAATTCGTTTGCAAATGCAGTGTACTCAACACGTTATTCCTACAACCCCAAGATCTTGCTCTTGACGCAAATTTCCCATTTACTAGCAACTTTTAATAAATGCAAAAGAAAGACCCTCAAAAGTACTTTTGGCTTTCAGTTGAAAAAATCTGATAGGGCAAAATGCTTCTAATTTTTGATCATTTGGATTGATTGATTGATTTATTTATTTATTTAATTTATACAAGCACTGGGCACAGTCAGAAGCATGGGAGGGTGAGAGAATTCACCAGAGCCAGAGCGGGGAGCAGAGCAGGCAGAAGGACCGAAGGACACTGCTGAGGGGAGCAGCGGGCAGCAGGAGAGGTCTGCGCGCCATGTGGGACCCTCCTCCGGTGGCCGGGGAGCAGCCGGGGATTGAACCAGCGCTGCAGAGGCCGCGCACAGCTTCGCAGCCCAGCGCTCAACCGCTGCGCCACCGTGGAGGCCCTATCATTTGGATTTATAAATTACGAATAGGGGACAGGGTTCTCAGAATTTCCTTTCTCTCTGTCACCGTCCCAGCAATTACCACAGTATGACATAGAGGTGAAGAGCGTGGCTCAGAGCCACACTGCTTGACTCTAGATCCTGTCTGGACGCCTATTATATCCTGTGACACTGGGCGAGTTCCTTAACCTGTCTGTGCTCCAGTCTCCTTACCTGCAGCATAAGGCTAGCACCCAACTCACAGGATGGTTAGGAGGATTGAGTGTCTGGCTGACTGTGCTCCCTCAATAAATGCTGGTGAATATTACAGACCAGTCAAGGTATGACTTGCTGGCTTAGTGCAGGGGGATGATGCCATTCCTGACGCCCTTGCTGCCTTACCACATCAGGGACAAGTCTCCTAACATCCTGCTTTGTAAAATGAAGATGATATTTATTATATAGCACATTGATGAAAATTCGAATGGAATAGTAAAGAGATAATGGTTTATTGGCCCTTATTATTGTACTGCAAATGATTTAGCTATACATTTTTCCTAAATTTAATTAAACATATTCATTTTCCCTATGAGCTTATATTAGCTTACAGCAGAGTGACTGTTTATGATGTTCATTTTATATGTTTATAATATCACCGATATTACAAAAATAAACATTTTCCTTTAAAAACATTTTGTAAATAAACATAAATATTTGTCACAAGGGTGCAAAGCCAAAATTACTTTTTAATCATTTGTTGTCATAGATTACATGGGAATGGAACAGCACCACCCAGGCAATGACTAGGGGCTTGTACACTGCTCTCGAAAGTACCAGAAAGATCACCAAATTGGGGGTCGCACATGCTGGGTTTTGGTTCTGGTTTTGACATCAAACTCGTTGTCCTTGGACAAGTCTGTTAAGCCTCGCTAATGGGGGTCACTGGGCACCAGTGTTTTGCATTAGTCACCAGCAGGTCAGGTGGTACCAAAGGGAACCAGCCCTGGGTGCCCAGCCGTGTGGTGCCCTTGGCAGGCAGCATGGTGGCTCGGAGGTGGGACAGCTGGCCAGACAGCCCCGGCCCTTCCTGACCACTTACCGCTCACGTGGCCTCACCCTGGGGGCTTCATCTCTGGGCCTCAGATCTTCACTTAATGTACCATAACAGTGTCTCCTCCCGGAGTGCTGGGGAGTTAAATTTGTTGCACGGTAGTCTTAGGCAGTCCCTGCTAACACATCCCGCAGATGGTTCTGGAGCACCTACGCCAAGGCCCATCCCAGGCCCTTAAATTACATCAACAGCAAAACAAAGATCTGTGTCTTTGTAGAGGTTCCACCCCTCTTGGAGAAAGACAGTGAGGACTGAACTTCATGCACAAGCAAGTTAGATGGTACATCAGATGATACCAGCACTGCAGGGGGGGAAAAAAAGCAACAACAACAGTGTATTCCAGGCTGCCAATGCAAGTGATGGGGGAGGCGCGGTCAGAAGAGGCCTGACTGAGAAATGCTGATTGAGGCCAGACTGAAAGCAGATGGGCCAGGCGGCCGTGCACATCCTCAGCAGTGGTGATGTCAGTGTCTGGGCTGAAGCGGCTGATGTGCCTCGGAGGATGGGGCACAAACAAATAGAAAAGATCAGGTGTGGGGTCTTGGAAGGCCTTCCGGGCCATTTAGGATTTTTCCTGAGTGAAAAGGGTGTCAGTCAGGCAGAGGAAGACATCACCAATGCTCAGCTGGCACTGACTCTGGCGAACTGTTAGTATTAGGCCGCTCGATGATAAGCAAGCTGCAGCCAGGAGAGATGAGGTTGCTGTCTAGAGCACTTGAAGGTGGGCTGCAGTGGGCTGCCCCATGGGGCAGGGAGAAAGCTTGGGGTGGTGATGGGAGGCAGCACGATCGGCAGCACCCCAACCATGGTGCTTCAAGGCAACAACTTCAAGCTCCAAGAAACCCAGTTCACATCCTTCCTCCCCCTGACTCCAGGACACTGTGTACTAAAGCAGGTGATGCAATCTCTCTGCATTTCCTTTTTCTCACCTGTGCGGCGGGAACACCATGATTCATCTCAGCGTGCTGTGAAGGTCAAATGTACACGAACATCAAACTCTCTGCCCCCGTGGCTTGTGCCCAGTGGAGGCAGTGGCACAGCTGGTGGAGACAGCACCCGGCCGCAGGACCCGGGGCTCAGCACTGGGGCTGCTGCTGGGTGGGTTTGTCCATGGTAGCAAGGCAGGTCTCCAGACTCGCAGGAAGTAGAGCTACGACAGGTTCCACGACAGAGATCCGAGTGAGAACAAGACGAGGACAGTTCCGTTGTCTGGAATACACGTTGGGGCGTTTGGTCTAGAGGGACGCAGCAGGAGCCCAGGGACTTCTTCCAAGCCTGAGATCAGAACATGACCTGCAACAAGCCGATGTGATCCTGAGTTTCTGCCTGGACAGGAACGGTCGGGGGGGGCGGGGGGGGGACTGAGACAGGCTGAAGTTGCTAATGGGGAGCACTCCAACTGGGAGAGTGGCAGGGCTCAGGGAGCAAAGCAACTAACACGTTCTTACAGAAATGATCTCTGCCGTTCCTTCCGGGCTCTATAATTCTCAATTTCTAACTATTGATAAATAATTTGAAAACGCCAAGTGTAATGGTAATTTCCTAGTTTATGCTATAAAACCAAAAGCTTACTCTAGGAATGCTAGTAGCAATTTGTTTTCCCATTTTATTTTCAGCTCATATGTTATTTCAGAGCTGATCAAAGGCATTGGTGGCAAAGTATAAAATAAATCACACTTCTAAATAAACCACTAAAGAGTGTTAAATTGATTTAAGTGATTTTAGGAATATTAATATTTAAAACATCTCTGTCCCAAGCCTCTTTATGACTACCTATAGCAGTAATAACTACCATTTCATTCTACCATTCTTCATCCTATAATATTACATAATAAACTGTGTAAAAACATTTTTAGCACTGGAATAGAAATGTAGGATTTCAGCTGTTTATTTATGTTTAAATATCTTGAATTTTATTCAGTTAATAAAAGTATACTCGATTAATACATTTATTATCCCCTTTGCCGAGGTTGAGGTGAACAGATCGCAGGCTTGGGTTTTTATTATTAAAGAAAACTTCGCCTTCCACTCACATACCTTTGCAGTAAATTTGGTTTTAAGCAGCGTGTATATCAGGATGGGTCCCAGTCTGGAGGAATTTTCTAGATGCACAGTTTTGCATTTGGGGCTTACCTGAAAATATTCTAAAAACCGCACATATGATTTTTCATAAGCGTTGTTTAATCCTGGGGGAGCAGGCGGACTGCAGTGCTGGAAGGAGTATCCGTGACTGTCCCCTGGTGGGGAGGTTCGGGCACCAGCGCCCCTGCCTGCATGTGGTGTTAGAGTCATGTAGGCTGAGCAGCTTGGCAGCCACCTGTGCCAGTGTGGACACACTGACCATGAGGCAGCCAGGCGTCTGGGTCACGGTGCACACACGCCCACAGGCACTTCAACCTGTCCCTGCTTCTGTACTCACCGGGTCCCCAGTCCTGCCAGACCCACAACTCGCTTCCTTCTGCGCCTCTGCCGGCTTTCATCGGCCCCCCTTACCTCCCCAAGACCCTCCACCTGCTGGTCTGCCGCGTGGCCCTCAGCTTCCCGGCCTCCCAGGCACCCTGCAGTGCCCCCGGCCTGGCTCTGCACCGCCTGGCCTGTCGCTGCTCAGTGCTCCGAGCCACGCTGGCTTGTTTTGTCAATAACCATTTATTTGTTGCTGGAATAGTAGCAGCCATTACATCTGACCTCCCTGTTTCATCAATTATGGATAGATTATTGGATGTGAACGTCTGCAAAAGCTCGCTGCTGAACTCACCTCCTGACTGGGATTAGATAAAGTACTAAACTGTTGTTTATTGTCAGGCCAAAACTCTACTGGGAAGGCAGGGAATTCCAAGAGTGGCAGAGCCTCATCAGAAGAACCAAAAATCGTTGCGTATTGCCACCGTTTCCCCTAAGATTCCAGCCATTTATTATTTACACCTGTTACTCGCTGTTGTTATAACCTACTTGATAAAAGCTCTTGGCAGGCTTGGCATTTCCCGTCATTGTCACATCTGTCAGAATGGAAATGACTCATAAATTGCTCTCTTGTCTCTTCTATCACAGTGAGGGGGTAATAGATGAAGCTTCCTCTGTGTGCAAGCGTTCAAAGGAGGCCCTTCCCACCATGTTTTATTTTGAAGAAGCATGTTCGCACGGCTGCCATGAAAGCAGTACACTGTGGATTGAAGTTAGGCTTCGCCAGGTTTACCAGAGTAATGGCCAGGGGGGCCGAGGATAGCACATTGCACAGAGAGGATATGCTCCAGATGTTTCCCCAGGCTTTCCTGGATTTCTGGGAAGGGGGAACCAAAATGAGATTTTTATTGAATCCTGCCGTAAATGAGCAAGAACTCTGGTAGGAAGGATTATGAAGAGATGGGGCCTTTACTGCCAGGGGAAAGACCAATCTCCATGTGGTAATTGGTTCATGCAGAAATACAGGCGTTTTCACAGGATTAGTGTCTCCTGAATCCTTCCCCGTGGGGATTGGAGAGCAACGTGGAGCAGGGGCCCAAAGGTCTCTGGCGGAGGGTGTGGTGCGGTGACAGACACCTGACGGCGTGACCCTATCCCTGAGTCACATACAGTGTTGGAAACCAATGTTACCTCAATTAAAAAAAAAAAAAAAAAAAAAAAAGATCAGATTTGGATGGGTTTGGTATAGAAGAGTTTTGGAGGAAAAAACAAAAAATACCTTCCCGGCAGAGCCCCCCAACCCTTTCCTGGGGGGCCAGCGCAATTGTTTTCTAGGGGGTCCCATGGAAGAAGGTTGGTAAGTGGCCACTGCGGGGGACGCAGTACCAAGCTGAGCTAGTGACTTTTCGCTGCTCTCCCCTGTCTCAGCCTGGTACTGGCGAAGGTAGAAACTATATTTGCCGGCCATCATTCTAGGTACAAAGACAAAGAGAAATGATTCACCATCCCTCCACACGGGGAAGAATTTTTCCTGAGACGCCATGGTTAATCTCACCTGATTTCAGCCCCGGCTCGGCTCACAGGGCCTCACTGCACGTGCTGGCCGCATGGCTCATGACGAGGAAAACCTTCATTTATTGAGAATGTGCCTGGAAGAACAAGCACATATTGAGAAAGGGCGAGCTTAGGTCACTTGGAATGTCATTTTAAGTCCTGCTCCAGGAATCTGGCTTGTTTGCTTAAGCTGATACTTAAGCTCTCCAGCACCGACTAACGAAATTTTTCACATATTTACTATTTGCTACAGTTATAAAGTACCATATTTTTTTATTTTATCAAGTGATATATATACTAATTTACTATAAATGCTATATGTTATTTAAGTATAAACCATAACTAACAAAAATATATTATTTTGCACTTATATATTATATAGCAATATACTATATTATACTGTGTTGTATTATATTTATATTACGTTATGTTATATTATGTTATGTTATATTGTATTCAGCTCCTATATCCACATTAATGTTTCTACAGGCAGTTCACTGCCTTCCAAGGGCTCTACCGTATTCATTCAACAATACTCCATATTAACATAAGAGTTGGAGCAAGAGACAGACAGCAAAGCACATGTGGGTCCTGTCCTTATAGCACTTGTGATCGAACTGAAGAGGGATAAATATTGATAGACAGATAGATAGATGGGTGACACTATACTAAGTGCTGGACTAGCACAAAGAATTGGTGTGTATGTGTTTGCATGTGTGTGTATTTGCATGTGTGTGAGTGCACACACCTCAGGTTACTTGCTTGCCATCTTAGCTCCATAAAGCCCTTCTTGGTTTTACTTGTTGGAGAGGAGCAAGAGATTCATTCAGAGCACCTCAAGGGAGGGAACTGATTGTAGAGATTCCTATGGTGACAAGAGACCATCTCCTCTGGGTATCCCACCGCTGGAGAGAGGACCCCAGACCCATGGAAGCTGGAAGCCAAGGGGCAGGACTTCTTATTATTCCTCACAGCACTGGCCAGTCCATTCTTTGTTGACACTATCACTCTCGGCCTCCATTTATCCCTGTGCTGCTTCTCATTTCTGCTGTTAACAAGTCCTCAGCCCATCCGAACTTCCTAAGAGAACATGACTGAACTAACTGATCACTACAATCTTCTATTGAGCAGCATTTTCTCTGCGAGGACCCGTATGGACTCCAGGTCTGCCTTTGGTTAAGGGCCTCCTACTCGAACATAAAACAAAGCCTCTGATAGATTTTTCTAGTAGGAGGCTAACGGCACTGAGATTTCCTTTTCAAGGAACTGTATCTCACTCTATGATTGGACTGTGCAGGGTAAATATTTCCATGCCTTCTGATTTATAGCACAGAAAACAACAATTGAGAATTGGAGTAAAACGTCTTCATTAATGTCTCCTGTTAACATTTTAAGTAAAAGGCTCTAGTGACCAATTTAAGAAAATGCAACTTTTTAAAGCACAACAGGAGTTGTTTTGGGGTTTAAGAATCACCTATATATTGGGTGTATAGAGGTTTAGGTGAAAGAGGATTCTTAGAAAATTTTTAAAGAATTTTATCCATAACCTTTTGAAAATACAATGTAAATTCCTAGCATGTGAAAGATTAGCAATACTATTTCTGTTTATGACCTTAAAGGGTAACCTTGAATTTTCATCAAATTCTTAAGCATTTCAGGCCATAAAAGAAGAGCACTGATAATTGCATTTGTAACAATCAATGAACCCATAAACTCTGCTCATCTTGCTACCTCCTATTCCAATGTAGGGACATTTTTCAAAAGGTAGTTCATGAAGATTCTGTGAAATTTTTCAAGTGGCAGAAAAGCATGGAAATAAAATTTCAGTTGAATGAACTTACTCATCATTTGGTTTCTTTTTTTTAAGTTTAAAGAGCAAATTTATTGGGAATTTTAAAGTCAAGGATAAATTATTGAAAAAATAAAGGTATATCAAGGTAGAATTCCATGTCCAATTCATATTTTTGGAAGGGAGTATTCTAGATCATTTGGGTCCCCTTCCCGCATCATCTTCCAAACTGTTTAACTAAAGCTCAGGGTAACTAAGTGACTGTCTTAAGGCCACACACTAGAAAAGAAACTAAAACTCATGGCTCTTAACTCTTGGTCCTTCTGCACTAGACCATGCAACCTTCACTGTAAGTGGTGGACAATGTAAACTGTCAGCTGTTGACAGAGTCCAAATGATGAGTAATGCATTTCAGCGAGAAGGAATATGTGCTCCAAATGATGGACATAAGACCAGACCACTCCACGAAAGATTACAGTTTGAGTAAAATGCAAAATATTTGACTTTTTGTATCATAGTTTATGGAGCTGCACATGTTCATTCACTATCCCATATTTGTAGAAAAAGATTACAGTATTTATTGTATGTCAGATACTAAGCCTTTGTTGAAAGTGTGTAAGAGCCTCTAAATGATGTGAGACCCCTTCTGATTATCCTCATTTTTACCACTTCCCAGCATTGTCTATTACTGACTCTGGTAAAATTCACTGAATGCTGTGGCTACTCCAGTCTGGTCCTCAGCCTGTTACTGCAGTGCTTGTCAGAAATCATTAGCCACAGATTTCTTTGACTAATGTTGCAGCTGATTGTCTGAATCATGTTCAGACAGTGTAAATGAGGCAGAAACATCCTTTCTGCTCACCAACTGTGAAATGGCTAAAGGGGGTTAGATTGCCAGAAATCAGAATAAATGTATTTCCAATAAGATTTGACAACGATTTCAAGCTCAAGATGGCAAACTTGATTTTTCGTTTCTATATTTCTTGTGGCACAAGAATAAATCTGTATCATTGCCTTTTTCTCTTTGAAGTATCACATTATCTTGAACACAGTGCTGAACTCCTGTTATGCAGTGGCACAATTTAGGGTTTGTGTCAGGGGTGTAGACCGAGTTGGCTGTACTGCCTCTTCACGGTAGGCAAGGAAGGAAGTAAGAAAAATTCACCCTCGGCAATGGAATCATAACTTCTTATTTCCAGACAAATCCAATAGGTGCCCCTTTGTGGTTTTACAGGCATATTTCTTTTTTGTCCAGGTGGGCTTAATCCCTTCTGGAACTCTTAGACTTGCAGATGACACTAGAAATAAAACATTCCAATGTG
Organism: Talpa europaea; assembly: GCF_964194135.1. Classification (NCBI taxonomy): domain Eukaryota; kingdom Metazoa; phylum Chordata; class Mammalia; order Eulipotyphla; family Talpidae; genus Talpa; species Talpa europaea. The sequence goes on from NC_140077.1 coordinate 108,479,128, forward strand.
GCTACACTGTGGGGAGCTCATTCTCACTCATTTCAAGCATCTCGAGTAACTGTTAGGAGACGTTAAGGTGGGAGAACAGCCCCCTCTCAGGACTGTAAGGGCTGTGACATGGACAGGGCTGGCTTACCTTGTGTTGTCCTGCAAAACACAGCCGTGGCTAGCAGGTGGAAGTCACAGATTGGTCTCTACGTAACCAGTGCTTTCCGGATGTAATTCGACGTATCAAGTGGCTAGTCTTACTAGCACATTGCTCCGGTAATGAAAATTATCCAAACGAAGCCTAGACCAGGGTTTCTCAGCAGCGACACTTAACGTTTTGGGCTGGATGGTTCTTTGTTGTAGGGACTGTGATGTGCATTGGAGGGTTTCAGGAATGTCCCCAGCGTTAGTCGCTGGAAGGCCAGTAGCAGCCCTCCCAATTATGACGATTTAAAATGTCTGCAGACATCGCCAAGAATCCCCTAGAAAGCAAAATTGCCCCCATTTGGGAACCACTGGGTTAGATAAGTACTTGGGGAGATTAAGCCGTTACTTTATTCAAATCCTGGCGTACTGTTTTACATGCCTCATCTTTTCTGAGCCTTCTGACATCCCTTCGAAGTAGACTGTATTCGATTCCACTTTATACCCAAGGAAGTAGGACTGGGGCGATCAAGTCACTTCACATGTGTCACTCAGCTCAGGAGTAGACTTGTGTGACTCAAAAGTCAGTGATATTTGGAGAAAATTTGAACACCCAGAGGGAGTTTTAATTAATTATCCCAAATTAAGTCTCTTCCAAAACCTTCCAAAGCCTGGCCTATGCCCCAGCATGGGAGTTCCTACTGATTTCAAATATTGAATTAATAAAGGAAGAAAACCATTCAGGGGAAATTAGTAAGTGGAAAAATATATCTAGGGAGAGAGAAAAAAATGCCAAAAATATGAAATGAAAGTAGACTCAGAATTCATTGACATTTTTGCAAAATTACAAAATTTCTGTCTCAAATGGGCTAGATGCTAAAACTTATATGGTGGTTTCTATGAGTTATTTTTGTACTTAAACAGTGGTGGTTGTTGAGTAATACTAGAAAGCAGAAAGACAGAAGCTATGAATGTAGAAAGTCCTGCAGAAATCTGTGTTTATATGCATGTAGAATAAAGGGATGCTGTACCTTCAAAACAATAATCAAATTCTTTCTTTGTAAAAAATATGAGATAGATAAATTGTCGCTTGAAAGTTTGTCACGTAATATCAGTGAAAGCTGATACCAAGTGTATATTATGGAACAAAATGGTCTTGCATGAACTTTAAAGCAAACTTTTCTATTGGAGTTCTGGCTTCTTTTACTTAGTAAAGCTTTTTGTCTCATTGTTATCACTCACTCCCATCTCCAAACCTTTGCTCAAGCTGCCCTCTCCACTATTGACCCAGTTCCCACCATCCCTCAGGAAGGGACTTTGCATTATTCACTGCTGTACCTCTAGCACCTGGAACAAGACTTGACCCACAGTAGACTCCTAGTATTGGTTTAATGAATTAATTGTCTCTAGACTAAATTTTTAGCCCTTTACACAGACTTTCAACATTATATAATGTCCATTTCTGTTAAGTCTTACTGCCTTGGATATAAGATCTAGAGCGGGTATATCTATATTACATACATAATAGATAGGGCATGTGCATAAGAAAGCATATATTATAAACACAAACATCTGCACACATACATTATAGATAATTTTATTCTGCGGTCACATCTGATGATGTATGGAATATCCTGGAAGAATTTTTTTGCTCTTCCAGGACATTCAGTGCATTGGTTCTGAGGGTCAAAATGATGAAGAAAGGATCATTTAGTGAGAAGGATGCAAAGAGGCATCATCAGCATCTTCTACCTGATTCTCACACCTGCTTCTCCTTTCCCTCTTCCCCTCTTTCATCTCTCCGGTACTCCCAGCATAAAGGACATTTGGGGAAAGCATGTAGAACTTCCAGAAAATCTGAGAGTACAGAAACAGACGCCCCCATATAAGGTTTGGAAAATCAATCCCTGCTCGAGGGATCATATCATAAGGTCACATTTCAAGGCAAGGCTGCCCTTTTTTTTTTTTTAAATAACCTTTGCCACAAATTATCCTGGCACACACTGCCTGAATTGTTTCATTTCACCTTGCTGCACTGCATAAAATACCATCCAGAAAAAATGTTTTGGAGTTAGCCAGCAGCTTCTTTTGGAAACTGTGACTTCTGGCAGAGGTAAAAATCTTTGAGTCATCCATATGTAGAAATGAATTAGTTTAGTCAGCTACTGTTCTATCATTTAACTAAGGAAATTTCCCTGGAAAAATATTGACATGGAGGAAAAGTGTGGTGATGCTGTATGGAGAGAAAAGAGCAGACGTTAAGTTATCTCAGGATTTCTCCCAAGGCAAGCCTGTCTTTCACCAGGGAAAAAAGAAATTTTTTCTCTGTCATCCTTTCTTTTTTATTTAATTTTTATTTAAAAATATAATGATTTGATATTTGTATATATTGTGAAATGATACAAATCATCACAAAAAGTCTAGTAAACGTCTATATGCTTTCTAAGCAGCATGAGAAAGGGTAGCAGGAAGGAGCATTGCAGTGATGGAACTTTTCCATATTTGACCGTGGTGGTGTTTACATGAATCCAGACGTGTGAGAAAGTAACATAAAATTAACACACACACGTGAGTGCCTGTAAAACTGGTGGACTCTGGGGCCTGCCCTGGTCCTGGCCTGCCCTGGCCTGCCCTGGCGGTTGAGCAGCACGCTATGAAGCCGTCCGCAGCCTCTGCAGCGCCTGTTCTATCCCCGGCCAGCTGGCGAGGGTCCCACATGGCGCTGCAGACCTCTCCTGACTCGCCCGCTGCTCCCCTCAACAGTGTATTTCGTCCGTCTGCCTGTTCTGTTCCCCGCTCTATCTCTGGTGAATCCTGTTCCCCTCCTGCACATCTGGCCTGTACCCCAGTTTTTGTATAAAATAAATAAATAAATCTTAAAAAACAAAAACAAAAACTGGTGGACTCTGAATAAGGTGGAAGGATGGATCAGCTCTGATAATGCACTATAATTCTGCACGATGCTGCTGAGGGGCAAGCTGGGTGCAGGCACGCTGAGAGTTCTCTGTGCTACTTCTCACCATGGCATGTGAGCCTACAATGATCTCAAAATAAGAAGTTTGTTTTTTTTTTTAAAAAATGAAGTGAGACTGTTTTCTTATAATGACCGCTGAGCAAAGGGGTGTTGCGCTGATTCCATCTAATTTGGAAAAGTTAAAGTGATAGTCACTAGAGTGGTTTAAGATAAGTCAGCTGTGACTGTGGAATTGAGGCTGCAGGGAGGGAAGAGGGGAGCCAGTGGGGCAGGGGCACGATGGACCGTGGTGGAGGACTGTGGACATCTGAGGAGGTGTGACGCTGCGCCTCTGAGTCACATACAGTGCTGTAAACCAGTGTTACCTCAGTAAAAAATAAATAAATAAATAATAAAGCAAATCAGGTATGAAAAGCAAAGAGAAGACCATGATTGAAATGGGATTTTTTTTTTTTCTGTTTTAATGTCTAAAGAACTTAGGGGAAGAACTACAGGAACTACAAGGACTGGGAAAATAGCAGAAGGCAAGAATGGGGGCGAGGTGTCAGTATCAAATAGTTCATCTACCTGTATATTCACAAAATGCCTTCTTATTTGCTCCCCTCTTTAAAGGTGCCAAAGCTCAGGTACAGAATTTATTCTTGTAATCTTCTGGGAGGACAAAGCTACTTTTCTATTCTCTTTTTCTTTCCATCTCTCTCATATTTATGTGCTGTATATACATCTATGTGTGAGTGCATGTGTGTGATTATATCTCAGTTTGCTGACAGGTGACAATCTCGACTTAAATTCAATGCTCCCTTGAAGGCTATTGTAGCAAAAGAAATTAATGATCCTTAAAATTTCATTTAACAGCAAACTATTCTTCAAAGAAAGTGTAGCCTACTGCCAGCATTATTCTTTTGCACACTTTCATTTTTTACACTAAATATTCTACAAGTTTTATTTTTAGGTGACCCATAGAAATTAACATCACTTTAAAAACTTGGATTTTATTGGAAAATGTCATTCCAGGTAAATCAGTTTTATTCTGATGGGAAGATAAAGCCCACTGACTTTAAAACTGCTAATGAAATAGTTTTCAGAGCTTCGTCTCCATAATTCACAAAAATTATGGGGGTGATGTGATCCAGTGGCCATGTAGCAATTCAATTTTTATTAGGTATAAACTGGCTTTGCAAACTTGGTCACCTCGTAATCATGCCCAGTTTGGTGCTCATTGAAAATGTTTTCCTCTGTCATTTGACAAAGGTTCATTAACTTCATCGCCCATAAAACTTAAAAATATCTAAAAAATTTTTTTTTCATTTCTTTCTTCTTTCTTTTTTTCCCTTCGCCCTCCACCAAACCACCTATGCCCATTTTCCATTTGTCAAAATATTCTGTAATGATGGATTTTACCTTCCAGTCTCTGGACTAGTTTCCAACATACTGCACACCGCAGGGACTTTTGAACAATCAAGTATAATGGATCCTTCAGATTTCCACACTGGATATTCTCACATTAAATATTTATAAGAAAAAAAGTTCCAGTTTTTATCCAATAATTCAAGTTGATTGATATTTGCTAATTTGTAAAGTGTATCCTGCCTACAGTTATGGCAGCTTACTGTAAAAAGCAGTTATGGTAGCTTACTGTAAGATCAATATAAAACATCTATTGTATTTTCTACAAAATTAGTAATTTCATATGATTTTTCCACTTTTATGGGCCTTTTTTCTTTTGTGTGTTTTTTTTTTTTAAACAATGTTCTCCCTCCACCTATGAGGTTGAACCACATATTTCACCAATCTGCTGGGACAGCCCTTGTATTTTCCTTAGGATTTCACCTTTCTGAGTTTCTCATTTGGAAGCTGCTCTATGGCACTTATCAAGGTCCTCAATATGGATTTCATGCCATTGACTGTTTCCATATTGGACCAGTAATGAACTCCATTCCTCTTAATGGCCATATATTTCCCACTTTTAGGCAGAATGTTTAAGGCAATATATGAATTCTCTCAAGCTGCAAATACAATGTATTGTCTTTACTTGGGGGAGAGAAACTCTCACCAAGAGCTTTTCACCAATGACTGGTTAACAGATTCCCAAAGAATTCTTGTCCTAAGGCTCACATAGCACCTGTGCTGGCCTCACAACAATGCTCAGAGGCAAGTTTTCCATGCTACTTCCAAGGAAAATAAATTTGGGGCACCTCCATGGTCTAAATGTATTGACTCTAAGTTTCCTTTCTCTAATAGTCAGTGTTCATTCCAGAGACCACCTCTGACTGCACGAAGAAACTCATTTGGACTCAATTCCGAGGTCCAAGCCAAAAGCCCAGGCTAAGCCATTTTTGCCTCTGCTGCCCCCCGGAAGCAGGGTCGCTAGTTTGTGATGGGGCTGTCAACAGTGAAGTGTCCACCCATTTCCTGAGCCCCAGGCCTCCTACTTATGGGCTAGAGAAAAACACCTCAGAGATAAAATTGGGCACCTCTCATGTTACTGTCTTACTTCAGAGCTCACAGGGGTCTAGGACATGAGAGAAGGGTGCAGTCCACATAGTTTAAGCCCTCCAGGAATCTGTCTTTATCCATAGCTAATTCACAGCATTGTGTCAGTCCAAACTCTGTACCACTAGATTGTAAATGCCTTGAGAGCTGCAAACATGGTCTCTTCCAGAGCTGGAAGGGATTCCACTAAGTAAAATAAGTCAGGAGAAAGAGAAATACTGGATGGTGTCACTTACAATTGGAATATAGGAAAACAAAGGGTCTGACAAAGCCAAACTTTAAAACCAGCTGTGGAAGTCTGGCTATAGAGCGTTAGCCTCAGGGGGAGGGGGTAGGAGCGAAGATGGGAGTAGAGGGGCAGCATGGACTATGGTGGAGGATTATGGGTACGTTCTTAATGCCACAGTGAGTGCACCTGTTGGCGGGGGTGAGGGGTAGCTATCAAATAGCTAGCAAGGATGTAAGACAGTGGCACTTCAACAACAAATAAAATAAAAAGTATAGACTATATTAAAAAAAAGGAAGATTTCCTAGGGAATAACATAGCACATATATAGTAACAGTTTTTTCTGAATTAACACCTATTTTTTGGCACAAAATGTAATAGTATTCAATCTTTAATACTCTAGAATGTCACATAACAATATATGGACTAAGAAAGACACTGGAAAATCTTTCCCTAAATGTTTTGATATTTGGATTCAAGAAGGACTCTTATAAATTCACAGAGATCAGGGTTTCTTCCAAGTGATGCAGAAAGGTCTCCATCAAGGTGTAGCAGACAAAACCTCAAAGCTGTCAAGTCATCCAAATGCAGACAGAATGAAAAGAACAGTCAGGGTTTATACAAGGCTGATTAAGAGGCTTAACAATAAGCATCAAAATCTTGAACATTGAAGGTTGAGGCGGACTGGAAACACTTAGTAAACATGGATCAGTAAGTTTTAAAGTGAGTGTTTTGTCAGTCAGTCAAGCAGTCATTTGCAAACCACACGAATCCCAAATGTCACCGGGTATCGCTTCCCAGATATTAACTTGAAGAAAGTAAAGACAACTGTCAACACTGCCTCTGACGCTTAAATCTTCTGAGCTGTCTCCTTCCAGCCTCCCACTCGGACCTCCCTCCCACTGGCTCGCTCACCCAACAATGCCTTCTGCTAATTCTTTCTTAGAAAATGTGCCAAAAGGATTTCCGTGGAGGCCCTTGGCCTGTGGCCTCAGGTGTGTAATGGATTGGTCAAGGGACAATGAAGGAAGAAGAAAGAATGGGCATCTGTGTTAAGTGTTTTCCTCCTGCTTAGCACAGAATGCAAAAAATAAATAAAAAGGAAAACTCTACCATATAGATGGTGTCAGTGTTAAATTAAATTAAGATCATATGTTTGGCTGTGGCAGTCGTAATCTGCTGATTATTGAGGAGATTGTTGGTAATGAAGTACATTTGTAAGAAATATTTTTAGTGTGTACCGAAGACGTGTACAAACTGTGAGATATGCAACTAATAAAATGATAGATTTAGAAATTGCGGGGCACCTAAATTCATGCTTTTCAAACAGCTATTTATAGAAAGAAAAGTGATATTTAAGCTACCATAGTAGAACATTATAATCTGCCTTATATTACCTTAGATAATAGTCTCATATTTTAAAATAATGCGGGTAAGCCATTCAATTATTTATTCACACCTAAGTTATATAAATGGGAAGATTTGGGATCTTGCGGGAAAAGAATTATTTTTACAAAAGTAAGACCTCACCGTCACGGCTGAAAGAGATGGCTGTGAAACTAGTTATACTATAGATAAAAATAAAACAAACCACTATGAATTTTTAATAGACAAAAAATATTTTATAGAGACATTAAAAGCAACTATTAATTTTAATCTTTCCTGTCCTGAAATGAAGCATCCATGTATCTGGCCATGCTCGAGGTTTAATATGCACCTCTCTTCTGATAGGTCCTTAACACTTACAGTGAAATCTCTGCAGACCTGGATGATGATCTCAGCTTGGAGAGAGCCTATGAGGCCATAGCCAAGGCCCTGCAGAGGTGAGTTAGCACATCCTTGTCTTGCTGTCACTGGCCACTCAACCGTGAAAGACTTAAATTATTTGAGGTCTGTCGCTTTCTGTTTCTGCCTGCTTCAATTTTAAGCAGGGCCCTTCTTAAATGACCCTTTCATCCTAAGTTACTTTAAACCCATGTGGTATTTTAAAATATGCACCTACTCTCTACTTTGTCTGTTCCTCCTTTGTATTATTTTTTTTCTTTGATTTTCTGTAAGTTTAGCCACGACCTTGAACAAATGGGAAAAATTAGGTCACATCTCACAGGTGAAAAAAGCAGAGCGCACAGGAATATATAGTACGCTTCGGTGACTGTGGCTCGCCGTGACCTTCGAGAGCTCTTCTTGAAGGAATATTCCCGTTTATGCTCCCATCATGCCTTTCCATTAAGATGTCTCTCCTTGGAGTGTATCGAGATCAACCATTGGGTGCAAAGACAGTATTCCGTGTTTTACCTAAAATAGAAAATTTAACAAAAGAGTGCATGAACAACTTCTGATCCAAACTTTTCCAGGGAAAAGATTTGATTTGCTCTTGGCACATTGTGTGGGGAGCTCTGTCTACTCCATGTCATTGTTGCATTTGACAATAGCATTATGACGTAAGCCAAGACAGAATAGGAAGTGGTATGTGGTGTGGTATCTCACATCCAATATACAGATTTTCTTTTTTTTTTTTTTAAGATTTATTTATTTATTTATACAAGCACTGGGTACAGTCAGAAGCGTGGGAGGGTGAGAGAATTCACCAGAGCCAGAGCAAGGAGCAGAGCAGGCAGAAGGACCGAAGTACACTGCTGAGGGGAGCAGCGGGCGGCAGGAGAGGTCTGCGTGCCATGTGGGACCCTCCACCGGGGCCGGGGAGCAGCCTGGGATCGAACCGACGCTGCAGAGGCTGCGGGCATCTTTGCAACCCAGCTCTCAACCGCTGCGCCACCGGGGAGGCCCCAATATACAGCTTTTCAATAGTGGTAGTAGGAGTAATAATATTAACAACAGAGATTTTATCAAGCTCTAATTTCTTGCATTGGTAGTTCAGTTCTAACACATACAGAGTGGTTTCTTCATTTTTCTTATGCTTAATGTAGTCTTTATTGTATTCAAATAAAATATAACTTATGGTCCACATTCAATAGTGTGGAGTTGACTTTAGACTAGATTCTTTGGTTCTTTAGATTTTTGGTTTTGTTTTGTTTACTTTCCTTTTTTCTTAATTAATTAATTTTATTTACTTACATCATTGTAGTCACTCACCACCACATCACCTGTGGGCCATCAGCACATCCCCTGCTGTTCTTGCCTCTCTGGTTTTAACCCTCTTCCTACCTCTCCCTCACAGTGTGCCTCAGAGCTACAGAATTATTTCTTTAAAGATCAAATTGTTACTGAAAAAAAGGTACTTTTTATGACTTTTGATTAGCTTACCATTGGTTTACAATATATATAAATTTCGTGGATATGATTTCACACCTCTCTGCACCCACCACAGAAGATACGGTGCCATGCACACTATCAACTTGACCCCCTCAACTCTTTCCTCCACTGTCCATCCTCTTCCCCCTGATAGCCACCATATTTTCATACAACCTATGAGTTAGTTTTGTTGTGTTTAGTTGATTTGCTTGAGTTATTTATTTTCCACAAATTAGAGAAACCATCTAGTAGCTATATTTCACTGTCTGACTTACTTTGCTTAGCAGAGCCACCCCAAATTCCATCCATGTTATCACAGAAGACAAGATTTCCTCCTTTTTAATGACCAAGTAGTATTCCATTGAGTATGTATACTACAACTCCTTTATCCATCATCAATCGATGGGCATTTAGCTTGTTTTCATGTCTTGGCTGTTGTGAGCAATGCTGTTATGAACATAGTGGCACAAATATCTTTTTGAATTTGTGTTTTATATTCTTCAAATGAATTCCTAAGGACAGCATTGCTGAATCTTACAGTATTTCTATTTTAGTATTTTAAGGCGTTTCCATACCATTTCCACAGAGGCTGCATCAGTTTATATCCCCTCCAACAGTGCATGAGAATTCCTTTTTCTCCACATTCTCTACAGCACTTGTTGCCACTCTTTTAGGCAGAGCTGGTTCTCCTAGGTGTGTGGTGCTACCTCGTTGTGGTTTTGATTTGCATTTCCCTAATAATAAGTGAGATTGAACATTTTTTTCAGATGCATGTTGGTCATCTGTATTTCCTCTTTGGAAAAATGTCTATTCAAATCTCCTGCTCATTTTTTGAATTGGTTCTTTAATTTTTTTGTTGTCCAGATGTATGAGTTCCTTATAAAGACAAGATAGATTGCCTTGTCTTTTTTTTGTAGTGGGTTCTTTCATTATATAAAAGCTTTTCAGTTTAATGTAGTCCTATTTATTTATTTTTGCTTTTGTTTCCTTTGCCCTTGGAGTCAAATTTCTAAAGACATCCCTGCAATCAATGTCTAGGAGAATATCACTTGTTTTCTTCTATGTGTTTTGTGGCTTCAGGTCTTATACCCAAGCCTCTAATCCATTTTGAGTTAATTGTTGTGTGTGGTGTTAAATAATGATCTCCTCTAATTTTTTGGCAAGGTTTCCCAACACTATTTGTTGAAAAGGCTTTCCTGAAAGGCATTTTAACACACTAAACGCCTACTGAGCTGAAAGTCAGTTCAGTATATAATAGTCACTATTATACAATTACCATTACCAGTGTAATAATTATTAAATATTGAATAATTACCTGAGTATTAAACTTTCAATACCAATGACATGAAAGGTGCTCTGCAAAATACCAAATAAAATGCAATGCTGTCCGCTGGAAAATGGCTTAGGGACACAGACATATTTACATGAAGAATATGTGCATTTAGTCAAGGAAGGCAGGCTAAGCCATGCAAGCAACCTGGGAGTATTGTGGTCCTGTAAATAGAGATTGATAGCTTGGAAGAGCCATCCAGCTCTCCCTTAAACTTTAGTTTTCCAAAACAACCAGCAAGAAACAGATATTTGAACATAAGAGATTGGTTAGTATTCAATTTAATATCTCTTTGGAACACACCAGCTCTGCGCCCTTTTGCCCCATAGTTTGATTATGCAAGGACTAAACTCTTCTGTTAATACTTTCCAGAATCAGTAGGAAATAGTTTTATTATTTGTTTTCATTTTTAGTAGCTGTCCTAGCCTATACCTGGAGAGTTAAATAAATGTATCCTTTAACATGTTTAGAAAATAATCTTTACAAAGATTATCTTCAAAATATTATTATTTTACAAAAGAGAGAAAGCTCCCGGGAAAAACATTTTCTTTTATAAGTGTATATTGAGCACCTACTGGGTCTCAAGACAAGACAGGCTCCTTGGTTACTGATGGTGTTTTGGAAACATGACATGAGGTTGTCTCAGACTTATTCTCACCTGTTAAACTGGTGTCTCATCTGGAATATTTCAGTCTCCACTACAGGAAGCAGTAAAAGTTAAGGGGAGAATTGAACTATTATCTGGTAAATATTGGCAACAGTAACAAAAATCCAATGTTTGAATTTGGCTGCTTAAGTGTAGTTTAGAGTCAAAGTGTGGGAAAGGATACAGCTGTATTTGATGCAATATGAAGTAGGGACTCCACTCTCAACAGTCTAGCAGCCTGCCTCAGGGCTAACAAGTAAGGGACAAGAGATTTATCCCCATCTCACAAGTGAAAAACAAATTCCACTTATAAGAATTCTCATCTACTCAAGTACCAATGAAGCCATCATCAATGGTTTGTCCGGCAGACGTGGGTTTTTAATTTTATAACATTGTGCACTGCACAAAAGAGGGCAGGCCATACTTCTCATGAGGTCACAGAAAAAATGTGTCCCAAGGCCTCCGCAGGCTCTGCGATCAGGGCCGCCATTTTGCAGCCATGTTGGTGCTATGGAAGAACACTTGCAATAGTGTTTAGCCTCAGCATATTTTATCATTTGTGCAAAATGACTTGAGAGTGTGATCTATTGACACACAGATATTTTAAAGACAAAAACTGTACACACGCACACACACCTGCACACTTATATCCCTTTCTTCTCTAACCTTTCCTTCTTGGATTAGCAGCCATGTGCAAGAACTGGAGCACAGGCAAAATAGAGGAAATGATGGTGGTGGCAGCTGAGAAATAAATCAAACTGTGTATGAAGCTTAGCATCACCTCTAAATCTCTTTTTCCTAACCTGTGCAATTGCACAAGTTTCACTAATGGTAGCCCTGTCTCTATAAACATATTTTATCTCTTTAAAGGAAATGGAAGGGGATAGCCATGTCTAGGATAAGTGTGTGTCTAGGGCCATCATCTGAGTGTGCATGAAAGGTGAATAAACTCTGAGACTGGAAGCTTCTAAAACAGTTATAAGAATTTATGCCAAGCTTTCAGTTGAAAAACAAACCACATTCCCTCAAGACTAGGACCTGGTAATACAGGGGTGCCCATTTGGTAATGCTAGACCCAGCCCTGGCTTTAGAGTTATCGATGAAGATTTTAATCGTGAACAAGGTGTGTTATTTTTACTATTAGTCTGAATAATATTAATTGCACAAGGCTTTAAGCAGAGTAACAGAAAATAGTATTTGCAGTGGATTTCTTCTCTATTTGCAATACTAGCGAAAGACAGAGTTGATTTTCTAAAATGAAAACAATTGCCCCGACACAGCTACAAAAGCCAGAATTGTTCATATAACAAAGAGAAGGTGAGTTGAGATATTATGTTGTAGATAGTATTACATGGACACAATTTGTGTAAATCCAAAAGAAAAAAATACTCCATTTTCCTTATGGCATTTTTGCTCCTCATTTACTGAAATAACTGATTTACTAAAATGCCACAATTTTTAAAAGGATGACTTTTAAAAGGAATCTAGAGGGAGAAAAATCTCCCAAATGAGAGCTGTTCACCATACACTGGTTATAACTAGCCCCTCTCTGGATTTATTCCATACCATACTTGTAAATTTTCTTGCAAACTCAGGTTAAATTATTTCCTAGCGAACTTTCCACAGTGGAGATCTTTCAATCAATCAGTGCAAAGTTTCAAGTGTGAAAATTACCTTTCTGTTATAACTGAAAATTAATTTCTTCTTGCTTGAGAGAAATTACATGCCCTAGTAATTTTCATATATTCCTTAAAATGGCACATCCAGGCTTTGATGTGAAATTTCCTAAAAATGACCCCCCAAAATACATCAAAACATTTCTATTAATTCATGGAATTAAGAATGGCTTTTTACATTTTCTCCTGTCACTGATTCCATTTACCTTATTACTTTCATCTGTGGCCCACAAACCTGGTGGCACAGTCAACAAACCCCTCGTTGGCTGTTTCATCTCTGCCCTATTTGATTTCTTCTCTCTGAGTAAATGATTAAGTTTTCATGCATTGGTTCAACCAAAATCTATGTTCACTCAACCATGTCCTTTATTGATTACTTCTACTGCAAACAGTAGGCCAAGTGTGATATACATAATTGGACAGTTGTCAGGGGATGTGGGTGTTAACGGTGCTGAGGTCCCAGTTGGAAACAGGAATCACCTTGATACACAAATATTCTGCACTGTTTCATTCTCATCCTTTGGACCGAGGAGTCCTGTTCCTCAGAATATATGTTTTTAACTCTCTGAGGTCTGGTTGAATGAGTTTAATGATTATACCATATAATATGCTGTTCAAGTTGCACCTGTGCACTGCATATAGAAAACTGGAATTAATATTTGTCTAACATTTTAACCTTGTCCTTTCACTTATACAAATAATCAGAGCTTCTCTGTAAAAAAAAATATTTGATTCTTTCCCTCTCCAAGAAACACTGGCTTTGAAATCTAGTGCTAACTTTTGACTTTGGAAATCCTGTAAGCAACATATAATGTTTATATTTCAGATGCTGTGTTCACTTTGGTGACACAGAACTGGACATTCATTGATGTTATTACAGATAATATCACGGTGAACATTCATGTACAAGTTTGTGTGTTGACATATGTTTTCATTTCTCTTGTATAAAAGTAGGAACCAAATTAATATGTAATTTACAATAGGAAGACTGATTCTCGAGCAGTATTTTATAGAGCAAGTTCCAGATAATTTTGGATGTTTTGGGAGATCTGTAACCCCTTTGGGAGAAATAACTCGACTCACCCAGCAATAGTTTTATTTATACTCTTTTGGATTTCTTGTTCACTGAACGTGTTTTTTTGTTTGTGTATATGTGATTTAACAATCCTCAGCAGGCCAAACCTAATCCAAAATGTGCCTCCATCAAAAACATATCAACTTTTGGGAACATGAACATAAATAAGATTCAGTGAGACCATTTAGGCTAAATAAAAATAATAATTTCCCCCTAAGGTTTTGAAGTGATATGCAAAGAAGTCTCTACTTTTGTTCTTATTTCAGCAATTTTTTTTTTTTTGAGAATTACAGTCCTAGAAACTGTTTGGAAAGTTAACAACATCAATTTGATAAAAACATTTTAGTTCTAGAAATCTACAAGTTCGGTGAAAATTCTAAACAGTGTAATATTTTATTAATAATTTTATAAGCTCAAGCTTTCTCACTTCCATTTTAGTTATTCCACAAAACAAGTATTTAAATTAATGTGTGTCCCTCTCTTTGCCTGTGTTTGAAATATGCCTCATTTCATAATTTTTCTGGAAATTGGGTTGTGCCTGAATGTGGAAGATGATTCCTAATTTTGTTATGAAATCATAGGGAATCATAAAAATATTTACAACTTCAAGAATGTGAAATTCCATACCATTTCTGTTGGTAGAGCAGTCTTTTACCACTAAGAAAGGGAATAAAAATGTACTTGATAGTTTGCGATTCCAAGTAAACAAAAAATACTGGTTCTTTAACTCTCCCCCCTAAAAAATAGACATCACAACTCATATGCTCATCTGTGTTGCAGAGTGTAAGTTCAAATATGGGTGTTTAATTCATTGCATTTTGAAAGATCTCCCAAAAGTAATGCTTAGCTAAATTGACTTTTCTTCTTAACTGGTGGAAGATTATACTAAGTATAGAACTGTGGGCATGATAGTTTTTGTTTCACTGGAAAGCAGTAATAATATTAGTGACCCCCTACTATGTTTCAGGCTCTACATATGTGGCATTTTTCATCTCACAACAATTTATGGCCATGTTTAAAATGAGGAAACTGTAACTGAAAGATTATATCTTTAAAAAAAACTAACAACTTTATTGAGATGTGATTCATAGGCCATATATTCAGCCCCTTTGTAAAGTCTACAATTTTTTTTAGTATTTGCACAAAATTACGTAGCTATCACCCCTATTTAATGTCATTACTCCAAAGGGAACCCCACACCCATTAACAACCACTCCCCATTTCCTGCTCACCACAACTCTGATAACCACACCTCCTTTCTGCCTCTTCTGGGCATTTCATCTAAGTGGAATCGTACAATATGTTTTTCTCATGACCAGCTCCTTTCACTTAGCTTATTTCATGACTGAATAATATTCCATTGTATGACAATGACACATTTTACTTGTCCATTCAATTGATAGATATTGTTTTGTTCCATTTCTTGGCTATTACAAATAATATTCCTGTGAACATTCATGTCCAAGTTTGTGTGTTGACGTATGTTTTCATTTCTCTTGTATAAAACTAGGAGCTGAATTAATATGGTTATATGGTAACTCTATGTCAGCATTTTTGAGGAAGTGCCAAGTTATTTTCCAAAGCAGCTGTCCCATTTACCATCTGAACAGCAGTGCATAAATGTTTCAGTGTTAACTCACTATATACTCCAACAAAGACAAGTCACATCATTTTCAGCATTCACAAGCCACATGTTGTTAATTTTATTACTGTTCACCATCATGCACTTTCTACAGCAAAGATACCAAATATCTTTTCTTCACTGCAATATTAAGTGAGATGACACGCCACTATTTTCCTATGTTGCTTATTCTAGCAAAGGAGAGATGGCAGAAGCAATTAAGTACTTGAAAAAAGTTGTGAAGATTGCGAGAAACAATTTTCAGTGCCTGGATGTCGTGAGAGCAAGCACCATGCTTGGAGACATCTACAACGAGAAGGTGAGTGTGTGTTTCCTGTGTCTAGGGAGAAACTTGCAGTGTTTTACAATTCTATGCCCATTTGATCCTCATCTTCCCATGATATGTTGGGCAGAGAGGTCCCGGGGACTGCAGATTTAGTTAATGCACAAGGCCGGGCTTAGAAGAGACCCACCTAGTTCCTGTCTTCCAGGACGCCCGTGCCCTCAGGCACACTTACCACAAGTGCTCACAGTGACTCAGACTTCACAGCCACCCAGATTAAAAGTGGTTTTTGGTGGGCCTCCCTGGTGGCTCAAGGGGTTAAGCACCACGCTATGAAGCAATCCGCAGCCTGTATAGCATGAGTTCGATCCCTGGCCGGCCAGGGAGAACCCACATGACGCAGCAGACCTTTCCTGTCTTGCCCACTGCTCCCCTCAGCAGTGTATTTCGGTCAGTCTGCCTGTTCTGCTCCCCTCTCTGTCTCTGGTGAATCCTCTCACCCCCCGCATCTCTGGCTGTACCCCAGCTCTTGTATGTGTAAATAAATAAATCTTTTTAAAAAAAAGTGATTTTTGGACTTGAAGAGCCATTAAGAGATTTACATTCAAAGGAACATCGATATTCCAAGGATAATAGTTGCTTTGCAGACGGTTACACAAACTTTCCTCTCTTGCTCCGAATTTTTGTTTAATTCAACTGTGATGCCCCTGCTCAGTCCTTATGGAAGAGAAAACAGAATCCCAAGAGTAATTCTGAAGGAAGGACAGAATTCTAGCAACAGATTTGTTCTGTGAAAGCAGAGGAAAAAGTCTAAAATAAAAGTTCCCAATCAGGAATCATTACTACTGGAATACCCAGGTCATACTGAACTTTTGATTTACCTTCTCCTGACTTGATCTTTCATTACCGAGATTCTCCTTTGAAAAGGATATGAAAGAGGTTTGTTTTGCAGTGATAATTGCTGTTGGCTCATGAGTAGAATCTGTCATAGTGGAAGGCAGTAGATTGTGTTCTCAAACTGTCTTTATACTCCGTATCTTCATCTTTTTAAGAAATGGTGGATGTAGTTATTAAAAGCACTAATTCTGAGATCAGACTGGGTTAAAAGTCTCGCTCTTTACCTACAAGATTATGTGACTGGCACAAATTAATTACCTCCTAGGTAGCTCAGATTTCTCATCTTACATTGTTGTAACTATTTTTGCCAGGAGTTTTTACCTCAACATATATTTTATATTGGTATCTCAATGTATGATTTATTCTCTGATCATTAATTCTTGAAGAAGAGTTTAATAAAAAAAAAAAAAAGGTTAGAGACATGGATAATATCCAAAGAGTGTGTCAACTAACCAAAAGTTTGGTTTTTTTACCAGTTTATCCCTGTCCCAATATCAAGTTGGGAAGGTTTGCAATATACCTGTTATCTTCAAATTTGCATGCCTTCAAATATACAAGTTGATTCCTATACCTTGCTGAGTTCTTACATTTTAACAGATGTCCCTATTTTCTATAATGATTTTAGTGTATGATTAAAGCTAATGCATCTTAAAAAATCCTCTATCCTAATTTGTCTACCTTTTACTATATAGTTAATAGAAAATGGGCTGTCCATCCCACCTCTCTGATGTAATCTTTTGATGGATTGTTAATTAAATATATATATTTATAACTAATATATAATGATCAAATGAGAATGTTCTAGGGAAAATAAGTAGATAGAGATCCTTTATGATACCTTTCATTTCCTAGCAACATCAGAGACTAACCGCATCTTTAAAACAATTATTCCAACACTATGCAGGGAAAGTGTAAAAGAAATTATTCTTTACTACTGAAAATAATACCTATTAAGCTTTCTCATTGGATAAAAGTGACATTTCAGACACTAAGAAGTGTCTGGTAAGAATCAGAATAATGCATGAAAATTCTGTTTTTTGTCTATGATGTCATCAAGCTCCTGTCCTGAAGTTGTCCACTAAGTGCTAACCAGAGATATTTGTAACATTCAATGAAGTCGTCACTTCTAATAAGATGTGTTTATGAAGTGTATAATTCCTTTATATATTCTCAAATTCATCTTCTAGGTAGTCAGGATTAATTATTGGAATCTTCAGAATTTAACAATAGGATTGGGGTTAACTTATAACAGGAACTGTGGAAAGGTTAGGCAAGAACTTCAAAGAAGACATTAAATTTAGTTACTAAATTCCTTAAGAATTAAAAATCTGGAAATACTGTACATATTAATGAAATCTCATTCCAAAATGGTATGTATAAGAATGCTTGCATCTGCCATATTAATGTTGTATTTCCTTAAAAATGTTTTTAAACCAGAGGAATTTCAGTTGGTAGTTTTATGGCAGCTGTGTGTGTGTGTCTGCAGATTGAACATTGGGCACAATTTAAAGGAAAAATAACTACCTAATTAAAATGCTGTTATTTTAAGTGGAATAAAAATTCACTTGTTAGGCAACTTCCTCTAGCAGCAAGCTCACCTACTTGTGCACTGCTGACTCCCCACTGCCCAAGTCTGCACAGGGTAGTTACTCAGTGAATGAATAGATGAATGAATGAGTTTGTTCATGAACATGATTGTGGAAATTTAAATATATATATACATGATTCTGGAAATTTAAATATATGTCCACTCATTTATGGTTCTCAATTTTCCTAATTAAGCATCTCACTTCAAACAATAGACTAAAGCTCAGAAGCATAACTAAATAATATTTATTTATACTTCTCTTTTTTATTGAAATGTTTGTTTTAACCATATGTGTTCATCTACTTTGTCCTATAACTGTTGTTCAGCAAGACAAATCTATCATTTTAAAGAGTTTTATTTTCATCTTCAATATTTGTATTCTTTCTCAATCAAATAAATTACCCAGTTGGGGTACAAATATCTTTGGTGTAGTTTTATTTTTTCCTAATTAAGCAGTCATATCCTCATAATGAATTCTATGTTTTGTGCTTCAAAATGAGGGAAGAATTGCTCACCATGAAGAACAGAAATGTTTCCTAGACTCTTTCCAAATGTAGTTCAGTCTTAAAATAATTTCTTCCTTTGAGGAGAAATTTTTAACAAGGTATTTTAGAGGACTTGGTGGGAATGGATAGTATATCTTCCTGGAGAATCAAGTTCATATTTTATAGAACAAGATGCTGTTTCATCACAAAGTGACTGACAAACTTTAATGACATAACAGATAGGAAGTAATTAGCACTGACTGACACTTTGTAAGAACTTGGTAAGTGCTACTGTGGTAATAACTTTTAGGAGAAATGAGGATGACCAGAAGAAAAAAGAAGAAGAAAAAGCAATCTTCGAGTTTTTATAACTTGTAAATATTGCAAAGGACTTAGGCAATAGATACACATTTAAATGAGTTGTGCCAATGCTGATGGTATTTATTTTTAAATATTAACTAAAAAATAATTTATTTTGGGATAATAGAATCTTTCTTTTTAATTGAAGTAACTGCTTTACATTGTAGTTTGTGTATTAGAAGTATCATAATTATTGGAAATCCTGGATTACCTCCCTGTTCTCAGTCAAGATGGCACCTGAACATGGGCGAGCAGGAGCAAAGGCTGAATGAGCAGATACAGGCATTCTTTTCACTGACCATCGACTCCATGATTGAGAACAAAAGTTGGTTTAAAATATCTCATTAAGGGCCTCCCCTGGTGGCGCAGGCGGTTGAGCGCAGCGCTGTGAAGCTGTCCGCAGCCTCTGCAGCGCCAGTTCGATCCCGGACCTCTCCTGTTGTGCCCGCTGCTCCCCTCAGCAGTGTATTTCATCAGTCTGCCTGTTCTGTTCCTTGCTCTGTCTCTGGTGAGTCCTCTCACCCTCCCACGTATCTGGCCTGTGCCCTGGTTCTTGTATAAATAAAATAAATCTTTAAAAGAAAAAATAAAAAAATAAAAAAATACCTCATTAAGTAAATGCAATGCCATGAGTAAGCAAATTCCATCCAAATCAGTGTGAATTAGTTCACTCTTTCCCAAAATTATTTTTGCTACCCAATATTAGGTTGGCAGATATAATTTTCTTAGTAACTTGACTTCAAGATGTTCTATGGTTTGTCATCACCACTTTTTAAAAAACACCCTTACTCTGAGAGACACCCTTTTGTCAGCCCTTTCTTCTTGAAGATGTTAAAACTGGTGGAATGTCGGTGTGGTGCATGTCAACGTGGGCAAATATGTGGAAGGTAAAATGAAAGTTCAGGAAAGAATTCTTTCTCTTTCTAGGGATACTACAAGAAAGCTTCGGAGTACTTTCAGCAAGCTTTTGACACATCAGTAGAGCTGACAAGCATGCCTCTTATGGACGAAACGAAAGTTCACTACGGAATAGCAAAAGCTCATCAAATGATGATGACAGTCTCCAATTATATCGAGTCTGCGGATCTCGCCAGCCTTAACTGCCTGTTGTCATGGAAGGAGAATAGAAGGCGCATTGGTCCCGATCCATTTATGGGTAAGGCATTGGCTTTGGAAAGCGATTTAGTTTTTGAATCATTTTTAGTAGGTAAGTCATTTTCATTGCAAAGGTTTATTCACCTACTGGTAGTTTTAATTTTATTGGTAATTTTAATTTTCTTTATTCATTACTACTTGAGTGTGGTGTGTTCTTTTGTGATAGATGGTACCTTTGTTGTGTAAAGCAGGCATAAAATAGTACTGATGATTAGCTCTTCTGAACTGAGATGCAGCTTTATATTTTAATAGTTTTTATTGGAATAACATGGCATTATAACATTATATGTTTCAGCACTGTAAATCAACGTCTGTATTTGGTACATTACATTTGTCATCGAAAGTCTCATTTCCATCTTTCACCCTAAGATTAACCCCTTTTACCTGAGTTACCTCCTCCAGCTCCTTCCCTTCTGGTAACCACTATTTTGTCCTTATTGTCTACATGTTTGGTTTGGTTTTGTTTGTTCCTTAGTTTTGTTTTCTTATCTTCCATTGTGAGTGAAATCATATGGTGTTTGTCTTTCTTCGTCTGACTTATTTTACTTAATATAGTACCAGCTTGATACACCCACGCCATTGCAAATGACAGGGTTTCTTCTGTTTTATAGCTGAGTAGTAATCCACATCTTCTCTACCCAGTCATCTGTTGATGGACACTTAAGTTGTTTCCAAGTCTTGGCTATTATGAAAAATGGTGCCATGAACGTGGGGGTGGATATATTTCTTTAAATAAATGTTTTCATGTTCTTCAGGTAAATACCCAAAAGTGGGATGACTGGAATTTCAATTTTTTTTTCTTTTAAGGAATCGCCATCCTGTTTTCCATAATAACTGCTCCAGTTTGCCTTCCTACAAATAATATACAAGGGTCCCCTTCTCACTACATCCTCCCAACACTTCTGTTTCTTGCCTTTTGGATAATAGCCATTCTCACAGCTTTGTTTTGATTTTAGATGCAACTTCATTTTAACACCTTGACAACTGAGACAGCATATAGTTGTTGTTGTTTTCACCACATAAGAATTGAATACTTCTAATAATAAACATTGACTTACAGTATTTTACTGTTCTTGAGAATGAAGCAAGATATTTGGGGATAGTTCAAATAGCACCGTAAGGCCAACTTTTGTAATGTGAACAAGCAGCTCCTGTTTGGAACTCTCTTTCCTTAAGTCATTTAGATGAAGCAATGATGTTTTGGTGTGTATTTCCTCTATAGAATAAATAGTAAATAGCACTAAAGTAGCATAAATGAATTTTATCCACTGTTTTACATCAGTAGAATACTGCTTACCACTGTCTTATCTTCTTGTTACAAAATAAGGAGAGTTCTAGTTCCAAATATAGGTATGATAAGAAATCCTGCTAAGTGAAATAAGCCAGAAGAGAGAGAAATACTGAGTGGCATCACTTATATGCAGAGTATAGAGAAACCAAACAAAGGGTCAGATGAAGACAAGCATTAAAATCAGCCCTTGAAAGCTGACCATAGATCTGAGGCATCCAGGATGGGGGAGTGAGAAATAGAGCGAGCACAGTGGACCATAGTGGTGGTGGGAAAGCTACGGTGACCACACCTGAGGGGAGAAATCCTCTACTGTACAAATATTAACAAGAATATAAAACAATTGTTCATCATTTTTTTTAAATAATTTTTTGAAAACAGGTGGCTGGTTACATTTTGATTTATCTACCCATTAGACTCTTACTTTTTCTACCTAGGAGATAAAACAGAGGGAATACCATCCATCTAGTAGATGACTTATTCTGATAAAAGCTTTGGAAGAGGATAAATTGAGGTGCTCACATCATCAAATTTCTCTTTGATAATTGCTAATCATCAGGGATGGTCATGGAGGATGCCTGGGCTCAGACTTGAGACTAGCTATGCCTCCAAGCTGTGTGTCCTGTCGCAATCCTATGCCAGCCTTTGAAAAAGTCTCCTTTGCTTTTCTTTACTCTACAAAATGATTTATTTTTCTATTTTTTTATTATTTTGTCTCCCTATTTTTTTGAATGTTGTGTTCTAAAGGGCTTAGGAGCAGAACAAATAACTGCATTTCAAAATATTATCCAGACATGTAAAATCTCAACCATCACATGGTGGAGATGATTCAATTCTTCAGAATGTCATAAAACTACATCCCCTTACTAATTCATTTGACCAAGAATAGAAATCTATGCATGGATTGAGTTATGTCTTTATAAAGTGAAAAATAATGTTTTAGATTCAAATGCAAAGGAGAAGTTAATTCCATACTACTGGTGTGCATATATTTTAGTTCTGTTTGGAAATAAAACCTGTAGAACATTATACTTGCTTGTTTGACATTTTTAGCTCTAAACATACAGAAGTCCACTTTAAAATGCTGCAAACTATTTCTTAAACTCCAACTCTTATTGTTCTGCCTTTGCTTTACATAAAAATCTTCATTGGCTCCCTACTGCCTCCAAGTATAAGCTTCTCAAACTTCTCTGACCACCTTCCTTCCCTGTCTACACATACACACACACACACACACACACAGAGTTCTTCATTATCACTAGGGAAATGCCACCCATTTTGCAAGCTGTTTCTCAAATCCTAAAATCTTCCCTGATTCCTCTCTCTTGAGAATGCCATCTCCTTTTTCAATGTCATTGCTATCTCCCCACACTCTTCCCATGTGTCAAATTCTAAATCTGTCATGACCAGTTGCCTTATCTGCCTAATGAGAGTATGAGTCTCTTGACAACAGATCCAGATTCTTAGAATTTGTGCAAAAGAAGGAAACATAGCAAACATCTACTGAGCAAATATTTGTCAAATGGAATGGAATTCAAAACGAGTAGGTACACCCTAACCATAACTCGTTTGCCTCTAATCATCTTTTAAACAAGAGTCATAATTCTCCACCTCCTCGGAAACTATGAAAAAAACTCTCTGACCCGATATTGGGCTTAACTCACCAACTGGTTTTCATGTGAATGCAGAACAGCGACGGTGACATTGACAAATGAAGAAAAATAGAAATATTGAAAATCTGAGCTGCTTTCAGGTTTTCAAACTGTGTCTTTCTTTTATGAAGGAGCAGCTGTAACCTCACGCTTTAAGGGGCTCCATGTATTCGGATAAAAAAGCTGATGAAAGATTTGAAAGATACATTCTAAGAGCTGTACAGTTATTGTCACCTCTGAAACTTCCATCCTCCAAACAAACCATTAACTCATGGGGAGGCAATATTCTTTCAAGCAGAGGAAGCTGCCCCTGAAGGGAGCAGAGCAGTGAGAGACTCAGGTCTCCAGATGAGACACAACAGCAATTCACCCACAGGCATCTCTCGTCTGTGGCTTTCGGAGCAAATGCACCACATGCGGCACCTTCACACTTTTCTAATACTCTTAGGTGTGGTTGGGATGATTTCACGTTCCTCCGTTCCTTTCCAAAAGTCAAGTAAGAATAGATTCTCCTCCCACATCTAGGAACTTGGGGGGAAAAGGAATTCAAATTCACTGAGTTCAATGAAATTATTCAAGCCTGAAGCAACAGAAATTGGTTGCTCTGCATGGCTTAAGGGCCTCCGAGTTTTTGCTGCTTTCTCCAGAATATAGTTTATGTTCCTTACCAGAAATATTATCACCATCATCTTTTTATTTTGATGAAAAGCTAATTCATCTTACCATTTGGAGATCAGAGATGTGCATATGGAAGGATAACACAGAAGCAAAAGCTTTCCTTATTCAGTATAATAGACCTGTTGACCTGGAACTGTTTTTATAGCCTGAAACTGTTTTAAATCCTAAAAACAGATCCTGTTAGTAACATGGTTTTAAGACACAATTTTATTGTAGCCAAATGTAAATTATATCAGAGAAGCAGGATGTAAACAGTAGGAAACAGCCCTGCCTATAGAAATGATTAGTATAGTCTCTAGTCAGTACTTCAAGACACTTTCTGTTTTCTACAAAACAGCATGTACAGGTTCTCTCGAGTGCCAGAAATAGCTCCCTAGTTTTATGAATCATTTAATCCTCTTAAAGGAAAGCAATCAAGACCATGAAGTTATCTGTCAGATCTTGGTTTATATTGGTTGAAGGTTTGTTTAATGTCAAACCACATCTTCCTACTCCAGATCTTGACTTATATTTTTCATTCACAAACATGAAGCTTTTTCAAGAATGTGAAAAGGTCACTGTCATGAGTGAGTCTCATGTTCTGTTATGATTTGATCAACTATTTCTGTTTGGCAAACAAGCCAACAATGAGAAGAAGGGTGTGGAACTGGCCATAAAAAAAAGGGGGGCCTCCCTAGTGGCGCATGGGGTTAAGACACAACCTATGAAGCTATTCGTAGCCTCTGCAGCACAAGTTCGATCCCAGGCCAAAGAGTTACCCACATGGCGCAGCAGACCTCTCCTGCCTCGCCTGCTGCTCCCCTCAGCAGTGTATTTCAGTAGGTCCACATTTTCTGTTCCCCACTCTATCTCTGGTGAATTCTCTCACCCATACACACCTCTGGCCTGTACCCCAGCTCTTGTATGCATAAATAAATAAATCTTTAAAAAAAATAAAGTTGGAGAATCCACCCTTAAATCCAACTTCCTTAAGCTATTCTCAAATTCCAAAACCTTCATGTATCCATCTTACCTTTAAATTTTTTTTTAACTTAGATGACAGGTTATTCTCCCCTTAATAAATCTGGTGCAAGCTAAATTCTTTCTCTTCTCTGCAGAAAAACACACCATTATTGCATATAATTCCCAGAGGGTTCAGTCACCATTGCTTGTGTGAGCCCAAGTCTTTCCCACCCCCCAGAACCTGCCCCTTTACTCTCCGGGCTTTGGCTGCTCCTTGGACTTTATGACTAGTCCTGGCCAAGGGGCAGAAGTTACTTCTGGGCCCCACCTGAGCTCCTACAGCTGATTCTTTTCCCTGCTGTAGTGACTCAGAGGAAGCCTTAGTAAAAATGATGTGGCCACCAGGTGGAAGCTGCCTGAATTGTTAAATTTCCATGCATAGAACTTATTTCCTGGAACTTCGTTCCTACCTGCAGTCAACTTTCTGTGAGCACAGAGTCATCCTTTATTATGGTGAACCAGTGAGATTTTTGGAATGTTTGTTGCTTTATTCTGACCTGGCTCCATAAGCTTCAGGATCCTTCTTGATGGGTCCCTAGAGAGCCACTTGGGACTCTGGTGGGAGGGCTAAGAAAGTTCCATCTCATGTGACAATGTATGGTGTTATGAGTCAGTCTGTGATTTTTATTTTTTCAGATGCAGAGACCCTTAAAATCCTTTATTTTTTTATTTTTTAATACTTTATTTTATATAATTCTTACATCATTTTTCATTTTTGCACAATGTATGCATTTTCATTTTGGTTATATTCCCCATACAATTGCAACCCCCCTTATTTTGACCCTAATCCTTCCTCTCCCCGCTCCCCCCACCCCACCGGCTCATAATGTGTCTCTGGTTAATAATTGCTTGTTGATTTTGATTAAAATCCTATATTTTTTAAACTTCTGTTTCTATTCATACAAACAAGCCCGATTAGACAAGTGAGAAATGAAACTAAAATAGATACTCTATGCTACTGTCAAAAAGCTTACAAAGATATGCATCTTTTCTGTTAATTTAATTTAAATAATGATAGCTTACCTAAGAAAGAGCTTAGGGAATTCATTGGTTTCTGAAATTGATAAGAAAATAAAATAATTCCAAAGAAGAAACACTGAAAAAGACAAATCAATACTTAGTGATAACCAAATTTCTACATAAAAATGACAGAATTTGAGCCTGAATTTAAAATTTCCTCATTCAAATATAATCCATTCATCTTCACATTTTTTACAATGCAAGTGACAAGTTTGCATCCTTAGGAATCAAGTATTTCTTCAGGAAACAAAGGCTCACTTCATTGGAAATAATAATGTAACGCTAGATCCCAGGGGTTGAAAGATCTTTTTTTTTTTTTCTTTTTCTTTTTTTTCCTCCTCTGAGAGTCTCCTTCTCTATCTGCTGCCTTGGTTCAATAAAAGAGAATTCTTGATTGCTCAGACAACAAGTGTACTTCTTTTAGATTCTGCTCACAGTTCTGGGTAGCTGATGGTGTTACCACTTTTAACTTTACAATGTTCACTGAACTCACCGCTTCCAAAAAAAAAAAGGGTGACTAGGTTTCTGTAACCTGGTTTTCTTTTAATTTTGTCTTTAATTGCTAAATTTGAAAAGCTTGTGAAAGGATTGTTGGATAAATCATAGCAAAACTGGAAAAATATGCTAGGGCAATAGCAGTAAAAAGCTGGGGCTTGAAGTTCTGGAAAATGCTATTGTCACCCCTTTATGTTTGTCTCATTCCCAGTGAGGGCTCTTACCTCTACTTCTAGCTATGTTCTGTTACTTGGGGCAACAAATTCCAACTGCTGTATCAATTTAGCTAAACACTTTCTACCGTTGTTAGAATTGGATGGAAGAGGAGATAAAAAGAACCTCTTCTGTATGCATTTAATCTTCTCTGGTAAGGCTCTCCCAGGAGAATTCTAGTGAATCTTGATCCATCCAGGTCTTTTGAACAAACAAATGACAATATGTAAAACACAAACATATTGAAGACAAATTTATTGACTTCTAATTATTGCCATAGTTTCCCTGATTCCGGTTCTTCTATGGGAGTTTTTCTTACTAACCCTTACCTAGGCATTTTCTTCATTATGAGTTTTGATATTTTAAACCATAACATCATTCAAATATTAGATCCATGACCCCATCATTTATTGCCCCTTAAATGTGCACACTCTGTCCCCCATGGATGTCTATCATCAGAAAAGAGCGAATGATTTTATAATCCAGATACTTTAGCATAGTTAATGGAATAGTAAATACTACTTTCACGACAAATATTGTTTTATATTTTACATAGAAGGCATTGTTCTAATACCTTAAACAATGACTGAATTGAATGACAGTCACTGAATGGATAGTTGACTTCTCAAGGGTGAAATGTGCTTCCCGCAGACGAGTACAATGTGTGCAGTCAAGGAAAAGTTGAGCAAGAATATCATTAGGAGCAGCACCATTATATTTCTTAATTTTAATGCAGGCCCACCTTAACCAGTGTCTTGACCTTCCTGAAGTGAACCCTGGAATCCCTATGATGCACCTGAGCACATTTACTTTCTGAATCTTCTGAACAATTGTCTCTATTAAAAGCACCTTCCTCCAGGGTCTTACACTGTGATCTTATTTGAAGATTTATATGATGAAATGTGAATATAGTGTGTCCCTTAGTAATTTGATTGACAGGAAATGGAGAACAAAACATTACATGCACAGCTTTTTAATAATTTATAATTACTTACAGGAATCTACTAAGTTTAGGCACACAATTATATGACTAATTATGTTGAAAATCTAAGTGGATGCTTAAATAGATGACCGTGCCCTGAGGCCTTTCCAGTTGTTTCTGCTGTCTCATTTAACCATGCAAATGTTATTAAGCTTTCCTGGCTAAAAATTTTCAAGCATGTGCAAGTGTAATTGCATAGATAATTATGCATAATACTGTCACTTTCTATATCTAACATAGGAATTTTCCTTTAAAAAAAATCATTTCTACTGGGTAACTTTCTCAGTACATGTCAAAAAAAAAATCATTTGTAAAAGACAGGTAGACCAAAACCAACCTGTATTGTTCTTTCCTTAAGGATCTTCATTATTCTCATTAGCATTTAGATTTGAAGGAACACAGAAAAAGCAAGTCTTATATTTAAAGTCAAACAAATTAGAAGTTTAAGTGAAATAATCTATGAGCACAAATACATCCAACTAAAAATATAATCTATTATTTTTAGAGCATGTAAATATTTAGACAAACTTGATAACAAGGTTATAAAAGGACTTAACTGCTATGTCCTACCAATAAAACTTGCATACAGCAAGTCTTTCAGATTTGTGCTGAACTAACTATGTTTATACAACAGCACAAAAAAAAAAAGTCCAGAAAAATAAAAAACTCTGCAGAGTTTGGCTTGCTTGCAGCTCATTGGTAGAGCCTGGCTCATGTGACTCTAACCAGCTGCAAGGTAAGCTGGGAAATCAAGAATCTGGAAATAGAGGTTTAGATCCTGACTAGCAACCTCTAGAAATAGTACTAACTGCTTTAAAAAAAATAAGTACAAAGCAAGGTGAGAGAATAAGAGGCAACTGGGTTTGGGGAAGGCTGTTTTATAAAGCAGGTTCAGCGAAATCTCTCAAAGAAGCATGGTTTGTAGAGAAACTTGATTGGGATGATGGAGCTAGGTGGGTGGGGAGAAGCACTCTAGGTGAAGCTAGAGATGACATAAGCAAAGAAACAGTGTTTTCACAATAATCACCAGAAGACCAACTTGGTGGGAGCAAACTGAATTAAGCTTTGTGTTGCAGCCAGATAATGTCTGTCTCTGAGGCCATAGTGACAACTGGATTTTATTCCAGTTACAATGGAAAATTGTCACTGAGGTTTGAAAATAAGACTCTGACTTTTCAAAAGATTGATTTGGCTGCTGTGTGAAGAATAGGCTGTGAAGCAATAGTCTTTCTGACTAACACCAAGTCAGAAATATCTATCACCTTCTAGCACGGAATACAGATTTGAATCAAGAGTTTGACAGAACAATACTTACTGCATGTGAAGTTCTCTGGTATGTTCTTTTGTCATCTAGTCTATTCCATTTTAGTGATTTTGAAGAAAGTATAAAATTCTTACTGGAAAAAAATGACATTGACATAATTGTTGGCAACTCCAGATATTCTACTGCACTGTTATGGATTCAAGTATTTTAAGATCCTTGTGGAAAATTAAACTTCACTGCCTTGGGCAGTTTCTCAAGGGTGCACCTCAAGGACCACTTTCCCCAAATGACCTGACTGGCGCTGTTGGGAGGGTGGTTATAAATGCACATTCTCGAGCCTCACCACACTCTTACTGAATCAGAATCCAGTGGAGGAGTTTGAGGACCCACTTTTAACAAGTTCTCTGATGATTGTTATGCACAACAAGGGCTTTCAAGTTCTTCAATATTTTAAGGTGATAATGCAAAGTTAGCTTTTCTTCCTGCATTTATGGTATTTCACTAATATGTCAATCCATTTAGTGGGCTTCAGGAAATCTTTCTTAGCAATATCAGTACTGATGAACGTTATTATAAATTCACATGTAAAATATGGAAAACTTTAAATCAGTACATATCTTTGCTTCCTTGATTTTCTTTTTTTTTTAATTTGTAATTTATTTATTTTTGAAGTAATATTTGGACACCCCCATCAGGTACTACCACCATTGTGCACCCACCACCAAGTCACCCAGATTCCACCACCGTTGTCCATTGTGCCTCCTGCCCCCTTTCTTCTTGCCCCTGCACCCTGGGTGCTTCAGATCTGCAGTCAGCTTTCAAGGGTTAGATTTTAAGCTTGTCTCTATCTGAGCTTAGTTTCTCTATATTCCATATATTAGTGACACCATCTGGTAATTATCTTTCTCCTTCTGACTTATTTCACTTAGCATTATCCCATCCAGCTCCATCCATGTTGCTGCAAATGGCATGAGTTTATCTTTTTTGATTGCTGAGTAGTATTCCATTATGTATATATACCACATTGTCTGATCTGCTTGTCTGGTTGGGGGCACTTAGGTTGTTTCCGTAATTTAGCTGTAGTAAATAGCACTGCAATAAACTTGGGAGTGCAAGTTTCCTTTCAAGTTAGTGTTCTTGAATTTGGGGGTAGGTGCCTAGGAGTGGAATTCCTGGGTCAGATGACAGATCTGTTTTTAATGTTTTGAGACACCTCCATACTGCTTTCCGTAAGGGCTGCACCAATCTACTTTCCCACAAGCAGTGTCAAGTGTACCCTTTCTCCACAACCTCACCAGCACTTCTTGTTTCTGGTCCTTTTCATATGATCCATTCTCCCAGGTGTGAGATAGTATCTCAGTGTTCTTGATTTGCTTTTCCCTAGTGATAAATGATAGTGAACATATTTTCACGTGTGCCTGTTTGTAGTCTGCATGCCTTCTTCAGAGAAGTATCTATTTAGTTCTTCTGTCCATTTTTAGATTGGGTTATTTGTTTTGTTTTTTGTAGAGTTTCATGAGTTCTTTGCAGAGCTTTGATATCAGTCCTTTGTCAGATGTATGGATATCTATTTTAAAATCAAGGGAAAGTCCTTGAACTCTTTCTTCTATAAACCTAACCCTTATTGTCACTTCATATCATTCATCAAAAATAAACCTTTTCTCTGATCAGTTACCTTTCCTTTCTCTTAGATATTTCTAAAAGTTCGCTTCACCAGGACCCATGTTGAAAGGTGTTTAACCAGAGCACATTCACAACTCCACAATTCTAAGTGGTAAATGCAGCATCATTTCCCCATAGCTTTGCAAGTCGTTGATTTTCACTAAACAACATTCTGCACTGACTTGGGTAAAATTTCCTCATCGTGTTATTCTCTTTTGGCGCATTCTTGAGACAACAGCTTAGATCGTTTTTCTTATAAAGGTTTTCAAAGTGTTACAAGGATATGTGGGAAATGTTTCCTTACTAGGTTCTAGAATGCAACAGGAAACCACCCGAGCCATTCTGTTGTAAATCATATGCATGCAAACCAAGCTGACACATGTGATGTTTGTAAGGAACAGGGCTTCCGACCTGATGCTGTAAAGTCACTTTGTAAAATGTTCGCCAATTTCACATTCACTTGTGCTCTGGATGGAACAATGGCCCCACCTCCGTGCGAGCTCAGGGACATCTTCCTCATCCCCCTGCCAAAGCAGAGTCGCATGGCTCGTATGGCTGCTGTCAAAGGAATCATCTCAGCTTCAAAGCAAAAAAGAGGGACCGAACTCTTATGTGTGCATGGGGAAACATGGGGTTAAAGTGGCCTGTATCGCAGGAAGTGTGCTCTGTGGTGAGAGCTGCAGTCTTAGCTAATGACTTGTGGGTTTGGAATCCTCAGGCCTCTCAGGTGGTTTCAGTCGATCAGTTTCAGCAGAATGATGAAAAGGTTGAGATAAAATAAACTGACAGTTGCTACTCATCGTAGGCAGCAGGCTGGACCAGGCAGCTGAGACCCTGGGAGCCCTCTTTCTTAAACAAAGGCTTTCACTGCAGTGAGCAATGAACTCCAAATAAAAAAAAATGGGGGCAGATTGGCAGCTGGTGACCGACAGGAGGAGGGAAAGGAGGGAAACACAGCAATTGTTGGCTAATTAGAAGTCATTCCCACCTACTTAATACCAACCCATTAAGCAGAAAACACTTTTCATCTTTCTCTCCTGCTACACATGACATTATACTCCAATCAATGCCCTTCCACTGGCTGCCCCAGTGCCCACAAATGAATACACTGCAAATTTAAGAATGTGGTAATTGATTTGGGATGATGAAACTGTAGCTTTCATGATGTGTTTTCTGAAGATACTAATGCAGTGTTGGTGATGGTTCGATAAAGTCGTCATATCTGTAAATGGACAGCTGTCAAAAATTGAAACACAGAAGAGAAAATCTAAACATAGGAGGCTTACTTGAGCCTTCATGGCAAATATTCGAATACTTGGTGTAATAAATTCAATATCACTACCACCATTTTGACCCTCTACACACACACACACACACACAAACACACAAACATACAGGTTCATACAAGCGGCCAGCAGTCTGGGGTCATTTTATGTGAGAACAGGAGACCTTACAAGCTCAATGGCCTTTTAGTATATCACACAATTGTTCTACTGATGACCCTTAGCAAGCAAGAAAAGATGATATTTATTTGCATTCTGTTTCAGAATCTTGGGAAATTTTCTTCTGTAGACCTTCAGTGAAGTAAAAATGATCTCCAAACTTCTAGTCCATCCTCTGTCTCACAGAAGTTGATAGGCCCCACCCAAGGGCAAGCAGAGCAGGTGGGAAGTCGGAACCTGAATGCACACCTCAGAGAGCATACCTGAGCCGCATCCCATGTCACTGCACTCCTTGCAACTACTGTATTATTAGATATGTTGAGTTTTGAAACTAGGTAAATTCAACTTCAAAGGTCTACCATCTGCCTTCTCAAAGGATGCTGGGAAATGAAGGAATGCAATATTTGAAAACTATTCCAAGCTACTGAGTTACTTGTTCAGCCTACTTCATTGACTCTTTAAAAAGGTTAGAGGTAGAATGAGTCTTAGGCTGGTTGGCCACTGAAGAGCAGGGGACTAGGGCAATTGAGCTCTTCAATTTTTATTAATCCACTAATTTTATCTTGGAAGAATAATTATGATAATCCTTTAGAGTGCACCATGCTGTATCCTACAAGAAGTGATGTTTGGCATAAGTAGAGAAGACATCTCTCAGAGACACTCCCATAAGGTCACAAAAATTTGGCTGCCTCTTCCCACTTAAGAACTAAGCAGGGCCTCCCTGGTGGCTCAGCGGTTGAGTGCTGGGTTGCGAAGCTTCCCGCAGCCTCTGCAGTGCCAGTTCGATACCTGTTGCCGCGCAAAGGTCTCACATGGCGCACAGACCTCTCCTGCCACTTCTGCTGCTCCCCTCAGCAGTATACTTTGTCATTCCGCCTGTTCTGCTCTCCACTCTGGCTCTGGTGAATTCTCTCACCCTCCCGCGCTTCTGACTGTATAAATAAATAAATAAATCTTAAAATAAAAAAAAAAAAACTAAGCGGTCTGTGGATTACCTGCAGCTGAGATCTAGCTCCTTTCTCAGTAGAGAAACACCAAAACTCTGATGAACTCCTTAAGCCCTTAATTCTAATACATGTTTAAATGACTGCCTTTCTCAAGAACAGATGTTTGTGAAGTTATGTTAAGTCATAGCAGATTAGTCTAAGTTTATATTTTACAATAAGACAATTTCCTTGTGTGTTTTTGAAGCAATCCCACTTCTAGGTATTTACCCAAATGACACAGAAACATCAATTCCAAAGGGCACCTGCACGCCTATGTTTATAGCAGCACTGTTTACAACAGCTAAGCTACAGAAACAACCCAAATGCCCAAAAATAGATGACTGGATCAAGAAGATGTGGTACATATACATAATGGAATATTACTCAGCAATCAAAAAAGATAAGCTCATGCCATTTGCAGCAATATGGAGGGAGCTAGAAGGGATCATGCTCAGCGAAATAAGTCAGAAGAAAAAGAAAAATACCGGATGGTCTCACTCATAGCAGGAATCTAGAAAACCTAAATAAGAGACCAGGAAAAAGTCTAATCAATACAAAGTAAAAATCAAAATCAACAAGCAACTATAAACCAGAGACACACTACGGGGGGAGGGAGGGAGGGAGGAGCAGGAAAGGAAGGACTAGTGTCAAAATAAGGGGGGGTGCAATTGTATGGGGGAATATAACCAAAATGAAAATGTATACATTGTGCAAAGATGAAAAAAGATGCAAAAATTATAGAAAATAAAATATTTAAATAAAAAAATAAAAATAAAATAAAAATGAATGTTATTCTCTACCCCCCTAAAAAAGTGTTAATGTGTAAGTATTCACAGTCTTCCTTCAGCCGCCACAACTGTTCAGTTTCCCTCTCCTCCTATATCCCAAAGGAAAAAGATTTTCATTGGCTGCTAAAGATGCTAAATTGATTTACATAGAGGCTAAGTCTTCATTCATAAGAGAATGAAGAACTGGATGACTGGGAATAGAGACTAAGATGTTGAGAAAGAAAGAAGAGAAAGAAGGCTTGTGTGAATTTTAGTGGAGGTGTGGCATCTGTAAATAAGTTGCATAATGAAGGAAATAGGAGATTAAGACGTGCTATGTTGGATTATGAATAAATCCATTTGGTGGTATCTGAAAAATGCAAGAATTTGAATTATACTTCAGCTGCTCTTGTTGTTGAACAGTTTTCCCTCTTGTTATAAAACTCTGAAACTGGACCACATGGGTTTCCAGCCTTATAAGGTTTTTTCAAATTACCTCTTTGCATCCAAATTGTCTTTTTTTGTGGATGCTAACTTGGGTAGCTATGGTAATTAAAAGAGGTTAATTTAAATAAAACAAGGCTCCTTATGCTCTTCCTCTCTACTTCAAATAGTTATTCATAACAAAGTAATAATTACAAGATAAATTGGATTGTTTTATCCTTTTCTACTTTTATGAACATCTCCTTGAAGGTATCATAGGGTAGCTGTAAAAACAGAATAACACTACAGTTGACTGCATTTTACATCTTGGAATTGATTATACTGACAGAAGAAAAATGCTTTAATGATCAGTCACTATCGTTTATTTCTTACTTGACAAAATCGATGAACTAGCTGTTACACTGAATTTGCTTGTCCCAAATTTAATTCTCTGTCAAATTTCTCCAACAGAATGATGTCAGAAAATTAGTTACACAATAAATAATTTATTTCTTAAGTAACTTGGTAGTATTGTGACTAGCAGTCATTTTATTTTGCTTGTACCCTTCTCTTGATTATCAACGAACCTTCAACAATACATGAATTTCAAGTATTTCCATATGGACTCCAAGATATCATTTTTAATATCTACAAAATAGTGAACTGAATATTTTATTTATTTATTTATTTTTTTGCTTAGCACCGTGTGCCAATCACCCAGCAACAGGGCTGGGCACAGCAATGGTGGCTGAATGAGCAACTGACTGATTATGTCATCCTGCTTCACCAGGCTCCATGTCCTCCATCTAGACAGCTCAGCACACAGAGCTAGGCATCCTGCAGCGGGGGAATTGTCAGCGTACTATTTATTTTTTTATTTTTTTTATAAATTTTATTGTTATATTCCCCATACAATTGCAGCCCCCCATTCTGACCCCAATCCCTCCCCTCCCGCCCCCGCCCCCCTAAAAGTGTCTCTGGTTCATAGTTTTTTGT
Organism: Talpa europaea; assembly: GCF_964194135.1. NCBI lineage: Eukaryota > Metazoa > Chordata > Mammalia > Eulipotyphla > Talpidae > Talpa > Talpa europaea. The sequence continues at coordinate 108,514,182 of NC_140077.1, forward strand.
TGATTTTGATTTTCACTTTCTTATAGTTACTCATTTTCCTGGTCCCTTATTTAAGTTTTCTAGATTCCTGCTATGAGTGAGACCATCCGGTATTTTTATTTTTCTTTTTGGCTTATTTCGCTGAGCATGATCCCTTCCAGTGCCATCCATGTTGCTGCAAATTGCATGTGTTTATCTTTTTTGAATGCTGAGTAATATTCCATGGTATATATGTACCACATCTTCTTGATCCAGTCATCTATTTTTGGGCATTTGGGTTGTTTCCAAAGCTTAGCTATTGTAAACAGTGCTGCTATAAACATAGGGGTGCAGGTGTTCTTTGGAATTGATGTTTCTGTGTCCTTTGGGTAAATACCTAGGAGTGGAATTGCTGGATCATATGGAAGCTCTATGTTTAGTAGGTCCAGAAATCTCCACACAGCTTTCCACAGTGGTTGGACCAGTTTGCACTCCCACCAACTGAATATTTTAAAAGTGGTTATTTTCTACACAAAGACAGCAGGGAACGCATGAGACAAAATAAAACTCCTGGGCAGAAAGAATGAAGAGACAGACCACAAAGTAGAAGTTTCAGTGTCTTCTGTGCATTTCAGGCAGGGTGTCAGAAATCAATTGGTAGAAATAAAGCTAAAGGTAAAGGACTTGTGAGTGATAGTTGCACCACAAGTGCACTTATGAATGAGGGTGTTACACCCAAGAAGATGTCATTGTAGTTACTTGTTTTAATTAGCCAAACAAAACAGTATGTTTAATGGATGTCTTGCTTTTTTAGTTTGTCTGCTTTCTAGTTTTATTTGACCTGGAGAATTACTTGTGCTTGTCATTTTTTATTTATATTTATTGAAAATTAAAAGTCGGACCTCCCTGGTGGCGCAGGCGGTTGAGCGCAGCACTATGGAGCTGTCCGCGGCCTCTGCAGTGCTGGTTCGATCCCTGCCCGCTGGCGAGGGTCCCACATGGTGCAGCAGACCTCTCCTGTCTCACCTGCTGCTCCTGCCCGCTGCTCCCCTCAACAGTGTATTTCGTCAGTCTGCCTGTTCTGCTCCCTGCTCTGTCTCCGGTGAATCCTCTCACCCTCCCACACATCTGGCCTGTACCCCAGTTCTCGTATAAATAAATAAATATTTTTAAAAATTAAAAAAGAAGAAAATTAAAAGTCAAGATTTTCTCATAACCCTCAGACTCATCTAGTCCACCATCCAGTTTACTCTAATACCAAATTTCTTTCGTAAAGCATTCATGCATGAAAATATTTCTGTACACAGATAGGTGGACTGACTTTTCTAAAGATAACCAAGGGAAGACATTTCAAAATACCACTGTGATAAAATTTCATTTTCTGATAGTCCCACACCAGCAGTGAATCATCTGAGACAGTGCTGTACCAGAGCAACTTGCACAGGGCAGGCAGGTTCACTGTCAATTCGGGCAGACAGATAAGAGAGTCCTAAAGTTGCCACAGGTTTTACAGGCCTTTAATGCACTCCCAGGGAACTAGAGAGAGCAGGGCAGGGAGGCTGGCATGCAAGGAGGCAGGCACCGGCCAGGCAGGGGAGCCTGGGAGGCAAGTAGGCAACCAAGCCACGAATCTGCACTGTTTTCTGGCCTTTCTCTGATGTTCTGGGTCTCATGGTCTCATAGTCTCGCTTCAGTGTGGTCCTCCTCACGGTGCTGCCGCTGCTGCCTTTATCCCTCTCAGCTAGGCACTTACACATGTGTACACCTGTGCTCTAGGAGACTGCTAGCACGGAGAAACAGGGTGATGGAAGATGCAACTTTTAATCTTGCACTTAGTAAGTAGCATAGGCATTTTAAACAATAAGGGTGTATATTGATAATGCAGAAAGTGAAGGGCCTTCCTGAAAGAACTAAACTGCTAGCTTCTTATAACATTCATCCCTAGAATTCTGTTGTTTCTGTGCTGATGAAGCAGCATTTTAAATGCTTTAACATTTTTAAAGAAATTCTTTTGCCTGTTTGCTTGGAACCACCACATTTTACATCTTTGTCCATTTAAAAGAATTTGGTTAATACATTGCCCTTTTAATGTTCTTCCATCTAATTTTGGGAAGGGTGACCAATGTCCCAGTTTGTCAGGACAAGTCCTGGCTTATCCTTGTTGCCCAGTGTAATTATTAAGAACAGCTATTTCACTGTCAGAAGTGTCCTGTGTGAACAATAAATTACATGATATCTCTTTAAAAAAAAAAGAAAGTGAAGGGCCTTGTAACATCTGTGTGCACCAAGTTTATGAAGGTTCACACAGATGCCTCACCCACTCAGATGCCTCACCCTGTGCGTTCCCCAATAACTGGCACATTGTGGTTCCTACCGATGTGTTAACCAAAAAGTACTTTGAAAATAAATATTTCACTAAATTTAATTTGTGAGAAGCTGGTAGATTTTAGCAGATATAGGAGAATAAATTAATTCTGGAAATTTTACATCCTTCAAGTTGCCCCTTCACAACTATTAAAATTTAATTAAAGTGTTTAAAAAGTCCTCTACAAAGCATAATCTCACATTTATTTCAAATAAGAGGATTTTAGCAGAAAGTAGGTAACTTTGATTTAAACATTCTCTCCTTTTATCTCACATCCTGAAAATTGATACACATTTAAACATTTTTTGCTTTCTCTTAAAGCTAAATTTTTGAGATAGAATTGTGTTTACTATCCTTGACATTTCAAAGAAAGTAAAACATATATAATACTTTCAAATTGTAAAATGCTCCCATTTTTGAGAATCTCTACAGATTTAGAATCCCAAGTAGCTATAAATGTCATTACTAAGATGGGGTGGGGGTGAAATATAACACCTTATCAGCTAAAAAAGATTATTTGAATGCAGTGTTGAATTTAAGACTCACTCTCTAGTTTCAGCTGTATAGTTTTAAGAGGCTCTAAAAGCAGTAGAAATAGCAGGTGGTTCCATTCTACATGAAAACCTATAAATTCAATCTTATTTTGACTAGCTTCCAGAGTAGTCTCCCATTAAGAGGATATTCAGAACCAATGTGAAGGAAGTAAAATGAGCCCTTGGCAGTGTCACCAATAGCTGAGAGCCAATGACTGGGGGCAAATGCGGAGGTGCTCAGACTCGGCCAGCTAGAGCCAAGTCTAATCTAATCCTGATCTGTGCTAAACCCCACACTGTGGCGGCTATCATGACAGAAATTAAAACAGAAAATCATGTCATCTATTTCTTTTGTCTAAAATGTTTAATTATGCCACTATTTGAAGTTGCTGGTAAATTTCAAATATTACACATTTACAGTAGATCTAGTGAATGGTTCACATGTCTTGCTTGAATTCAATTTATAATATTTCAGGGTTTTGTGCTAATTGCAGTAATGTCCTTAAAAAATATATTGCTTCTCCTTGCTTATGGTATTAAGCCATACATACCTTCATGCTGGGAAAATTATAAATTATTTGGCAAAATTTGGAAATTAGCTGGAAAGAATCAGGTTATAAATAAAATGTCACGCATTGTAACAAACAAATGCTCCATTGAAGTTAGCAATAAACGATTATTTTAAAATCTGCTTCCACAGTCCTCATACTATAATTCCAGAATGTGCCATTTATTTCATTCTTATACATATTCATTATCTTTACTGCTGCTTCTCAGCAACAGAGAATTAATAAGAACCTCAACATGAAGGATGCAGAAAATAGATTTTTGAACTTAATTCCCACTAAAAGAAAATGAAATAAAAAGAAATAAAGGGTAAGTGACATACTGAAGTTATGTCCTTTTCTGAAAATTTGGCTGGCATTCACCTGGTAGCACAGATGTAAGGATGAAGAAAGGCAGACTTGAGAGAGAGTTTTGTACGGAACCAACAGATTTATTGTTGGGTTACATCTGGGTATGACTAACAGAGAAAGAAAGGATGATTCCTAAATTTTGACGAGCAGCTGGGTAGATGTGCTTTTGTCTAGCAAACAACCACACTGGATGGAAAAAAAATCAAGGGTTCTATTTGGGAGGTATTATGGATGCTTAATATGTTTATTTAGATCTTCAAGTAAAACTTTCAAGCAACACTTGGATCTCTAAGTCAGAGGGAAGGACAGGACTGCAGATAATGAATGTGAGAGTCATACCTTACAGATAGTATGTGCAACAGCTATACTTCATGAAAATAAAGGAGGAAAGTGGCCAAGGTCAAGGTCTGGGACCAAGGATACTCTCCAAGTAAGACTTGGATTCTGGAGGAGGAGCCAGCCGTGCAAACAGGTGGGAGCACCAATGACTACATATGCATGAAATACTTTATTTCCATTGAAATGTTGAATAATTTTTTGTCATTCATTTTTAAAATGAATGACTAAGCTGGCAAAATTAAGGAAAATACCCAGGATACTAAAACATAATGCAATTGTAATGCTTGAGACACAACAAATAAGTCATTTTGACTTAAAAGGAGAAAACAAGAAGACAGTGACAGCCTATGAGGTCCAGGGGTTATTGGCTGGGGTGGGGCGAGGTGATCCAACAGAGAAGGGAGACATTCTGGTGAAATGGAGGGGAAATCTTTGGATCAATGTTCTTTTTTTAAAGATTTATTTATTTATGCATACAAGAACTGGGGTACAGGCCAGAGGTATGGGGAGGGGGGGTGTAGGAGGACTCACCAGAGACAGAGTGGGGAGCAGAACAGGCAGACCGACTGAAATACACTGCTAAGGGGAGCAGCAGGTGAGACAGGAGAGGTCTGCTGTGCCATGTTGGTATCTCCCTGGCAGGGCAGGGATGGAATTCGTGCTGCAGTGGCTGCGGATAGCTTCATAGTGCTGTGCTTAACCGGTTGCGCCACCAGGGAGGCCCTGGAACAATGTTCTTGTTTAGGTCAGGGGGTAGGACCTACTACACATATAGAGACACAACAGATTATTGTATATTAATTTTGTAGCCTGCTCTTTACTACAGTTTATTATTTTTAATAGCAAATAGTGATAGTTTGACTTCTTCCTTTTCAGTTTGGATACCCTTTATATGTATTTTCATTGTCTAATTGCTCTTGCTAGAACTTCTAACACCATCTTGAATAATACTGGTGAGAGTGGACATTCTTGTCTTACTAATCTAAGGGGAAAAAACTTCAGGGTATTTTTTTGTTGTTTTTTTATTTTTTTACCGCAGGGTATGATGTTAGCTTGGGTTTGTCATACACAACTTTTATTTTGTGGCGGTAGAATCCTTTTACATACTTTTTGTGGAGAGTTTTTAATCATAAACGAATGTTGAATCATGTTAAATGCTTTTCTGCATCTATTGAGATGATCATATGATTTTTATCCTTCCTTTTGTTGATGTGATATTGCATATGTTGATTTGCACATGTTGAAATTGAATCCATGGCATAAATCCCAATTGATAATGATGCATGATTCTTTTAATTTATGTTGAATTTGCATTTTGTTGAGGATTTTGGCATCTGTTTTCATCAGAGATATATTGGTCATGTGTGTGTGTGTGAGAGAGAGAGAGAGAGAGAGAGAGAGAGAGAGAGAGAGAGAGAGAGTGATGTTCTTGTCTAGTTTCAGAATCAAGGCAATTTTGGCTTCAAAGTATGTGTTTGGAAGATTTCCCTTCTTTTGAATTTTATGAAAGATTTTGAGGAGGATTAGTTACTAATTCTTCTTTAACAATTCAGTAGAATTCACTAGTTATTCCATCTGGTCCTGGCTTTTGTTTTTTAGAAGGTTTTAACTATTGTGTGGGTTTCATTACTTGTGAGTCTAGTTAAGTTTCCTATCTCTTTCTGACTTAGTCTTGGAATACTCTATGTTTTCTAAGGACTTGTCCATTTCTTCTAGTATGTCCAAGTAGTTGTCATATAATTGTTCATAATATCCTTATGATGCTTTGTATTGTTGTAGTATCTGTGACAACCCCTTTCATTTCTGACTTTATTTATTATCCAACTAATTTTTGTAAGAATCAGAAATCCTGCATAGTAGTTGTTTAGCATAGAGCCTTACGTGTATGGGTTCAATAAATGTTAGTGATTATTTTATATTAACTCTAACGTCTTAGCTGTATTATGTCCAATTAGCACTTACCATTTTGATAGGTTGATAGCCCCAATAAGGACAGGAACCGGTGATTAAATATACTAATCATAATTTTGGGTACAGAACAGAGCTTACAGGCACATTAGGAGAATATGCCCAGGAGCAGAGAGCTAAGCCTTTGTTATTAAGAAATGTGTGGATCTAGTTCTTACTTTTATGGTCAATTTTTGGTCAAAGGCTGTATGTTGTTCAGCTGTTGTAATGAAAATGATGAGCATGTCTGTAATAGTGCAAAGAAACTCTAGTGATGGCAATATTGCAAAAATATTTAAAATTTCCTTGAATGTAAAGTTAGTCATAAAAGCTAAGTTTTCTGCTCAAATCTAAACCCACAGATGCAGAGACCTCATATGGAAGGATCAGGATTTAAGGGGGCATGAATCAGGTGACGCACGAACAGTGCGTAAGAATACTTCTTACATTCCCCAAGTGCATCGAAGGAGCAACTGGGGTTGAGAATGACTAGAATTATAAGTCTGAAAATTATAAAGTCTAGCTTCTTTTCCCTATGCCACCATTGGCTGAACCACTCATCTAACTTCTCTAGGTCTGCCTTTCTGTCTTTTTCAATAGAGATGGTGTCTGCCCCTGCAAAGGAATTGTGACAAATAGACACATAAAGCTTTAGAAAAGTTTAAAGCCCGATGCACAATTGTTTAATTACTTTTATTGTGTTATCATCTCTAGTGCTCATCATTTGAATGTTAACATTAGCCTTATTTTCAATGAGCTGTAGTGTGTGCTGTGTTTTCAGAAATGCAGAAATGATGGCGATATACAAGCTACTTGAACTATGGGAGGAGTAACAGAAAAGTATCTTCATGAAAGTTAATTCTGGATCATTGTTGTCCCATACTGATTATCAGCCCAAAGTATAACTAAGATGATCACTGGATCTAGGGTTTGCCCATTAAATGGAGATCCATTTGTTCTGCTTAAATCACAGCCAAAATTAGGACTGACAGTCTTTTGTTTTTAAGGAGTAAGGTACTTTTGGACCGATATCTTTAATTGGGGAGTGCATATAAGTATATCCTTTATCGTTATTTTAGTATCAAAAGCTATCAATGGTAGATCAGTAACCAATGGTAGATCAGTCTATAGTCTTTCACCATTATATTTTTGTAAATGTACCTTAGATAAATCCCATCATTCATAAAGAGAGATATTTTAAACCTAGAAATGAGAAAAATATTCTAAAATGTGATTTAAAAACTTGAGTGTTTTATTGTTATCAGATAATATATTTATGGCATATAAATTAATAGCTGTTAAAAGAAAAAAACAAAAATATTTCCAGTCACTCGAGTAAAACATTCCAATATTGTCTTATGTACCTTACAATTTCATCCATAAATTCTTATACTAATGGTTTGAGTCAAAACTCTGATATTATAGAGCTATATGTAGTTTTAAGAAAAGAAAGATTTGAAGAGGGAAGAAATGCTTGAAAGAGACTGTTTTGTTGCTGAAAGTTAGGCATAGTTAATAGGTTAATTTCTGTTTATTGAATAAGAGAGCGCAATGCTGATTGATATAGTAATTTCAGTGTTTGCTATGGCAAATATTTAGCTCATTATCAGTTTTAATAGCATTTTGCAGAACAAGCCTTTTCTTGACATCTAGAAAATACTATTAAATTTCCCTGCATAGATACATTGTTATGACATGCAATAACTACTTGAATATAAAGGGGATTAATAATTTAAAAGGTGTTAACAAATTAGGGCCATCATTAAAAATAGACTTTGAACCATTTTGTAGCAAAATCAGATTGAGGTAATGCTCTGCTCTTATGATAAAGAATTACTGCATTAATTCTGCAAAGTGAACTTATTGCTCCTATTCGTCTCCAAAACCCTGGAGCATTAAAAGACAGGAAGAATGAAATGATCGCTGCATTTTTTTCAGGCACAACAGCTCTAATATTTCCATCACAGTTTCACGGCTCAGCCAGTCTCGTTGTGTTAATGGGGGGGGGCACCCTTCAAAATGTCATCTTTTTCTTTAATTTTGCTTTTAGCCTGTCCTATAAAATTGGGCCAGGTTTTCTCAGTCAGTTTATAATAATAAAGAATTGTATTTAACTTAGACAACATCGATATTGACTACATGATTTAAAACTGTTTTGCATCTGACTTTAAAATTTAATCCTCAAATATGTTGATGATCTTATTTCCACATCTGTTACCCTCCTGATGGCTGGAGTTGGTTTGAGAAAAGGGGTGTCCCTTTTCCCCTCCTACTCTGTGTACATCCTTCCTGAAACTCAGCACTTTGGGGTGCAGAGGACAACCCCACAGAAGTTGTTTGATCAAGAGAAACTGGTAGCAGTACTCTCCTATTTCAATCTTCAAATTCAATACTTAACTTTCTCTACTTGCTCTGGTAAAAATACTCCATATAATATACTTTGAATACTTTTGTGTTTCCTAGTAATTAAATACTCTGTGCAAGTTATTGACACAAACTGAAAAGAAAATGAAAATGAATGTAGAAATTGCAACTATGATGCACATGTTCATGGAATATTAAAGCTGAAAGAGAATTAAGAGGTCACCTTATCTGCCCCTTGAATGCTAGAGTTGAGGAAACCAAAACCCAGATGGGTTAAGTTGATTGCCTTGGCCCACAGCTGAGGCAGACCTTCTCCATGGTTATTTTTGCACTATCAGCCATTCTTTAAGTCTGAAATTTCCATCTTTTTCAATATGACCTGAGTACCTTATGGGTTACCACTGTTAAATGGAATGAATACTGGATGTAGGGTCAGATGTCTAGAACCTGAATCCTATATTATACATATATCCTTGGAAAAAGAAATCAGTTGACATCTTGTTGGTGTCAGTTTCCTCATCCACTTAAATGTAGATGCTAATACCTTACTTTGAGGGTGCTGTGTGAATTTACTGAGCTTATAGATGTGCAAACACTGTAAACTATGAATCTTTATTCAAATAGAAATTATTATTAAGAAAGAATGTCCGCTTCCACTAAATTAAGGCATTTTGTTATCTGGGAGGGGAATTATTAGTGAGCTAACACATTAGCAAGGCCTTGAGGCGATGGGACAAGACAATAAGTTTTCATTTGGGGTCGAGGAAAGGTGGAAAAAGATTGAAGGCATCGACAATTAGAGCAGAAGGTGAGGGACGGAGGACAGTCATGAAACAGCCACAGAAGGAAAATGGAGGAGGTGGAGCTCCACTTTACAACTGAGAAAATGGAGGTTTGCAGAGGTTAAGTCATTTGACCCCAGTGTCCTGCCAGAGGGTGATAGAACCAAGGCTGAAACCAGGGCTCTATGACTGGGAGACCAGGTGTGATTTGTGACAAGGGGAATGATGAGCAGTGTCATAAAGAGAATGAAATTTTTGCACAATGGTCTTAAAAGAACATTCTTTTCTTGTGTCAAAGCTGGAGGAGAAAGGTTCTGAAGAAAAACTAAGAAGGCCGTGGAGATCTGTAATGCCAGCCTGCACAGGCAGTGGTGGGAAAAATATCTTGTTAACAGCACATTTAGGGAATCATCGTAAAGGGACTCTGATTGGAATTTGTAGATGATACTCTTCAACCTTAAAGAATTTATTTAGAAAACAAACAGCTTCTAAGTGTCTAGGTCTAATCATACCAATTTGGCCATTAAGATTTAATTATAACTTAATTATAGTAATTATATAGCTTTATATTTGAATTATATAACTTCATATTTGAGAGTACCTATTGGTTGTAAAAGTAGAGAAAATGAAGCAGCTATAAAAATCTTAACAAATAAAAAGGAGGATTTGTTCGGTGGTAAATGCTGACTCAAAGACCAGACTTATACATAAAGATCTTCTAATCAAAAGTGTCTCTTGTTGGTGGGTGTGGTGCGGTGACAAGCATCTGAGGGTGTGGTTCTATACCTGTGGATCACCTACAGTGTTGTGAACCAAGGATACCTCAATTTTTAAAAAAGCTTTTTTTGGCCCAATCTCAGAATGATTTGCTTACATCCATCTGGTTTCTCTGTTTGAGGTTCAGGAAGCTGGTGTTTCTGTCAGCAGCAGACATTAGTTTTGGAATGCAAACATCCATAAAAGGTCATGGTCTACTTAGCATAATCTTGACTGCTTCCCTCCCACATTTAGCTGAGCACAGATGAACTAAGACCCTGAGCTTGAATGAATCAGTTTTCAACTCAAGGCCTTTCTGCTCCCCAGATTCACTCCATTTCTGAGACCCCCAACTTGGCCTCCGTATTCTGCTTTCCTTGAGAATCCAGCTACCTGACCCGCAGGTGTCCGGCAGAGACCGTATATACTGAGTAGTGGTCTTCTCTAGAGAGTCAAAGCTTTAAAAACATTTCAATGTGATTGATAGGTTGATTTATATCCTTTGGATTTGCTCTCCCATCCCAAGATTCATTTCTTCCCCAGTCAGGGCATCATCATCATTTAAAATGGTAAATCTGGGCAAATGCCCAGGTCTGCTTGTCTTTTGAAGGCTGCCTGTCCGTCAAATCATTTGGTTTGGGGCCACGTTACAAAATAAATGCACTGTTGCTTTATTTTTTTAAATATTTATTTATTTATACAAGCACTGGGTACAGTCAGAAACACGGGAGGGTGAGAGAATTCACCAGAGCCAGAGCGGGGAACAGAACAGGCAGAATGATGAAATACACTGCTGAGGGGAGCAGCGGGCGCGGCAGGAAAGGTCTGTCGCGCCATGTGGGACCCTTGCTGGTGGCCGGGGATCAAACCGGCGTTGCAGAGGCTGCGGGCAGCTTCGCAGCCCAGCGCTCAACCGCTGCACCACCAAGGGAGGTCCCGCTGTTGCTTTAAAGGAGGACAAGGAGCACCTTGTCTGCCCTGAAGGGCTGTGTGTGTGTGAGTGTGTGTAGGTGTGTGTGTGTGTGTACAGGTGCTTTCAGGAAGAAATGACATGCAATGCTGTCTTTCTAGGGAAGATAAAATTAGAGTATGAATTCCAAATTCAGACCACTCTGATCTCAAAATTAAAATCTGCAAAGTTGAATGCTTTTTATCTAAATGTTAACTTGTGATTTTTTGATTTCTTTGAAAATAATAACTTAGGAGTATAAATTATTGTATAAATTGATTTTCTAAAAAAAAATGCTTTCTGTGAACCTCTCCTACATAATTTCCCTTAATATATACACTTCTTCTTTTTTTATATTGAGAATGTACCATTCTAAATTCTTAAAATAGCAGCCAACTACACTTTACAATATATCTGGACGTACATGCCTTTAAGATCTACAAGGCTAACAAGATGTACAAGCTTTTAAATGATTCCTAAAATTCTTTCCAACCTTTAATTGCATTTTTTAATCTATAAAATGAGGAAATCATCCACTCAGGTGTTTAACTTATTACTTATTAAGGAGGATCTTTTTGACTGTACATGTAAAATACGTAATGCCAGGGTCAACAACCCTTTGTATGAAAAGGGAAAAGAAAATAATCAGTAAAACTAGAAACTAATGATCTTAGTGGACAAAAAATAAACAGAGAAAAGAAAAACAAAACCCTCTCGGTTGTTGTCACTTTCAGTCGATAGTAAGAAAAAAGGCTCACAGGAGCAGCACCCCCGGAAATGATCATCAGCTTAAGCTGAGTTGATTCTGAGCCTTTCTGCTCTCAACTCCTTGTCTGCTGGAATCGCCTTCCCAGAATTCAGAGCCTAAGTCCTTTACTGAGCGCAGGTGATGTAATAGAAGCAGCTGATATCTATGTGAGAACATGATTAAGAAAGGGAAACACTCTTCCCTATCTGCGTCTAGGTTTAGGAGACACTCTCCCAGGTGGATTCTATTCTAAAGTGTCCTCTTTCTTTTAAAAATGAATCATTCTTATTGAAATATCTATATACCAATTAACCAGGACGTGGACATCAGTAGTGCCTTAAGGAACATTACTCGGGGGTGACCGAGGCCGGGCGCTATGACGGGCCACGATCTCCGCCCCACCGCCACAGCAGGGGTTCAGGCTGCATCTCCTCTGAGTAGCCCCTGGAGGTTAGTTTAGAGCAGCATTGCTGCCTCAAAAGCTGTCAGCCCTCTGGGCTACAGGAATATGCTGTCTTTAATAAGAATCTTGTGCGAGACAGTCGCGATGACTTGGCGCCTTTTTTTCCCTCCCCTCTACCACTCTTGAAATGGAGCAGATCACAAGGTGATTGAATATTTAATGCTAAACTAGTTCCAAGTACTAGAAAGCATCAATATCTTCACATTCATATGCTATACTTTCCCAAAAAAAAAAATGGTTTAAGATGCTCCTCCACTCTGTGCTCTGGAAATACCGTTGTATTGTGTCGCCCTGAAAAAATGGTGAAAATTAAGTCCAGGTAGGCGTCATCATCATGTCTGAAGAAGGAATAAGGTGCAGATGGGGGATGTTCTTCGTGAAGTCTGTAAGAACAAGTTTGGAGGTCAATGTCTGACTTTCACTTTCAGGGTTCACTTTGGCTGCTCACTGAGATAAAGAAACTTATCACTTCTCTTTCTGTCATTTTGCTGCCTTCCATCAATTAACCATTGAAAGTGTGTACCGTTTTTTAACAAAAGGAGGCATTAGCTAAACCTATCTGAAAGCTATTCCTTAATAACTTTTCATGGTGTTGTCTTAGGAGCACTAACCTGAATTCAGTTGACATGACTTTTAACCAACCTTTTTCCATCTCACAATACTGAAAATCACAGGAACTTGCACATGGATGAAAGTTCTCCCGTAATCTACACTACATTAGGTAAAGGCAGGGTGGTCTGAATCCAGAGCTGGTCTTTGACCTGGATTCCCATCGACAGCAATGCCTGGTATCAGCAAATCAAAACTAGAGAAAGCAAGTATCTGTGGCTGCATCTGTATCCCCAAGAAGAGAGGATGCCTCACCATGATGAGAGGTAAAAGAACTTCTCATTGACTTAAAAGGAGTTTCTCCTTGGCATAAAGCAGTCATAGTTTTAGGGGGTATGGGGGCGGGGAATGATGATCACAGGCAGAGCAAAGCCACGGAGAGTTGGTTGAACTCAGCACGGCTGAAGAGCCTCGCAAGTCCGAGGAAGCGACAAGTCCTAGGAAATGTAGAAAGAGAAACACGACGCGTCTGGACACTAAAAGTCCAATCTGAGTCCTTGGAGAGTTGAGCGGAGCTACTGACGTCACAAAAGGACCGGCCTCTGGGAGAATTTCACCTGTCGGGAACTCCGTGCCAGCCCCAGAGCCAGGAAGGACTCCGCTGAACCTTGGCAGCTCAAAACTGAATTAACAAAGACCTGTTTGGTTGTCAGCTTTAATAACTGGTGTAGCTTATGGGCTCATATCGTTTATATTTTTTCAAGGTATTCATGTGCTGGGAGTCAGTATACCGGAAATCAAGGTGGCAAGTCATCCTTCAGTCACACTCGGAGCACAGGCCAAGCCAGACAGACTAAGCCTGAGGTCACAGAAAACAGTATTGTGATTTCCTTTTTAGCCCTGAATCCTTACGATTCATTTTTGATCGTTAATTTTTTTTTAAGTATAATAGTGTGCATGTGCGAGAAGTTCCTTCATCCCTAACAATTACATGAACATGAATACATGAAGCTGCAAGGATGTGTACACTAAGCACTGTGTGCATTCATCATTGCTCACATTGCCTTCTGGGTTGGGCGGGGAAAGAATGCAAGGGGTTGAGCAGGTCCAAAAGTTCCCGACAGTAATCCTGACTTTGTTACCACACATTTTCCTGAAACCAAAATAGAACATGCTGCCGTTCATAGAATTAACGTTTCTGGTGAACCCTAATTGTGTACTGCAGAGTTGCTTAGGAGAGATTTTCTCTGAGGAGGTGACTCTTCCTTAGTTGGCTGCAGCAGCAGTGGGATCTCACCAAAGAGGTGGCCAGCATTTGCTGTCTGCAGACTACCTGATCTTAAAAGACATTGAGAACAGCAGAGAAAAAAAGAAATTGTACAGAACCCACAGATAGGCTGCTGAGAGCTATGACGTTCCTACCTTACACATCATACCCCCACTATATTCACGCACCCAGACTGGGAATGAGGCCGGCCTGACGCATAAGTTCGGCAAGAATGAATCTGCTATTATTAGTTTTTGTGAAAATGATTAAGCCCCGTGGATTCAAGATCAGCCCTATTTTTCAAGCAGTCAGAGGCAACTAAACCCAAACTAAGAGACCAAATGAGAAGAAGCCTGGGCAGAGATAACGCTGAATCACACAGGAACACAAGCTGCCACCAGATGGGATCAGAGCTGAAAACAATGCAAGGTCATCGATTTGGCAGTTGTTTTATTTAAAAATCTGCTAACAGGCAACATTTTTTAAAAGCCTTTTAAGGAGACTGTCCATCACAAAGGCATAATTTAAATCAGAATTCTTACAACCGTTTCCCAAATTCCTAAAGGCAATCAGTTCCATTCAAATTAGTAACTCAGATAAATCACCATTAATTAGCTAATATAAGCCAGCAGGTGGTTTTGAGCCCTGAGACATTCCCTGGTTATTTAAATTATGTATACTACATCACGCTAAAGAAAGAGTGAGTAAAAGGAAGCACAGAGACAAATTTATTTAAAAAAAAAAAAAAGTCTGTTTAGGGATAACACTCAACTGAAATCTCCTGCAACTTCCACATCTTACCCAGAGGAATACAAGACAGCTTTGACCCTCTGACTCAAAAAATAGCATTCACCGACATGCACTCTTATTTCCACATTGATTATGCATGCAATATACAAAGTGTGCAATGGAAGCTTACTTGAATATTTTTGTTCTAGAAAGATTACCAATTACGAAAGAATAGGAGAGGAAGAATTGTTTTTCATACATAATTTGTGACACAAGAGAATCTCCTTCATAATCTTTATGCCCTTGTGTTCTTTAATTGACCTACTCTAATTGGCGTAATTAAGGGTTATTTCCTAGACTGTGAACGGAGATAAAGGCACAAAGTAGAGCTGCCAACCAGCTAAAACTGTATTTGTAATTGAATGGCGTAGGAGATGATTACTTTGTATTGAAAATCAGCTTGTCCTACGAAGAAACTTGGCTTAATCCTGCGAGGGGGCTGTCCAGTTACTGTCAGTAATGTCTCCCTAAACAGACAGTGAACTTTTTTGAACAAATAATCCTGTTAGACTCCAGGTACCTAATTTTTGGACAAGAAGAGTATTTTTTAGACAAAACCAGATGAAACCCCAAATGTCTAATTTTTTCTGTCCTGTTCATGCAGCCCATAGTGTGCGTCATTTTAGACTCCATAGGTGTGATGTAGGCTTTATGGGAACTTTAAGGCATGATGTGGTAAAATAAACCCTGACTACAGACTCTGCTAATGGAAATCAGAACCTCCAGGCTTCCGTTTCAATGTGAGGTGGGAGTTTGGTAACCGTTCATTTTTAAGAAGCCCAGGAGTTTGTGTTGAATCTTCCAGTAAAAGTCCTGGATTAGCTAGCTCCTGAAGGCTAGACTTGGTTCTGGGTCATTCTGTGAGCTGCTTTGGACCTCAGATCCTGAATTGGACCTCTCCAACACAGCTGAGGGAGGAGAAACCAGAGGAATCCACAGGATCAGAGACGGGAGGAAGTGCTCCCTCAAACATCTCTCACCAAGCAGGACCTTCATCTGGGGGCCGGGCAGACACCAACTTTGCTCCTCCAGCAATGATACATAAAAATCATCTAGAAGTGGGCCTCCCTGGTGGCGCAAGGGGTTAAGACACAACCTATGAAGCTGTCTGCAGCCACTGCAGCACGAATTCCATCCCCCGCCAGGGAGCAACCCACATGGCGCAGCAGACCTCTCCTGACTCGCCCACTGCTCTCAGCAGCGTATTTTGGTTCTTCTGCCTGTTCTGCTCCCCGCTCTGTCTCTGGTGGCTCCTCCCACCCCCCCACACACACCTCTGGCCTGTACCCAGTTCTTGTATGCATAAATAAATAATTTTTTTTAAAAATCATCTGGAAGTGGTATTTTTGCTGAAACTAAAATGATCAGGAAAATACATTTTAACCACTGTTTTACTATAGTCACATATTCATAGCAGGATCAAACTACACTGAAAACCACATCTCAAGTGAGGAGTCACCCTCAAGCCATGTAACTGCGCCACAAACACAAATACCTAACATCATCCTGTTCAGCCAGTCCGGAAATTTAACATTTCTGATTTTTAATGTGCCTCGCCATCCTTTTTCGGGCATACTAACAAGTCCTGCGTGGTGCAGCCTGCATGGCTCCAGAAGCATGCACAGCCTTGTTGCTTGTTTCTTGTAGCCATGGCCTTTGATATCTTTTTTTTTTTAAGTTCGTAATAATGCTGTGACTACGGCTGTTCACAAATATTTTATTTATAAAATCTACCCTCCCCCAGGGCTGGTACAGAGGATCTACAAGCTGAAGGCTAGTCTATAAACTGCATGCACGCTAGGAGCCTGAGCTGCTTTCTCAAACATCAGTGGCCGAGCTGGGAGTTGAGACAGAGTGGACTCGCTGTGCTTCCCAGCTGCAGCGTAGAAAGCAAAGTATCTCTTTGCAAATCAGCTTTCCTGGTGTGGCATTCTTTAGACAAAAAGAAATACATGGTGCGGTCACCAGAGATTGTTAAATGCACAGCTTCTTCCAGTGTGAGCATGAATGATTAAGGCAGAAGCCAATGATGTTTTTTAAAGACCTAGACCCAACTCTATTAACATCTGAATTATAGGGCCTCCCTGGTGGTGCAGCGGTTGAGCGCTGGGTTGCGAAGCTGCCTGCCTCTGCAGCGCCGGTTTGATCCCTGGCTGCTCCCCGGCCACCAGAGGAGGGTCCCACATGGCGCGCAGACCTCTCCTGCCGCCCGCTGCTCCCCTTAGCAGTGTCCTTCGGTCCTTCTGCCTGCTCTGCTCCCCGCTCTGGCTCTGGTGAATTCTCTCACCCTCCTGCGCTTCTGACTGTACCCAGTGCTTGTATAAATAAATAAATAAATAAATAAATAAATCTTTAAAAAAAAATCTGAATTATAAACTTCGGACATTGTTCGTGGCGTAACATGGGAACATATTCTGGGAGACGTGTCTTAAGTGATTTTGTCGTCGTTGAGCAGATGCCCTGGAGTGCAATTGCATAGAGCTGGAGGGTCTGCCTGGGCACACAAGGCCTTCGTGGCAGAACCCGGAGGGACCACGTACGGTCTCCCTGCCAGCTCCCGAACCTGGCAAAGTGGTGGGAGACTGTGTTTTACGGCACTGAGCCGGGTCTAGATGGTCCTCGCTGTGGACCCTGGACGGGGCTGATCCAGGCGTCACTGAGAACAGCACGGCAAGGATCCAGGGAGGGCAAATGGGGCGCTACATTTTGCATCAGAAGACCCTGCGGGGGCTGAAGACCAGGATTGTTCCACCGCTGGAGTTGAAGTTGAAGTAGTCTCCCACCCCCGGAGCAAGCTGGACTTCACTGACGGCTCAGCTATTGCTCAGACCTAGCTCAGCCTGATGTCACAGATCAAACAGCCAGGGAAAGGCCTTCTGCATCTCCCCTCCCTCGCCCAGCCACGCTTTCCTGCTGCAGCGCACAGAGAACACTGCCTTGGCTGGTCATTCCCTCCAGCTCTCAACACCCAGATCCCAGGACCAGTGCGTCCTCTCTACCTGCCAGCCCGTCACTTGCCCTTCTGTTTCCAGGTTGCTTTGGATCTTGCCCATAAATTTCTTTTTCCCACTTGGCCCAGGAGGCCCTAAGCCCTTCTTTTGCTAGCTTCTTGGCCGTCTGTGCTTCCCCATCAGTCTGCCAACTTCTGCCGCTGTCTTCCTCGAGCCCTTCCTCCAGCATCCCCACCCGTGCGCACAGAGTGCGCCTGGTCACATGGCTGCGTCCGGGGCCCACGCCAGGCACCTGGGCGCTGCATGTGGTGTGACGGGCACACTGCACCTGGCGAAGTGGGCTCATGGCGGTGAAGGAGGAAGCCCCTCCCCACCGTCCTCTCGACTTTTCATATTTTCCCTCCTAAAATGTTCCAGAGTGGGGCACCCTTTACCCTCTTCATCTCCAGCGCACCCCACACA
Source organism: Talpa europaea (assembly GCF_964194135.1). Taxonomy (NCBI): domain Eukaryota; kingdom Metazoa; phylum Chordata; class Mammalia; order Eulipotyphla; family Talpidae; genus Talpa; species Talpa europaea. The sequence goes on from NC_140077.1 coordinate 108,532,321, forward strand.
TCCCAGATGGGGCGCTGCATAGCCCACTGGCCGATCCTTCCTCAGGCCGGTGCAGACTAGCTGAGGCTCAAGCTTTTTGTCGGCCCTGGAAATGTAAGATGGATAAAGCACCATCCCTGCCGTCCGGGAGCTCGCACGGGACAACTGAGCAGATGCCAGCACACTGGGAGTTGATGAGAGACGCCCGCGTGGCCCCCACGGGAGCAGAGATATCGCTGCCCCTCCAGGCCGCCCTCCCCTGTGCCCGTCATGGGACAGGAACGTGTGAGAAGGGGGCTTGCATTGAGGAGCTATGGGCATTTACTCTATTGGTCTTTCACTACGCTGGAAAATCTGTATGAAAAGGTAAATCTAAGTCCACCTTTTCATTCTTTGTCTCTTCTGTCTCCCCTGCTCCTTCTCCCCTGTACCCCCCCCCAACACACACACACACACACACACACACACTCCTAACACACATGGCTGCACTGGGGCCATCTGATAAAAGCCGCCTGCATTCAGAGCAAGAATAACCAACAACCAGATATTCAGGGACGTTGTCTGTCCAGACATAAAGGTGTGTCAGAGGAAACCGCGGCTGTCACTAGTCATTCCTTCCCCGCCCCGCCCCGCCCCGCCCCGCCCAAGGCTTTCTGGCAGTGCCCTTCCTTGCTGGGAAATAAGCCACTGTTACAGATAAGCCGGTCTTCCTTACTGATAAATCAAGTGTGGGCGACTCAGGTTTGCGGGGCTCTGCTCCTCATGGTGAACTGGCGACCCACGCGGCCCCATTCCAAGCTCCGTCGTTGCCTCTGGTGAGCTGCAGAAATTTCTCCTCAGTCAGCCCCAGATGTGAAGACCCGCATGCTGCCGGGCCCTACCGCCTTTGTGGGGACATGTGGATGAAATGCTGTCAGCCCACACTGGCTCACTCCTTTGGGTTTCTCAAAAGCAAAACAAGCAGCAAATGCCCCATAGAAGGAGGCCCAGTCAGTGGATCAAGAAGATGTGGTGCATATACACCATGGAATATTACTCAGCAATCAAAATAGATGAACTCATGCAATTTGCAGCAATATGGATGGAGCTGGAAGGGATCATGCTCAGCGAAATAAGCCAGAAAGAAAAAGAAAAATACCGGATAGTCTCACTCACAGCAGGAATTTAGAAAACCTAAATAAGGGACCAGAAAAAAACATAATTATAATAAAGTGAAAATCAAAATCAACAAGCAACTATAAACCAGAGACACACTACAGGGTGAGGAGGAGGGAGTAGGATCAAAACAAGGGGGATGGGAATTGTGTGGGGAATATAACCAAGATGAAAATGCATACATTGTGCAAAAGTGAAATATGATGTAAAAAATGTATAAAATTTAAAAAAATGAAGGAGGTCCAGCCAGGCCATAGCAATCCTCCAGCTCGGTGCAGTCACCCCTGAACTCAGACAAGAAAACTGAAGTGCTGAAGACTTAGGAGTGAATGGACCTGGGCTCAGTATTCCTTTGGACACCATGAAACTGAAAAGTGTCTTGTGTCCCCTGCTCTGTTGTCTTGAGGACGTGAGAAGAAAAACTGTAACCCAGAAAAGGCAGCCTGGCCAGGCAGGGCTCGCTGTTGACCCTCCACCTCTAATCCAACCTGACACTGCTAATTTTGGCATCAGCGTCTGAAATGAAAATCAATATCTGTTCTGAGCTTGGCAGAGAGTGACAGGACCTGGGTGGAGCAGGCCGGGTACTTACTGTCAGGGATCTCTAAGTGCGTTGGTAGAAATTTGCCACTTTAGAGCATTTAGACACTCACTCAAGTGGAATCTGATTGTCTGGGTGGCGTGGTGGACGGCGCTCTCCTCCAGCACCTCCTGGGCAGATTACAAAAGGCTTTTCAAGGTGTCTTGTGTTCTTTTTTTAAAAGCTGGTGTTCTTGGGCGCGTTTCCCACATGAGCTGTGGAGGCTCGGCCTGACCTTTCCTGCGAAGACACAAGGTCTTTGGCGAATGTAGGTGACCAGGAAAGGCCTGAGGGGCCCGCGGACTGAGTTTCCTGTGATGTCAGGCTGGCAAGTTAGCTCACGCTTTCCTGAAAGGAAGTCCTCTCTGAGGGATGCATTTTACCTTGTGTCTTCTGCCACCTTTGTTTGATGTGCCCATTGACATCGCCTCTGAGAAGAAAATTTTATCCTTAAAAGATGTGGCCTGTACATGGCCTGATTTAGTCTGACCTTTACCTCAGTCGAGTACTCAGAACAACTAGGTTGTTTCAATAGAAGAAGAGGCGAGGGGTCCAGAAGGGCAGAGGGCAGGTCAGATAAAAACAGAAACCAGACTTTTGAGGGCAAATATAATGTCCTCTATACAGGTGTTGATTTCTGCGGCTGTGAACCTGAAAGCTGTATAACATCACACACCAGTGTTATTTCAGCCAAAAAGAAAAAAGAAAATGAAGAAGAGGGAGGGGAACAAAGCAAAAAAGGGGTGAGGGAAGGGAGACCAGTTGACACTAATGTGTATAAACAATTTTTTTTTCCACTCCTTTGAGGTACTTCTTTTTTTCTAATCATAAGATGTATTTACAATGCAAGCTGCTTTCTATAGTGCCGCAGCTGTAAATGAAGCCAGCATTCTTTCCTCAGAGAAGGAGACAGGGAGGAGGAGACTCCTCAGTGCCCCCCTGCCCCCCCACCCAGAGTTTTACCGGGGTAGTCGCCTTGCAGCCAAGTCTAATGTCACAAAGTGGAGTCAGACTTGACCAGCCAGATCAGCCTGTCCAGCCATAAGCTCAAGCCAGGGGCCATCCCAGAACCCTCACTCCAGAATGGAGAGGAACATGGGGTAAATAGCCCTGGACATTTTCCAAAATAAATATCAGACATGGTGGTTTTTTTCACTAGTAAAAAGGGAAAAACTATTCAGCACAACCTGGATGCTCAGAGACCCTAAGCAGAGTGTGGAAAGACAGAAGTGAGGAGAAAAGACCCCATGGGGTGGGGATTCCCCTGCAGATAGAATCGTGGTAAAGGGCACTGCTGGCATTAGGCCACCCAGATTCAAATCCTCGCCCCCCAATTTACAGCCATGCCCCTTTGATCCTTTGCCCCCTGCATATTCAGCTATAGTATAAGGTTATGATATCACCCCAAAGAATTACATGATAACGCATGGGAGCCCATAAGTTTCCCAGATACTGACCCTCCCTATTACAGCTTCCCTTGGCTGAAGGAATTGACCACCAAGCAGAGTCTAATAAGTTCTAAAAGATATCCAGTGCCCAGAAGAACAAAAGTGAATCACCTCATTTAGGAAAGGCTTCGCAGGGGACATACTTCTGAGCTGTGTTGAAAGCTGGGTAGGAATTCTCAAGGAGCCAAAGCAAAGGATGATCTTGAAGGGTGCATTTTCATGAGAAACCCTGGCCTTGAAGGTGAAGCAATTTGAACACGTACCCGGAACACGCTAGGAATATGGCTGGAACTTCCTGGGAGGTGCAAATACAATGGCGGTGGCAATATAGAAGGCAGACCAGAAATTAAGAAAGCCAGGTGCAAGGAGGCTAGTTTAGTGGTTATTGCAATAATCCAGAGAACAGATGACCTGGATTAGGGCAGAGTCAGAGGGAATGGAGAAGAGAGGACTAGATAATCAAGCTCTTCATTTCTTATTCCAGAAAAATAAAGACCCATCTGTAGCATCATGTAAAAGTTCCACACCCTACGTTAAAAAAAATAATAATAATTACTTAAGTATCACATGTTAGCACTAACATAGGCTTCTTATCAAGATATCAGAACACATGCTAATAGCAGCCTGGCTTGTTGGAATATTTATCTGAAAAAAGTTGAGTGCAGCAGTTCTGTCTCCTCACACCCTGACTTGAGGTGTTAAGAAAGTGGCTCAGGAAGACCCTTTGGCCTGTGTGTGTCACTCTTAGGATGAAAGTCAGCTGACTGTGAACAATAAGTCATCCGTTCCTACAGCTCGATAACCTAACACAAAGTGGGATAAGAAGGATTCCATTTAAATAATAGGTCTAATAATATTTAAAAATATGCTTCTTAAAGTCCATTAAGCACTAATCTATTATTTATCCAAGAAAAGTTTAAAATTAGGTCTGTGACTGCCATTCTTTCACAAAAGCTCATGAAATTTTTAAATTGTGACATATCTCAGAAGCATATGAAACATATATATTTCATCCAAATATCCATGTATTAATCAAAAGATGATGCCAAATTTCATAGCATGTCAAATCCATACTTAATTACAATGTTCAGAATTTACCTTAAATTATTAGAATAAATCATTATCAGCCTATAGGTTTAGTCAGTATTCACTCATTCAAAAATTAACTATTGAATAAATATTGTAAGCATTCTAAAAATCTATAAATTAGCCTTTAAGAAGTTTTCATTTTTATGAGCAAGACAAATTCTTGAGGCTTGGGATACTCATTTGGAACACATTTGTACATACATTTGGAATATTTAATATAACAGACGTTTGGTTATTTTTTAGGAAAGTATACCTGTGATTTGGATGAGTCAAAGAGAAAACTTCTGGAGTAGGATAGGTGACCTAACTCTGTATCTTGACTTGGGCTATGATTACTTTATAAAAACTTGTTAAGCTATAAATTTGTTTTGGATCAAAAAAAAAAGAAGTTTTCATTTTTAAAAAAAGTTTTCATTTAATAGCAGAATCAAGATACATACACAAGCATTCAAAGAGCTATGAGAGAGAATTCTGTCTTTGTGGATATATTTTGTGGAAGTGTTGACCTCCAAGAGTGAACAGGATTCCTTAGCTAGCGGGGTCAGGAGAACAGAAGAAAGCATCCAGGTAGTTGGACAGTGAGGAGGAAACAGAAAAGACACAAAAATTGTATGAGAAGTGCCAAAAAACCAGTTTGTGTGAGTATCCTATGGGGACATGAAGGTGAGCTGGCGTTAAGGTGGAGAGCGCTGAAAAGTTTGGGGCTTGTGTCTTAGTCATTGTGAAGCTTCTTTAGATTTTATACAAAGAATCTGGGAGAAAAATATAGATGGATATTAGAGACAAGAAAGAGGATCCAGGGAGCCGGGGGGAGACTGCTATAGTTGGGCCAGGTTATGGAGGCTAAGTCATGGAGGAAGCCATGAACATGGGGCGAATTGGCCAATAAAACCCTTATGTTTAGATATTTGACTGATACCTTTTCTTCTTGAAATATGAATCCTGTTCTGTAATTTCAGTGACAATAAGTTCATTTTAGGCACTTTGTAGGATGCTATGGCTAACACGCTGAAACATGAGCTTTCTTTCCAAATACTCTAGTGTAATAAAAACAAGAAATGCAACATGTCAATCCTTAAAGCATAAAAAGCATCCACAATTAAATTCTACCAAACTTTTTTTAATATTAAACTATTTTTATTGAAGTAATGTTGGCTTACAAGACTGTCGAGGATTTAGGGTGACGTACATCCTTGAAGCTTTGAGCTCTTGCTTCATTGTGATCCCGTCACTCAACCTGTTAACTGTGGGTGATTTCCCTTTGCACATAATGATCCTTCCTGCATTGTCTTCTCTCATTTCCTTGATCTCTTCTCCTTCAATGATCATATCTTCCACCATATCTTAGCTACTTATTCCTGTAGTTAAATCTAGACCTTTTCAATAGCAAGTACTGCTGCTCATAAACTGAATTTCAAGTACATCCCACTCTCTCCTGCATTTCCAGTTCACTTAATAAAATAAAATTTCTATCAGGACCTGTTATCAGTTGGACTTTCCTTCATTTTCTTCATGTTCTCTCTAGTGTTTCCAAATCCTCAGCAGATATTATTCTTTGGCATTTGGGAATGAGAAACAAAATTGCAGGTGGTCTCAAGAATTCCCCAATAGTATTATTGTTAAAATTATTGTTAAAATTATTGTTAACATATTTATTTAACAATTATTGTTAAAATACTTCAATTGTCTTCATACTCTGAACTTCTTATTGATATATTTCAATCTATCACCCCAAAAATACAGGTATCCAGAGAAATAGTAAGTCAAGTAAAATTTACAAAGACTGCTCACTGTATCGAATACTCAGTCTGGGAAATGCCTGCAGGTGTGGGGCGGTGGGGTTCAGGGGGCGGTAAACATTCCAAGAACAGCAGAGCATCCCTGTAGCAGTTTAATATATCTGCTCAGCATCACAGATCAGAGATGGCAACTTAAGCTTTTATGTTGCTTCCAAAGCTTGTTATTTCCTGGAACGCCACTCAGAGAATGTATATGAAGTTTACTGTCCACATCAGTGAATAATAGTTATTTGCAAGAACAATTCACATTAGCCACGGACGTGGCCACAGAGCACATGGCAGCGGCTGGAAGCAAAACTGACTAGTCTTGACTGTTTTGCTCTTACAAGCTCTCATTAGGTTTCCAGAAATGTCAACTGCAACTTTGATCCCAACTGCATTTCCTGCAGTTGCTTTCAACTTGATGCTAGTGAATTCCTTTAATAAAAAAAAGAAGGAACGAAAGTAACATCTTCATGTTGTTAAGCTTTAATTCTCACAGGGGAATTATACTTTCACCCCTTGTCCCAATGCATCATCTTTTTCTTTCTCTTTTTTTTTTTTTTTTTTTTGCTGAGACTCAGGATTCAGCAGAACACAAATTTCTTGAGAAATCCCAGGAAGAAACTGTCACGTGGCAACAGTCTCTCGTCTTGAGGCAGCTTAGAATCCGGGGTCCCTCCGTCGGCCCCTCTTCCTCCTTCATACCTGCCTGGTGAAACCATAACATGAACTAAGCTTCACTCTCTCTTACTTCCTGTTTGCATCTTTACAACTGAATGTTGCTGCAGAAAGCACACAGCAGTGCTGACTCATCCTGTGCCCATTCCTGATTGCTCACCAAGTGGGCCCTCACTGACCCCCCAGCACTCTGCACCCTGGCCCCCACTCTCTCCTCTTCCCCCAGTCAGTGATTTCAGATTTTGTTACTCCAATCTCAGCACTTCCTTTCTCTCTCCCTCTCAAATAGTCTTTTTTTATATTTTGTTAAAACTAATGCACAGCCTCCCCGGTGGCGCAGTGGTTGAGCACTGCGTTGCGAAGATGCCTGCAGCCTCTGCAGCGCCGGTTCGATCCTTGGCCGCTGGGCGAGGGTCCCACATGGCGCGCAGACCTCTCCTGCAGCCTGCTGCTCCCCTCAGCAGTGTACTTTGGTCCTTCTGCCTGTTCTGCTCTCCGCTCTGGCCCTGGTGAATTCTCTCACCCTCCCGCGCTTCCGACTGTACCCAGTGCTTGTATAAATAAATAAATCTTTTTTAAAAAAAAATTAATGCAGACTATACCATAAACATTGGTTTCAATTCTTGGATGTTCCAGACATTCTCAGTGCGCCTTTATTTGGCTCATTGAAAGTATTGGTTGTTAGCCGGTTGAATAACACAAAGCCTTGACAATAAGGTGGGCTGATCCTCGCTGTATTGGTCTTTGGGTCGCCTTGGGGTCTTGTCCTCCATCAGATAAGCCATCGAGCCCACCCCACGGCAAGGGTTGTACAGGTGACAAGTCAAGTGGGTACACAGAGATTCACATCCTAGGATATCAGTGCTGTCGATAACTCTACTGTGTGTAAATCTATATAATTTAAAGTCCTGACCACTGAGCTGAAAAGCCATGGTATAAATGAACACTATAGATGCCTCCTTCTCCCTCGCTTGGTGAGTCAGAAACGAAGCTTTTTTGTAGCTGAGAGGAGACTCGCCCATCCTCTCTCTCATTCGATGACCCAACTTCCTCTTTCACCAAAATACAGTCAGAAGAGAATTTGCATAAAGGTCCTCGTCATGTTTACCCACCCGCCTGCATCTCTGTGTGTGCTGCATGCTCTCCGGTTCCCCAGGTCACCCGTCATGCTCCTGGTCTTGGCTGTACCTCCTACCCCCTCCGTCTGACTTTGTCAAGACCATTTCCTCCAGTTATTCTCCCTCTCACTCCATCTGCACCACACAGTCTCTACATCATTCCTAGCAGCACAGAAATGTGCAGTCCTTCCTCTCATCTTTTTTTAATTGAAATTTATTTTTATTTAAATATTTTATTTTATATAATTTTTACATCTTTTTTTATCTTTGCACAATGTATGCATTTTCATTTTGGTTATATTCCCCATACAATTGCACCCCGCCCTTATTTTGACTCTAGTCCTTCCTTTCCCCCACCTCTCCCTCCCCCCTAGCCCCCCACCCCCGTAGTGTGTCTCTGGTTTATAGTTGCTTGTTGATTTTGATTTTTACTTTGCATTGATTAATCTTTTTCCTGGTCTCTTATTTAGGTTTTCTAGATTCCTGCTATGAGTGAGACCATCCGGTATTTTTCTTTTTCTTTTTGGCTTATTTCGCTGAGCATGATCCCTTCCAGCGCCATCCATGTTGCTGCAAATTGCATGTGTTTATCTTTTTTGAATGCTGAGTAATATTCCATGGTGTATATGTACCATATCTTCTTGATCCAGTCATCTATTTTTGGGCATTTGGGCTGTTTCCAAAGCTTAGCTATTGTAAACAGTGCTGCTATAAACATAGGGGTGCAGGTGCCCTTTGGAATGGATGTTTCTGTGTCCTTTGGGTAAATACCTAGGAGTGGAATTGCTGGATCATATGGAAGCTCTATGTTTAGTAGGTCCAGAAATCTCCACACAGCTCTCCATCGTGGTTGGACCAGTTTGCACTCCCACCAGCAGTGCAGAAGAGTTCCTTTTTCTCCACACCCTCGCCAACATTTGTTGTTGCTAGTTTTTTTAATATGTGCCATTCTCACTGGTGTAAGATGGCATCTCATGGTAGTTTTGATTTGCATTTCCCTGATTGCAAGTGATGTTGAACATTTTCTCATATGCCTGTTGGCCATTTGCATTTCCTCTTCAGAGAAGTTTCTTTTTAGTTCTTCTGCCCATTTTTTGACTGGGTTATTTTCTTTGTTGTTGTTGAGTCTCATCAGCTCTTTGCAGATTTTTGTGATCAGTCCTTTATCATTAGTGTTGGGTGCAAAAATGTTCTCCCAGTTGGTGGGGTTTCTCTTTGTTTTTGTTATTGTCTCTTTTGCTGTGCAGAAGCTCTTTAATTTGATGTAGTCCCAGCTGTTTATCTTTGCCTTCACTATCACTGCTTTGGGTGATGTGTCTGTAAAGATGTCTTTGATGTGCAAATCACGTAGTGTTTCGCCTATATTTCCTTCTATGTATTTTATGGTTTCAGGTCTTATGTCTAGTTCTTTAATCCATTTTGAGTTGGTTTTTGTGTATGGTGTGAGGTAGCGGTCAAGCTTCATTCTTTTGCATGTAGCGACCCAGTTTTCCCAGCACCATTTATTGAACAAACTTTCTTTGCTCCAGTGCATAGTCTTTGCTCCTTTGTCAAATATTTTCTTTTAACCTCACAGTCACCTCCAATTGTGTTCCTTTTTGTCGTCATTGTTTCTAAATATGTTCTTCTCCCCTTGTCTGGAAGCCTCTCTTCTCAGCCTTCTCAGTGACTTCCACATGCCAGACCCAGCAGCCGTGTCTCAGGCCCTCACACCTGTGTGATCTGCCAGCAGCACTGAGCAGGGGGAAACCGGCCTCTCCTGCTTCTCTTCACCCGCTTTGCCTGACTGGCTTCTGCCTCCCCAGCTGCTCCTTCTTCATCGCCTCTGCTGCTTCTACTCCATCTTTCTGACCTTTAAATGTTAGAATGACCCATGGCCAAAGCTTCGCTTTCTTCTCTCTCCTGTGTGCTCTGACTGCCCATTCTTTTCTTGACCTCATCTAATTTCATGGCCTTAAATATCATCGATTCACTAATGATTCTCAATGTGTATTTATAGCCTGGAGCTCACCCTGAATCATAGACTTGGGTACACATATTCCTGCTTGACTTCTCTACTTAGTACCTAACAGACATCTCAGACTCAGGCTGCCCAGAATCATAGTCGCCACATTCGCCTCAAGGGGGCCCAGCGAGAGGACCCTCCCCCAGGATCTCATGTCTCAGTTAATGGGTGTTTCCTCCTTCCATTGGCACAGATTTAAAACCGGGTGTCACCCTACGTCTCCTCACACCCCATCATATCTGTCAACAAGCCTTGTTAATTGTTCCTTGGAAATACACCCAGTATCACGTAACTCCATGCTCCCCACTGCTACCAGGCTCTCGCATCTCCTGCTTGGTTTATTGCAGTAGCGTCCCATGCAATTATTCTCAACACAATGGTCGGAGTAAAACCATTAAATATAAGTCAAAGTATGTCACTCTCTGCGTCAGACCCTCCAGATGATTTCCCATCTCATGTGGAGTAAAAGCTGACATCCTCATGACCAGTGGCACCGCCAAGATGTAACCCTGCTGCCTCTTGGACAATCTGTCCCAAGTATTTGCTTGACCCTTCCAGAGTGTGTGGTGAAGGGGGCTGCAGCACATCCTCACCACTTGGCTCGTTATAGGTCATTATGTATCAATTTTTTGTATACTTACCTATTTTATATGTATGAACTTGATACTGTCTTATCACTGAAAAGCTTATAGGTCATTTTACTTCAAGTTCCTTTCGTATTTTTCTTCAACCTAATTCATCTTAATTTCACTCAATCTCTTAATAGGATGATTATAGGGTTCGCCATAAAGCTAGTTTTTCTAGTAACTCTCGGCATCTGAACATATATGATTATTTTTAAAATCTTTCCATTCATTAAAACAAAATTTACAAACTGTTTGTCCACATCGAGTATGTCTGGCTTTATAATACCTTTTGCTCCCTGCAATTATAGTCTGAAAAAAAAGGGAAACTTGAGGAGGGGAGGTCACTTGTGTACAAACGATAACCAGCGGTGCAACTGCATCTTTCTTTTCCTCCCCTGCCCTGCATGTGCACGCACACCCAGCGACAGGACTGAGCAGGGGAGAGATGACTTGACACCCTCTTTACGCTTTAAAACAATCGAATCCAGTGCTTAAATAAATAAATCCATCTTTAAAAAAATAAAATAAAATAAAACCATCAAATCCATGAATATTGAGATGATTTGTGTAAACAAAACCACCTGTCGTTAAATATTTCTTGAATCTCAGATGTTTTTCAATTAATTTAAGCAACTGTGCATAAAAACCTCCTTTCTTCTCTGAAGCATTTAAGAAATGGTGACTAAAAGTTTTGCTACTTTGATTGCAAGATGAGGAAATACTAGCCTCAAGAGGAAAACCAGTTCTTTAAAACTGAGTATTTCCAAATGATACAAACCAACCACTCATTAAAGAGTTACCTAGTTGGAGAACTAAAGAAAAAAAATCATCTGGCATTTCAAACCGGTAGCTTTGTCTTAATTATATATCTTTTGTGCTTTCATCTAGACTTTTAAGAGCAGACATATCCCTGCAATTTTTCTTTCAACAGACATTTATTATTCATCTACTATGTGCCAGCAATATCCTGTCACATTGTTGAAAAGTAAATCATGAGATAAGACTGCTCATTCAGAAAATATTAAGGATGTATTATCTCTAAGACATCATCCAAGGTACAGCAGATTCAGGGATGAATATATTACTTTTCCAGAGAGAAAAAAAAATCTGTAATCTGAAGTGCAGAGGCGGTGATTATATACTTAAACCACAAAAAGCTTTTCGAAAATGACTCTGTAAATAAGTCCAGCTGCACGCACACTTGTATAATGTTGGAGAAATATGCTCTGACTCAGAGATCCTCTGCTTATCAAACTTGTGACCACCAGTCATGGCGTCAAGGAATCTGAGCAATCCAGAAAGCCCATGGCCTACTTTTCCTGGGGTGAGCATCTAATTGCACGTGCATGAGCCCGTTCATGTCTTAGTGTTGATTTTGAAATGCTGTGCCCCCCTACTCGACTGCCTGCAGTTAACTGCATTAAGAAACTATACATAAAACTCTTATTTCTTCCCTAAAGACCAGGCACTAATCCAGATAATTACGCTATGACTTCCGACTGAGCTCCTCACCACCTCTCTCAGCGCCTTCGGCCTAAACCAATCAAATTTGAGCCTGGCTTCAAACCCCACCCCGGCACCTGTCCCCAGATGTGTGTTTTTCACTTGGCAGGTGCTCAGTGATATGTGTTGAATGAATGACAAATGAATTGGGGTTCCCAGTTGTCAAACACAGTGTACCTTCAACATAAACTGTGCCCACAGTTAGAGAAGCGGTTTAAAACGGTGTCTTTCCTAGAGTGGAGCAGCATGAATCTCTGTCTCGTTCATTACCGTACAAGTGAAATAAAAAATATGCTTAATCAAAAGAGTGTCCGCTGAGCAATTGGTTTGTTACCTGAGTTGTACAAAACCGATGTCATAATGGCCCAGAGCCTGTCTAAGTGCATTTCAGGACTCTCTGTGTGTGATTTTTATTTCTCATTGTCCTCACCTTCTCAGGAAAGAATGACTGATAGCCCTTCCTTGGGATATCTTGGCTTTTAAGAGTGTTGTTTTATCTATTTTTTATGACCAACCTTATGCTTGTTAAGTGTAATTTTTGCTTTATGTAACATAAAAAAAAAATCTGTGATATGGTGCCCCGTGAATTAACAAGAATGGCCGGACAAAAGACAAGAAATCTTTTAAAAACGAATGTTCACATTAAATACCTTGGATAGGTAGGCCTTCTGGGGATTTTTCTTTAATGCAACAGAAGCGCACCATTTCTGTTTTCAGAAATAGTTTCTTTCAGATACTGAGCTCGTCTAAAGTCATATTGTATAAGTAAGGGCTTAGCTTGTACATTAGTATTTTACATCTCACGGTCTTACTAAATCCTTTTTTGATCAATCTGATATTGAACAGATCTATATTGATTTCTTCTACACTTGTTTATGGTATTTATTTTGATATATCTGGGATTAAAAGCCAAATTAACAAGTGTAATCAATTTTCTTAGTGATAAAGAAAAGTCCTCCAGTGCCCTTAGATACATTCATCTAGGGATAAAAAAACTTAAGTGAAGATGTTGTAATAAATGGATCGATTTATTCAATCACAGGGCATAAAAACATTAGCCCTGGGAAAGCACTTTCCTCCAAGAGCTTTAGCTACTGACTTTCTCTCGTGTTGCACCAAGTGATTTGCATTTTTAGAGAAATTTCATGTCTGCAGTGAGCTCCAGTGAAAACATGAATAAATTGCTTTCTTTCCCTCTTTTTCTGACTTTATGAAGCTGAATCCATTAGGGGTTGAACCAAAGTATAATGAAATAAAGGCAGCAGCTCACGTGATGGAAGCCCCGGATTGGATTTCTCGCTGGTCCAAGCTCCGTCGTCCTGGCCAATGTGTCAGATCAGCGGTCTTCAGGGATATCCCTGCAGTGGGGGGCAATTTTTTTTAACTGCTGCTTTAGAAATGATCTCTAGGAGACGAGAAATTAAATGGACAAACAGCGATTAAAAACTAAATAGGCTTTCCACAGCGGTTCTCCACCAAGTCAAATAAATTAACCTCTCCAACCCTGACACAATATAATTACTTCAGAGGGGTTCTTGTCTCTCTCCTCCCATCCTCTGAATTCCTAGAGTGAGACCGAGTGTGCCAGTGATGGAATGGGCTTTGGATCCAGACAGACCTGGGTGTGAGTGTGCACTGAGCCAATGCCAGCTGACATTGAGCAACTGAGTCTCCCCAACTTGTGGTTCCCTCATCTGTAAACAGGGACAGTAACTTCTAGGGTAGTTTTAAATGTCTTTATGTTCACTAGTACAATATGTAACCCCAATCCATAAAACTTAATTTTTACTTATGATCTGAGTGTTGCATGGGGCTAAAAGCAAGACAACCCCGACCTCCTTTAGCTGAATTTACTATTTTGCTTTTACATAAGTAGTAAGTATAGATAAGATTGTAAGTATAGATAACGATTCTCAAACTAATGAGCAAGCAGAGCAGCTTGGGGTCTTTTAAAATGCAGATTCTGATTTAACGGGTCTGGAACAAGGCCTGAGAATCTGCATCTCTAGCAAGCTCCAGGTGACACTGGTGCAGCTTGTTTGGCGAGTCAGAGATCACTGGGAAGTGGTATTTATTTTGAACCTTATTTCTCTTGATCTTTATTTTAAATAGATCCATTCATTTTTATGGAAATTAAAAAAAGAAGGCTAGCTCATCTGAGATCTATCAGGTTTTGGTGGGGGAGTACTTTGTAGTGACAAGGTACATATTTACTCATTACAGTGTTGAAAAAATGTCAGCATTCAATGGAAGATTCAATTTTTGCTAAAACATCAATTTTTATCTCTTATTAAAAATATAATCTCCGATATAATCTTCCATTCCAACATTGTTTGTGTATTTTCCAAATGCTGTTATTTTTTATAAAGGCACCAGAAGAAAACATGCAAATCTATCATTTATGTTCATATTTTATATATATATAACATATATACATATATAACACTTCATATAATTGAGTTAAGGAAATTAAACTTTGAGAGTGATAATAAAATGGTTATTTTTTTAATTCATTAATTCATCTGCAAACTTCTGTTCAGAGAAATATATGAAAAGGATATGTTTTCAGATGAATCTTTAGAGAAAGGCATTCCTGATTTCAGATTTGGAGAATGTGGATTTTTAAATCTTGGGCTTTTTTTTTCTTTTTAACCAAAATGGTTCAGATGAAAAGTACACACCAAAATATAAATACAGGGCCTCCCCAGTAGCACAGTGGTTGAACGCTGGGCTGCGAAGCTGCCTGCAGCCTCTGCAGCACCAGTTCAATCCCCGGCTGCTCCCCGGCCACCGGTGGAGGGTCCCACATGGCGTGCAGACCTCTCCTGCTGCCCCCTGCTCCCCTCAGCAGTGTACTTCATTCCTTCTGCCTGCTCTGCTCCCTGCTCTGGCTATGGTGAATTCTCTCACCCTCCCGCGCTTCTGACTGTGCCCAGTGCTTGTATAAATAAATAAATAAATCTTTAAAAATAAATAAAAAATAAAACCTTAAAAAATATATATAAATACAAAAGTCCTGGCCGACACCCATTTTTGATTTATCACAGCCCGCCTCAGGCAACATTCGACCACTTGACGCGGATTATAAGGACTTTACCTGCCTTTGCTCTGGTGCTGTGTGCTCTACACTTCTAGAAATATTATAAATCCCACAACCTACCATATTTGTTTAAACAGTCAAATATCTTTTGAAGAAAGTTAATAGCTAAATCATCTTTCCTATTTACCCAGGTGCTTCCGTGCCTGGCGTCCTCCATCCTCAGCTGTATCCAGATTCCCGTCTGGTGTCATTTTCCTGATCCTGAGGACCTTCTCATTCCTCATAGTGCAAAGTTGCTGTTGCTGATAACTTGCTTTTTTCTGCCACCATAGTCCATTGTGCCTCCTACCCTCTATGTTCCTCAGTCCTGCAGTCAGCTTTCAAGGGTTAGATTTTTTTTTAAAGGTTGATTTATTCATGCATACAAGAGCCAGGGCACAGGCCAGAGATGCAGGGGGTGAGAGGATTCACCGGAGACAGAGTGGGGAACAGAACAGGCAGATTGACTGAAATACACTGCTGAGGGGAGCAGCGAGTGAGTCAGAAGAGGTCTGCCGTGCCATGTGGGTAGCTCCCTGGCTGGCTGAGAATTGAACTCATGCGGCAGAGGCTGTGGACAGCCTCGCAGCACTGCGCTCAACCCACTGTGCCACCAGGGAGGTCCCCTCAAGGTTTAGATTTTAAGATCGTCTTTATCTGACTCTTAGTTTAGTTCCTCTATATTCCATGTATTAGTGACACCATCTAGTAATTATCTTTCTCCTTCTGACTTATTTTGCTGAGCATCATCCATTCTAGCTCCATCCATGTTGCTGCAAATGGCATGAGTTTATCTTTTTTGATTGCTGAGTAGTATTTCATTGTGTATATGTACCACATCTTCTTTATCCACTCATAGTTGTTTCAATAATTTGACTATGCTGCAGTCAACACAGGAATCCAAGTTTCCCTTTGAATCAGTGTTTTGAATTTTTCAGGAAGATGGCTAGAGTGGAATTACTGGCTCAGTAAAATTACTGAGTTCTACCTTTTTTATTTTTTCGATGAACACTTTTATATTCCTGTAACTATTCTTGATCTTTGCTCTCAGATGTAGCAAAGTTACCTGGAAAGTGTTGGATCCTTGCTTCTAAGATCTTTTAGGTGGTGTCAGAGAAAGGCTGAATTTAAGATACTAATTCCTCACTTCTGTGTACTCATATGCCCAGTGAATTATGAGGTTTTCCAGTCTGGCTGGAGGAAACAGGTAATATACCCAGCCTTCTGTGGATACACTGCACACATCCTTTGGAGTTGTTCTTTTCTAGCCTCTGGTACTTTTTTCACATATACTCTGAAAAGTATTTTCTGAATACCTGAGGGTGACCTTTCTAGAACTCTAGGATCCTCACTGTTGGCCACTCTCTCCTCTCCAGCACACTGGTTGCTAACTCTCATTGTCTTACTCTCTCCGCTCCATCTCCTCAATTAGGGGAGCCTGCTGTGCTCTTCCTGGGTCCTCCCCTTGCCCAGGCTCCCATGGCCTGAAAACCTAGTCAAGGCAGTGAGCTGGGGCAATTCTAAGGTTCTTATTGTTTGTGTCCTGTCTCTCAGAGGTCTCTGGATTTTGTTGTCTGATGTCCAGTGTCTGCAAAATCACTATTCCATATATTTTGTTCAAAGTTTGGCTTTTGTTTGTTTGTTTTCAGGGAGCAAAGAGTTGTTTCAGAGAAGAATGCAGTCCAATTTCTATTATTCCATTTTGACTAGAAAAAAATGCAGACTATATAAAGTAGCATCAGTAGGAGAAACAAAAATAACTGTATAAAGACATCAACATTACATTGATCTGAAGAAAGTATTTAGTGTTTGAACATAATGATAGGCCTGAATCAGATAATCTCATTAAAAGTTCAGATAGCAGAAGAGGAAATTCAGTATCATTCTGCACCAATGCAGTGTCTTCTGTATTTCAGTAAGGTCTAGATCCATTACATCTATTTAAGATAATGAGTTCGATGAGACTTCTGGTCCTCACATTCATTTGTATAGGCTTCAATTTTTTTTGAAGATTTATTTATTTATACAATAGCTGGGGTACAGGCCAGATGTGCGGGAGGGTGAGAGGATTCACCAAAGACAGAGCGGGGAACAGAACAGGCAGACGGACGAAATACACTGCTGAGAGGAGCAGCGGGTGAGACAGGAGAGGTCTGCCGTGCCATGTGGGAATCTCCCTGGCTGGCCGAGAGTCAAACCCACGCTGCAGAGGCTGTAGACGGCTACACAGCGCTGCACTCAACCCCCTGAGCCACCAGGGAGACTCTAGGCTTCAAATATTAACAAAAGCCTTTGGAAAGAGAATTGCTATATACTAAAATCTGGGATATATGCAAGAACACGGTTTTGACACTTAAGAGAATCAACACCAACTTGAAAATGTAGTGCCATATATCTAAGGTGATGTGAACCTGTTCCCTGATGTCATGTGTAGTGCTGTAAACCAATGTTACCTCAATAAGTGGATAAATATAGTGAAAAAATAAATAAGCTGCAAATTAACAGGGGAAAAGTGCATATCTTGACTATTACACTCATCACATACTGAACAACCACAGCACGATTCTAATCAAAGCAGAGAGCAGGTTTCCTTTTTGTTTATTAAATTAGGACAGTGTCAGCAAGAAAATGTATGTATTATTTTGGGTACAGCAAGATTAACGCTGTAACCTCAGGCTTTGGTTCATAGAATTCTCATGGAACCTCATGAGAAGAAGAATTCTCATGAGAAGGACCATGAATAACCATCCAATATCACCAGAAAGGAAAGAAGAGAAGAAAAAGAAAAGCGTCAAGTCATCTACTGGCATCAAGTGTGTTGATGCTTAAAACCTGCTTCCCAGGACTACTGATGGATGACATTACTCTTTGTGGTTATTACATGCTGGCTCTCTCTCTCTCTCTCTCTCTCTCTCTCTCTCTCTCTCTCTCTTACACACACACACACACACACACCCTCAACTTCCATTCTCCCACTTTCTCTGTGTTGTGCCCCAGGAGACTGACTTCAGACTGCATCATGCTGGTTCACTTACTTGCCTTCTGGCTTCCTGGCATGGATTTATCTAAAGGGAATCACCAGCAGGAGACCTGGGGTGAGGGAGGTGGAGAGGTCAGGGAATTATTCCCCTGCCTCTCTCTCTTCAGCTCAGCGCTGACAGCTGTGACACTCTCCTTCTAGACTCTACTGGGTGACCCCTTTTCAAAACATGCCTCTCTCAAGCAGAGTGCAGCAGCGCTATCCTCTCTGCCCTCACCCTTCAGCCCCAGGGAAGATCCTGGCAGGGAGACCCTCTGTTGTGAGTCCCCGGGTGCCCAGCATCCCTTGTCAGTTACTTAGCTCTGCCCTCATCTCTCAATAGTCCCTTCGTTAAAATCTCTTTAAAATCCCAGTTGAAAGTGCCATCTGTTTCCTGCTAACTGATACCCACTCCTTCTGTATTGTGAATATCAAGTGGGGTGGCTTAAGGCAAGAACGTACAAGAAATATCAGGAAACTTCACTTGCTGAAAAGTTCAGTTGATTAGAGAACAGCGCTAATGAGGCCAAAATGTGTGTCTGGCTGTGCTCCCGGAGCACAGGCTGCTCCCTGACCAGCCACTGTACACACCATCAGTTACACGGCAGCCTTGCCAGAAAGGACACCAGAGCCGGTGCCAGCCCAGCCCACTTCTGGGAACATAATTCAAAGACTAGCGACCAACTGAGACAGCTTCAAAATCATCTTTGTTCCCAAAGGACAGCTTCTGTAATGGATTCTAATGAAAATTTGATATAGATTATTTTAAATAGTAAAGCTATACCCGTTCATATCTTTTTCAAAGCTCTGTGTTCATTGCATGACTTCGTGTGTAGCTAATTCATGAAAATTCAGATTAGATTATCAAAATATACCATATGTTGGTAAAGGGTCCAGGGTTTATAGGAATATATATCTAATTCATTTCTTTAAAATTCTCTGAACTGCCATGTATTAAGCAAGTGAAACAACATAATCATCGCCTAAAGAATAAACGCTTAAATTTTATTTTGTGTTTGTTTGAAGTTATTTTCTGGTTACTGAATATGAATGACAATTTTCAGTTGATATACATATTTTCTCAAAATGAAACACTTCTTGCTTCAATACTATTGCCTTGTAAAATCATATTATAATTAGGCCACTGTAGACCTACTAATGTATTAAAGTTGCTGTACTGGATTTATTTCCATGGTGTTAATTTTATATAATTTGAATGCATATGAGAGAGATGGAGAGAATTCTGTTCCTTTTGCAGAAATCAGTTTCTGGGACTCACTGTCAATAAGAATGGAGTACTATTTCTACTGATGTTGAATCGTCCTTTAAGTAAAATGTGCTAAAATACTGAAGCAACCTATAATCCCATCACTGGTGGCATAATTCTGATATCCTCTGTGAGATCTGATCATTTTTTATCCATTGCATTTATTCTTAGTCATTTTCCTAAAGCATAATCTGAGTTTTATTTTTGAACAAAACCTCTTGAGTCATTTTGATAAGGTCAACAGAAAGCGCAGACTTTAAACATTAGGTGATCAACTTTTTGACAATAGCAGGACCCGCATAGCTAATGGAATAATAGCCTGCAGGGTCCAGCTAAATATGATATACGAATGTAATCAACCTCTGTGATGACTATTCAGAAGTAATCCCTTTAGCTTTGAACTGCAACATATATTTCAACAAGGCAAAAACCACATGAAGAAATTCTCTGCAGACCACACGGATACAATACAGCCTTCATATCCTGCCCTGTGTGTTTGCTGCTTCTAGTGAGTTTTAAATTTAAGGTAATGACTACTGTATATTCATGTGGACCTACAACAATACTTTTGATTTGTTGTGGAAAGGTTGAATCCATTACCAGGGGTCTAGTCTATAAACTCTGACACCACCTTTAAGTATGAGTTATTATTTACCCTTTTCTAGAGTAAGGCCACTAAAAATTTTTTGCATGGCAGAATTATAAAAATTCACTTACCTTTTCAGGTAGTGTCTCCTCTACTTCAAGTGACACTCCCCTATGGATAACATTTCTTAAATCTCATTTATATATAATACTGCCTTAAATATATATTGTTTTCAAATAAAGGGATGGGATGGTAGGTTGACTGCAGTTTAACATTTGCTGACTTATTCTGTTGCTTTGGTGCAGTAAGAGCCAAGTGATGTTATAAATGAGACCTTTTGTTATGCACTTGAGCGTATCTACCATTCCGAAGTCTTTACTATTAGCATCAAAAGAAATACCTGTTTCTATTGAAATGACAGTAGAAGCAGGTTTCAATACAAAGCAGCAACTTTGTATTGATTCTGGCCTCCCTTGCTGGAGTGGGTTTATTCCTAACCTTCCAACTTCCTCTCAGTCCTACAGATCAGACATCTCAAGTCATACTCTTAGACCAACAACACAAAACCTTGGTCAGGAATCAAAATGAGTGCTTTTACAAGGATGGAACCAAGAATCAGAGATGTGTGCTCATATGCTCCCCTTGTTGCAAAAGAATAGAGGTACCAGCACACCAGAATAAGGGGTTCAAGTATTGCCTTCTGGACATTAATCATTACTAAGGTTTCCCAGCACTGGGGGAGTGTGAATGTCTTTTATTTAAATTAGCCACTATAGCCCAGGTTGAGTAAAAGAATAGTTGCAAATATACCTATTCTCACAGAAGCTATCTGGAAGATATTTGACAGTAAAAAAAAAATCACCTTTGCTCAATATCTAGAAAATAAATACTAAACAATTGTTTGAGACCAACCAGGCATTTCAGACTTGGAATATCCAGGAAAGATTTCTCCATCTTAACAGATAATGTTCCATTCTGACAACGAAAGGGAATGCTGAGTTTAAGACATTAGAGAGTACAAAATAGGCATGAAGATATTAACACAGTTCTATGGATTACAAAAACTATTGAACTGAGACGCCTATGATAAAGATCTTTACCTAAAAGAATGACAGAACATATTATTTAATGCCAACCTCCTATTCCAGATCCCCAAAATACTGTAGCTTAAGAATATAAGCAATCGCTTCTTCCTTAATCTCAAAATGAGCTGTCTACACTTATAAGTTAGCCCTATAGGCATTCAGGGGGACATGACCTTCCAGCTCATTGCCCCATCACCCCCTGGGCAAGGTTTCTCAATCAGGCACTATTGAAATATTGAGCTGGATAATATTTTTTTTTGAATGGGAGAGAGAAAAATGGTGCTACGGGTGCTGTAGGGTATTTAGCAGCATCCCGACCTTCTACCCATCAGATGCCAGTGGCACATCCACCAGCCAGTTCTTACTATCAAAACCTACTCCCAACATTTTCAAATATCCCTGTGGTGCAAAAACACCCCCACTGAGAACCACAAAGCAAGCATCCTAAGAGAACCAAGTGGAAGCTTCATAGTCATTTCTGATTTAGCCTGCTCATGCAATTACTTCTTCCACATTCTATTGATTATGAAACAGTCCCGTGGAGAGCTCAATCTTCAAGAGAAGGGGAATTAGATTCTGCCTTGATGGAGGAGTGGCAAGAAGAAATTTATCGTGTCACCTTAGTTGGACAAGAGAGGGACACGCAGAGTGGGAGATTTCCTAGTGACCATCTTTAAATGTCTGCCCTGGTGATAACATACATTTTTATCTTACATGTAATAAAGGTGTATATCTCTGAAAAGGGATCCTCATGTACACGCTCAAAATAACTTTAAATTGTGTTTGTGATGAGTCATTAAATGTGCACATCTTTTTCTTTAGGAGATTCTAGAAGAACCACACTTAGAAGTTTATCTCAAGACCCAGAACATTTGGAAGAAGAACTCAGTGGGTATGATAAATCACGTCAAGTTACAATTTAGTACCCACATTGTGCAAGCTTCTATGTATAATCTAATTCTCCAAACATAAAAGAGAGTCATATCATCTAGCACTTGAAATACTATTTGGAAAAAAAAAGACACAGATTTCCATTTAAACATTGCATCAGGTTAAGTCTTTTTGCTCTTTCAGGCTATGGTATCTTTTAAAGCAAATTTCTTCTACTTCCTAGTCCAGTGCAAAACTTAATTTTGTAATTTATTTCAGGTTTCCAGATGATGGAAAAAAATGAGATTTAAGTCAGCTTTTGACTCAACAATAAAGCAAGAAGAAATTTATCGTGTCACCTTCGTCATTGATACCTGTAATAGGAATATGTCACAAATAATATGGAGTTCTAATAAAAATGAGCATAACTATGTTTTCATTGAATTTTGTATTGCTCTGATCCTCTGTTCTACAAGAAATACTCTATCACAGAATCAAAGTTTGGTTCTCCCTAATCAGAAAATAATTGTAAGTTTAAAAAATCTATGCTAAATATATCTGGAGAAATATCTACTTAAATCTAAGAGAACATCTTCTACATATACAGAATATAAGACAAAGAGCATAATTTAAATAGGCAAGAGATTTGAACAAGTATCTCACCAAAAAAACATGTGCATACACTAAAGAAGCACATGAAAAGGCCCTTGACGTCATTAGTCATTAGAGAAATGCAAATTAAAACCACAGAGATGTCCTTACACACCTACTAAAATGGCTGAAATTTAAAAGTCTGACAATACCAAGTGCTGCAAGGATATGGAGTAACTAGAACTCTCCAAGTCACTAGTAGAAATGTGAAACTGTGCAGTTGCTTTGGAAAACAGTTAAGCAGCTCTTTATCATTTGGACACACACCATGTGACCCAGAATCCACTCCTGGATGTTTCCCCAAGAGAAATGCAAAAATAGGTCCACAGCTAACTTGTGAATGAATATTTATAGCAGTTTGTTTACTTAATAGCCAACACCTGGAAATAATCCAAATGCCCATCCGTTGGTGAATGGATGAACATATTGTAATATCTTCTAAAATGAAATCTAACTCAGTAATAAAATAAAAGCAACCATTGATAAGTTCAGCAAGATGAATCTCAAAAGCATGATGCTAAGTGAGAAGTCAGTCACACAAAAAAAATTCCATTTGTATAACATTCTAGAAGAGACAATATTACACAACAGAAATCAGATCAGGAGATGCCAAGAGCTGGTGCAGAGGAAGGAAAGCAGCGGTAAAAGAATTTGCTGGAACTTTGGGGACCATGAAAATGTTCTGTGTCCATGGTAGTGGATGCACATCTACATATCTTTCCCTAAGATATGAACTGAACTATACTGAACTATACACTTGAGGATGAATTTTACTTTATAAATGATGACTTGATAAATTGGCTTGAAAACATAAAGGAGCATGTGACAGTAGAATAGATCCAGCCTGGTCACATGGTTTTTAAATTCAGTTAATTGTATTTGTGGTTATGCCGATCTCTGTATGTGTAGTAAAGGTTTTAAATGATCTAAACCCACATGTGCACTGTGATTATCGGGAAAGTGGAATGATTTTACTTTATGTCCAACTATTAGATTTTTTCCACATGTAACAATATATTGCATATTATGTCTTAATAATAAAAATATTAAAAACAAAAGAGTCTCCCACTATAGTGTAAAGTGTGTCCTTAACCATTTTTCTTTAAAAATGCCTGATCTCGCCTCACTCTAGTTAAAAAGTAGTAGCAGGGTCTTCCCGGTGGCGCAGCGATTGAGCACTGGGTTGAGAAGCTGCCCGCGGCCTCTGAGGCACCGGTTCGATCCCCGGCTGCTCCCCGGCCACCGGAGGAGGGTCCCACATGGCGCGCAGACCTCTCCTGCCGTCTGCTGCTCCCCTCAGCAGTGTACTTTGGTCCTTCTGCCTGCTCTGCTCCCCGCTCTGGCTCTGGTGAATTCTCTCACCCTCCCACGCTTCTGACTGTACCCAGTGCATGTATAAATAAATAAATAAATAAATAAATAAATAAATAAATAAATCTTTAAAAAAAAAAAAAAAAGAGCACTATCAAGCTATCCCTGGCCACTGCAGGACGAGTTCAACCCCTGGATGGCCAGGGAACTACCCACATGGCACATCAGACCTCTCCTGTTTTGCCTGCTGCTCCCCTCAGCTGTGTATTTCAGTGGATCTGCCTGTTCTGCTCCCCACTCTGTCTCTGGTGAATCCTCTCAACCCCTGCACCTCTGGCCTGTACCCCAGTTCTTGTATGCATAAATAATATATCTTTAATAAAAAATTTAAAAAAAAAATAAAAAACAGTATCAAGCCTGAGAAAACTTTTCCTTTCATAAAAATAATTCTAGCTTTGAAATTTTAAGTCCAGGGCCTCCTGGTGGTGCAGCGGGTTGAGCGCAGTGCTGTGAAGCTGTCCGCAGCCTCCGCAGCGCCGGTTCAATTCCCAACCAGCCAGGGAGCAACCCACATGGTACAACAGACCACTCCTGTCTTGCCCGCTGCTCCCCTCAGCAGTGTATTTCAGTCAGTCTGCCTGTTCTGCTTCCTGCTCTGTCTCTGGTGAATCCTCTCACCCTCCCATGACTCTGATCTGTACCCCAGCTCTTGTATAAATTAAAAAAAAAAAATCTTAAAAAAAGAAACAAAAAAATGAAATTTTAAGTCCAACTAACAAATACATTTTTTTCTCTGAAATCATTTCTGTAATAACAACCTCTTGCTATAGTATCTTCTTAAAAGTATACCTGGAAGGGCCTCCCCGGTGGCGCAGCGGTTGAGCGCTGGGTTGCGAAACTGCGCGCGGCCTCTGCGGCGCCGGTTCGATCCCCGGCTGCTCCCCGGCCACCAGAGGAGGGTCCCACATGGCGTGCAGACCTCTCCTGCCGCCCGCTGCTCCCCTCAGCAGTGTACTTCAGTCCTTCTGCCTGCTCTGCTCCCCGCTCTGGCTCTGGTGAATTCTCTCACCCTCCCGCGCTTCTGACTGTACCCAGTGCATGTATAAACAAAACAAACAAACCAGCAAACAAATAAATAAAGCATGCCTCTATTAAAAAAAAAAAAAAAAAAAAAAAGTATACCTGGAAATTTTCATAAGAATATTTTTAACAAAATGTCCACATCTGTGAAAACACTTCTGGAAATTAAATACATCAAATATAAACCTGTTGGGAAGGTCAAAAGAAACCAGAATTTACAATCAAATGCTAAACAGTCACACTGCTAAACCTCTGTTAGATGTAATCAAAAGGTTTCTTTAGCAGTTTCTCCTTAAATTTTAATTTGAGTCATTTTTATTTGTGAAAGTGAAAACAAATCTGAAAACAAAATCAAGGTTTTATGATGACAGATGCAAATCACAGTGGCATCAAATGCTAATTCTTAGGATCTATAAAAGATCCTTCTATAAATAATGCAACAAGGACCACTCACTGTGAACTTGTATTTACAATGGCCTCTAATTCCTTTTTTATCAAAATGACAGTGCCTAAAATGCATTCCATAATGTACTGTTTTTCAGTTTTCAGCTTCTCCTTTAAAACTTGCTATGATGTCATGCCTTTTCTGTTTTTTCTACTCTAATAAAGATGCCCTAAAAGTGGTTAAAAAATGCATCCTTGGTTACAGCAAACAAATATCTTTGCCACATTTCTGGAAACACCAAAATTATCCCAGGAGGTACCCACTGATCTACTTTTTAAAGGACCCTTTCAATTTCTTTCCTCCCCACAAGTTTTCTTTTCTAGGGGCCTCCTCTGTCTTTGGAACTGTGTCTGCAAACAGCTGAAGAAGCTCAGCTCCCGGTGGACAGTAGCAGATGTATCTGGCAGGTAAAGGTTTAGTTGCTCTCCTAAAGGAATTTGCGTTTTAAAGTAATCGAATCTTCAAATAAAAGTGCAAAGTTCAGACAGTTGGATTTCAGAAGTTCGAGATATGGGGTCTTTCCAGTGCCCCTGAAATCACATCTAAGAAAAGATGCCTTTTCTGTTTGCATGCACTCACTTACCTGCTCTGCTTTGCGGCCTTTGCTCAAATACCACCTACTCAGACCAGCCTCTCCTCACCCTTTTTTGGTGGGGGGGAGGTGAAGAGGAGGGACCCTTTGATGACAGAACTTTATTTTCTCACGGTCTGGAAGCTAAAATCTGAAATCGAGATGTCAGCGGGCCCTGCTGTTTCTGCAGGCTCCAGGAGGAACCTGTCCCAGCCTCTCAGCTACTGTGCTCCAATTCTCTTTTTGAAAACACACACACATCATCATCCCCATAATAGCTGCCTCCCTTTCCTATCCCTTTCCCTGCTTTATTTTCTCTTCATAGAATACTATCCAATTTTATTTTAAACAGCTACTTGCTTATTCCTTATATTTCGTCTAGCCCACTGTTAAGATTCTGTTAACATTTGCTAAGGTGCCAGGCTGACAACGAATGTCCACAAGAGAGGCCGAAACACAGACATTTATTGCTCACAGGAGCTGGAAAAGTACAAAGCATGCTGTGAGCGGCTCCCTGAGGTTGGGGTGGGGGCAGTGCGCTCAGGCAGCAAGGAGGGCAGGGTGCAGCCTTTATTAGGGTTCGTGGGAGGAGTGCTTTGGATTCCCAGATGAAGGCTGGATTGGCCAATGCAAACCAAAAGGAATAGGGTTTTCATAACCTCCATGAGGGTCTTATCTAAGGAGCACAGAGAGGAAGCCTCTAGAAGGCCAGGGAGACTTACAAGGGCTATGGGAAGAGTTATATCAGGAAGGAACTTGTGCCTCTTGTGAGCTGCAGCATGTGCTGATAAGGGTGTGACCTTAAAGGGTCACTTTAAAGTCCTTACTATCTGGTTAACCAAAGAAAATGAATGCCAAGGAGCAGCAGTGTGGAGGCTAAACTCTAGACACCCACTAACTCATTAAGTTCTGTGAGTGTGAATGTTAGTCATCTGAGTCATAAACACAGCACTAGGATGGGAACTGATATATATATATATAAACAGGTTCTCAAGTAAATATATGTTGAATGAATAGATCCATAGATGTATGAGTGAATGAATGAACAAACTCCATGTTTGATACTCATGAAAGTGGAGTATGACTAGCCACGGAGGAAATACTGGTGCAAAGCCCAAGGGACCACAGCAAGACATTCTTCATATTTATTAAAACAATAACTTTTGTTGAGTGCCAGCTATGTGTCTAATCCATGACTACAAAAAGATATCAAACAACGATCCATCCCTGAGGCTCACGATATAATTAAAAACAGAATATACTTACAAAGAAATAGTAATAGAAGGTAATAATTCTGTGATTCGTGGTACCAAATGTTTCAAGTTCATGAAAACAGGTGTGTGCATAAACCTGAGATTTTAGTAATTTTCACAAATATTAGCAAACAAGGGCTTTAAAGCAGATTATTATGAATTGGTTTATGATTTTAATGGAAAAGATGGCCATAATAAGCATATGAGGAATCTCAGCTGAGAAACAAAAACTATTTAAAAAAGTCATATGGAAGTCCTAGAACTGAAAATAATGCTGCCATATATTTTTTTAATTACTTGATTGGCTTAATAGCCCATTGGAGACTGCAGAAGAAAGTTATAGTGAACTTGAAGGCAAATCAAAAGGAATTACCCCATGGTCAATCTGCCTGTTCTGTTGCCTCCTATGTCTCTGGTGAATCCTCTCACCTCTGGCCTGTACCCCAGTTCTTGTATGCATAAATGGATAAATCTTTTTTTTAAAAAAAGGAATTACCCCATAAAGCACAGAGAAATATGACTGAAAAGATTAACAGAAAGAGTAACCTGCAGAACAACATAAAATGGTTTAACATCTATAGTATAGATTCTCAAAAGGAGAGAAAAAAGAAGTAAAGGCAAAAAAGAATTTAATATTTATGCAAAATGTGATCAAAAATTATACATCACGAACAATGGCAGACTTCACATCAGAATAGCCATTTCACAGAGGGAAAAAATAATAAAATGAAACAACATAAAAAAAGATATCTGACATCATTAGCAGCATTATCAGCTCTTCCTTTTTTATTTATTATGCATTGGAGAATTAATGCTATTAAGAAATAGAATGCACCAGATTATGCGTACATTTAATGCAAAATAAACTAATGTTAAAATTAATATTCAACCAAAATCAGATTGAACTTCTCAGATATCAGAATCTTGGAATTTTACCCAAAAAGCAATTTTTACTACAATGGTATCATTAAAAGCAACAGTAAGCATTTTTAAAATTTGACAATAAAGGAAGAACAATTTCTTAGTACTGTCAAATGACAGATTGGTCCTGTTTCACTATATGCCTCATCTGTGTTCCTAAATAGAGGCATCCTTTCCACTGAGGTTGATACAGGTACACAGAACTTTAGTTCTCTTTTTTTTTTTTTTAACACTTTCTTCCTTTATTGGGTATATTTGTTGTTATGTCTAGATCAAAGATGATTTATCACAGATGTAGAAGATTTAAGTTATTTTTTCACCTGGTGAAATTTTAACAAGGCAAACTCAACATTTTGCTTGTTATCCATCCTTCAAGATGTCAAGGATTTCCAAAGAGAATTTTTTCTTGATAGACTCATGCCTGAATGGAATTAAATAATAATTAAAAATACCCTAAATTGATATTTTTAAAAGCTATTTTTGTTAATATTTGAATAGTAACACAATCTCAAAGATTAATGCTAGTCCCTATATGATTTTTATTCTTCCATGCATTATTTAAATTTTATAAATATTTTCAGACTCCAAAAGGATATAACATTCTTCCTAAAGTTATCTTGCTAACATAGTCTTTCTTAATATTAATCTTTTTCTAAAATCCATTTCCTTAAGTATTTATTATTTGAAATGTTATGATTATTCTTCAATGTAAAGTTGGCAGTTTTCACAATCATTAATTATTGCTGCATTTTGTTCTTGCAATACCATTTATATTTGCACTTTAACAGATTGATAAGCTGCCAACATTTCAAATCTATGGAGATATTGTTTATCCCAAACTACACATAGAATGCATATATATTCAAAACTAAACATTCAGATAATGGCAATAAATATGACTTATATACCTTGGCATATAATTGGCACTGTTTTGCTGGTTCAGTGTGATAGTAACTTATATGATCAAACGCTGACGCAGCAAGCATTTAGGGATGACAGTTGAAGTCAGCATTTGGCAGGTCAGCCTTCCAACGGCCTTAGCCTAAGGCAAAGACAAAAATTTTGCCAAATGTTTTAGCTAATACCAAACTAGAGTGGATCCCTCAAAGGAAGTGTGTGAACCAACATCTATCTCCCAGATAAAACCTCTTCCATAGCCACATAATCTATCTTCAAAACCTTTATCTCCAAACCTTACATTTACCCAGATACAGAAATGTCACAGAGATTGGGTATAAAGATACTCAGTGGCTCAAGTTCCAGTTGTTTTTGGTGCTAATGCTGACATTCTCATCCATCACCTACCGCCCGCCCCGGTGAACACCACACAAAAGGTAAGAGACTGCTTGAGAACAGACTAGGGTAAAGTGGGCTTCCTGGTGAATTCTGAATAAAAGAATGAAAACTAGGTTACTCCAGGCATAAAAGCAATTGCTGTAAACAGGAATCAAACAGCTAGAACCAAAATGGTAAAAACTGAAAGATGAAAGCGGTTAACAATAGCCTGACTCAGTGCACTAATCTAAAGCGAACTTGAGTGTGTCAACGAAGACATGACGACCGACCCAAGGTAGATCACGTGCATGAAAACAGATGAGCGGATGGTCTGCCTTTGCCCAACCCCAGAACAACAGCCAGAATCTGATTCTCAAGTATTGTGGCCTCTGATGGCTTCCGACTCTAAAAACTTATTGATGATCCCAAAGGGCTTTGGTTTATGTGGGTTGTGTGTATATATTCATACTCTCCATGTTAGGAATCGAAACAGAACATT
Organism: Talpa europaea; assembly: GCF_964194135.1. Taxonomy (NCBI): domain Eukaryota; kingdom Metazoa; phylum Chordata; class Mammalia; order Eulipotyphla; family Talpidae; genus Talpa; species Talpa europaea. The sequence continues at coordinate 108,562,195 of NC_140077.1, forward strand.
GAAAAATATTTACCTATTGTAAAGTAACTGAAATCACATGTTAACACAAATGGCATATTTTTATAGAAATTGTATTTTCCAAAATAAAAGGTCTAAACATTTTATTTAGACCTTTATTTCATTTTATGTATTACCAATCTCAACAAAATAACTGAAATAAATAACTACACAAAATGATCTTTTTGTAAACACACACAAACTATAGAGCAAAATATCGACATGAGTTCCTGTGATTTTGGTTTTTCATTTATATATGTGTGATTGTTATTCCCTTTGTTTACTTATTTGTATCTTCTGAGTTTCCCAAATAAATATGTGTTGGGTTTAAAAACCACATAAAGGGCCTCCCTGGTGGCGCAAGGGGTTGAGCACTTCACTGTGAGGCGGTCCACAGCCTCTGCAGCAGAGTTCGATCCCCGGCTGGCCAGGGAGAGACCCACATGGTGCAGCGGACCTCTCCTGTCTCACCTGCTGCGCCCCCCTCGGCAGTGTGTTTCATCAGTCTGCCTGCTCTGTTCCCCACTCTGTCTCTGGTGGATCCTCTCACTCCCCGCATCTCTGGCCTGTGCCCCAGCTCTGGGATCCATGAATAAATAAATCTTTAAAAATAAATAAAAACCACATAAAAATATAAGTGGTTTTAAAAACATATCATTTCCCTTCCCCAAATTAATGGAGAGTAATTTAGCTAGTATCTCAGCACTTGGTGCAACTTCATGAAACCTTGGGAACGCTTATAAATTCCTGGGCCCCCAAGTAAATTTCCTCCACATGTTCTACTGAAGCATTCCTCCAATGCAGAGTACTCAGTGTTTACTGTGAATGAGCAAACTGCTCAAATAACCTTCAAACTACTACCCAATGCATTTTTTATTTGACATCAATCAATTTACTTTCTGTCCCTGAAACCAATTTTATACTTAATATCCAGTTAATGAATAAAAGTTACACTGTCTGTCCATATCTATTTTTGTGTTGAAAGATAAACAGAAATATTTCACTTTCATAGACTTCCCCAGAATGCTTTTTCATAGTCTGGTCTTTAAACTTATTTGGATTCTCTTCCGATCTATGTCCATATATAAAGATGAATAGTGTAAAACTATTTTATTAGAAATATTGATTTTAAATTTAAAACTCTTGAGACTAAATTTCTGGTTTCAGGAAAGCCAGAGGGGAAACAAGAAGCTAGGTGTTCTGTGTAAATAAGCATCGTCAGGACTTGCCGTTCTTAGCATTTCTACAAGGAGACAGCGTGCAATCAGGTGTAATTCACACTTCTGAACCTCAGCTGCAAAGAATAAAGAAATCGGTGACATGATATTGCCAGAGCTGAGGCCAATCAACAATTTAAATAGGTCACGTGCATAATATCAACACATGTTCTCCCTTCTCATCCACTAGATATACTGGCAAATAAACAGAGTAAGATTACCAAATGCTTTCAAAAATGTCTGCTTTCACAAAAGAAAGAAAGAAAACCAAGGGAGCGCCTTGGTTCTTTACTCTAAAGAAAACCAAGGGAGCGCCTTACCAGGTCCAATAAGCAACGACCCAGCCAGTCAGTATCCTTCAGCAGATCCTGTCCTGGCCTCCAACAGCTGCTGTCCATGGGCAGGAGGATTCTTCCAGCGACAGAACTCTTACCAAGAAATGTCTGGGTTCTCCCAGTGGACCTTCTGGAAAGTGATGAACTCTTGCCTCCAGACTTCCTAAGGCTCCATGCATGTGGCCAAGGAATGCCAAGTAAGCAAAGCCTCCTTTTAAAGAAAAACAAGTCCACCAGTTTGCAATATATATATATATATATATATATATATAATATATATATAAATACATATTTATATTAAACTATTTTCACATAATTTGCATTTTTGTAATTATTTTTTCTTGCTTATTAATAAAGCCCTTTATGGATAGAAAAGAAAGGCAAGACAGAGCAATGGGGAAGAGACAGGCAACAGCTGCCCCATGCTGGCTAAGCCTAGTTCCTTGCCTTGGTCTTTCCAAGCTCAGCCTCACAACCAGCAAAATGAAAACCTGCCTTGAAATGAGGTGTGAAGGAGGTGCAGACATCTGCTTAACATTTGCAATGCTTTCTTTTGCTTTTACCTTATCCGCATTTCTCATGAAGTCATAACCTATCGGAAAGGCCTCTAACAAAGTTTCCTCCTACCTGAAGTCTAGTAGCACCTATATGCTGACTCACTCCCTGGCCTCAGGTAAGTCCTTTCATCTCTTGGTTCCTGTACATAGAAGCTTGGACTAAATCATCTCTCACACTTCTTTGATTTCTTTTAACATTTCATCATTCTGTGGAGGTCTTTTTACAAAGCCTTAGCTGCTGTGCTTCAAAATATAGGGCACAATACATTCGCAGCAACGTGGATGGAGCTAGAAGGAATGATGCTCAGTGAAATAAGACAGAAGGAAAAAGAAAAATATCAGATGGTTTCACTAATAGCAGGAACATAGGGGAACCCAATAAGACATCAGTGTGAAAAAAATAATAACAGTACAAAACACAACAGAGCAAAAAACGGACAATTATAAATCAGGGATATACTGCAGGGGAGGCGGAGGGAGAGGTGTGACAGGGAGGGAGGGAGGAGCACAGGGGACTGAGGTGATGGTGCACGGGTGCCTTGGGGGAGGAAACTCTATGGGGACCACACCTGAGGGGGTGGGGGGAAGCAAATATTGTTTAAAAATTAAAATAAAATAAAAATATATATATAGGGCACAATAAATTCGACATCTTCTGTTGGCGCTCGCTAACTCTCCTTCCCTTGGGTCCTTCTCACAGGATGAATTTGAAACTTTCCCGTTTACCAGTGTGCTTATTACCCACACTAAGCCTTTAAGCTCAACCATAAAATCAAAACGCTAGTATTAAAAACAAAAAGAATCCTTTCCATTTAACATATTCACAGAAAAAACTTAGCTATTAAAATCTAGCTATATAATTAAAATTTAAATAACCACGGTAATGTAAATTAGGTTTCAGATAAAATCTATGCTAAGAGGAAGGGAGAATTTTGAGGGGGAAATAAAGAATAGAATGGGAACGAAGGAAGTTAGTTGTTTACCTTTAGATGATGTAGGAACAGATTTTTAAAACCAGATGACTAAAACTCTGTTAAAATTCTATCATTTAGGGCCTCCCTGGTGGCACAGGGGTTAACATGCAACCTATGAAGCTGTCCACAGCCTCTGCAGCACGAGTTCGATTCCCGGCCGGCCAGGGAGCTACCCACATGGCAGGACAGACCTCTCCTGTCGTGCAGTGCCCGCTGCTCCCCTCAGCAGTGTGTTTCAGTAGATTTGCCCTTTCTGTTCCCTGCTCTGTCTCTGGTGAATCCTCTCACACACACCCACATCTCTGGCCTGTACCCCAATTCTTGTATAAAAATAAATCTTTTAAAAAATTGTATCATTTATTTTGTTTATAGTCCACATATGAGTGAAACCATCTGGTATTTGTCTTTCTCCTTCTGGCTTATTTCACTTAGCATGGTCCCCTCCAGTTTACCTCAATTAAAAAAAAAAATTTAAAACTCTGTCATTTGTATTTGAAAATAAAACCCTGGAAGTCAACTTTTATCATTTTTATATGGTACCTAATGTCTACTAAATCCCCCAGACAATAAATAGATTAAATTATCTTCGCTACACACTTGTGTTGCTCAGCTCACTCCCCAACCTCCCAGCAGAACACATAGGTCTCCGGCTGCTGACTGAGCTGCTAACCACATCCCTGCCCACCCCCAGGTCACCCTGACCCCTCCCCCCCACACTCCCAGGCTGGTGGTCAGGCCTTTGCCAAGAGTCAGAGACTCAAATGACTGGTTCTGCTCTGTAGAGCATGCTTGGCAATTGCAGGAGGCACTAGATAACTTTCTTCCTTGTCTGCAATGGATTCAATGTTGCTTTCACAGTGGAAAAGCCAAGCTAGTCCTCTCCCAGGACTTCTTACTATAAGGCAACAAAAAGCATTCTTCTTCATAAAGATTTTAAAGTTCACTTTAGAGGCAGTGTATCTAGGGGATTTAAACGGTGGGTGTGGAGAACAAACCCAGGCTCTGGAACCCACAGGGGCACCAGTGTAAACCCACTGTCCAGATGATGCTTGGCTAGCTACATGCAACGTGTACACTGAACATGTTCCAGTGTTTTATTTCAGTCTACACCATCTGCCCTTTCCATGCCAAGAAAGGGGCTGCACCCTACAGTACAGAGCTCCCAATACCTGGAGGCACTTCATATCCCTCCATCTCCATACAAATCCTTGCAGACGCCCCACGGCCAGAGGATCTCTTCAAAGCCCTGCTCAAGCGCCTGCTCTATACTTCAGCTGCACTAAAAACTGTTGTATTGCTCACAGGGCTGAGTTTGCACATTAGAAGGATAACTGAACCCTGGAATCTTGACACATCCTGACACCAGAAAAGGGTGAATTAATTAAAAGCTTAACTAATTCTCCTCACCCACTCCATGCTAGAGGCCTAGCTCGGTGCCACGCCCTGCAGAGCGACTGTCTGGAAAGTCACCTCCCTTGCTGGGAGGCCTGAGGCTCAGAGTCTTACATAGTGGCCCTATTGTTATATATTCAAAGCAAATAAAAATAGGTTATTTTGCGGGGAACGGAGGCTTACTGACATGCTGTCATTTTCTTAACTTTGTGGACACCTTGAGATTCTCATCTCTGCAAAAGCATCACTGTCCACAACCACAGTTGCTAAAGCGTGAAGTAGCTGTTTATCTCCCCAAAGCAGCATTTTCCCAAAATATTCAATTGACACATTGTGCAAATAATAAAAGTGACACTGAAAATTAGGGCCGTGCAGCGTGCACTAAAGGGCAAAACTGGCAATGACCCGCCCACTGTGCAGGAGCAGCGGGAGCCACTGGGAAAACCTTCGCCAGAAGCTGCAGCCTGTGGGCAGCCCCTCCCTCAGGCGTCGGTGGAGAAAATGGTCCAATCGGCCACTTAGAACTGCAAATGGGCCAATCAGGCAGGAATCAACTGGGTGGGAGGACCCTGGCGGAGGATATAAGGCTGGAGCCATCTTGGGAGGCCCAGACTCCTCCCGCTCTGTTCCTGGCATCCAAGGAAGAGAGCAGCAGCATCCGGCAAGCGACCTTGGAAGAAAGAAGTGGAAGAGCTTCGCAGCGGCCCAGTGGCTGTCCCTGCTCCTGTCCTGCCTCTGACATCGCCTGAAAGGGGCCCCGGGTATGGTGTCAGAACTGTTGGTGGCTGTGTGGGCCAACAACTCACAAAGAGCTGTTAACACTGGTGTTTCTGACACTGCTGCCTCCTAGTGACTGGGTGACCAGCACTACTGGTCAGTGCTGCCCAGCACTGGGGACAGGTGACCAGCACTCCATGCTTTTGCAGCCACCGCTGATGTCTGGTCCAGCGCCTGGTGCTGTCCGTCCAAACCTTCAGACTGTGGCTAGTGCTGCTGTGGCCTCATCAGAGGCCCCACCTGTGAGCACCTCCAGCTGCGGTGAATTGGCTCCTGGGCTGCTTCCTGCCAGCTGCTACGCACCCCAGGCCCTGGTTGGCAGGACAGCACCATCTAGGATGAGTGACCTTTTGCTTGGGACTGCGGGACACAATGGACACTATCTGAGGTGAGTGAGCTGGCCATTTGTGGTCTGAGTAACTCTTTGATTCCCCTCTTTGTTAAGTAAACCCCATTATTGTTATTACCCTGAGCCTGAGTGGTCTTGCAACTGAGCGCGCTGGTGAAGAACCCACAGACCATAGTCTGTTCTCTACTGGGCACTGTCCTTGAATGGCTAAAGCCCCCCATAATCCTATTTTAGTTGCAACCATGAAGAGACTAGACACCCATGCTTGACCAGCCCAAGGGTCCTCTCCTAGAAGCGTAGAGAAATTGCAAGACACCTGGCAGGAAATTTGAAGAAAAAAAAATTGAAACTGGCCATGGGCTCAACCATCAGTTTGGGTAGCTCAGCCTCCTCTCTACCCCCTGTTTCTTCTGCTTTTTCTATCATAGGTTCTGGGTTGACAAGTATAAAATCTGGTATCAACGAACTAATGTTTATGCTGCTGGAGGTTATATGGGTATAGAGTTGGAACCCACATGTGAATTTTGGATTTATGTTTATGGGCATGTTCGTGGTTATGTTGGTATACATGCTGTTTGGTTTAAAAGAAGGTAAAATATCTGGTGAAAAACTACGTAGGGGCCTTCCTGGTGGCGCAGGGGGTTCGATCCCCAGCCAGGGAGCAACCCACATGGCGCAGCAGACCTCTCCTGTCTTACCCGCTGCTCCCCTCAGCAGTGTATTTCAGTCAATCTGTCTGTTCTGCTCCCCACTCTGCCTCTGGTGAATCCTCTCACCCCCACACCTCTGGCTGTACCTCGGTTCTTGTATGCATAAATAAATAAATCTTAAAAAAAAAAACAACTGCAGGAGTAGCTACAGAAACTGCAAGAGCAGATACAGGTTGCCTTCTAGAAATCGGATCTGGGGAAGTAGAAGCCCGTTTGAAAGGAAGTGAGAATTCTCTTGAAAAACCCCAGGAGCAGGTACAGAAACAAGAAGCCCATTTGCTGGCACAGAGGGAAGGGGACCAACCATCCCCTTCCCTAGGGGTCACAGAGAGGCCCAGGAAAAGGAGACCCACACCAGATGCAGCCTTGAACCCAAGGTGCGGAATCCCTTCCTTGTGCCCAGTGCCCTCCTGAGGAGGCCTTGGGGGCTCGGCAAGCCTCACTGCCCCCCAGCAATAATACTGGAATGAGTTCCCCTCACACCAGAAGGGTGCCCACTATGGTCAAGGGAGATGCTCTGGGTCAGGACTGTTCCCTCTTTTTCAGTTCCCAATGGGGGGATTGAATGAATGTGTTCACCTGCTGGGTATTTATTGGTCTTATAGCCCCTTGGCCCATGCAGACCTCATGAACAGGTACAATTATGTCCCTTCATACTGGCAGAGCCCCCCAAAGATGACAGAATTGATTGCATCTGTTTTTGCTTTCTACTGACCTAGCTGCAGACACGCAGTCATTGTAATGTGTAATGTTGACCATATCGCTTACATGTGACAAAAGGAGAATGATTTTGGGAAAGGCTAGGGAAGAAGCCGGTCATTTCCACTTGGAGGATATAGACAACCCAGATTAGAAGGAGCTGTCCCTTTAGTAGCCCCCAGCTGGCATCCCAAAAATGGATGAATGTGAAAGTTGGACTGCTACTAAAAGTGCTTGTTAGTAGGGCTAAGGCAGGGGATTCTAAACAGAAAGATTTTGGTAAGGCATGGAGGTTCATCAAAGGGCCAAACAAGATCCTTCAGAATTTTTAGAAAGAATAATGCAGGCATATAACACATATACAGGATATAGACACATATACAGATATAGACCCTGGAGCTCCGGAGCGCGCTAGATGGTGAACGAGGTAGCCTGTCAGTGTGCTCCAATATAAGGAGGATGGTGAATAGGGTTGACGGTGCTGCGGAAAGGACGCCTCCCAGTTAGTGGCACAGCCTGGAGGGTCTAGAATGCAAGAGGGTGAAGGAGTCTGAGAACTGCAATGGTGTTTGTAGAAGGGGAGACAGGCCTGGATGCAGAAGAAAGCGAGGAGGCACAATAAGAGAACCTCTAAGCTCAATGTGCTCACTGCAGAGGAAGGCGCTGGGGAACAGATATCCTTGGACGGCCACAGCACACCTGTACCCCTATTTCAAAACATCTTTGAAGCAGGAGCAGAGAAAATACTCTCCTCTAACTGCACAAAGAGAGTAAAAAGGAAACTTTGTCTACTTTGCCACCTACTAAATTTCTGAAAACTATGTTGATTCTAAAAATGAAACCATATCATCTTAGCAAAACAAGGAATAAAAAGTTTTTCTAATACTCAGATTCCTAGAAACCAATAGGAAGAACCTATTCTCATTAAAGGGATAATGGAGAGAGCACGGCTTTCATTAACCTGAGAGTGTTTACAATAAATGTGCATCAACGTAAAATTATCAAGCAAATATATTGCAAGTGCATTCATTGAAATGGTAAATGCATGTGAAGGTCAAGGGCGACCCCCCACACACACTAAATTTACTCCTTTCTCCACTTAACTTTAGCAAATTATTATGATTTTTTACATAAACTAAATAGGCTCCAAGGGATTAAAAGTCTTCATTCTGCCTGTGTCGATCCAGATATGGGTTGCAGAGGTGTAGGGAAGGATGGGTTGTATTAACCATGATTTGATGAAATATAAATCGTTGCTCCAACTTCCTGCTGCCACAGCAGACCAGACTGACTTCCACGGGCTCACATCAGTCACTCATCATGTTCTTCAGGCCTTTCTCTCCACAAGAGTAAATTTTTTAAGGATAAGACATGTTTTTCATTCCCAGCATCTTTCAAAATACCAGAGACTCAGTAACAGTGTGTTAAACTTATAATTTATATATTCAGTTTACCAGTTAACATAATACTTCCAGGAATCTCAGCGAAGAAAAGCAGCCCATAAAGGGAATATCGGGGTTTTATATCTCTCTCAACTCATAGAGACAGCAGCAGAATTCCCTAAATCATTGTTACTTTCAGAACATACTTTTGAGCTGTGGTCATCTCTGTTGATGGGATATTTTGAATGACCTGCTTTCTTTACCTGCTGAATTCCCACCTACCTGGAACATCAAATCTGGCTTCTCATTCCCAGGTTATCAACCTCCTAGATCCCAGATATTTGGCTGGTTTCTTTTTTTTTTTTTAATAAACCTTTTATTAACCTTTCATGTGTGCCAGCAATAGAGTATTTTTTTTTTAGATTTTTTAAATTTTTTTAATTTATTTATACAAGCACTGGGTACAGTCAGAAGCGCAGGAGGGTGAGAGAATTCACCAGAGCCAGAGCGGGGAGCAGAGCAGGCAGAAGGACCGAAGGACCGAAGGACTGAAGGACTGAAGGACTGAAGGACACTGCTGAGGGGAGCAGCAGGCGGCAGGAGAGGTCTGCGCACCATTTGGGACCCTCCTCCGGTGGCCGGGGAGCAGCCGGGGAGCAGCCGGGGAGCAGCCGGGGAGCAGCCGGGGAGCAGCCGGGGAGCAGCCGGGGAGCAGCCGGGGATCGAACTGGCGCTGCAGAGGCTGCGGGCAGCTTCGCAACCCAGCGCGAAGCTGCTGAGCCACCGGGGAGGCCCTATTTGGCTGGTTTCTGAGATCAGGTTCTGGAAAAACCTGATCTGGAAAAACTGATGTAACTGCCTGACAGGTTCTGGGTGATTGCATTTCAATCTTAGCAATCTACTACAATAGCCACTATTTACATGTTAGCGTTCTACCCCTAAAGCTGACAAATCATGTTTCTTACTTCCCTAGATATACCGTAACCACTTAGAATAGCATAGAATGTGAATTATTTCATCTCCCATTTCCTCAAGAAATATGTGATAAACTTATATCTAAAATACTAGTAAAAGGCTACATTTTATGTGATTAGTACAAAAACCTGATCAACTGAAACTAGAAATGACATTCTCAAACTGTCATCTTCAAATAATTTATACATTAATATTATAAATAATTATCTCTGGTGAAATGTAACAATTATTAGGTAAACAAAGCAAGTGAGAGAAACAAGATCATTTTCCCCATCTTCTGAGAAAGAGAGCAGATGTAATATTTAACACAACAAACGCTCTCTGATTATCAAGGATCCCACTTACCTCCATCCAAAAATATTTGAAGTTACACACAACAAAAGGAAAGGAAGAATTAATGTTTTCTGAGAGCCTAAAATGGGCTGGACATTGTGTTAGGAACTCAGATAATAGTCAAAGCAACGAAGGGGATAGTATTGGTCTCATTTTACAAATGAGAACAAGACAAGACTAGCTTTGTTCCCAAGATCACATAATTTGGAAGGAATAATGCCCAAATTTGTTCAGATTTCTATCAAGTCTATCCAACTCCAAAGTGAAGGTAGGCTGACATCTTCATAATAAAACTAGAAAGCACAAAATGCAAAAGAAATTAAAACACTAACAACTAAAAGCAAGTTAGAAAAAACTAGAGAATGAGAAGGTAAATATTCAAGTATATATATATATATATATGTATATGCTTATTGCATTTTAACCCAATTCTTAGCCATAGACTGTCAGTCAAGGCAAAGAGAAATCACAGGGGTAACTGCTCTCATTTACCTGATAAAAGGAGAACTATTAATTTATCAAGAAGGAGAAATAGCTCTGGAGTTCTAAGAGGAAGGTCTTATGTAAGGTCACACACAGAACCTCCCACAACACAATCCACTTTCTCCATAACAGTTTTTGAAAGACTGCAGAGATGTCACTCACATAGCTATTTCCCACATGGGCCCCTGCCTGTAGCCAGGTACAGGCAAAGCAAAATAGCGTGCTGTTAGCATAATCGAAGAAAAAGAACAAGATGATGTCACCAGACAAAATCTCAGTTTCCTCAAATCATCACCTGTGAGTCTTCCCCTGGTATCCCACAATCATTAGTAAAACCCCTTTCTGACAGCAAGAAAAAGGAACCTGTTGCCTGTGTCAGAGCCAGAGCTCTAGGTCATCCTTGAGGTCTTTGAACCCATCTGTCAGTCAACAAATATTTACCAACAGGTCATATGTACCAAGGTCTAAACCAGGGACACGTTTTCTCGACGAATCTGATGTACTCTGGTGAAAGTTGCACTCTGCTGGAGGAAACAAATCACCCAAACACAAAAACACTAACATTCAAGTTGCAATGAGGGTTACAAAGTCATTACAGAGTGCCACAAGCGCCCAGCGACAGCCCAGAGCAAAGGCAGGGAGCAAGTTAAGAAAGGCATCCCTGAAAAAGTGGCTGCAGAGCTGAGATCTCACTCGCTTTTGTTCAGCACATAATTAGCCCGTCTACATATGGGGCTCCATGAAGTATCCTGAACACACAGCCACATCAGGGGCTGTGAAGTATACAAAACAGTCTAATACACACATCTGGGAAGAAACTGAAATTCAATTAGAAAAGATGTGTCCACATGAGAAGTTGGTAATACCAGGACGCATTAAAGAAGCAGCAAAGAAGTGACACAAATAAGTGATAATGAGAAAAGCAATCGATAAACCACGAAGAGCTGGATTAACCCAGAAGGAGTCCTCAGGACATAGTGTGAGAAGGAGTTAGACAATGATGGTTTGAAGTGCTTCTGTCTAAAACACATAATAAAAAATACATTTTATACCATAGTTCAATAGAAATAGAACTAAAATTGAAATATATTGATTATTAACACATCAAACCTCCAGTTTCATAAAATAAAGCTTATTCTCACATCATGCACATTGAATGTTTCTACTCGGTTTCATTGAAAATTTGTTTTGCTATTTGCTGGTTCATTACCCACTAGTATATCCCAAACTAACAGCTGAACTTTCTGTAGCAGAAAGGATTTCTCCACAAAGCAAAGGCCCATCACAGAGATAAAAGGAAACCAAAAAGTCAGCCAGCTCTTGCCTCCTGCAAAGGTGGTCCAAGCTGACACCACCTCTGCCTAACACCTTCCACCACCTCCTGCTTCTCCTCGTCTCCTCTCATTAGCCTTTGGCTTCACCACACACCTATAGTATCACCTTCTCCAGGACACATTCCTCTCCCAGCACCTCCCCGCTGCCAGCAGCATCAGCCTGGCGCTTAGTCAAATGGGTGATGCTTTCTTATGGGAAAATGAGGGAAACATGCGATCAGAGATCGTGAGACAGGCACTATCATAAATTTCTTTGACCCATTGTTTCTATCAGTAACACTTTTGGTGACATACATGTTCTTGAGCTATTTTTACAGCATATTGGGTCCCCTTGGATAGAAGAAAGAAGTTGTAGGACCTTGAGTCCAAACTGGTCAGAGCTGGATGATGAGGCATGTGCAGAACCACCAACAGGGATGCACAAAGGGGGGCTCATTATAACACTAGATACAAAAATCCCCAATTCTGGCTGAATTTGGCCTCTATTTTCTGACCATATGACCTGTGATGACACATGTACAACAGACGCCAGAGAAACACCACCCCAGCAGTACAAAAAGGAAACTGACCAATTGTGATGTTGTCTTGTTTGCTTCTTGTTAAAGGCCCTGATCGCTATAAAAACCAAGCCAAGGCTTTAATCAGGGAGCCTCCTTCTAAAGGGGTCTCCCTGGAGCTCTGGCACTTGCTCCATCACTTAAAATAAACCCTAGTGCTCTGTGTCTAGAGTCATTGCTATGTTCCTGAGTGAAAGTCTCCAGACCCTCAGCATGCAGCCCACAGCAGCTTTCCATAACAATATGACTGGATCAAAATCCCAGATTAGACATAAATTCTAGTCCAGAGGCTACACAAAAACAGAAGAAATTTATCCATTCACCCAGGATGTTTCTGTATAAGCATTAGTTTTACACCCTATTCAGTTTTCACCCAATTCAGTTTTATAATTGATCAGGCTCCAGCTACTAGAGATAGAAAAATATCTCAGGCACAGCAGCTACCTATTTTCCATAAATTCTATGGTGATCGCTCATCATCACCACCAATGTGGATACACTTTTCCTCTAGAAAAGAGAGCTATTCTTTGGCCATGACTATCTGAAATCCTTACTCTCATGAAATATAGACAATGAAGCCCTCAAAAATCTGACCTGTAGATTTGACCTCAGAACCTAAGTGGGATAGTGCCATCCCCAGCAAGTTCAAAAACATTCTGCAAGAATCTGGAGAAAAAAAAAAAAAAACACTTTTCCAAAGAAAACATGCAGGTGGTCAACAGGTGCAGGAAAAGACACTGGGCATTTCCTACTAGTAGGGAATTGCAAATGAAAACAACAATGAAATCTCACCCTACATCTGTGAGACTGACAATTACCCAAGAGACAACAAGCTGGTTGTTGGAGAGGATGTGGAGAGAAGGGAACACTTACACACTTTTGGTGAGAATGTAAGTTGGTGCAGCCACAAGGAAAAGCAGTATGGAGAGCCCTCAAGAAATAAAAATTAGAAATTCCTTATGATCCAGGTATCCCAACTCTGGATATTTACCTGCAAGATACAAAAAAAAACCCCACTAATTTGAAGAGATACATGCACATCCATGTCTATAATAGTATTGTTTACAGTAGCTAAGAATCAGAAATGATGTAAATGCCCATGGATTGATGAATGATAAAGATATGGTATATATACACACTGGAATATCCTTCAGCTCTTTAAAAAACAAAAATAAAAGAAGAAACCCTGCCATAGATGAGCCTAAAGGGAATTATGCTCAGTGAAATAAGCCAGACAGAAAAGACACTGTATGATGTCACTTATGGGTCATATATAGAGAGAACAAAGAGATGAAGTAAGTAAAACAAAAATAAACTTTCACACTATAAGAACAATTAGCAATTAGCAGGAGGAAGTGTGGGGAGAGGGGTAAATCATGGAAAAGGGGGTGATGCTGTGGTGAAGGATAGATTTGGACTTGAAGTGGTGAGTTTTATGTACTTCCATGACAGTGATGTCAACCATGAACACCTAGAACTTACATCAGTTGTAGTGTGTTATTACGTCAATAAACAGAGTGACTTTGCAGACAATTCCCAGTTTCTCTGTAAGGAAAAGACAGTTGTTGAAAAAATAATAGCTCAACACAAAATGATTATCAGTCTGAATCAAGCAGGGAACAGGTGAGAAATGTATCCACTGCTTTGTGGATATAAATGATGAAAAAACATGTATTGATTAGGTTTCAGATATTGATCAGAACTGATAAGCACATATTTCTCATGTTGCCTCACTGACAAGCCTTCTTTGAGAGTCTGCAAGAATAGCCTTTGGCCTCCACTGGAGGACCTGGGAATGTTAATAGCCCAGGAAGTGATACGTGAGAGAGGCACTGCAGAATTCCTCAGCTGACCTACAGTCTCTGGGTCCTGGCCTCACCCCCAGAGTGAACATTGCCTGGGGAGAGGGGGGAATATTTGGGGGTGTGTGTGTAGTAATCTGAAGAGTAATGCTGCTTAAAAAAAAAAAAAGGCATTTACTGCTCTACAGCTAAACCAGGAAGGCCATGGCCGTCACTTCTGTCCAGCAGGCTTGGCCCCACCTGCTCCAGAAAGTTGGCTTTCTCCTCACAATGAACCTTCAAAGAGGCCCCAATTTTAGGACCCAGGCTCCCTAAGCAGGGAATAAGAGGGGCTCCAGAACATGAAGGTATCTGTGGAGTTTGGGGGACTACAGGACCTGTTACTAGATTTGAATCAGATCTGACTCTTGGTCTGCAATCTATCCAAGCCAGGGGTGAGGTAGGTCATCACCTCTCCAAACTCGGGCCAGTAGCTGAGAGCGGCTGCTCCTTCGCTTACCAGGGCCTTGGCGGTCAGTGTTCAGGAGCTTTGGGGTCCGCCAAGGAGAGGCACGTGGCTGCTGTTCTGTCTTTTTGTGAAAAGGCCTGGGGAGTTGAGTCCCCGGGGTTCTGGGACGGGGTAACCTGCACATTCACATCAGGCTAGATTGGGGTGGTGGGGAGCCCTCGACGTGGCGTCCAGCCCTGCACTGCGCTGCGCTTTCTGGGAGGGACTCGCTGCAGGAACCAGACCTTCATGACCCCCTCAGGCCATAACCGGGCGCAGGCGGGGGTGCGGGACACGAGTACAGGTGGGGGGTGGGCACTGCGCCTCTCCCGGTGCAGGATGCCTGGAAGCGCCCCCTCCCAGCCCAAGGCCCCCGGGGTGCCCACGTGGCACCCGCCTCCTGTCGCCTCCGATCTGGGCACCAGCCTGTGGCTCCGAGGCCCGGGCCGCCCCCCGCGCCTCCGCCCGAGACCGCAGCCGCGCGCCTCCGAATGCAATTTTGACCGGTGCGTCCCCGGCCGGCCGCCTCGGGCCAAGGCTGGGAGGGAAGCGCAATCGGAAGAGAAAAAAGGCAACGGGGTGGGGGAGGGGACCAGGAGCGAGGCAGGGGTGTCATTTCCACCAACTGGGCTCTCTCCTGACCCAGCCGCTCATCTGTCACCGCTGTCTCATTCCTGTTATTTACATCTGTCTTTAGCATTCTAATTACTCGCTTTATTACTTTAGCCTGGAGGAATCCTGTAAAAAACAACTGAGATGAGGGCCCTACCACACAATAAAACTGCCCAAAATCCCCACTGCACATTATACCGAGCACTTGAGAATATTTGTGCTGTTATATGACCTCAATATGTCCTTAGATTGATCTTATTATATCTTTCTTTCTGCCTTCTCTTCCCCCGTGTGTGTAATGAACTCTTTTAAGGTGTGGAGAGCAAGAATAAGCTGTTCAACCAATGAAAAAAATGGGATTATTTTTTCAGCGGGACTTAGGGTGGCTTTAGGGACTATTCGGAGGTGTGTGGACCCATGATAGAGGCGGGTCCAGTTCCAAAACTTGTGCTCTTATGTTTACTTCAATGTGATAAAGTCGAGACATCTTCCCGTATAGGCTTCTGAGACTGAGAGAATCTTGGAAATTTAGAGGCGAGAATAAAATGCCTAATGTCTTTCATTACCTTGCATGAATCTGAGTTCCCAGAAGGTCTGGGGTGGGAGTGAATTTACCCTAGGAAGACAAGTGGCATTCAAAAATCATGGTGTTTGGATTTTTTTTTTCTTTTCTCATAAGATTTAGAAGTGTGTGGGGGGTGGGTGTGTGCAGATTCTTACTGAGTCTCATGGCAAGATTCCCAAATACTCTCCAGACTTGAATCAAAAGGAGGCTGAGACAACCCACCAGAAAATCCAGGCGAATGCAGCTTCCTAACTGTTATTTATTCCTGCTAGTGGAATTATTGTTGCACTCAGTTGCAATTTTCTGGCTGTGCTAATGGTTTTCTTTATTGTGTTACACTAACATAATCTCCTCCAGAAAGAAAATGACAAAATATATGGATTTTTAGATAAATAACTGAGGTAATTTATTGGCCTTTATGCTCTTCTGATGGGGTGGTTGATAGATAATGTAATAATATGTACATAATTAAGCGGGCTGACTGTACCTCCGTCAAAATAGGATCAAGGGTGGTGTGTGTGTCTTGTCTTCAGGCCTACAGTTTTCGCAATAGATATTTACTTCCTCTGCCCTGTGGAAGAGGACAGACCTCGGGAAGTAAACAAATAGGCACTTCATAGGCATGGGAGTGTGAAGGGGGCATGAGAAGAAAACTGGTTAATTCTCTCCTAAGGGTCTTTAGATTAGGGTCTCATTTTCTGTATCCCCACCTCTTCTGGTATGTTTCACTGAGCCATGGCCCATCAGAACTGAGGAGAAGAGAAAGCGTGCATTGGCAATAAACATAGGTTTTCCCAGAGAAATGAATAACTTACACCCAGGTCAGGGATAGGCCTTTGAATACCCCTCCCTGGGACCCAGACAACTGCTGTCAAGGAAGTGCAAAGGCTCCTGGGAAATCACGGAGCGTGAACTTGGTCACCAAATGTCCCTTTGCCCTGGCTTCTGGAGGTTGCCCATTCGAGGCATGGTGCACTTGCTCTTCCAAACTCATCTAAATTACATCAATAACAGAGCGCACTCTTTAATGAGCTCTCAACTTTAAAGACTTGAAGGATATTAACAAGCCGCTTGACAAATGGTGCTTAGAAGCACATTAAAGACGCTGCTAATGGAGCGCATAATGACGGCTAATTTTCGATCAGATATAAATTAGAGCCCCAACAGTTATTTGCCTTAAGGACTTTATGTAAATGATTCTGTTCTGTATAAACTGAAAAGCGAAGAGCGCCCTGCCATTTTGGCAATCCTTGTGGATATGATTAATAGATCCGCAGCAGAGCGGGGCAGAGACAACTGATGGCATTTCCATCTAAAAGTCAGTGTGTTTAGGTGGTAAATAGGATCTCTTCGAGCGTCGACGTGTGCTGCTTCTTCAACCAAAAGAGTGAACATGTCCTTGGCTTCTGCTTCACATGGGCAGAGAGGTTCACCAAGGGAGAGCATCCAGCCCCAGCCCCCTGAGGAGCCAGCAGCTCACACTCACCGCGACCCCCAGAACAGCCGCAAGTCTGTCCTCTGCTTGGCCCCAAACCCACATTCTGGGCTTCCTCAACACACAGCCCCACATCACTCTGTCACAAGAAACTTTATTGCATCCAAGCTCCAGCTATCACTTTTCAGATCCTCTCTTCGAGGTGTTGCTTGAGCGCGCCTTCCCAGCTCTGCACAGAAGTCAGATTCTAGTAGTGGAGAATGGGAGAAAGGAGGTGGAAACACTGGAGCTCAGAAAGGACAGGCTGGAGGAACTGGAATAGCTTCCTCCCCAGCTGTGAGTGGAGGAGAGCTCCCGGGGCTCTTTTCTGTGCATACATTAGGAATTTCTCTCCTCAAGTCATCAGAATGTAGGAAAGGGTTTGACTCTGGATTTCCTTCCAGCCTACTCATGCTCTGCTGGCCAAAGGAATCTGGAAGAAATGTTGTGTTACCTGTGTCCAGCTTTTCTACTCGTTCACCCCCACTGGGCATCAGCAGCAGCGGTGAATGCCAGGCTGTTCTGACAATATTGTTCAGAGCTGCATCTTGTGGGTGGCATCCTCTCCTGAAGGAGGGCAAACAGTGTGTGGGGGAGGAAATTTACAAACCTGAGGAACCATCCATCTTAGGCTTGTCAGTGGCTTTTTACAGACATAAACTCAGCCTTTCAGCGGCAGGAGAGTCAAGCATAACTGCCTCTCAGAGCAGTAAGGCAGTGACACCAGGTTCTAAGGTCTCCTCACCCAAGGCACTTGAGAAAGGAGAACAGAGAAGGGTGGGGAGCATGGAGGAAATGGAAGGATGAGGTTTGAGCATCAGAGAGATTTCGTCTGGACCAATCAACTCATTTCATCTTGCAGTAACTGATACCTAATGACCAGGAGTTAAATGGTGGCGAGTAAGGCTGTTCTTAGCACCATTACTGAGTTATGAAGTGGCTTTCAATTGGGTTACAATAAATACAATTGTTGTCTTCCATTAAATTTGTCCACTCCCTCTGCTTACCCTCCTCCCAGTGGCATTCACTTGTAGTGCTAAAAGAACATGCAAGAAGCATCTGAACATTTCTTGTACCCACCAGTGCAGGATTCTGCAGCACTTGAGCCCCATATGGAGAGCAGCCTCAGCTCACAGTTTATCTGACAGTGAAATCCTGCACCTTTCTGGTTCCACTGGCTGTTTATACTCTGCCCTGACGCCAGAGTTGGGTGGTAAAAACGATTTCTGAAAAATAAAACTTAGAGTTCACAACAAAATTAATCATGAAACTGTAGTCTCTGGTCTCTCCTGGTTTTAAGGGGAAATACAGCTGAGTTTTCCAGAATGAGGAGTGGGGTTCACCACATTTCAGCATAGAGAGCCTGATGGGCTTATGCTTTACCTCTCTCCCACCCCCTCAACCCCCCCGGAGGAGAGTTCAAGTCTCCTTTAGGGAATTCTGAGATTTTTTTTACAGTAGTAACCAGTTATCTAGGTACTTTGTCGTCTCTCCTTGGTGCAAATGGAGAATCCCTGGCTGAATGGGGTTTGGCTGGTCCCCAACCCACCCTTTCTAGAAGACAGCCCCTCTATCTTATTATAGCTCCTCTTTCTCTTCTCTGCATCCTCACGGTCTACGTTAAGGAGGGGCCCATGGGGTCATCTTGGCACCTCCCCTTTCCCTGGGGAAAAGCGGAGAGCGCTCTCCTATTAACCACCGCCCCGGCTCAGACCGGCTCTTTTTTTCTTGTTCACCTCCTACACTCTGAGTGAATCCCAGGGAAAAAAAATAAGTGTTACTGAAAAGGAAGCAGCATGAGAAAAAAAAATCAATGAAACGATTTAGGAAATGGAAGAAGGGGCCCCTCTGACAATACTGTAATTAAAAGCTCACAGGGCTGCAAAGTGAAACGCTGATGCAGAAGTGCAAGTTGCCTGACCCTGTAGGCCCATTTCAGGGAAGTTTGAGACTTAATGTAAGGGGGTGAACCCCAAGGTCCTCAAAAAAAATACCCAAAACAAAAACCAAAAAAACCGACCGACTTCTTTCTCCAAAGGAATCAGAAATCCTCACGGAGGCATTCTCATTCTCACGAGCACCGCCCCGCCTCCCCGCCCCCAGAGAGGAAAGCTCTGGAGGTGGGCTGGAGCAGTGCCTGCCATCCGGCTCCAGGTGAGGTGGAAGGTGAGCTCGCTCCAGCATCCTTTGTTAGAACGTGCAAGTTTGCACCAAAACTGAGACTTTCAAAGCAGTGGGCGAGGCTGCCCTTCTGGAAGCCACTACACAGTCCCTGGGAGCCCAGAACCTTCAGTATTGAGCCTTCATTCCCAAAAGAACCTTGGGTCTAATTTTGACCATCACCCCAGCTGAGTCCAGCTGCAGGACCGGCCCCCGTGTGTTCTGGGGAGAAACAGAGGCTTCACCCTCCGGCCGGAGGTCCTCAGCCGAAAGCCTGAGCGTTTGGGCTCAGCGCAAAGGACACCTGTGGTGAAATGTCAAAGCCTGCCCCGCGCCCTCACAACCTGACAGAGGACAGGCTTGGAGGTGAAGCTCCAGGGCCTTCCCAGGGGAATCACGGGTCTTGGTTAGACTGAGGAGAGGTTTTGAGTGAGTGCGGCAACTTTCACCAAGGCACACTGCTTGGGACGGCTCCGAGTGTACCTGAGTGTTGCTTAGTGAACAGTCCCCTAGGGATATTACCCCAATGGGGAGCTGCCAGGAAAAAAAAACGCAAAAGCTGCCAGGGGGGATCTGTACCTCTCTTCACGGTCTGTGGCCCTGAAGTCTCAGGCGGAGCTTCATCTGCTCCAGGAGGTTAATGGGTTTGTCTCAGCAGGTTCTTTGCTCACCTTTAAGATACAGAGCTGGTTTGGGCCTGTGTGAGGGAGCGAGTGCTGGGCCATTGCTGGCAGCTTCACAGGCCGTCCCACACCTCACCTCTACCCTCTCCACCCCCCACTGCAGACAAGGAATGGAAGCCCTGGGGTTTATAGCTGGAAAGGCAAGAGGTGGAGACGGAACAGAGAAGGTTACTCTTCTGGGCCAGACTCATGGCCTTTCTGGGATGCCTTTCCCTGGGTGTCCTGCCCAACGTCTGTTGAATTTGGAGCAAACTGACCTTATTCCAAAGGGATCGCCTGTCCCCCTCCCTTCTCTTGCCTTCCCCGTGGCCACACACTGCAGGCCAGGAACTCCCCACACCAGGACCTCCTCTATGTATGGAGACCTGCCAGCCGGCACCCAGCTTAGCCAAAGTGCTCAGAGATGCCGGCGGCCCACAGGAAAAGCTGGACCATTAACCCTTCCTCGCTCGGGGAGCCCAGCGTGGAGTCTCCCAGGTCTTCTGAGAGAACAAACTGCCCTGCGAGGCTCCAATCATTTACAAACCCACCAGCAACTTGTATTTTTAAATAAAATCCCATTGATGCAGCACGTTGGCATATTTGCCAGCATGTGCTTCCTTCAAACACATTGGCTCCACAGTTACCATTTTCTTGGGGCCTCCACTTATTTAGAAAAACCCAGAGGCTGCCAGACCAGGCTTCATCAGAGAATCCTCTTGTCCCCATAACCCTCCCCACGCGACTCAACAATATACACCAATAAAACTTGGTGCGTCCCGGTTCCAGAAAATGAGAAGTTCGTGGAGAAAAGGGGCGAGGAAGTGTTGCATTTATGAAAAATTAGGACAAAATGTGAAGACCCCTCACTCTGAGGCTGTGGGCCGGTCCAGCGAGGGGGGCGCTGGCCTCAGCGAGCTGCTGCGAAGTGTGGGGATGGGGGAGGGCGCTTGCTTTCCGCCAAGTGACAGCTGGAGTAATGGCTGCAGACCCAGACCGGGTGGGGGCGGCTGAGGCTGGGGGGGCGGGCAGTAATTACTAGCCCTGCTCCCCTCCTACCTACTTGAGCGCTAACGCGTTCTCTCAGCGCCCCAGCTGCGCGCTGGGCTGGCTGCGCGGCCTCGGGGCATCCTGGAGCCTGAACAGGGGGCGGTGCACGCTTGAGACTTTAAATCGAGGTTCCTAAAAGGCCTCTGAACTAGAAGGTCCCCAAAGTCCCATTCTTGCAGGGCTGTGGAGCCACGGAGAGCTGAGCAGACACTGCTCCACGCCAAGCAGCCCCCACAGCCCTGGCAGAAAGTGGGGGGGGGGTACAGAAGGGGGTACGGGGCAGCATGATCCACCTGATCCGTCTGTCTGTCCGGGACTGAGACCTTCCCGAGAGGGTTGCAGGGAAAGCGCGGCCAGGTCCCAGCCCACCGCGCCACCTCCATTTCGGGCCCACAAAAGCAAGAAGCCCTGGACCGGGCGCGCACCAGTTCCCTTGGGCCCCAGACCCCGAAGGGAAGCGCGCACCGAGGGGACCAGGCTGGGGAGGGCAGCGCGAAGGGGAGCGGGGTAGGGACTCGGTTCTCCACCTCCTCCCGCCGCTTCCCTCCCGCAGGCTGGAAGCCTCACGTAGTCTGGGATTTTTTTCAGAATAATTGATGGGTCCAGTTCTCCAGAGCTTTCCCAGCGAGAGTGCGGCGGACCGCGCTAGAATTTAAATAGACGTGATTAGTAAAATGCGAGGGGGCCAGGCGCCCCGGCCTCCTTCTTGCGGGTTCCTGGCTGCGCGGCTGGCGAGGCGCCTGCTCCCCCAGGCTCTGGCGGCCGCGAGGGGGCCAGGCCAGGCCAGCGCCAGCGAACGGCTCCCTCCCGACCCTCCAGCCCCGTGGACTCCCCCCCTTACCTGTCCCAACCGCCTCTCACCACAGCGCACCCGAGCTGGAGGAGCGAGGCGCTGGGGCTGGCTGGCACCCCAGGCCGGCTGTGCAACGCGGTGGGAAGCCTGGGGCTGGGACCGTGGTCCCCCAGAGCCACCCAGGCGGGCCCAAGGGTTGGCCTCCAAAACAACAACTAGGAGAGCCTTTGGGTGATCCCCAAGTCTCACCCCCCCCCTTTTCTCTCCCTCCGCCCTCATCCTCAGGCCTCCCTCCGGGCTGCGGAGCCCCAAAGCCCAGATCTCAGGGGCCCTCTTCACTTACCCAAAGCTCTAAGAAGGTCCCTGCCACAGAGAAGTGACCTAGGCTGAGAGACGCCTTCGTCTTGCTTCTCTCTTACATCCCTACCTCATCGATTTGTTCCTGAAAAGGGGGCTGTGCATTCTTATAACATCTACGGCCAATTAATATTGCATTAACTCTATTTAAAAAAAAAAAAAAACAAAAGCACCAGAATCCTGCACCCTATCAAAGCCATCTATTATTCACGGACATGTAATTGGAGACCTA
Source organism: Talpa europaea (assembly GCF_964194135.1). Classification (NCBI taxonomy): domain Eukaryota; kingdom Metazoa; phylum Chordata; class Mammalia; order Eulipotyphla; family Talpidae; genus Talpa; species Talpa europaea. Next base: position 108,584,460 of record NC_140077.1, read on the forward strand.
CGATATGTGTGTTACGGGCCAATGGAGGAAAACAGTCGTGACAATATTTCAGAAAGGAAGGAGATCCGAGGGTATCTAATATTTAATTTCAAGTCTGTGGTTTTCTAATTCGAGATTAAAAGCAGTCACGTCTTTGAAGCCAGACAGTTGGTATAAATGTACAGTTAAAATATTCTATTCCACGGTCCCTAGACAGAGCTCTCTGCTCGTCCCAGGCTTCATTAAATTTTTATTATCATCCCAGACTAGAGCAGGGAATGAGCCGAAAGACTGTCCATCTAATTGCAATTGATAAAAAAAAAAGCTCTTAGATCCCCCTCATTTCAATATATTAACAGCAGTTTTCTGCCTATGTCCAGTTTTTCCCAGCCCTGTGATACCCACAATCAGGACATCACACAGATGCATTTTACACTTTTGAACAGGCACTGAGCTTGGCTGTCTGCCCTTTGAGGAGGGGGGAGTAGTGGAGAGAGAGAGAGGGCAGTGAGATCTGGCTTCAGAAAGTGATGCTATATGAAGGGGGGGAAAAAAAAAGGTGACATCAGTTCTTGAAGCATCTGGTGAAAGAGCAACCAGAGACGACATTTGCACTAGGCTGGTTTTTCCTGTGGCAAGATGAAAGCATATTGTTACCCAAACAAAACAAACATTATTAGACCAGGCTGCACTTTTCGACAGGCTTTCCATGGTGTAGGATGAAAGCAAAGAGTAATATTTTCATTTTCTTTCTTTCTCACTGCTGCCCCCCCATCTCTCACACACATATACACACACACATAAACCTTAAAACGTTTGTTCTTCTTTCTTCTTGAACCTTATTCATGTGCTGTTGATCTGTCACACTAGAAGACTGTAGGTGCGTGTGTGTGTGTGTGTGTGTGTCTGTGTGTGTGTGTGTGTTCAGGGAGCCCATCTCAACAAGAGTGCTTTACATTTTTTGAAACTGGTGTAAATAAAGCTTTTCATCTCCAGGCATTGAAAGTACAGAATAAAACCCACAGTTTGCTTTCTGAGCAGCTTCCTATTATCACATCGCCACTTAATTTTATTTCTATTCTCTCCAAGTTAAATAGAAAGACTGACTCACAAGGGAGCTGCCATGTGCCTACAGACTGGGGATGTCAAGCAGAGAGACTCACTGTGCAAAGTTAATTTCAATTCCCGAGGAGGATTTCACATTCTGGCTGGCTCTGACCCACAGTAATTAGCTGAGATAACTAATGATTACTTACTTATTCCTTGTAATTATCTGGATTTAATAATTCGCTGTGTAATTTATTAATTCACTCATAATAGCCTTTCAGTACTGGGAATGGCTCCTTTAAAGGAGCAAAGCAGGAAAAATTTAGTGATTTTATCCTCATTGCCATAAATCTGTCCCCTGACAAATGTAGACTTCAGGAATATTTCTATCATCATAACTATCTGGGAACCTTTGTCTTCCTTTTTGTCTTATCAAGATACCAATCAACCCCCCCCCTTATTCTGTGACAGACCTTCCCTCCAAAGCCATCTGAAAAGTGAAGTGCATGTTTGAGTTCTAATGTGGATCAATTTACCTAGAAATATAAATTGTTTTCACCAAACAGCTGAAACGATGAATTTCTGAACTTCCTGTCATGATTCAATTGGAAAAATTGAGTTTCATCCTATGAACAATGTGCCTTGAAAAACCTCATGAACTTAATTTTTTTTTCCACCATCCCCTCAAGACTTTCCCCAACAGTTAGATCAAAATGAATTGATTCATTTAAAGTTTGAAAAGAAGCATTTTTACCACCCAAATTTCAATTCTTGTAACAAAGAGAGGTCCCAGCATTTCTGTCCTTGATGTAAGAGGATAGTAAAAAGTTGTGGATTGTTATTTGTTTAAAATATATTTTATAGAAAATAAGATAGTATTATATTGTATATGAATCCCAATTATTTCATTTACTTTTTCATATTTCCATATTCCCCTCCCCCCATTATGTCAATGAAACTTAACTGATAAAAGTTTGACCAACTGTTTTAATATAGGAAGGGAGCGCCATTCCAGATGGTGTAGAGTATACTTAGATATTAGCCAAAGCCTTACATGACCTTTGTCGTTCATCACTTATTCCATTTCAGTTTAGTTTCAGATGATCACATTGAACAAAAATATTGGACCATTTGCTTTTAGAGAAGTTTTTTAAAAGCTACATGGTTCTGAAAAGTCATATTGAGGATGACGAGTATGCTGCTAAGTCAATTCATTCAACATCTCTCCAATAAAAAAGCAATTGTACACCTTGAGGGAAAAAAAATCAGGAAATGAGTCATGAATGCCAATGGATTTGGTTGATCTGAAAAGGTCTTCAGTCTCATTTTGCTATTTACCCAGCTGAGGATTTTGAAAGTCAATGCCAAATAGGTAATTCTCAATAGTTTATATGAAGTTCCTTCTAGTCTTACCTTTAATTTCTTCTTTAAAACTAAGTTTTTCTCTCCAAATTTCTGGTTTGCTTTGGTTTGTCTCTTTGCAACTGTTTAATAAAAACACTCAGAATTTATTTCCTTTTAAAATTCTATTTCCCCCATAAAACCAACATATTGAAGCAGCCTTAAATAATGGATATAATGTCCATGTTGTAAGAAGAATAGATTTATACTCTTGTAATAACACAGAGAGGATGAATTTAAAATATCATATGGTTTTAAAAGTCTAAGAACAAAGGAGACAGAACACCTGGGGAATTGGGGTAAGAGAGGAAGGAAGGAAGGAGAGATGGGTTTTCATTCTCAGCTGTTGAAGTAAATAGTTTTTTATGTCACTCTAGTCATGAAAATCTTGAACAGTCATATATATTCATGCAAGTTACCATGTACAGCAAAACATAAAAATACCTGTTTTATTTATAAATAAGATTCCTCAACCCCTACTTAAATCAAGGATTGTTTCCTTCATTTAAAGATGCCAATGTTGTAAAAAGAAACCACTATCACACCTGTCCATCTCCCCCCCCCCCCCCCGAAAACAACTCCCCTTTCTCTTAATACAGAGATCCATGACCCTTAGATAATAGCCACATATGGAAAGGGGGAGGTATTATTTCTTTACTTTTTATCCAGATCATCCAACCTGACTTGCTACACATTCAAGCAATTTATTTTATTTTCTCCACTTTGAAAAAAGTAAGCACGCAGTTAAGTTCTCCATTGGCTAGAATTCTGTGGGCAAACGCACTTTGGAGGAGGTCTGGCACCTGTGGTTACTATCCATGGTGCTGAAATCTGTACTCACTATAATGAGATTGGAGACTGGCTGTTTGAAAAGGCTTTCGGGAAAACTTAATCTAAGTATGGGAAGAAAAATCCAAGAAATGGGAGAATGCACTTTCAGCCTCCAAAACATACAATAAAATAAATCATTAACATCTCACCATATCTGAATTCACAACTTTCTTTTAAACAACTTTCAGTATCTCCTTAGACATCGATGCAATTATTTCTAAATGGACACAAGGATTTCTTGTTTCTTCAGGTATCTTCTTTAGTTATAGAAAAAGAAATCCCCTCCCCCAGCCATCCAACTTTTCCAACTTTTTGTTACGTCTGAAATTCATAATCAGCATTCCAACAACATTTAATCCCAACTTGAGCTACTATAACAGCTTTCATTGACACATGGAATATTTTATAAACTCATCCTCAAAATAAGAAACATCCCAAGATAGTTCCATAGCAAGGATCACAGATCAAGTTATCAGAATTACCTTAGAGCATGCATGATCTGGTTCCTTCTTTGATCAACAGATTTGTGTGATATTTACATCATTAATAATGTAAACATCTAAATCAGAATTTTCCTGAAGAAGAAACTCTGGAAACCTAATACATTGCTCAACTGATGTAGGAAGTCCAAAATTTATTAAAATGGATGAAGATGTCTTTAAACTGGAACCAGAAGAAGAAAATGGGCCAAATTTCTTTGTGCACCACCACCAGTAGAGAGACTTCCAGTAACTCTGGTTTCTGGTGAGTCACAAAAAGGGGGCAAAAGTGTGTTATTTTGAACCAACCCAGGACTGCTTGCTGGGTCCACACCGCCTATTGCAGAATGTGATTTTCCTCAGAGATTATGGGAAAGAGGAGGGAGGTACTTTACTCCATAACCCAGTAACCTAGATGCTTCCTCCTCTGCTCTGGCTTTGGGGCACAGCTCCCCAGGAGTGGTGATTGAACTGAGAACTCTGGCGGGCCATCCCCAGGACACAATCAGTGTGCCCTAATCCCCCAAATAGGCCTTGGTCTTTGCCACACCCGGTCTCCTAGGGCTGCTGAAAAACTGAGCCCAGTTCCTTTCTTCCTTTTACCCACGCAGTATCACTACTCACAAATATTCTCTCTGCAGAATTATTGCAGATCTAGAGAAAGTATTCCAAGCCAAGTATCTGGAGACAAACATCAAGATCTCATCTGGGCAGAAAATCAAAGCATCCTGAGATGAACTTTGACTATTAATAGTCCACTATAAACCTTGTTATTTGTATTTTCCTAGAGCGACCGCCCCTACTAAATCCAAGTATGACTTTAGGAACAACCTTTCCCTAGTAAACCATCAAAATGTGCTTTTGATTTAAAAAATTCCCCATCAGAATAATTTTCATTAAATGAATTAAAACAACATCACATTTTAAAAGCCATTTAATTTTAATAGCATATTTTAATGAAAAAAGCAGCATACTTTGCCAATAAAACATTAAAATCATCTCTTCAGTGAAAGACAATTAAACAACACCAAAAATAACTTAATACATTACCATAGTAAATAAACCATCTATTAACAAAAACGAAAAAAAAAAAAAAACAGGTCCTATACAGAACTGAAGACTTCGGAGAGCCTCAAATGGAACAGCAATACAGCAAAATTTGTAAGAATATATCTATATGTGCGTCATTTTGAATGAAATATTTACAATAGATAAGGTTCCAGTCATCATGTGCCTAATTTTTTTTGTTCAGAAAGAATTCTACCAAACAATGGTGAATTTACAAGCAGTGCACTGTCTTTCTTATAGTTCAAATTAGTTTTTCTACAAACAAACCTCCAATAGGAAAAACTGAAGGATCCTAGAAATGTTACAATGTAGTAAACAAAGCCAGGGAAATGAGAGGATGGAAATAGCTTGGTGAAATCTTAGAATCTGGAAAGGCAAGTGCACCCAAAATTAGAAAATGATGCATGACAGGCTTCCAACTGTTTCACTTCCCTACCATCAGAGGTATGAGCGTGTGTGTGTGTGTGTGTGTGTGTGTGTGTGTGAGAAAGCTGTGTAGTGGAAACAATGTGGGAATCCCCATTAAATATGTAACGAAGTAAACAATACTTTGGACACTGAATCAGATCTACAAGATAAAGACATCCATTACTGAGTGTGGACTCACAAATCAGAACACTACCAGCAAAAAACAAAGAAAAAAACAATCTTCATTCAAGTGAGAATATACAAATGGGCCAAAAGGAACACAGTAAAAGAGGAAAGCTGTAAAAATTCAGTGAACTCAGCAAAAAAAAAAAAATATTTTTGAACTTCACTACCCATACTTTCCCCCCATTTTTAGACTAAAGAAGTTTAATTAATTAGAATGTGCACAAAATTAAGTTGCCAGAGAGATAAATTAATAATTTACAGAGGGTTGTTCGGCAATAATCTAATAATAGCTTTCAAGATCAGTGAACACAGCAGGCGCAACTCCTTTCTTAGACATTGAACACTTCAGAGAGGGAAGAGGGGGTAAGAACCACAATAAAAATATATATATATGTATAGAATATACAGTGTAAATGCAGAAAATCTGCCATCTTTTTTTAAAATTCAAAATACTTTAGAGATGTCTATCCCATTAAGCATCCACTCTAGTTTAAAGTTTCAGTTCTGAATCAAATTCTATTTCTGAAAAATAGCTGCAAAGTGTACTTTTCAACTTCAACAAGGGTGCTGTCTTTAAGAATAAAAACAAATCTTACTTGCTCAGTCTCGCGGCCTTTTAACAGGCTGTCTCGTCTGCCTTGCTGCAAACAGCCAGATCCAGACTCCCTCTGAAGAAGCCGAGGTGCCTTTTCCGGGGAAAGTGGGGTCACAAGGGACAACTTCGCTACCACTCGACAGGTCCCTTCTTTTGCCTTTTTCTTGCCTTTGCGAAACCGTTTCACATTCTCCCCGGGCCTGGGCTCAGTGACTTGCCAGTTGGCTTGCTCGCCAATCCGCCTTCCTCTGGATTCACATTTACTGGAATTGTTTCTGGTCGCCAAAGTGGAAAGAAAAAAAAAGCAGGAGAGAAGAGAGGGAGAGGGAAAACAGAGGGGGGCTGTCCCTGGGGGGAGGCCGAGGGACTCCTAAATGCCCGCGGAATATTTCATTCTTTTCTGTTTCTGCCTCTGGTTGCAGAACCAAACTCGCACCACGTTTTTCTTAAGGTCCAGCTTCTCCGCAATGGCGGCGATCTTCTCCGAGGAGGGCCGCGGCTGGATGGCAAAGTAGGCTTCCAGCGAGCGCTTCTCGGGCGCCGCGATGGACGTGCGCTTGCGCTTCTTCTCGGCTCCGTTGAAGAGCTCTGGCTTGGTGAGCTTCTCGCGGTGGGACTTCTCCGCTTCCTCCAGCCACGCCTGCAGGATGGGCTTCAGGGCGATCATATTATTGTGTGACAGCGTGAGGGACTCGAACCTGCAGATGGTGCTCTGGCTAAGCGAGCCCACGCCCGGGATCTTGAGGTTGGCCAGCGCCGAGCCCACGTCGGCCTGGGTCACCCCCAGCTTGATCCGTCGCTGCTTGAAGCGCTCGGCGAACGCTTCCAGGTCCCGGGGGTCGGCGTCCACGTCGCTCATGCAGCCCATGTGTGAGGGCAGCCCGTGCGCGTGGGCCATGCTGAGCGCCGCTTGGTGCATGGGGTTCATGGTGGCCATGTGCGGCGCGTGCGCCGGCGTGGACACCACCGCGCCGTCGGGACCCGCCATGGCGCCCAGGGCCAGCCCGGGACTCAGGTGCTCCAGCAGCTCTCCCTCCAGCGCCTGGTGCGGCTGGTGGTGGTGGTGGTGGTGATGGTGGTGGTGGTGATGCGTGCCCGCCAGCGCAGACGGGTGAGAGATGGGCACAGAGGAAGACGAGGCAGCCGACGTGCACGGGATGGTGTTCATGGTGTGGTAGGTGGCGTCCGGCTTGAAGGGGCTGTGGTGGGGCGGGTGGTGGTGGTGGCTCTTGCTCTGGGAGACGATGTCCACGGCCGCCAGAGCCTCGGCGCGGGCCAGCAGACTCTCATCCAGCCCGCCGAATATATTGCTCTGCAATTGCAAGTAAAAGGCACACATTACGCTCAGCAGGGAATTGCGCGCGCTCTCTCCGGAACCGGCGGCCCAGAGCTCCGCACCTCCAGCGCGCCTACCACATTCCCAGAACGTTAAAATAATAATAGTAGCAACACTAGCGCTGGTGACGGTTATAATAAGTGATCCTGGAAATAGCAGGTGCGGAGAGCAGGGGGGCCGCCGAGAGCAGCCGGGAGTGCGCTAGGAGGAAAGTGAGCCTGCAAACACAACACAACACGACGCGCGCAGGCAGCATCCCAGGTCATAAAAATTAATACGAAGGAAAGACCCGCAGAATACATAAGAGAGAGGGAGGAAAATTGGTTGGAGGTGTGGGGTGATTTGCTGTGCCAACATGAAAAAAACATCAAGCAGATAAAGGGGGCTGTCAGAACGTGCCTGTAAGCGGTGATTATGCAGAAATACGCACCGGTGGGGTTGGAAGACACGCTCTCCGCATCGCCTCGGAGCCCCCGCCGGTGCCGCTGCCGCTGCTGCTGGAGCTGCTGCTCCGGCCTCCCGCGCCCCCGCCCCCGCCGGCCCCGGCCGCCGCGGAGCTCGAGCTGCTGGGGGAGCTGGCGGAGGGCGCCGCGGGCGCCGAGGAGCCGGGCGAGGCGCTGTGCAGTGCCGAGTACTTGGGCTCCACGTGCAGGCTGCCGCCGTGCGGCATGCTGAACGCCTGCTTGCTGTTCAAGGACATCATCATCATCTTCCCGGGCGCCTGTCCGTCGGGCGCGCGCCGGTGCCGCAGGTCGCCGGGACCCTGGCGCGCAGGGCTGGGCAGGAGCGCTGGCCCGAAGGGCGAAGCCAAGTCGCGCGCCCTCGCCTCCGTGTCCGTGCTCGGCTCGCCCGGCCCGGGCGACGCGCTCCTCCGCTGCCTCCCGCCGTCCGTCTGCGCGGCCGCTGGGCTCCGCCAGGCTCCGGCTGCAGACCTGGGTGCCCGAAACTGCCCCGGCGCGCGGCGGCCGCCGAGTTATACTCGGCTCTCCCCGCGCCGGCCCCCGCACGCCCCCTCCCTCCCGCCCGCGCCTCCGCCCTCCCCTGGTGGCGACTGCCGGCTGCAGCTGGCTCTCCGGCGTCGCGCCTTCTCCCTCGCGCTCCCTCCAGGCTCCGGCGCTTTCAGTCCTCCAGGCGCCCGCCTCCCGCTCCCCCACCACACCCGCCACCTCCCCTTGCAGCCCCCGCCCGCGCGCAGAGGCCGCCGCCCCTTCCCGGCACCCCGCCGCGCGCACTGGAGCTCCCCCGAGGCACCCCACCCCCGGCCAGGTCCCGCGCGCCAGTCGCTGGGCACTTCCCGCTAAGACCGGCCTCCACCCGCCTCCCGCCTCTTCCCGCCCCGCTCGGCCTCCCCGGGGAGAGGAACTCTCCAAAAGAAAGTTGCAGGTCGGCTCGGCCCGCGGCGGGTTTCCCCAGACTACCCGGAGCGCCTCTTACCTGACTGCCTGCCCCACTCCCGCCTCCTGCTCACCGCCGACTTCCAGGCCTGCTCCCCTACTCGCACCGCCCCTCCCAGTAGCTCGGGTGACCCCGACCCCCCGCGCCGGCCCCCTGCGGAGGACCCGGCCGCGGCCGCCGATTCGAATCCTGCGCTCGGCTCTGCGCGCCCGCCGGGTGCGCGCGGCGCCTGGCGCTCGGCTCTGCGCCCTCTCGGCCCGGCCGGTGCCTGGTGCCGAAGAGACATGGGGTCGGCGGGCTGCGGGGCTTTCTCTCACTCGGTTTCTCGCAGCTCTCCGCGGATTGGATGGCCACAGAGCGGCCCGGGTCGCCCATGCGCAGGCGACTCCCCCCCACCCCCACGCGCACCCCCACCCCCAGTACCCCACATCACCGCCGCCGACACACGCGCCTCTCCACCCTCTTTTCTTTTCTTGCGGATCCTCCTCTGTACCCAGTTCAGTTTGAGTTAGGACTTGGGCGGACCCAGTGGCCAACGCTGCCACTGGATTTATTATTCTTCATTAGTCAGATCAAAGGAGAAAGGGGCAGCTGAGGGGAGGGAGGGCCAGAGATCAGAGCGCATGTGCTGCTGAACACACACGCGCGCGCAAACACACACACACACACACACACACACACCCCCTCGGGGGCTCGCACCAGCCCCGCTTATCTTCATGGCCACAGTGTCTCCGTGCAGAATCTATTTTTGGCCAACACTTTGCGCCCACTTTTGTCCCGGAGCGGACCACTTTTCTGGAAGTGGACACATACTCTCACTCTCCCCTGCACACACGCGCGCGCTCGCACGCGCACACACACACACGCACACCACCTTCCTCTCGTCCACCCATGGTCTTCTGTCTACTTGCCTCCACGATGGGGCTGCTGTCACCCCCGCCCCCCGCCCCCCGAGCGCGGAAGGAGCTGGGTGCTGGCGAGCGCGAGGAGGTCCTTCTACTCGGATGCTGGAGCCTGCGGGTGGCCCGGCCGGATGGGGCCAGCTGGGAGCAGGTGCAGGCACACGGTGCCTGGGGAAGGCGAGCAGGTGCGAGAGCAGGCGGCAGGCCTGAGAGGCTCCGGCTCTCGCTGGGACACAACAGAGTGGGAAGGAGCTTGGCGAAGGGGAGCCATCGAGTGGTCAGCGCCCAGAAGTCCCGCGGCGGCAGGGAGCAGGGGACCGCAGGTCACCGGTGACCTCAGCCCGGCGGGATGGCCGGCTCGGGGCGCGAGCACCGACCTCTGGAGTCCAGGGAGCGCTGGGAAGGCGGCAGCACCCCGAGCGCGGTGGGCTCTGTCCATGGTCCTTAACCACCCTACCCTTTCCTGCACCGCTCTTAGGCTTGTCTCTCTCCTCCCTTAGTCGAGAAAAATAATAAATAGTAGCCGAAGGGGATTCCTACCAGCAGTGTTCCCGAGCACGAGCTCTGAGAATCCTGGACACGGGGCTGGATGGGGGTGTTGACATGAATGGATGTGGCTTGAGCCGGAAGGTTCAAGCAAATGCTTAGGTGTTTAATTTCTACCTCTGCAACAACCAGGGTAATTTTCAAGGAAATAAAGAAATGACATTGTACAGCTCTCGCTGTCTCAAGCTTTGAGAAATGAAATAAATCAAAGTTAAAAGCTTGAGTATCATTTAATTATAGTGCGAATAGCGCTTTGAAAGAAGTAGAACAACATCTCTAAACAAATTATGACTGGGCCAGGAAGGAATTATTAGATTGAAATTTCATTTAGGCTCGGGAGACACCGCGCTTCACTGTGTAATCTGCTATGCCTCATCTGATTTGTATGCTTAATTCAGCTTGACGAATTTATTAGTTTTCATAATAGTGAAAAAATTGAGCAGCACTATGGGCTAATGCATTGTGTGTACTATAAATTGTATGTCATCGTGAAAAGGCTGAAGTCTGTGGAAATCTTTTATTAATGTCGGTGTAAGAGGGAGGATTTTAGTGCAGGCCTTGGAGAGGTTCACGACAAACTCCACTGTTGCTGCGTCTCACTGGTCCATTAACGTATCGTCATACTAATTAGACTACTTCATCAGTGATATAATTTCAAACTTCAAATTATGTTCTAATTAACAAGGGTTGTCCAATTTGCTTAATCTTCAAAAGGGTTTGGATGGTTTAATTAGTATAAACTGTTGAACATCTCTAAAGCCTAATAAAATCCATAAAAATATTTTGGGTATATTTTCCCTAAGTACTGTGTAAAGACCAAAGGGCTCTAAGTGAGAGTGGAGACAGGAACTAACAGGAAGACAAGTGTCCTCATCTACTCAGATCCCTCCGATGGTAACACTAAATGAATCACGGGAGAAAGTCTGGCTAGTGCATCTCCTAAACAGTGTGTTTATGCGTTTAGATAAAGGCATAAGAATATCAAGGAGAAAAACCACATGGGGGAAAAATTCTTCTCTTTCATTAGGTGCCTAATTAGATGTAAAGTGAAAATGCAACCCCGAGGAGTTTCCCAAGCATTATTGTGGCAACAGTCTGCTGAACTTGGACTGCAAAATCAAATATTTGGGGGTGTTTTGAACCTCTCCCTGTCCCCTCCCCCTTCATTGAGCTTAATTACTTGCAATAGTTGTTTTAATGTATGTTGTCACCTGGGAGTATTGAGAAATGCATATCGTTAATATGAATTAATCTTGATTTTAATACCAACTGACAACTGATCTCCAAAATGCTAAACACTTGTCACCACTTCATATGGTAAATAAGATAGTCTAATAAATTCATGGAATAAAAGGGGCACTGTTGAAAGGACTGGACAAACTTTGTTTGATATGGAATGTATCTACCGAAACTATTTTATGCAGGACAACTCCCAAGTGACTATTTTCCTGATGGCTAAAATCCATCTATCATTAAATTAATTTGAAGATGACTGTTTTCATCTCAACTCTGTAATCCCAGACAGGAAAAAAAGGAAGCTCTTTCTTCTGATTATCCAGTTGAGATCAATTAGTATGTAGTTGTGGAGTAATTCAAGAGTTCAGTTAACTTTATTCCCTTCCCTCTAGAAAACACATAGCTTAAAAAAAAAAAAGTCACAGACCTGGATTGCTCATTTTCCCACTCAAAGTGAAAAATGAACAGCAGTGATTGTGTTGCATTTGAGGGGAAATGCAATTCTTCCCTCATCACCACGACTTGCAATCTTGCACTCTCTTTCAAGAGTGCCCAGAATACCAACATCTTTGTGGAGATAGCAATAAAACTCATTTGGGTTTTGCCCACAGGCGTTGTTGCAAAGTGCTCCATGTGTGTGGAAGGAGTTCTCTGAGGAAGAAAGACTCCAGCCCTGAGGTAGCCGAAGCCCTCTAAACAACTGGAGAGTTGAGAATCTACCTAAGGGGTGGAAGTGAATGGCCCAATAGCCCAGAACCTGCTCCCTGTGACTTCAACACACACTCTTACGTCCATGCACCTATTTGCCACGATGCCCCTGGCCACCTTCAGAAACACCCAATAAACAGAAAATAGAGAAATGTTTGTTTCAAAGCAGAGAAATGGCACGTGGATCAACAGTGTGACTGTGCAGGGAGAGCCTTCTTCTGGCCAAGTCTCTTTGTTTGACAACAGCTCTTGGCCAGTCTGCTGTCAGATGCGGACAGATGTGCCCCGTCTGGGGGGGGGGGGGGCGAGGGTTCTTTTAAGGTTGCACCCAAACCCCCAGGGCAGCCGGCTCACTGCAGTTGGCACCCCCTGGCCCCTACCCACAGCCCAGACCAGCCCTTGATCATCCTGAGGGGAGAAATCACTGTCCCTCCCCTGTACCTGAGCCCTAATTTACTATTAAAATTTGAAGCCCTGCGTTCATATTTTACCGGACGGATGTATTTTGTTAAATTTTAATCTGTTAAGGACAGTGTGATTTCTTTGTATTTCAAGACAGAATTGGGTTGGATGCCCAGGAAGATTTCTTGTAAGACAGACCCGGCCTAATCACTCACTATTTCGAGCCTGGGGGAGGAAAGAGGAACGGTCGGATCCCCCATGGAATGTCCTAAAGGTCAAGCTGCGGTGGATTCTGAACCGAAACAGAACCCTGAGCCTAGGTTTTGGGCAGAAGGATAGGGGCGAGATGATTAAACCCCCTCCATAGCCTGCCTGTTTCAAGGAGGATAGAAGGAGGGAATTATCGCTGAAATTGAGATTTTTGGAAGTGCCCACAGAGCTGGCAACAGGACGAAATGCCAGAGAAGGAGGCGCCCCTGAGCTTGCGTGTTGGACGTGGCGTAAAGGGGTTCTCACCCAGGGGTGATGGTTTTTGAGCAAAGACACCTCTCCTCTTCCCTGCGCGCCGACCATCGCCCTGTTGTCTCTAACTTTGCGTCTCTGCTGGGTTCCCTAATTGCAAGGCCCCGTCACTTAGGATTTGAAGGAGCCCTCTTGGCCCAAAGATGCCAGCACCCCTTATGCCAGCTGGCGCGGCCTTTACTCAGTGTCTCCCAGAAGAACTGGCAGCCTCCCCGCGCAGGCACCGGGCGGGCGTCTCCGGAAGCCTCTGCCTCCCAGGCCCTTCTGGACCGAAATTCAGGCTGGCAGCTCTGCGCCCCGACCTCTGCTCTTCGGGCCAAGGGCGGGGTCTGGGCCTGGGGCGCGAGCGGCCGTCCTCTCTGGAGGGCGCGCTTCTGGGGACCGGGCACGCCCTGCGGCTGCGCGGGCCCTGAAGTCTGAGACCCACGCGGGGGTCTCTCCAGGCAACCCTGCGCCCAGGACTGCGACGGGCTTGGAGACCAGAGGATGGACCCGGGCGCAGCAGAAAGGAAAGCAACGGTTCCCTGTCCTCCTGGGGCAGGGAACGGAGCAGAGTTCAGTTTGCGGGCGCGGGGCGCGACCCACCAGGGCCAGCGAGGAGCCCGCGAAGCTCTCCAACGCCCTCTCGGTTGCGTCTGGTAGGTTCTCCGACGCCGAGCGTGGAAGGAACCCGCGCGCGGGGACAGATGATGAGATTCACTGAAGTCGAGCAGCCCTTGGAGCGAGCACTGCAGGCGCCAAGACATTAAAATCTTCCCCGGGGAAGGGCTCGCTGCTCCTCGGCTCTCCCCGGAGCGCAGAAGCGCGGAATTCACACACTCACGCACCGACACACACACAGACTCACGGATGCGCTCACACCCACGCACGCTCACACCCATGTGCCCGCGCTCACGCACACTTAGACGTGCACAAGGGCTCCTCCCTCCGCCCACCCCAACCTTCAGCGCCGTTTTGGGGGGCGGGTGGGGCGGGGCAGACCTCGGTGCTGGGTCCTCCAGCGCGCACCTGTGTATACCTGCCCCGAGGAAAGTGTTATTTTCGCCTCAGTGCATTTCCTGGGTCCCTCTGTTCCCCCCTTTCCAAAGTTAAGTCCAGTCACGAAATCAAACTTAAAGCTTTGGCACAATCAATGAAGACCTCGGCAATCAGGGCGCCTGGCGCTTCCTGGAACTAAAATAAATGCAGGAAATCGAAACTTAATTACTTGAAAGAAATCCAGAAATTCCTCTGCATAATTTATCCAGTCATTTTTAGTAGCGTTTGTGTTCGGTGTAGAGTATGTTAACTCTATGCTTTGAAGGGTTTTTGTTGTGGTTTGTTTTTGCATTTTGAAAGGACAGGCTTATTAGGAAAAGGAGGCACCTGTACACTCACGGGGTGGGGGTGGGTGGGGGGACAGGAGAGCTGCTTAATTCTATACTTTTGGCTAAGGTCAGGCACCCCCTTTGTAGATTCCTTGGGTGTGGGGGTGTGACTGGGCCTCTCCTCAATCTGGAGCTTTTCTTGCATAGGTTATTCCTCTTAGCGCTCCTCAAAGGTGATCCAGTGCCTTTTCTTCTTCAGAAGTCACCAACTATGATGGTGCAAGAATTCCTGGAGCCGAGTGTTGTGTGTAGTCCAAAATTTTTTTTAGAAATGTCACCCATTCTCTCTTCGTTTTCCCACTAGTGCTAGTGTTTGAATTCTGGTGAGTTATTGAAATTTGAACCCAGGCCTCTAAGTAAATACAAAACCAGGATGATTTCTTAGAGGGACTAGTACACCATTCTGTGGAGATGGAAAAATTGCTAAGGGGGACTTACTCCCTTCTCTCCAGGGAAGTTCTCTCTTCACCCGCCTCCCCTGAAGTGCCATTATCTTCCTCAGGTTCTGGACTAGAATATTTGTTCTGACTGAAGGCCTCTTCAAGGTACTTAGCTGCACCATAAACCCTGGACACTAGTTTCTTCCTCTGATAGTTGTTCCTTTCACACTCAATTTCTCCTCTCCTTTGCTTTCTAATGGATTGAGAATCTTCATTTCTAGATGATCTTCAGTTGAGAGAGCAACTGAAGTGAATGCTCCTGCGTTCAGCTTGAAAGATGCTCGCTAAGATGAAAGAGGGTTTTGTTGTTGTTTTCTTGTACATAGCATAACCCTGACATGGGACCATTGGGTAGTTTAGAAATCTGGTGATGACGAACGCTATGTCCAGTGAATTTGCAGAAGAAAGCAGCCCCTGAATCTATTAGCATGGTGAGGGGGACTCCATAAAGACAAGCTTTCCCACAGACACCTCCTAGAAATTTGAAGTAATGTTATGAAAGCATGAAAAATACATTGGGGAACAGCTTGGAAACTGAAGTACATTTTGATTTAACTTACATTAACAGAAATGTAATGTAAAAGTGAAAGGATCTAACAAAACCATTAATAATTAAAAAATAATTACAGATAGTCTATCCTTACTATTCATAACCACTCAACACTTTAGACAAAGAAAACGGAATACTCTTAATGGGAATGAGATGTGAGCAGACTGCTAATGAGAAGTTAACCAAGGGCTGAGCATTTGTCAAAAGAAACCAGTTTCCTTGTTTTCCCCACCTGCACATTTGAATTCTCCCAGTTAGCTGGACTCTCCTCTTCCATCAGCATCTACACTGAGTGTCAGGGTTTAGGCAACAGAAATCTCTTGAGCAATAACAACACAGATCTTATCAAATTCCAAAGATGCAGGGCACCAGATGGCTTGTCTATTAACCTCCTCATTGACAGATATTTATAGGTGCCTAAGAGATACATGCCTCTGTAATAGATTTTGGTTGGACAGTCCCATCCCAGAAGGGTTTCACAAAACAATGATTCTCTAAAGACTGAAGTTTGTTTCCCTGTCTCTGTGTCCCTTAAAAAAAAAAAAATTGTCATCCCTTGAGGATTCACTGATGTCCGGGTATTAAAAAAATATATGTGAATGTATTTTATTCCTGCTACCTAAATTGCATTTATTTTCTTTTCGGTGTGTATTTTTCAATATCCTAAGTCTTCAGGGTGGTATTCTATGCATAATCATGCAGGAAACCTTTAATCATGCACTAGACCTTTAAAAAGGTGTTGGGAGGGAAAACACAGTGACTCCAGTCTGATTTTCACTGCATGTGCTTCTTTACTTTGTTTGAGAGACACGTGGGATTGCCCCTAGAATGCTCCGTTGACGTTCGGAGGCACTGGGAGGAAATCAAAGCAGCCTGGCGGAAAGCAAACTTCACTGTCTCTTGTCAGAGATAAAGGGAAGTCTTACAAAAGGAGAGATTTGCAGACATACAACTGGAATTCAATGAAGTCATGGCTCAGGCATGTGCTGGGAAGCCACCAGGAAGTGAGACCTGCAGCCCATGTCAAATCTTTTGCATCTAAAGAATTGGAAGCCTCCTTCCTTCCCCATCCCCAGGTGAATTAGACACAAAATAGCATGCCTTTTGTAGGGAACAGAAAAACCTGGGGACAAGTGCTAAAAGATTGACTGCAAAGATTACAGAAACTTCGCAGCTATATAAACATGAGCTGGGTGCATAAAACATGTTAGATTCCTTGTAAGCATCCACTCTCGATTTTTTTTTTATATATGTAGGAAGGACACTACAACAATGACAATTCATTTACCTTTAAACATTCTTTCTTGAAATTTTACATATGGCATATGATTTGCCTGTAAATTTCATAATACAAAAGGGCATGAATCCACCATAGAAATATAATATTTGTATCCGGATATGTTATTGCTGCTTTCTTCCCTTCTCTCCTTTATATGCATATATTCCCTTTCTTTCCTTTATATGCATATATGAGAGATACATGCATGTGCTCTGATCGATGTTGTAGCTTATTGCTTGACTAGTTTTTCTGGATATGCATCTAAGACATTAAAATACCCTAGCATCTTGGGCCTCCCCGGTGGCGCAGCGGTTGAGCGCTGGGTTGCGAAGCTGCCCGCAGCCTCTGCAGGGCCAGTTCGATCCCCGGCTGCTCCCCGGCCACCGGAGGAGGGTCCCGCATGGCGCACAGACCTCTCCTGCTGCCCGCTGCTCCCCTCAGCAGTGTACTTCGTCAGTCTGCCTGCTCTGCTCCCCGCTCTGGCTCTGGTGAATTCTCTCACCCTCCCACGCTTCTGACTGTACCCAATGCTTGTATGTATAAATAAATAAATAAATATATAAAAAAATACCCTAGCATCTTAACAAGTGTCCTTTATTTGAAAATATTAAAATTTCCCCTCTTCAAAACACAAATGCTGTGTACCCTGTGATACCATGTGCCCATACACCCCTTCTTTGGTTTCCATGGGCAAAGCCAACTCAGGCATTGTCTACATTGTGTTTACCTGGTGTATGCATTCATTTTCAATTATTTTTGTCTTTTTTGGGTATTTATTTATGCACACAAGAATGGGGGTACAGGCCAGAGGTGTGAGGGGTGAGAGGATTCACCAGAGACAGAGTGGGGAACAGAACAGGAAGACTGACTGAAATACACTGCTGAGGGGAGCAGCGGGCAAGTCAGGAGAGGTCTGCTGTGCCATGTGGGCCGTTCCCTGGCCGGGGATCGAACTTGTGCTGCAGCAACTGCGTAACCTTCGTAGGCTGTGTCTTAACCCCTTGCACCACCTGGGAGGCCCTGTTCATTTTTTAAAGTATAATGTCATTTCTTCATAAATGAGAACATACTGGGCCTCCCCTGGTGGTGCAGCGGTTGAACGCTGGGCTGCGAGGCGCCCCCAGCCTCTGCAGTGCTGGTTCGTTCCCCGGCTGCCAGCGAGGGTCCCACAAAAATAAATAAATAAATAAATAAGAACATACTAACAATGCGCAGTATCTCAGAAGTTGAAAACAGTAACGCTGATAGCACTGAATAGTTTTGTACCACTCTTCCAATTCAGTTGAGCTGAGAAGTCACTTTTATAATCTAAAAATATTTATTTATTAAAACTATATTAATACTTTTTTAACCAATACAAAAAAGATGACACAAATATGTGATTTACAGAACTGCAGGTGAGTCATGCCAGATCCCTGTGCAGGGAATTCCCAGCACCAACCTCTTCCATCCCACAGGCAGAGCAAGCCCTGTTTAGAGCACAGTCAGCTACTGGCCCTGCATGGTCAGCCTCCGCTCCTGGATGCTTTCCTTCTGCTACCAGCGTGCACGTCCAGTTCTGCTTCTTAGAACAGACATTTCCCTTCCGCATCCACCAGCCATTGGAGAAGTACTATGGCCTGGAAGATGATTGATTGCACCCATTCTTCTGCAGGAGTTTCCCGGTGGCATTAAAACCACAAATTCAGCTATTCCTCGGGAGACATCTGGTATCAAAGATAATCTCCCCGGGGATTGACTTCCCTGTCCAATACTTGTCCATTCCAGATGTAAACCGTCTAGTTCTTGTTCCTCATCTCCAGAGAGACTAAGGGTTCGGACCCTTCTCGCTTCTGAATCTCGTGTTCGTAGCCTCATCTTTCATGGTTTCTCGTGCCCTCAATGGACTAGTTCAGACAACATGACGAGTCACTGGCACAGTCATCTGGCTACACATTTGCTCTCTTCGCTCCCTTACCTTTCCCATATCAAGTTTTCTCCACTTTCTGTCTACAAACTGCTGATTTCACTGGACATAGTAAAGAGCGTGGGCTAGTTTTTCTGTGTGTCTGTAATATATTGGGACTCAGCTTTTTTCCGCTACGGTGTAGTTTGCAAAGCTAAAAACTGCATTTCCCAGACTCTCTTATAGCTCAGGTACTGGCTCTCATGGAGAGCAGAGGCGTGGATCTTTTCCTTCTCTGTCGGTATGACTATACAAGAAGCAGAATTTCCTCAGATCCACTCAGATGCGTCCACTAAGACGGTATATTCCTGAAGTCTGCAGTCCCCCCACTGTCCCGCATTGCTCTTCTTTCTGATTTTGGTGGAGCTCCCAGGCCTCCTGGCAGGCTAGCGCTGCGCCATAGTCCCAGGAGTCACTCTGGAGTCTGCTGCTTCAGCCTTTCCTAATATTTTAAGTATCTGTCCACGTTAAACTATCTCTGCTTGAAATAAATTAGGATTTTGAAAAGTTTGCTTCCTTCTACTTCTAGGAATCTCTTTTAAGAAAATGATTAAGTCCTCCCTGGCGGCTCAGGGGTTACGTCTCAGTGCCGGCAAGCTAGCACCAGCCACTGCAGCATTAGTTATGAGTTAGATCCGCTGCCAGGGAACTAACCCACGTGGCGCATCAGACCTCTCCTGTCTCGGCTCTCTGCTCCCCTCAGCAGTGTATTTCAGTAGATCTGCCTGTTATGCTCCCCACTCTGTTTCTGGTGAATCCTCTCACCCCCCCATACCTCTGGCCTACACCCCAGTTCTTATACGCATAAATAATAAATGTTTTAAAAAGAGAACAATTTAAAAAATGCACACAAACATGAAAAGCAATGTTGTTTGTAACAGTGAAAATTGATCACATTTAAATATTCAGTAATAGAGAAATGGTTTAATAAACTCTAGTAAACCATTTTATTAAATAACACTCAGTCACTGCAAGCATGTTTTTAGGGAATGTTTAATGACATGAGAAAATATGTCATTTAAGAAAAAGCAAACATGGTAACAAAGGTTCTGTTTGTTCAAAAGATAGAGATAGATGCATAGAAAACTGAAAAAAATAAACACTTCATTTAAAATGGCACATTGTGAGAGATTTTTCAAATTGTCCATGATGAATCTTTATTTCTCTTAATATCAGAACTCTATGTGTAGATTTAGATATGGCTATGGATATAACTTTCTGGGGTGCCTACTTTTTTTTAATGTAAGATTCATTGCATCTCTTATTTAAAGTGCTATGACTAAGTGATCCATCAGCTGAACCATCAACCAAACTCCTTCACTATCATGAGCTGCAGTGAATATTTATAGATTGGAAATGGTATTTAATTGACTTGAGAAGGATATATGTTGCCACCCAAGTTTTATAGTACATCTCTGAAATACAGAGAAGCTTACAGGCTTATCTAGAGGAGTTGGTGCAGGGGCAGGAGGGCACAGAGCTCGAGCAGATTCGGGGTAAAGGAGAGTCCTGGAGCCCTTGGTGGCTTTCTCCGGCCCTTACTGAGCTTTTACATGTAGTGCAGCAACCAGGTACACGGCAGGCAGGGGTGCCGGGGCCCAGAGGCCAGCAGGTGTCCAAGCCCCCAGGTCTTCACTCTGGCCTTCTCGGGCTTCTTTCTCCCCTTCTCTCTCCTGCCTCTTCTGCCTCTCTCCTGCTTCTCTTGGCAAATATCTCAATACTGCAGTCATGGCCACAGTAGTAAACAACACAACTATAACAATGTAACAAATGCAGGTGCCCCTTCAGGCAGGGTGATCCTAACAGCAAGAGGGCAGAAAAGCCTGAAAACCGTTTACCTACAGAGGCTCTCCAGGACAAGAAGTGCAATTTTATATTTCTTAATCTAATATTTTAAGATTCTATAAAATATCCTGTTGACAGGCAGCAACTTAAACAGAAAAGGGAATTGCAAAAATAAATTTTTGGAAGATATTGGAGAACTATGTAAGCAATGAGCTTCAGAAGAACTAAAATTCTAGGTTCCGGAAGGGCTTCAAAATGGTGAGAAAACATGAGGCTGTAGCTGGAATTCTTGCTACTTGTGCAATTTGAACCGGCAGCAATTAGTTTCTTAGCAGAACCAAATCACTTGCACAAAAAGAAAACATCATTTTAGATACAGAATCAGGTTTTCAAAAAAGATTTATTCATGCATTCAAGAACTGGGGTATAGGCTAGAGGTACAGGGGAGTGAGAGGATTCACCAGAGACAGAGTGGGGAGCAGAACAGGAGGATCCACTGAAATACACTGCTGAGGGGAGCAGCGGGCGAGACCGGAGAGATCTGCTGCACCATGTGGGTAGCTCCCTGACCCGGGGTGGAACTCATGCTGCAGTGACTGTGGATAGTTTCCAGAGCGGAAATGTAACCCCTTGTGCCACTAGGGAGCCCCAGAATCAGTATTGGATTTGATCAGCCAATTCTAATTTGAAGGAAGGGAAATAACTTCAGGGCCTGGGTGGGTCAGAGTAGTGAAACTTGCATGTAAATGCCAAGCTTTTGATTAGGAGTAGAAATAATTATGAGTTTATCCCACAGGGTGTTTCTCCTTTTTCCTCTCTCATGCTCTGTATCTGCAGAGTATTTTATAAAACTTCACTGAGGGGAGGAGGGTGAGCTGGCGAAGAGGCCATGGTCCTTGCCTTACCTTGTTAACACGCAATTCTGAATGCCTTTCTTGACTGCAAATTCCTGCTGTCACAGAGGTAAGGGAAGCCATAGATGTGAGCTGTGGACAGAATACGGTCAACATTTAGAGATTCTAAGACATTTGGTTTCTCGTTCCTTTTTCCTGAAATTTCAGCTGGTTGTATATTCAAATTTTACATGCGGAGGGCCTCCCTGGTGGCGCAGCGGGTTGAGCGCAGCCCTGTGAAGCTGTCCGCAGACTCTGCGGCTCTGGTTCGATTCCCGGCCAGCCAGGGAGAATCCCACATGGTGAGGCAGGCCGCTCCTGTCTCACCCGCTGCTCCCCTGAGCAGTGCTTTTGGTCTGTCTGCCTGTTCTGCAAACCGCTCTGTCTCTGGTGAATCCTCTTACCCTCCCGCGACTCTGGCCTATACCCTAGCTTTTGTATAAATAAAAATAAATCTTTAAAAAAAAGATTAATTCCATAAATATAAGTCTATTAGACATAATCTGTTATGCCTAAAAGACATAATTCCACGGTAATTTTAGCATCGAATCACTATTACCTAAAGCTGAGTATATTCACATGTAGATTTTTTTTTTTATATAGAGGCATGTTATTTATTTATTTGTTTGTTTGTTTATACAAGCACTGGGTACAGTCAGAAGCGTGGGAGGGTGAGAGAATTCACCAGAGCCAGAGCAGGGAGCAGAGCAGGCAGAAGGACCGAAGTACACTGCTGAGGGGAGCAGCGGGCGGCAGGAGAGGTCTGCGCGCCATGTGGGACCCTCCTCCAGTGGCCAGGGAGCAGCCGGGGATTGAACCAGCGCCTCAGAGGCCGCGGGCAGCTTCGCAACCCAGCGCTCAACCGCTGCGCCACCGGGGAGGCCCTCACATGTAGATTTTTTTTTAAAGATTTATTTATTTATACAAGAACTGGGGTACAGGCAAGAGGCGCGGGAGGGTGGGAGGATTCACCACAGACAGAGCAGGGAGCAGAACAGACAGACGGACTGAAATACACAACTAGGGGAGCAGCGGGTGAGACAGGAGAGGTCTGCCTCGCCCTATGGGATTCACCCTGGCCGGCTGGGAATCGAACCTGCGCCATGGAGTCTGTGGACAGCTTCACAGGACTGCGCTCAACCTGCTGCGCCACCAGGGAGGCCCTAAGGAATTAATCTTAATGAAGAAATTCTTCTTCAGCATCAGTGATAAAAAGTAGGACTATCATCTCAGTTAAAATAAAAGGAAAATAAAAGGAAAATAAAATGTATTTTGGCTCAACATTTTTATTAGAGTCAAACATTGGAATTTGATGAAGTGACTTTTTGGACTTTAGAAATGTATTATATACTTAAATTTGAAGCAAGTCTGCCTGAATATAGGGGCATACGAAATAATGTGGGACATATGGGTAGTTACTCAGAAAAACTCAACATGTATTCTTAGTCTGGTTCCTCTTATCTGGTACCTGTGTTAGCATTTGACTTGATCATCTAAAACTAGCATAATGAGTATTCAAAATAAAGTTTTGAGACTTACCATTCATTGGGTTTTAAATGATTGGCATTTGATTGCAATCACATGCTTGTCACTTTATGTACTGACATCTCTTACTTTCAAGGATGATTTTAAGATACAGTGAACTTTGATATTAATATAAGGATACCAACTATCTTTTCATTCTACTTTTGATTAAAAATTGATTTAATTTTTTTGTTTCTTTGTTTTTTCATCTTATTAACTCTTTCCATTTTTTTTAGTAGTAACCCATACAATTGTACCTTGTTCATTTAACAACTTGAAAAAACTTGAAGTTAATTGATACATTAACCTTTCTTCCAAAAAACATTAACCTTTCTTCCAAAATATGTAGCATCCTAGAACAATGTTATTCCAGTTACCTCCTCCCCAAATTATAATGATTTCTTTTTAACATGATAACTTCTGTGGGAAGAATGGAGAGTAGTAGGAACAAAAGGGGATGCAGGGGAGCTAGTCCCGAGGCATTGACAAAGGTCCAGACAGGTAATAATGGCAGCTCCAACTGATGATTGATGCACTGACAATTAGGTGCGTGCTTGAATACATGGAAATCCAGTACTATCTCACACACTGTAGCTGGTTTCAATGTGTTACTATAAATAATAGCTAATACTAATTGTGGGCCTCTGTGGATCAGGGCACTACAGTAGCACTTAAAATGGCTTCCTACTCTCATGCTCACATAAGTCCTGTAAGATAGGACTTCACCCCCAGAGAGACGGAAGGCTGCAGACAAGTGTTTGGCATAAGGAGGGTAAGAAGCCAGGCCACAGGGTTGACAGCTGGGCTCCCAGCTCTGATTCAGCATAGGAAGGAACCATCCCCTTGAGAACGAGAGGTTTAAAATCACCTGCTGTTGTTTGCTTGTTTGTGTTCTATTTTAAAGTAAATTTCACTATACTTACCCTTCCATTCTTGAAACTAAGAAGGATGTTAGAGAATTGGAACAAGTGTGAAAATACAGCCTTTTCTTTTTTCATTTTTACTATCTTAGGGTAGAGAAATAAATATGCAATTTCTCTTTGAACATACTCGGTTGCATAATCATTTGTACTATCTATTTTGCACTTTATCATTACCTCTAAGCTAATCATTACTGAAAAATAGTCTTTGTATTAAAAGGCTAAAAGATTCAAAAGGCTGTCTGTTCTATGTATGTAATTTTTTAACAACTAAATGTTGGTTAAGAGTGATAAATTTAGTATGGTATTATTTATGGGCAATCCTAATTTATAGATATTCAGAGCTCCCCAAATTTGTTTGCAATCTCATCTGCATTTCTGTAAAGACAGTAGTTTCAGTCAGCACATATAAAGGGCCTACTGTGCTTTGGGGGCTTCAAAATATGACTTGTTTTTGTGTCCCAGGAATTACTATGAGGCATGTGAATCACTCCCATTTTACAGATGAGGAATCAAGCTGAAACAGGTTCAGTAACTTGCTGACAGTCACACAGCTTATAAATAGCAGAGTTGGGATTTTAACACAGGTCAGCTTAAAGTCTTGGCCCTATTACACCATTCCTGACAAAACTCAATAAATCTATTAAGTCATAAACGCAGCTTGAACACTATTCCTAACAAGTGAGACTTTCCCTGCTCTCCCTAAGCTTCCCCAACCCTGAGCACTACAAGCTTTGACTCTTTCTCAGTCCAGAGGCCCAATTTGCTGTAATGTTGGAGCAGCCCACAAACTAGAATTTCTCTAAACCCAGACCTGATGCTGGATAGAGAATCAATTTCTGGGCAGTTCCCATAGCAGCGGGGCACATGGAAGCCCCAGTGACAGAGAGAGGCTGAGAGCACACCCTAGGGGTGTGGGAGGTGGAGGCAGACACTTGGGTCTGAGCAGAGCTGTGTCAGGTAGTGTCTGAGAAGGTTCAGTTTACATATGCAGGATGCTGGGGAGACATGCCAGAAGGACAGCAATTTTTCTTAGATTTGTATTAAGGTGAGGAAATTGTATATATTCCTTCTCTCTCCATAAATATCTTACTGGGAAATAAATGTATTTCAGCATAGTGGAAGGTAAATGAATTTTG
Source organism: Talpa europaea (assembly GCF_964194135.1). Lineage (NCBI taxonomy): Eukaryota > Metazoa > Chordata > Mammalia > Eulipotyphla > Talpidae > Talpa > Talpa europaea. The sequence continues at coordinate 108,609,343 of NC_140077.1, forward strand.
GTAAATTAATTCATAACAGGCCTCCCTGCTTCATGTCTGAGTAGGGTTTTGTTTCTAATACTCTCGTGACCTTAAGCTCCACACAGAGAAACAATGTCTAATTTGTTTTTGTAGTTTCTATAAAAACTAGACGTAATAGGTATTCAATAAACATCTGATGAAAGGAATTGAATTGCATTCTTGAGGACCAACATATTAAAATCAGAAGCATAGTTCCTAATAAACTGCAATGAAAATGTTTGAAGAAGACAAGATTCAGAAAGTAGATAGCATTGTCATACATTAGCAAAGCTCTATCTGCTCGATTTTTACTTTAAGCAAAATGTTTCCAACCTCTTTTTAAAATCATCAACAATCTTTTCAAATTACTATTGAAATGTGGGTTGCCATTGCCTGAAGAATAAAATCCAAACGGCTCTCCGTGGCCCATTTGACTCTGCAAGGCCTGATGGGTACTTAACTTTTCATCTTCTTCCTCATGGTAGTGTCTGCCCCAACCTGTCAAAGCCAACCAAGACTTCACACCTGCTGTTCTCCCTGCTGGGAACAAACCTTTCACTGGTCTTTCATGATAGTTGAGTCCATTTCTCCTAGGTTGAAATTGTGTTCCCTCCATACCTTACATCAAGTTCAATAGCATATTTTACTGACCTTGCTGTTGATAATCCTGTTTCTCTGCAGTACATGAAGAACGTCTTAGGGACACACACACCTTAAAGATTTGTTTTCTCAATGCCCAGCGTAGACAAAGTTTTCCACCTATGTTTATTATTGGATTGTGTCAGTAGCTAGCTAGGTAAAAGTGGAAATTATGTCAACACTGGGAATTAAAAGAACCAGTTGTTTATTTTTGTATAGCTGCTGTCTCAGAAGCAGGCGAGATATTAGAGAGGTTTTCAGTGTGTGGTAGAAGCAGGCCGGTGTCTTTGTCTTGTTCAGAGTGGAGGGAGTGACTACCCAGAAGAGTGTAAAAACTTATAGTTGAATATGCATATTACAAGCTCAAATGTAAGCACTACCTATATTACATTAAAAAGCCCGGGAAACATAATAGTGAGTGAACAAATAAGGGACAGAATAATATGAAGCCTCCTCCGCCCTCCCCCTACCTCCTCCTTTTTTCTATTTCTTTTTCCCTTCCCCTAACCCCTTCTCCTCCTTTTTTTTTGATGCATATTTATTGAAGCTACGTTGGTTTGCAATAATTCACAGGTTCCAGGTGTCCAGCATTCTCATTTGACGCCTGTCTGTTGTCCATCACAACCATCACCAAGAGTCTAGTTTCTTTCTCCCACCTCTGCCCCGCTACCCGTGTCACCAGCCCTGGGGCATTCTCAATGGTCAGTTTCATTCATTTGTGATAGGCTAGGTTATTCATTTCAAACAGAATGTATTTGAGTCATTTGTGTTTCTTGAGCATCCCCCCTGCCAGGCATGCGATGGTGGGTTTGTGCAGCTTCTTCCCGGGCAGCCTGGAACCATGACAGATGCTTCATTTCTGGTTTGTTTTGTTTTTTTTCCCCTTCAAATTATATTTATGGAGGCAAAGTGTTTTGCATCATTTATCTGCCTTGGGAGTTATAGGTTTAAACCTCTACCAATGTTGTTTTCATACCCTGCCCCCCACTGGTGCTCCAGGATCCTCCGCCTTGCTCCATTGGGCCTCCCTCTCCCCAAGGGTCACTTCCTCTGTCCCCCTCCCTTCTACTTGCTCTAGTTCTGAGAACCATAACTGGTGCCCAGCCTCTGCTCCTGGAGCTTCCTGCCGTCACAGCCCCAAGAGTCCTTTCCTCTGATCCGCCAGGGTGCCACATGTTTGGGTAAGACTTTCTAGATGCTGTTGGGTTCCAGCCATCCCCGTGTGAGACGTGTATCCATATCATCCAAGTGAGCTGGTGTCTCCGAATCTCCTTAGCCACATGTTAGAGCCAGCCGTTTAGATTACTAATACATTCTGTAGTTCTGTTCATTATGTTGATGCCTATCAGGTTTACTCCTTTAAAATGACGTTACTATTCCACATTAACTTCCTAATCTGTATCTACAACACGCACACACTATGAAAGTCAACAGTGCACAGTATGTTAAGGAAAGTAACAGCTTCCTGTCCACCTCATGGGCTATTTTTTTTTTCATCTCCCTCCAATGTTTTCCTTGCTGTTGAAACCTGAGGAGGGTGCTCAGGAAATATGTTGTGGTTCATCTTCTCCCACAGACCATGCATGTTCTCCCAGAATCTTCTGTTCCCTTAGCATTGGCACATCATTTCTGGATGACTTGATTGTATCCTTAATAGACTGCCAACTTCTTGAGAGATGGGATAATCTCTCTTATTTGATTCCCACATGTATCTGAGCATGTGGTACAATAGATATTTTACAAATGAATAAGTAACATTACTAGGTGTTTATGATAAAATGGAGTAAGATATTGTCCTTAGATCATAATTTATTGTAGTCAAAGGAAAGACCCAGTGCTTCACCCATAACCCCCTTACTATTTCATTAAGCATAGGACAACTTCCAAATGTGTTTTTTTGCCTGTGACTTTCTCTGACTACCTGAGACCCAAAGGCAAGGGGTTTAGTGCCCCTCCCACCACCAACGGTAGCCCCAACCAGTGACTGGTGGGACATGGGGTATAAACAGCCAGTTCCATTGCCCCTGGCGGGATAACTCTCAGCCAAGTTTCTTTCATCTGTCCCCAGGATTTTCAAAGATTGAGTCCCAGTTACCAATAATGGTAACTTGTTTGAAAATGTACCAGCTGATACCAAAGTCCTGAAATTAACCTTGTTGCCTCTAACTGACCTAATTGGACCTTTTTCCCATGATGAACCAATCATCATCCTGATCTGATTGGCCAGACTTGGGTCACATGTCCACATTTGGAGTCAGGGATGGAACAAATATCACCAGAATCACAAAGAATAAGAATAAGAAAGAAAAGGAAATCAGAGACCATTTCCAGAAAGTACTGTGATTAGATGTGGAATAGTAAAAGAACAACTATGTTCCATTATAGACTGAGAGTCACTGAAAAAGAAAAAAGATTTTTTTCATTAAGATTTATAGCTACTCTGAATTATTTATCAGACCTTCTAAGGAAAATAATATTTCTCTATTTTAAACTTTTCCAGAGAGTCTAAAATGAAAGATTCCTTTTTTAAGTAAGAGAGATACATTTCTTTGGAGAGAGCAAGATACTATCCACCTCGGTGAGGCCATAGGCCAAGCGCTTGGATTTTACAAACATATTGAAATATTATTCACCTCTGCAAATATACTGAATGGACAGGATTTTTCAAAATAATATTTTAAGGAGTTTCATAAAGGGATAAATATTTTGAGCAGCTCGTCTCAGAAAGTGTGAGGTGTCAGCAATTCAACATACTTGAAGTTTCTCACATTAAAAGGCCTAAAATTTCTGAACTTACCTCCCTGAAGTTGTTCCTTTTTGCTGTTAGTAAAATCCTCAAATCCAACGTATTAATCATTTCACTGGACAATCTTATTCTTTTACTCTCTTACCTTCTACTTTCCTAGGAACTCTAAATTTCTTATGAGTTTAGTATTTCAAGTACAAGAATAATAATATCCCCTACCTTCAATTTGCAGTTTAACTAGTTAGCAAATTGCTGACTCCAGGTGTGGATGGGCAGTTCAATCTTATTGCAACGCTCGTCATTTATTTGAAGGCAAGTTACAGAAACAACTTAAGTGCCCAATGACAGATGAGCAAATAAAGCAGATGTGGTCTATATACACACGTGGACTACTGCTCAGGTTAAAAAAAAAGATGAAATCTTGGCATTTATGACAGTATGGATGAAACTGGAGGAGATTATGCCAAGCAAGTAAGTTAGAAGGGGAAAGACAAACATCAGATGATTTCACTAATGTGTGGAGTATAAAGAAACAAAATTAAGGGACAGGCTAAGCCAAACCCTTGGTATCTGACTCAGAATTGAGGCTGCCAGAGGGGAAGGGTAGTGTGGGGAGCAGTGGGGGAGGGGGCAAAATGAACTATGGTGGAAGACTAGGGGTGCCTTATTGATGGATAACATACATTTACAGAGGTGTGGACCTGTACCTCTAAATCATACACAGTGCTGTAAACCAACATCACCTCAATATAAATCAATCGATCAATCAGTTAGCATGGTGATTTGGGGGGAAGTTATCTCTTAAATCACCAGCGACAGGAGAGGCCTCTCCTCTGAATGTGCACCCTGAGCCATTTCTCTGGATGGGGCAGACAGGAAGGGCATCTACACATGTTTGAGAAACTCAAGGGTTGGGAGCGGAGGGTTCATTTCTTTCACGGGTCCATTTTTCCTAATAGCTCACAATCTAAAATGTTGGGAGGAAACACTGGTCAGGAAGCTGGGGACTGGTGAGCAGAGGAGATGGGCTTGAAGACTAAGTCTGCTTCCTGAGAAGCATCCTGAGAAGGTGAAAAAGAAACGACCATCAAGCCAATCCCCTAAACCTGGTGTGCCCTAAGAAACAGCTTCAGTAACTCTGAGAGTCAGAGAGACTCAAAAGGGAAGGCAGTAGTGAAATTCTTTAGACCATAAAACTCTGGGGCGAGGAAAGAGAAATTTTCTGCAAAGGCCAATACATATGGTATAGAAACATTTTTGCAGGCAATTTTGTGTTCCCTTAGACATCCGTACACAGATGCGCTGCCTGTCCCCTCCAGGGCTGCTTGGGACATTTATGTCCCCAGGGGGATCAACTGGAGCTTGACTTCAGTTAATATCAATGTGAAGGAGAGTTTCTTTTTAGCAGAAAGGAAATCTTTTGTGGGGGTAGTAATTGCTGCAATGAAATTCCAGTTTGACATCTGTTCCAGATTCACCTGCAGCTGTTGCTTGCCTCCTTCACAGCAGCTGGAGGGATGGCAAAACACAAGATGTGTGAGAGGAGGAGTTAGGAGAACAGACTGTCCGCAGCTCCTTCAGCCCAGCAGCTGAGTTGCACCAGGTTACCCTCTGCAGCGGTGTCTGGACTCTGGCTGCATAGCGGAATCACCTGGGAGCCTGCGAAAGCCTGATGTCCAACCTACATGCTAGACTCAAAGACTGTCACAACTGAGGTCCAGGACTAATCATATGTAAAACACCCAAGGCGTGCAGAGGGCTGCTGTGGTTGAGAACCACTGCCCAACAATCTAGGACTTGTGCTTTCCTGTGGGTGGGCATTAGAAATGAAGGAGAATGAAACTGTAAGAGGTAAAAGCAGCTGGGGCACGGCATGGGGACAGGACAGATAGAAGGGGTTCCATCTTTTAAAGACTTGATCATCATGTAGGAGACACACACTGCTGGAAACACATTAGAGTTAAGGTATATTAGAATTGGGGACTTTATAGTGTCACATTAACATCCACCTTACTTATATAAATTAAACTCATGTTTTTGGTTTTGCACATTAAAGCAGTTGAGAATAAATTCAGTTCTCTAGTAAACAACAGCCCTTTGAACAAAAGAGAGCTATGTTCTACTCCCTCCACATGCACACGCCACATTCCAATTAATGCTAATATTAATATATCAACTCAATAGTAAAAGACTTTTCTAGTCATAGTTACTTGTCCTCTCTAGGCCCCTGCAGTGTAGGCATTAATTGCTTATTTCCATTTTACAGATCATAAATGTGAAGCTTGGAGAAACTAATACTTGACCACAATCACATTTAGTAAGTGTCAGTCACACTTTGGCGGTGGGTGCCAAGGGTCACCCCAAAGTGACTGGCCTGGACAATGATAGGGAGGGAAGTGCCATAAACCAAGGTGGGGAGGGCTTCAGGGAGGGGAGAGTCTCAGGAGCTCAGTCTGGAATGTTCCGATTAAGATATCTATTATACTTGCATGCAGTTATAACGTCAGATGACAGGTGGATATGTGATTCTGGATGAGAGAGTTTGGGGCATAAAACCTACCTAGGCTGGTGTAAACTGTGTTTTTGATCATAGTTTGTTACAAAAAGGAAAGTTTGGAAACAGCTTGTATCAGTCATAATAATCTAGAGATTTCACAGGATTAAATTATTCCAGGAAGTTAGTAGCTCATACAATCATTGAAAGAGGGAAGAGTGGAGGTCAGGAAAATTTTCAGGAAGTCCAGAAATCCAGGAATGGAGAAGCACTGCTCCATAGACCTTGATGGAAGAGGACACAGGTTGAGGGCCCTGAGAATAAGAAGGTCGAGGTAGTCTAAACGTCCTCCGGAGACGGCTCATGAAGGTCAAAGAGCTGGTAGTGCAACAGAACCGTGGTTGCCTTCCCTAGTGCAACTCAAGACATTTTTTAAAAAGTTTATTTATTTATACATATAAGAACTAGGGCGCGTAGGGGAGCAGTATGAGAGTGGGGGAGTAGAACAGGTGAATTTACTGAAATACACAGCTGAGGGGAGCAGCGGGGTGAGGCAGGAGAGGTCTGCTGTGCCATGTGGGTTTCTCCCTAGTGGGGGATTGAACTTGTACTGTAGTGGCTGGGATTGAACTCCTTTTGCAGTGGCTGTCGATAGCTTGATAGCACTGTCTTTAACCCCTACGCCAGGCAGCTCTCTTTAAAAGCTAGCTGCCTGGGGATCGAACTCGTGCTGCAGTGGCTGCAGATACCCCAGTTCTTGTATGCATAAATAAATAAATTTAAAAAATAAATTTAAAAGCCAGCTGCCAATAAGAGACATAAGCACAGATGCAACTCTGAGTTTGTAAAATGCATATTTCCAGCTCACCACAGAGCTGGAAACTGATTCATTAGTTCTGGGATGAAGTCCAGGATTCTTAACAAATACCATAGATGATTTTGTGCACTGTGATAAACCTGCTCTGAGTTGCTTGCAAACTGGAAACTCTTGCTAGAAATAGCTACTGAGAGTTAGATTTTTCCTTGATTGTTGCTGGAGCCCCTACTGCCAGAGCCACTACTAACAAAGAGCAACCTTTGGAAGCATTATTATTACTCAAGTATAGAAAAATGCTGAAGATCTCCATTATTCCATAATGCCCTCCATTATTCTAGAATGAGTCACCCTTAAAGGAGTAGGTCAGGGTCCATTGGCTGCCTAAATGCTGGGAGGAAAGTAGAAATTTCTGGTATTTTCTTATAATTCTTCATAAAGAGAAGAAATAATAATTCTCTCCAGAAAATTTCCTAGAGTTTAGCTCATACACTGGTCTTTGAATCTTTTACAGAAATCCAAATAATAATCAGGCGCTCAAATGCCAAGCCAGGATGGTGTGTCCAAAAGAAAGTTAGAAAATACTAACTTTAGAGCTAGTCTTAAATTTCAACTATTATTTGATCACAGGGGGTATAGGCAGAGATAATCACATGACAAGTATAATGTGCAAATAAACAGCAAGCAAATCAACTTTTTGGGAGAGTTGCAGATTTTTTTTTCTTAGTAAGGTTGAATTCATTATAAGGGAGTTTGCTTGGTTTTTGTGCTAGAAATTTGTTTAATCAAGGTATAACTGTATTAATTTTAAGAAGAGTTTCAATTAGTTAAATCAAACCAGGATTTCAGAGGGTACTTGGTATATTTTCCTAAAAATGTCTTATTACTAGCAACCACTTAACAGCCCTCAACTATTCAGCTCAATCAATTAAATTAATTCCATGAAATAAAATGTGCAATAGAGATGATATCTGAGATCATTTTTATTCATGGTTAGAGACTGTGAAGATTCTTCTGACAAGCCCTTAAAAATCTTGTGGGTGATGTTGGAAACTTCAATGTACAAGTGCTGATTCAGTTGGGGGCGGGGGTCCTCCTGATTTGATAAGAGTCAGTTCTACACAGAGAACATGAGAAGAGCAAACCCCCAAGCTATACAAAGGCTGCTAGAGTTTCCACATGCTCATTACTGAAATTTTCTAATGCTGAACAACTGAAGAATATGAATATGCAAAGCTTGGAGACTGATCAGCGTCTGCCTCTTTCAGCCTGTCCTCCTTCTGAAGAGGAAGTCACTCTGCCTTTGGCTTTCTAAGCTCAGAGTCCCCAAAGCAAGCAGGAGAAGAGAGACAGAGGGGGTGGGGGTGTTTATTTTTAAAGTAAAAATGGAATTTGCATTTTACAGAGCATGTAATTTCAGATAAAGGTTAGAATTGAGCCAGTGACTTCTCATACATTTTCCCACAAGATTAGTGCACATGGTTAGCCAGAAATGAAATCAGAGAAATCCCAATGGTCTGGCATCCTGAATTGTGGTCTGCAAGTTCCTGCAGTTTTCTTCTCTCTGATTCTGTTTTTTTCAGCTAAAAATTAAATAAGCGAAGCAAAAGCACCAGCACGGGCACTTTATTTTTTTTATAACTGTTTTCATGCTCATTTTTTAAGAAGTCCTTGTCCTTTCGGAAAATTGGTACTGATTTTGTTCATCCTGAGAAACATTTTTACAAGAATGATTAATTTGAAAAAGGGCGTCTCCTCAGTCTACCAGCGTCCCATACATGTTACCTAGCGGTGAAGACACTGCCTTGTCTCCTTCACACTCCATTTGTGACCTTCCTGCCCTTCTCCAGGGCCAACAGCAACCAAACTAGCTTGGGCCAACAGCACCACCTATTGATCATAGCATCAATTGCCTAACAAAAACAAGGGGGCTTAGTAGCTGCAAAGCTCTAGCTTCCCATTTTACCTGCACTGGAAACTGTGTAACATCTTTTTCTTTAATTGCAAGTTACAAGGGCTCATACTATGGCAGTCACCAAGAGAAGCCCCAATTAGTGCTCATCATTTAAAATTACTTCTCCGTCTGGCTCTGTCTATCTCTATATGACCTGACCTCACACCCTTTCGTACGTACCATACGCTTTTCCACTCTGCCCTCTGGACGAATACTGGATGATTTCACTCATTTGTGGAATATAGAGAAACAAAGCCAATAGCAAACTCTACAAATCTGACTGTAGAACTGAGGCCACCAGAGAGGGAGGCGGAAGATAGAGAAAAATGTATCCTTTGGAGTCTAACGGACTATGGTGGAGGCCTGTGGGTGCTTTGGTTGTGGGTGTGGTGTGGTAAAAACACCTGAAGGGGAAGAACCTATACCTCCAAACCATAAACAACTCTGCAAACTAATGTTACCTCAATAAAAATAATTAAATAAGAAAAACAAATGGGCCTCTCTGGTGGCCTAGGGGTTAAGTCTTTACGCTCTAACTGCTATGGCCTGATTTGGATCAGGCCAGGGAGCTGACCCACATGGCACAGCAGACCTATCCTGTCTGGCCTGCTATTCACCTCAGGAGTGTATTTCAGTAGATCTGCCTGTTCTGCTCCCGACTCTGTCTCTGGTGAATCCTCTTACCCCTCTCCCCACATTTGCCCTACACCCAAGTTCTTCTATGCAAAAAAAGAAAATAAAAGAAGAGAAACAAATTTCAGTTTTATAAATATAAGCTTATATATATATATATATATCTGAGGCCAATTATGCCTTTGCCATCATTGTCCAGAGATGCTCTGTAGCTCTTGCATTAAAAAAATGTTATAAATTTTGAAATTAAATTCAACAAAATATAAATGCAAGGTATTCACTTCCAGAATTTGCTCAAGTTTCTCTTCAATACTTCATTCCATGAACTTACTTTTCCTTCAGTTCTAGCATTTGAGGTGTTTGCTGTGCCTTACCTACTAGGGGTGATCCTGGCCCTGGGCCCCAGCATGGCTCAGTGTGGCGCTCTGCTCCTTCCTCAGCACTGTGTTTGGTGGGGAATAAGGGTCTCTGCTTGTCCATTAATTTTTGTTTCACTGAAATCTAATTGTGTGTCGAGGATGGAAACTAGGCTTTTAGTGGTGACCATAATGTAGTACACCTGCTGTACACCTGAAACTATATCATGTTATAAACCATTGTTACTGCAATAAAAACAACGTTTAATCAATATTCCACCCTGCCTGCCTTCCTCTTAGCAGTGACCCCAAACACCCACGCTTGCATTTCAACCTCTGATTTTTAACATGTTTTTCATTAGTAAATGCGTTCCAAGCAGTGAGCGAATGAATGAACCTTTCAAACACAATTCAAGTATAAATTAGGAATACTGCTTCTTCTCAAGCAGGACCAAATTTGGCCAAAGAATTTCTGGTCTGACTGGGTGAGTGTAAATGAAGGCGAGGACAGGGTCCATGCTGGCAGCCCCCCAGGGAAACCAAGACTTCTGGGACACTGGGTTTATCCTTCAAAAGCACAGTGTAATGTTGGAGACAAGCACATTTAGCAGAAGTAACCAGATAACACTCAAGGTGACCAAGAGAACTCTGGAAACTCATTGGAACCTGAAAAAAGGGGGCTTCAGATGTTAAGTCCTGAGTCAGGGAAGATTCCAGCTGTGAAATACGTTGGCAACAAAACTTCTTCTGTTACTGGCTCCAGCTCCTGAGCTCAGAGTAAAGCTCCCTCCTTCCCAGCAGAGTCCTAATATGCAAACAGAAAAGTCAAACGAGGAAGCTAACAGGAAATTGTATCTTTTCAGAGGTCAAACTGGCTGAAACTTTTGAATAAGGTACACAAGGGTGAGAGGCCCAAGACCCTGGTGAAATCAGGACTGTGTCCCCTGCAGCCACTCAAGTGAGTGGGAAAATAATTTCATATCCTCATGCCTGGATTTTAAGTGCAGAAAGCAATATAGTGTGGCAAAAAAATATGGGATATAAATTTAATAAAATGAGTTTTATGAGACGCAGCACCACAGAGCTTCCCTAATTAAACTTTATCCTCACGTTAGGGCAATTTTCTTCTTTTGGAGACCAGCCTATCCTTTATTTCTTAACTTCCTATCTTTTTTTTTTTTTTTAACTGGGAAAGCAATTATTTTTACTAAAACCAGTGGACAGAGCTCATAAAATGACATTGTTTTGCTCACACTCTGCATTGTTGACGGTCTGGGGGATTAAGAATACACTTTTGGGAGGGGAAATAGATGACCAGGGTAAGTATTACTTATCATAGTAGATTGTGCCCAGGATTAAAATTTTAAGCTGGTTTTTCTGGAAGAAGATTGGAAACATCAAAAAAAAAAAATTGGAAGCATCTTTTTTAATACAGGAAAATAGTGTTTCCTTTGGAAACAAAAAAATCAAATAGATTTTATGTTAAAAATATTAACTGGTAGGACCAAAGAAAAATGTCCCTCCAGACCCTTAAGTATATTTTCTTCGGTCAGAAAACTGTACTTGAACCAGTCACCACTGCTAACCATGTCATGAAAGCAACTCAAGGTGAGTTGCCTGCACTGAGGCTAACATCCACCGGGAAGTGCAGGGAAATAGTCGTGACACAGCGGCTCCAAACGTCTACTATTAAAAAATATACGTCAAGGGGCCTCCCCAGTGGCGCAGCGGTTGAGCGCTGGGTTGCGAAGCTGCCCGCAGCCCCTGCAGCGCCAGTTCGATCCCCGGCTGCTCCCCGGCCAACAGCGCGCAGACCTCTCCTGCCGCCCGCTGCTCCCCTCAGCAGTGTACTTCGGTCCTTCTGCCTGCTCTGCTCCCCGCTCTTGTGAATTCTCTCACACTCCCGCGCTTCTGACTGTACCCCGTGCATGTACAAATAAACAAAACAAACAAATAAAAACATGCCTCTATAAAAAAAAATATATATATACGTCAAAGTTCACTGTTAAATAAACTTTCCAGCTATTGGAGAACCGCCCCGTTGAATACCGAGCAATATCCATTGATAAAGGACTAAATATAATTTAAATATAATTTCATAATTTAAGGCAAAACCCACATTTGTCATGGTGTTGAATCATTTGATTTGTTATATTGAGTTAACTTTTGGCAGATAGATGATAGATGGATAGATAGATAGATAGATAGATAGATAGACAGATAGATAAATAGATATTTAGAAGAACGCTAAAAAAAATGAGCTCTAGTCCCTTTAAAACAGTTGTACTGAGGGGCCTCCCTGGTGGCCCAAAGGGTTAAGTCTCAGCACTATGAAGCTATCCACAGCCACTGCAGCACATTTGATCCCAGGGAGCTGACCCACATGGCACAGCAGACCTCTCCTGCTTCGCCTGCTGCTCCCCCTCAGCAGTGTATTTCAGTGGATCCACCTGTTCTGCCCCCCACTCTGTCTCTGGTGAATCTTCTCATCCCCCACACCTCTGGCCTGCACCCTGGCTCTTGTTTGCATAAATAAATAAATAAATCTTAAAAAGAAAATGAAACAGTTGTACTGAAATTTGAAGAAAGGGATAGAACAACCCCTTTCCTTAAGGATAACACCATTAGGTATTTTTTTTTAAAGATTTATTTACTTATGCATACAAGATCTGGGGTACAGGCCAGAGGTGTGAGGGGTGAGAGGATTCACCAGAGATAGAGTAGGGCACAGAACAGGCAGACTGACTGAAATACACTGCTGAGGGGAGCAGTGGGCAAGTCAGGAGAGGTCTGCTGCTCCATGTGGGTCAGCTACCTGGTTGGGGATCAAACTCTTGTTGCAGTGGCTGCAGATAGCTTCATAGATTGTGTCTTAACCCCTTGCGCCACCAGGGAGGCCCCACCATTAGGTAGTTTTGCTGTTTCTTTACAGCAAAACCCCTAACTTATGATGGTAGTAATACAGCATGCCACGTTTTTCCAAGTCAATATTTCTCAAGATAACAGTGCATCCTACCTGCTGGGGTTCTATAAAAGGCCAGTGGTATTGGCAGTAGCCTCGGAATATCTTTTTTGAGAAAGGAAGAAGATGCTGACCACCAGATGCCCTTTGGATACAGATGTTACGAGATCACATACTTCAAAGCTACTGTCCAAGATGGAGTCAGGAGAGTCTCCGTAAGATTAATTGGCTTTTGTTATTTGATTGCTCTTCATGGAAATAAACCTGCAGTAATTCTGCCATCATGCAGGGGAAGCTGTGAAAGAAGAGAAGGGAGGTGGAAGTAGGAGGTCAATGAAGAAAAGAATCTGAAGAAAGGAACTCTGGTCAATACTGTAATTGTTTTTCTTGAAGAAAAATTGTGAATGTAAATATAGACTGTATTTGCTGGACCTCATTAAATAAACCTAAATAAGATGAGGCCAAGTGTTGATTTAATCGAGGTCCTTTATCATGACAATGTAGGCGTTCTTAATTTCCAAGGGCAGAATAGGAAAATTTAAAAAGCCATCCAGCGTTCAGGAATACTTTGCTTACTATTTAATAAACCTTTGTTTATGCCTAGAGGTGCCATTAAATTGCCAGGCAGGCATTAATATACAGTTCACCAGGGACTGGCAGGTATGGGGATATTGCTGGTGTTTCACTCAGGCTGCCTCACTGTTCCTGTCTACACAGCTACAAGACAGGAGATTTTTTAAAAAGTTTGTGCTTTGTTTATATCTCAGTCTGTTTTTTTTTTTTTTTAATCATATTCAGAGATATAGCTATGCATGTTGTGGATCAAATAACCACTGTAGTAGGCTTTTAAAAAAGTCACCTTGAGACATTAGCACTGTGATTATAGCAGAGGATAATTTAATTTCCTTTAATTTGAAGAAGTGGCTGAAAATATGGTGGTTGGTGCTGAATCACAGGTTTTGCCCTCCTTCAGCTGACCCTGCAGGACTTGGCATATAGTCTAGAGTGAAGAGGCTGGGTGCACCTAGGGGGGTAATGAAGGCGACGCCAATTTCTACCTGGGCAAACTTGTGCCAATGATGATGTATTTCAGAACATCAGTCAGAACATTGCTATGAAACTGGAGCCTGAATGTGTTTGGTATGTTAAGTCTAATTATAGTAATTAGATTATAAATAATTCATCCTGTATCAGTCCAGTGCATGGCATTTCTTTGATGGGTGATCTGGATTTTTTCTCCAGCATTTAAGACATAAGCTTGCTACCGCTCCACATTATTTTTTAAGTTATAATTCAAATTAGAGCATAGGAATTCTAGTCAATGATTTAAATGCACTTTCAGGCTCTTTTCTGGGGCTAGAGGCAAATAGCATGGGAGTAGGGTGACAATAAGACAGCAAGCCTGGCTAAATGGAGCTGTTTTCCTCTGCTGAATGGAGACAGTGCATTCTTAACTTTCTGCAACTGGTAGAACTAAGTTACTGCCCAGCACAGGCCCCGAGTTTGGCTATCTGGTGTAGCTTTGGAATCATGGGGATTAAAGGCCTGTTTCAATTCCTCTTAATATACATTTGAAAGGAACATTGAGCTAGGTAAAACCTGAATACTAACTGCATGTTCTAGCATAACTAATAAGGTAATGAGCTATAGTAATTACCCCCAATCATGTGCATATGTATAAACACTAAAAATAAATATTGGGTCAAATGCAAGGGGAACTTGCAAAAATGTTTTGAGAATGCAAGTCTGGGCGTAGCTATTAAGATTAGTGGTACAGGGCCTCCCCAGTGGTGCAGCAGTTGAGTGCTGGGTTGCGAGGCTGCCCATGGCCTCTGCAGCACCAGTTCGATCCCCGGCCACCAGGCGAGGGTCCCACATGGTGCACAGACCTCTCCTGCCGCCCACTGCTCCCCTCAGCAGTGTACTTGAGTCCTTCTGCTGTTCTGCTTCTGGCTCTGGTGAATTCTCTCACCCTCCTGCGCTTCTGACTGTAACCAGTGCTTGTATAAATAAATAAATAAAATCTTTAAAAAAAAAAAAAAGATTAATGGTACAGGGCCTCCATAGTGGTGTAAGGGGTTAAGACGCAACCTATGAAGCTCTCCACAGCCACTGCAGCACAAGTTCTATCCCAGCCAGGGAGATACCCACATGGTGCAGCAGAACTCTTCTGACTCACACGCTGCTCCCCTCAACAGTGTACTTCAGTCAATCTGCCTGTTCTGTTCCCCACTCTGTCTCTGGTGAATCCTCTGGTCTGTACCCCAGTTCTTGTATGCACAAATAAATAAATCGTTAAAAAAAAAAGATTAGTGGTTCTTTCCTAGCAATTCCATAAAAATGAGCCACCAGCAAGCACAAAAGGGTGTGTGGACAAGAATGTTTGGTGAAGCTTTGCTCGTAGAGGCAGAAGATAAGACACAAAGGAAACCTTCCTTATGAGGAGGTAAAAGAACTTAACCTTTTAAAGTTTTAGGGTAAACTGTGGTTCTGTATCCCATGAAATGCTATATGTTCACTAAAGAGAATGTGCTAGATCTGTGTGTAAAGTAGTAGATTTGAAGGGATTTTCACAGTATGTGTTTCATTGAGAAAAAAATTCTAATAATTTTTATAGGAATAGTAATAGGTAGTAATAGAAGAGAGAAAAGTGATAAACAATTTAATAAAATGCATGTTCAATAAGATCCTATTTGCTCAAAATTGTACCTGGAAGTCCTCACTTAAGCTTTCTTTGTTCAATGTTGATAGAAAAAAACCTCTACACCCAGCTGTGATCACTGCCTGGGTATATATTTTTTTAAAGATTTATTATTTTTAAAATTTTATTTATGCATACAAGAACTGGGGTGTAGGCCAGAGGTGCAGGGGGTGAGAGGATTCACCAGAAACAGAGTGAAAAGCAGAACAGGCGGATCTACCAAAATACACTGCTGAGAGGAGCAGCGGGCGAGACAGGAGAGATCTGCTGCGCCATGTGGGTAGCTTCGGTGGCTGCTGCTAGCTTCATAATGCTGAGACTTAACCCCTTGTGCACCAGGGAGGCCCTCGGCTATGTTCTTGAGTAACTTCACATTAGCATATGAGATCAACCCTCAAGCACATCTTCTGGAAACCTGGAAATGAGACAGGAGTGGGCTGGAGCTGGACTCCACAGCTTGCTTTGCCAGTGTCTAAGTTACTTGTTGAGCAAGTTGTTCTTTCTGAGTCCTGATTTCTTGAAGGCGGCGTGGAAATCAGAACTCAAAATTCAGTGCTAAGCGGTTTGCATAGATGAACTGATCTCAGAGATCCTGGTACTCTGATTATTGATAAATACTCATTTCCTGACTTCTTGGTGATAAAAAGATAAATTTCTATCAGCATCACCCTTCCCATGTCGTTCTAGTCAAATCGAGCTGGTTTAATCTTAGGAAATAAAGATTCTTAAGGTAGGCCTAATGAATTACCCTAATTGTTTGTAAGTGCTATAGAATAAAAACCAGTTGACCTTTGATTTAGAATCTGGGCATCACAGAAGCAAGTCCTGGAGCAGGCTCACATGGTCTCTTCTGCGGTGTCCAGGGACCTGGGACAGAGGGCAGCGGGAGGGGCCTTCAACACAACAGACTCATTTCAGAAGTCTCCTCTTCCCAGAACCCATTCTTCTGCTCTCAAGAAAGTGTTATTCTCTTAGGGGCGATAGAATTATGCCCTCTGCCCGCCCCCCAAACCTTTTGCCAGAGGCTGACTATTCATATACAATCCTAATATGCCCATACTTCCATGGGGAGTAGAGTTCTATTCTGCTCCCCTAGATACCCTCTGTGATGGGCTTTTGTGTGCTTTCCTTTGAACACTGGGTGCGGTGATGATGGGGGAGGGCAGTGTAGGTTATTTTCCCTCCCAGAGTTGTTACAAGGATAAATGAAATGATACTCATACAGCACTTTAGGATGTTCTGATAAAATGCACCTTTGTAAATATGAAGTATTCTAAAAGGCCAGTGACTGCAACTTCTATTGAAAATAAAAAGTGCTGACAGCGTTTTCAACCCTGGAAAGTAAGCACATCAGCTTGAAATTGAAGTGCACTTTGCCAGGAAGCAGCAGGCTGATCACCTATATGGGTCCTTACTGCAAACAAGGCTAAATGTTGCTGTGCACTGCTCTGATGTTTGGAAGCATCTAAGGTAATGGTCAGGCCCTGGGTTCTTTGTGACCCAGGTGGGGCTGGGTTTTAGGACCTCCAGGATCATCACAGTCTATGTCAGAAAGAAAGCAATGATAGTTGTGAGGGGAAGGGAGGCAGAGGGATTGAGATGGGGGTGGGAGGAGCCTAAGGGACTATGGTGATGATGCATGAGTGGAATGGTGTTGGAAATTCTATGGGGACGACACCTGAGAAAAGAAAGCAAACACTGTAAAAAAACAAAAAAAAAGAAAAATGAACAATGATGTAAAATATATATATATATAAAGAAATTTTAAAAAAAAAGAAAGAGAAGATAAGACATCTTGTTCATAAACTGCAGCACGATCCAAGCCTGCTTTTGTGGTTAACTCTGGTCCTTGGGGCATATGAAAGCCATCCTATCAGGGTTTGCCTGAAACCCCGAGACTGTAAAATCTTCAACCTGGAGACAGAAGCAAAACCGTTATCTCTCAGGTGCCCACGGTCTGGGCATGAGGCCATGTGGAGAGCTCTGTGGATACCATGTTACCCACTGACAGAACACTGGGGGATGTTCTACATTGTCATAGGGCACTGATGTGTTTTAGATTCTATCACGTAAAAGGTGGTCCAGGACTATTAGAGACCACACACTTATTTAGTGTCCTGGGTGCTATGATCAGGCGCAGACTGGGCAGTGATGAAGCTTCTGAGGTGAGTCATGCCAACAATGACTACAGGGAGAGCTGGGAAGAAAATGAATTTGGGAGATATCACCCTGGTATATACCCCAGGCAACTATGCAACTGGGACCTGATTCCAGAGTAGCTTAGAAGAAAGCTTCCAGACTCAGCAATGAAAACACAGGAATTTTAGTAAGAGGCAGTGCGATCTCCACTGAAACAAGAGAACTTCTCAAACAACTATGACCATGGCAACTGCATGTGACTTGCTGGCTCATAACCTCTTTCTTTGCTCTACCA
The DNA here is from genome assembly GCF_964194135.1 of Talpa europaea. Classification (NCBI taxonomy): domain Eukaryota; kingdom Metazoa; phylum Chordata; class Mammalia; order Eulipotyphla; family Talpidae; genus Talpa; species Talpa europaea. The sequence continues at coordinate 108,627,076 of NC_140077.1, forward strand.
TGGAATTTTCCTTTGCCCTATTTGCCTTCCTGATTGAAACACGGAATGACGCCTCTGTTTAAAAATTCACAGAAGAGGGCCTCTCCTGCTGGCACAGTGGGTTGAGCGCAGCACAGTGAAGCTGTCCGCAGTCTCTGCAGCGCAGGTTCGATTCCAGCGGACCAGGGAGATACCCACATGGTGCGCAGACCACTCCTGTCTTGCCCACTGCTCCCCTCAGCAGTGTTTTTGGTCTGTCTGCCTGTTATGCTCCCCACTCTGTTTCTGGTGAATCCTCTTACCCTCCGGTGCATCTGGCCTGTACCCTAGTTCTTGTATGCATGAATAAATAAATCTTTTTTTAAAATAAAATAAAAAATTCAAGGAAGAAAAATACAACCTAAAAGTAAATACTGATTGCTGACACACACACAAATAATCTTTAAAAAAGTGTTTGTTTTCAGAAATTTGAATTCAATTTCCCTAGTGAAGTTCCTAACTACATGAACTTTCTCTTTCTTCCCCTCACCTCCCTTGTCTTAGCTAAGCTACTTAAAATGGTGCCTGAAGCAAATCGGGTGAATTAGTCGTGCTGGGTCTCTCACAAGTGCAGGAGGTATACTTGTTATTATTAAACGTCTAATTGACTTTTTCTCTCATCAAGAAAAGGAATTTTGAACGTCTTTGATATTCCTTTTGGCTCTGTTCTTAAGTAACTTGAGGAAAGTTGTTAACACTTTGGTGATTCTACGTGTATTTTTTTTTTTTTTAAAATCAGGAAAATTGTATGGCATTGCCCTGTGCAAAGATTCTAGAAAGGCATTAGGTATCTTGCATCATGGTGTTTATCATTAAAAAGTCTGAGACTTTCATCTCTTTCTGTTCCTAAACTCATCCCACAACTATTAATGTCTGGGGTCATTGTTGAATTTCCCTCTGTTTAGGTAAGGCAAAAATGGCAAAATACAAGATTGAGTATCTGTTGAATATTGATTATTAACTCTATTTCTAGGTGCTTTGCTATATTTAACCCTCATGACAATCGTATGAAGTAGGTGTTATTAACCATGACGTGTTTCATTAGGGAGTGGAAGTGGCACCTGCTTTTCGATGACCTTCCTGTGCAGTTCTGAAAGGTAACATGTCTTTCTATGGTTTTTGAGAATGTTAGTTCGCCCAGTATTAACCCGTTCCTTGGCTATTCCGTCTACCCGTGAAGAAACAGATCAATAACAGTGATCACATCATTTACCCAAATGGTGGATGTGGAATTTGAAGCCTCCGTGTTTGCACTCTCTTTATTCCTAGGCATTTTAAGCAAAGCCTTTCAAATTGGTTTTAGAAATGTATTCACCTGCAATCACCACTTAGCCTTCAAAATAAATCTTTAGGTAGATGACTAAAATGATCATGACAAAGTCATAAAGCATGAAAATGGAATAATTTGAAACATGTCTGTTCTTTCCCTCTTCATTGCTTTTGGAGTGTTTGGTTTTAGGAAATTCAACAGGTAGGAAAATTCTATGACATGTGATAGACACCAGCTGTTTGTAATGTGGTACCAAGTGAGAAGATGAATTATTTCTTTATTAAGGGGAGGAAAACAGACTATTTATGAAGTATTTTAAATTACTTTTCCCTTCTAGAAAACAATACAAAAACAGATTTGTCTTGTTTTGAGGTTGGTGATTTCTCATTCTTCACTTGATCTTAGCCAAAAGGCGGAGAAGCGATGATGATTTCTCATTCTTGAGGTACTCGGAAGTTTAGGCATGCTTCCTGTGGCATACCTCAAGCCCAGGGACCCCTGCCGTGCTGAGCAAAATACCTGTCATACCTGTCAGATACTCCTAGTTTTTTTGTTTTTTTTTTAAGATTTATTTTATTTATTTACACATATAGGAGCTGGGGTGTAGGCCGGAGGTATGGAGGTGAAAGAGACAGAGTGGGAAGCAGAACAGGCAGATCTACTGAAATACACTGCTGAGGGGAGCAGTGGGCGAGACAGGAGAACTCTGCTAGGCCATGTGGGTAGCTCCCTGGCCAGGGATCGAACAAGTGCTGCAGTGGCTGCGGACAGCTTCGTAGTGCTGAGACTTAACCCCTTGCGCCACCGGGGAGGCCCTTCCCTGTTCTTCTTAAAGTTAACCCAATGAAGACATGGCACATAATCAGAGGAAATGAAGATCTTATTCTTTGAGAAAAATCCCAGTCTTCTTGCAAGTCCATCAGAGCAGAGAACCAGAAATAGCTTTTTTAAAAAAGATATTTCCATTTAAAATACAACAAATGACAAATCCGTTCTAGGGCCCTTTGGGGATTTGGCTGCCAAATGCTGATGTATCACCGAAACATTTATTTGGTAAGTAATGTTAATGATATTCTCAGAGCTCTGTGTTTATTGTTTAACACTGCTATCATTTATTGATGACTAATGGCCAATAAACAGAGCCCCTTGCCTTTACTCCGGCTTCTAGTCAGTATTTATGGATTAGGCCCATTAGTCTCCTTTTGAAAGCCATTGGGACAATGCAGCTGGTCCCCAGCTGACGAAGAGATGCGGAAAACATCATCTGCCACTCCAGTAAAGACAAAGACATGAACTTGCAAGGAAGATGTGCTATTGCAGCCACAAAGAAGCACTTAAGACCAAGTCCTCTAGTGACCTAATGAATATCCCTAAGCATCTAGTAACAGGACTCACCTTTTCATTCCAGCTTCTATCTCTAACAGACCCCATGTTCTCTAACATGACCCCACAAGAGACAACAGGACTACAGTGTTGAGATTGTTTCAAGGAGGATAAGTAGGCAGGCACTTAGGAATGTAGAAGAAAATGTAGCAATAAAGGCAGGATAAGGAAATTCAGCCACTGGGAACAAACGGTACAAGGTATATGACACACAATTCAGAGAGAAATACATCCAAAAGACACAAGAAGTGAAAACACACTTTGTGAATTTGTTTACCACATAAGGGGGAAAGTGATAGCATGCTCTTCCTTCTCCAATTTTTTTTTTAAAGATTGGTTTTCAGTTTTTTTTTAAGATTTTATTTATTTATGCATGGAAGAATTGGGGTACAGGCCAAAGGTGCGGGGGTGGGGGGAGTGAGAAAATTCACCAGAGAAAGAACAGGCGGATTGACTGAAATACGCTGCTGCAGGGAGCAACAGACAAGACAGGAGAGGCCTGCCGCGCCCTGTGGGTCAGCTCCCTGCCTGGGGATTGAACTTATGCAATACTGCAGTGGCTGCCAATAGCTTCATAGTGCTGCGACCCAACCCCTGAGTGACCAGGGGGCTTCTAAATTGAATTTTTAACTCCAGTTGATGGCCCATCTCAGAGGACAGAGATACAACTATATGTAACTTTTTAGGAACAGATAAAAATGTCATCTGGAGAATAGTATTATGTTGGGCATTTTTCTCAGAAATATCAAGTGGGCGACCACTCCATAAATGATCTCTGGCCTGCCCTGGAGAATGCAAGCAGCTACCCTTTCCCTGGAAATCAACCTTAAATAAAGTTATCCAGGTACTCATTATATATATATTTTTTCCATAATGACATATTTATTTTAAACAACAAAACCTGCATTACTCCTACCATTTTGTACACACACATGCTTTGGAATCTTCCCTTTTAACCTTAGTCATTCTTCCTAATGGAGCCAGCCCAGGTCTGTCTTTGTTTTTAGCTTAGCTAGTTTTTCCAAGTGTTTCTGTGATATTGTTATGCAGAGTGTTGGCTTTATTTCTTTTATTTTTTTCTATCCTTCATCATTTATTAATGACACAGATTGTGTGATGAAGAGTTGTCAACATTATCATTTTTCTATATTTACAGGTATAATAACTGCATTGAAGTGGATTTGTCATCTAATAGCCTTAAATGATCTCTCTCTTTCGGGCTGCATTTCCCTCCATTATTTACCGTGCCTCCCAATAGCTCATCATCCACTGCTGTCTCCTCTCCTCTTTGTCCTTAATTTCCTGAGACAGATTTCCACTTAAGAGACTGAGAAACTATTAGATGGAGAGTTTCCACAAACCACAGGAGCACAAGGTCTGAGGCAGAGACACGTCCACCCACTACAGGTTAAAGGAAGAAAGTAGCCTTAGGTCTTCCGGGCTGAGAAACCCAGTCACTACCAGGAGGGCAGCACCACATTTGAACCGGGGGAATCGCAGCCCTCAGGAACACAATTACAATGGAAGCTGAGTGCCTAATTCCTGTGCAGAGAAAAGAGATGTGGCTATACACCTGGCTGAGCGTGAAACCAGGGCTCCGATATTTGACTTGGAATTTTCATGACTGTTTAATACTAGTTTGTGAGTTGGGGAGATCCCATATCAAAGAGGAAAATAGAATTCTGCTCCATAATGCATCTTAGCAACACTTAGAGACGCAGACTACCGGATATTTATTTGGGAAATTAGCTAGCCAGCTACAATATGTTTTCAAATTATGCATGCACTGGAGTATTCCTTTGCAGTTAGTAGAGCATTATATGTCTTTATCTTTGTTATATTCAGAATACAGAAAAATAAGTCAGCTTTTCCTTTCACAGTAACATTTTGGGGCTAACAATATTCACTAGTATAAAAAGCATTCTCTGATCAAAACAATTGTCCTTAAGTATGTTGTGGTGGAGCTTTTCATTTAATTTGCAATTATTTCAAATGATTTAAAGGAATACAAGTGACTTACTAGCCTGTCCAAAGAAAAACAGAAAATAGTATCACTCTGCTATATATCATTTGCACATATTATTCATCAGTGATAAATACATTTAAGGGATGAATGACTGAAGCAAACACTACCATCTAAATTATATTTCTAAGTATGGCTGGGTGGCCTTTTCTGTAACTTGTCTGGAGTTCTACACCTCAGATCTCCTACAAGCCCTGGTTGAGAAAGGACAAATTCTTGATGGAGGGGTGGGTTGAGTTAGCGGCCTCAGAACATGAAAATGTTGGTCAGTATGGGGTGAATTATGACAGCGTAGGCAGCCAACTTGGAGCATATGAAAGGAATGAATTGTTTGACTTTGAACCTAAGATTTAATAGAGACTCAATTTCAAACTTTTCACTTGTTTTTCATATAATACTCACCTCCTGCTAATTAGATATTTATTAAGTTCAGAAAAGCATTTACCTGGTGTCTAAGGTTAAAAACTAAGACCCTACTCCTTGCCCAGCAGGCAGGTTTGGGAGACTTGACTAGATAAGGGAATTGATAAGGTTGCTATGGGGACAAGACTTTCCAGCAGAACTAGAAAAACCAGCCCTGCTCCCGGAATGCAAAAGCAGACAGGATGTGTTTCTGCGTCAAAGGCCAGAGCCTGGGACTTGCACAAAATATTGACAAATAGTGACACTCCCTAAATTTGAAAGCAGCTTCATATTTGTCAGTCTTCTTGAATAAATGAATGATATAAAGCCCACTTTTTTTTTTACATTTTATTTTATATATTTTTTACATCATTTTTCATTTTTGCACAATGTATGCATTTTCGTCAAAGCCCACATTTCTTTCTTTTCTTTTCTTTATAATATGTTACATGTATTTTTCTTTTAAGATTTATTTATTTATGCATATAAGAGCTGGGGTACAGGCCAGAGATGCAGGGGGTGAGAGGATTCACCAGAGACAGAGTGGGGAGCAGAACAGGCAGACTGACCAAAATACACTGCTGAGGGGAGCAGCGGGCAAGTCAGGAGAGGTCTGCTGTGCCATATGGGTTGCTCCCTGGCTGGCTGGGGATCGAACTCGTGCTGCAGAAGCTGTGATCGGGTTGCTCCGTAACAATAGTACGGTGCTTAACCCCTTGTGCCACCGGGGAGGCCCCAAAGCCCACATTTCTTTTATTTATTTATTTATTTATTTATTTATTTTTATAAATTTTATTGTTATATTCCCCATACAATTGCAGCCCCCCCATTCTGACCCCAATCCCTCCCCTCCCGCCCCCGTCCCCCCAAAAGTGTCTCTGGTTCATAGTTTTTTGTTGATTTTGATTTTCACTTTCTTATAGTTATTCATTTTCCTGGTCCCTTATTTAAGTTTTCTAGATTCCTGCTATGAGTGAGACCATCCGGTATTTTTCTTTTTCTTTTTGGCTTATTTCGCTGAGCATGATCCCTTCCAGCGCCATCCATGTTGCTGCAAATTGCATGTGTTTATCTTTTTTGAATGCTGAGTAATATTCCATGGTATATATGTACCACATCTTCTTGATCCAGTCATCTATTTTTGGGCATTTGGGTTGTTTCCAAAGCTTAGCTATTGTAAACAGTGCTGCTATAAACATAGGGGTGCAGGTGTTCTTTGGAATTGATGTTTCTGTGTCCTTTGGGTAAATACCTAGGAGTGGAATTGCTGGATCATATGGAAGCTCTATGTTTAGTAGGTCCAGAAATCTCCACACAGCTTTCCACAGTGGTTGGACCAGTTTGCACTCCCACCAACAGTGCAGAAGAGTTCCTTTTTCTCCACACCCTCGCCAACATTTGTTGTTGCTAGTTTTTTTAATATGTGCCATTCTCACAGGTGTAAGATGGTATCTCATGGTAGTTTTGATTTGCATTTCCCTGATTACAAGTGATGTTGAACATTTTTTCATATGCCTGTTGGCCATTTGCATTTCCTCTTCAGAGAAGTTTCTTTTAAGCTCTTCTGCCCATTTTTTGACTGGATTATTTTCTTTGTTGTTGTTGAGTCTCATCAGCTCTTTGCAGATTTTTGTGATCAGTCCTTTATCATTAGTGTTGGGTGCAAAAATGTTCTCCCAGTTGGTGAAAGCCCACATTTCTTAACCGCTTAACTAACTTGATAATCCTGGGTTTACCACTCAGGTCTTGATTAGGCGGGAAGGAGAAACCCGAATGTACAAAGTTGTGGCAGGGTCTGTTCCTTCAGGAGGAAGAGCATCTGTCTAAGAGAGCATCTTTCTCAGTCCTCTTTCTTCACTTCTGGTGGTAGCCAATAATACTCATTTTGGAGATACATTCCTCCAGCCTCTGCTTCTTTTTTTTTTTTTAAATATTTATTTTTGTATTTATACAAGCACTGGGGTACAGTCAGAAGCGGGGGAGGGTGAGAGAATTCAGTAGAGCCAGAGTGGGGAGCAGAACAGGTAGACGAAGTACACTGCTGAGAGAAGCAGCGGGTGGCAGGAGAGGTCTGCGCGCCATGTGGGACCCTCGCCCGGTGGCTGGGGATCGAACCCACACTGCAGAGGCTGCGGGCAGCTTCACAGCCCAGCGCTCAACCACTGTGCCACAGGGGAGGCCCAACCTCTGCTTCTGATGTGGTTTTTTGAGTTATTGTGGGGTCCTTGTAACTTGGGAACCACGCTGGGCGCCAAACTGTTGTAGAGCAACCCCGATACAAAACGGGGTGCCTGACTGTGGGTCCTCACCCGCGCGCTTAAAAGGACTTATCAATGCTCTACTGCAGGCACACGCGAAAGGTTAATAAAAGGTTTATTTACAAGGGAAGGGGAAATGAGGAAATGTACAGCTCAGGGAGAAAAGTGGGAGACAAAGTTTTAAATGACTCCTACCTGATCCACCTATCAGGAGTCCCAAATGGAATCCCAAATGGCGCTCTGAGAGCTGGCCGCGAGCCAGGAGCCCTGAAGCCAGGAGGAGAGCGACAGCGAGCCAGCCCAAGGCCCACGTGTTTGGTTTTTATATCCAACCTGGCTGCCCAACTCCACCCTCAGGTCCCAGCCACCCTCCCTTTGGTGGTGACGGGATGTGTCTTTCCCAATGTCTTGATGGCTTTAGTCTGGAGTGGGGGGTGGGGTCCACAAAGCCTGTAAGGGATTAGCTCAGGACATCATTTCCCCCTAACAGGTCCACTCTGGGAAAGATTTCACTAGAGCTCCCATTTCAGCGGCATGTGGCGAGTTCCCCAGGCAAGTTTCTCCACGAGACAGACACATTAGTTATATTTAAAGAACAGGTTTATTAGGGGAAGGGAGAGAAGAATAAAGGACACTTGTATAGACACAAGCAGGAGAGCTGCCCTGAAAGGGACAGGTTTGTTAGAAGAGGCCTGCGTGGTTGCAGGTGGGTGGTATTGAGGAGTGCTGCCTCGCTGAGGGAGGTCAGTGAAGTCCTGGCATGGTACAGGTCACAGGCAGGCAGGAAGGCTGCTGCCCTGTGGAGGGAGAGAGTTGGTGAAAAGAAGCACCTGCATACTCACAGGGAGGCAGATGGACTTCTGCCCTGAGCCTTTGCAGAGACTGCAGGGATATAGTCTTCTGTTTGGGAGGGGTCACTCCTTGTTAGCCTTCAGGTTAGTTGCTGATTTTGGATAACTATGTCGAATCTGAAAGGGGCAGGAGCCTCCGCAAATGGCTCAATCTCCATATTTTTACCTTTGGGGTCTGTTGGGCTCAATCTCCATATCTTTACTCTTGGGCCTGTCCTCTAGACACTCCCTACAGCATCTGATACCTGGTTGGATTTTATGCTTTGTAATCTGGGCATTGGCCCCTAAGGATATTGGTTTCCACAGCTGTGTCAATGGCTATGCTAATCTCTTCTACCCCCACCTCCTTGTGTGAGCTGCGTTTCTGGTCTTGTGGTCCTGTTACAGGGCAGGAAGAGGGGCAGCCCAAACCCCGCAAACCTGCCTATTCTAAATGGGATCTGACATATACCGCATCAATACAAAACATGTGATTTTAATGGGAAGGAACTTTAATACAATTAGGAAACAATACAGGAAAGGCAAAGAATATAGTTTCTAAATCAAACGCCCAAAGTTACCCGTCCCCTCGTGGGTAAAACTCCATCCAAATGGGATTGGCCCAGAGCAAGGCCCCAAAGCCTGCCACAAGTCTAAAGCATCTTCGAGTGGGGACCCACAGAAAAGGGTCAGAAACAACCGGACAAGCCCGGAAGAAAAAGAGCAAAATCAAAATCAAGATAAAAGCCGCCAATGTCACCTCCCCACGGATCTCACCCACATCTGTGTCACCCAGTCCATGACCAAAAGGCAAGCGCAGTTTCTTCACATGTCTCTAGGCTCCATGTGCCTCTGTTATAGGACAGGGAGAGGGGCAGCCCAAACCCCGCAAACCTGCCTATTCTAAATGGGTTCTGCCATCCGCCGCATCAACACAAAACACATGAGACTTTAATGGGAAGGAACTTTAATAAAACTAGGAAACAATACAGGTAAGGCAAAGAGTCTAGTTTCTAAATGAAGCACCCAAAGTTACCCGTCCCCTCGTGGGTAAAACTCCATCCATATGGGATCGGCCCAGAACAAGGCCCCAAAGCCTGCCACAAGTCTAAAGCATCTTCCAGTGGGGACCCACAGAAAAGGGTCACAACCAACCAGACAAGCCCGGAAGGAAAAGAGCAAAATCAACATCAAGATAAAAGCTGCCATTGTCACCTCCCCACGGGTCTCACCCACATCTGTGTCACCCAGTCCACGACCAAAAGACAAGCACAGTTTCTTTACGTGTCTCTAGGCTCCATGTGCCTCCTCCAGGTCTCCTTCTGGCTCCCCATCCTGTTTCCTTCCTTCCTCAGTCTCCTCTGCAGCTTCTCTCCCTGCTCAGCTCCACCCTCCCTTGGATGGGGCAGGAAACCTGGAACCTCCCCCTTTCCTGGGGACCACCCTGTTATAGTACCTCCTTTTCAGTTTTTTTCAATTGCTGTCCTCCATCACTTTAATTCGGCTCGTGAAGTTCTGTGTGTCTTCCCACCAGTCATTGGGCTTATGATCCATCTGAATGCAACATGACCACATCTCGACTAACTATGTCTGCAAAAGCTTGATTGCCAAGTGAGGCCACATTCTGAGGTTTCAGGTAGACATGGATATTTGGGAGGATGCTATTCGATACAGTAGTCACCTCATTCTGAAAAAGGGTATTTGCGGACGTAGTTAAGGATCTTAAGACGAGATCATTCTGGATTATGAGGGTGGGCCCTACACCCAATGACAGATGTTTTTATAAGAGACACACAGAAGTGAAGGCAGAGCAGAAGACCAGGAGGCAATGTGCAGACAGGCACAGAGACTAGAGTGATGCAGCCACTGGAGAAAGTGGCGTGAAGACGAGCTGGCGGAGAGCCAAAATGGGGGACCCCCCCCCCCAAGCCCACATGTCTGGCTTTATACCAAACCTGGCTGCTTAACCCCACCCTCAGGTCCCAGCCACCTTCTCTTTGGTGGTGATGGCATTTGGAGTTGCCAGTGTCTTTTGGCTTTGGTCTGGGGTGGGGGTGGAGTCCACAAAGCCTGTATGGAATTAGCTTTAGGACATCCTTTTCCCCCTAACACAAAGACACATCCACCAAACCTGATTTTGGACTCTAGACTTCCAGCACTATGAGAGAATCAATTACTGTTATTTTAAGGTATCCAGTTTCAGGTATTCCAGTAACTACAGGAAACTAAAATAGGCCTTAACAGAATAGGATTCACAGTGCATTGTATTCTTCTTTAAGTTCTATTCAAAACAAAGAAACAAAAAACCTTGCCATGAATTAAGAGTCTGCTTTAAATAGATCAAAGAGTTCTTGGTAAACAAAAACTTGTGAGTAGCCATAAAAGGTAAACTGGCTCAGTTTCTGTAAGCAGACTGTTTAATGTTTTTTTTTTAAATTTTTTTAATTTATTTATTTATGCATACAGGCCAGAGGTGTGGGGAGTGAGAGGATCCACCAGAGACAGAGTGGGGAGCAGAACAGGCAGACTGACTGAAATACACTGCTGAGGGGAGCAGCGGGCAAGACCAGAGAGGTCTGCTTTGCCTTATGGTTTCTCCCTTGCCTGCTGCTTCAGGTTGCTTCACAGTGTAGTGCTTAACCCCTTGCGCCACCAGGGAGGCCCTAATGTTCTTTTAATACAACACATACCTTCAAAGACAGATGTATGACTCCTGAATCAAGTAAGAAATTGCTAGAAGAAACCAATTGTGGTGTAACTTATCTTTCCTGCTTCTGTACTTAACCTCTTCTTGCCTGACAATTAACATTACACTTTAATCACACCTCACGTGTTCTCTTCTTTCCAGGTTAAAATGTTCAATGTCCTGTGTTTTCTTAGTAAGTTCCTTTTAATCACAGGATTCACCTTTTTAAACATTTGATTTTTTTCTTATTCTTTTTTGAATTCTTATTTCTTTATTCTTTTTTCTTATATAAATTCTTCTTAATTCTTTTTTCTAATTCTTTTTTTCTTATTCTTATTCTTTTGGGGGTGCATCTTCCCCTCAGTGTATGTGTAATTTCACCTGCCACCTAAGCTCTAGTGCAGTTCCCACTAGGAGGGTGATGCCCTCTAGCGACCCCCCATTCCCTCCCCCTCTAGTACCACTATATTTTTCTGAGTCTTTTTTAAGAGTTGTTTTTGTTGTGATTTGTTAGTTCCTTTGCTGTGGTTATTTATATGCCACATAGGAAAGAAGCCACCTGATAATTATCTCTGTCTGATTTATTTTGCTTAGCATAATCACCACATTCCACCCATGTCCTCACAAAAGGCAAGATGGGATCTTCTCATACCAGAGTCATTCCACAAAGTCTATGCACCACAACTTCTTTATCCAGGCAACCCTTGATGGGGCAAGCTGGTTGTTTCCATGTCTTTGCTATTGTGAACACTGCTGTGACGATTCTTTATTTTGCTGCTATTATGACACGTGGCACGGAGTCCAACCTACAGCTGGGAAAACAACTGCGTAGCTGGCTCAGTTTGGGGCCATCAAGTCCTATCATTAAGATAAAACTAAACAGAGGAAATCACAGACTGAGTGGCTTTCAACCTTAGATAAACTCAGGGTCTGAATCAATGAATCCTAGAAATCCTTCCCAAACCTCAAGTTTCAAGTATTTGAGTATTTAAGTATTGGATGCCGGGCCACCTCCAAATGCCAAACTATGTTTTATTTACTTATTTATGCGGGGGCCTCACGGGAGGGTTAGAAGTTCATCACCTGGATCAAGTCCTCAGTCCTCAGAAAACACCCCAGGGAGGGATGCCTGGGGGAGGCTCACACGCGGAGCCCAGGCCGGCCGCGGCCCCGTCACCACCGCCTCCACCTGGTCTTTTTTTCATTTCCCCCTGGGGCTTCTGCCCCTCTTCCGAGGATTGTCCTCCTCGCTCTTGGGGTGGCCAAGCTCTGGGGGCGCCCCGAGACCGCGCCCTGGCGCTCCCCGCACTAACCACCTGGTCCCTCACTCTGCCCAGGTGAGCAGCCTGGAGGGGGCGCGGGCACTCACCCGGCGCCCCCGAAGGAAGGTCCGGGGCCCACCTCTCAGCGGAGTGGGGGGGATCCCTGCGGTTGTAGACAGACAGGGGGTTCCGGCCACGCGCCCACCACAGGTGACCGACCTGGCGGGTCCCGCCCGCCCTCCGGGGCGCAGAGGACGCGGGGACCCTGCGACGCTGACGTCTGCGGGGTGCTTAACTTTCCACCCCCCCCCCGGTAGAGATCCCCGCACGAGGAAGCCGCTTCGGGGCGCGGGCTCCCCGGGAGCGGAGAACCCCGCCAGCGCGCGGCCGCCCCTGCCCGGCCCACGTCACCGCCGGCGCCGGGAAGCACCGTAATGTCTGGAAAAAGCGCGCCCCAAAAACACCCGCGCCCCGCCGCCGCCTCTCGCGGAGACACCTGCCCCGAGCGCTCGCCGGCTCTTCCAGCTGCCTCACAGCGAAGCGACGGCGGGTCCCTCCGGGGATGTGCCCCGGGGGCGCGGGCGGCTCTGCCTAAAGGTGATCGGAGCGGGACCTCGATAAGGGCAAGCGGTCGCGGCGCCTGTCTGCCGCCCCCGCCTCAGCCACTCCTGAGCTTCCGCAGGACTGGGCCCTGCCCGCGGGCAGCCTCTCCGCGCCGGCCGGCCCGGCCCGGGGGTCCGCCGCGGAGCAGATGCGCCCGGGAGCCGCGAAGACCCGCGCGGCGGGGCGGAGTGCGCGCCGGCTCGGAGGAGTGCGGTAGTGATGGCGGCGCGCAGCGAGCCTTTCCTGTCACTGGGTACTACGGCGCCCGGCCCTCCTCCGAGCCGCCCGGCCGGGCCCCCGGGCTCCCGTCTACAAGTGGCAATTTGACTTGCTCTGCTGCATGTCAGCAGGCGCCGTGCAAAGTGTGGAGACGGCCCGGGGACTGCGCGATCGCGGCTTAAAAAGGAGAAAAGCCAAACAAATAAACAAAACCCGCCCTCCCTAGCCGACATGCGGCTGCTGGAGAGGGCGAGGAAGGAGTGGTTCATGGTCGGCATCGTGCTGGCGATCGCCGGGGCCAAGCTGCAGCCGGCCGTGGGGGTGAACGGGGGTAAGTGCTGCCCCCCCGGCTCCGCGCGACTCCCGCCTCTGGACCGCTCTGGAGTCCCGGCAACGAGGGGACCCCGCCTTTGGAAAGTGTCTGCCGCTCCCAGGGGGCCCCCCCAGCCCTGGGCTCCCTCGCTGGTCTCTAATCTGACACCCCCAGAGAGGGTTTATAAGCAGGAGCTGGGCGAGGGAACTGGAAGCAAGTACCTGTGCCACCGGCCGGCCGTGCGCGTCCTCGGTGGCAAGTTGGGAGGCAACTAGGAGGAAACTTACTCCTCTGCCTGCCGGGGAGCATCCTACCCAGGGGCGCAGGGCGCCAGGAGCCCCTCGTCTGCTTTGGAGGGGGCACCATTATCTTGTGTGGACTTCTGATAAGGCCTCTGCCCCAGCGTTTAAAAAAACATTAATCGGTGAGGGCAGAAACAGAAAAAGGCCCCCCCCACCCCCTGTTCTCCTCCCACTCAGATTTCGGGGCCCACATGTGGGAGAGTCAAGGTTTTGCTGCAGTGGCTGCCGCTTCAGAAACTCCCAGGCTGACTGACACGTTGCACTTTTTCATTGCAGGACACCACTTCCGTGTGCCCTGGCCTCAGTTGCCACACTGCAGCCTCACAGACACAGCCTGTGTTGGACTGGGTGTCCTGTGTATTTTGGCGAGGAGATGTAGGCAGGCTACAATCACACCCAGATCTCTGAATAGTGGGAGCCTTGTAGTATGAGGGTAGGCATTGGTGGAAATCGCTGGAAATATCATTAACCATTTATATCTCCCCCTCCCTTTCCACCCTTAGACAACCATGTCCCAGTTTACATGAACATTCGTTGCAGGTCTTCAGTTCATTGTCTTTTTCACCTTGTTGGTCAGTGTCTAGAGTTATTGATAGTTTTGATACATCAGTCATTCAACAGGGGCAAATAAGGACAGAAGTGAGTACATACTTTTATGCTAAGAAGTGCCCAGGAGGAGAGTTGAAGCTCTTTGTACCTTTTTTGGTAAAGAATGATGGCAGTGAATGAAATGATCTCTTAGGACTGCCGTGGTTCCTTCTACCCTCTTCTACCCTCCTCCTTTCAGAAGTAGCTGCAGGGAATATTTTATAAAGGGAATTATTTCAACAAAGATAGTGGGAATTAGAAACCTTTTTGTTTATGTATTTTTCTGCCCTATTTTCAACTTAGTGTAAAGTGTGTAGAGTAAGTAACTGTGAAATAAAGCTGTGATGTGTCATGGTTTCTCTTTCTGAAGGTATCAGTGTCTGGCATTGCCTCTTTGTGAAAGCTGGTATGTCACATTCTGTCATCTTAGTGCCATTTCTAGCTAGATAGTAAGAATTAAAGTTGGAGGCTGTCTTCTTGGTGATCTGGCATGTATATATTCACTAGCTTTATTTGCACACTTTATAGTTTCAGATGTTAGATTTTTTTATTTGCTTAGTGTTAAGGTAAAATTACAAGTGATGTATGATCTTTAGGTTTAAATCTGCAGGGGCTAAGTTTGGTCAGGTACTTTTTATCTTACATTCCCAGGATGCTGGGGGTGGGGGGTGGGGCTAGGGTTATTGGAAATCATTTTCCATCTGTGACATGTGTGAGATGAGTTCTGTAATCCTATTTGTTCCCTTAGACTCTGCTTCTTAAAGTCTTGGTATATTATTATACCATAGAAATGTTTTTCCCCCCACTTGTACTAATACTTATGCCATTGATCTAGCATAATTCATTTCTTTGTATAATTTTAAGAGTAGAATGTGCAGAACTGTAAGAGACCTTTAAAGTATTTTAAACCAACATGCTTCTTGTACAGTTGAGGCTACTGAGACCTGAAGTCAGGTGAGCCATTCTAGGTTAAATTAGCTAATTTATATAAGAGCAAAGGCTGGAGACCAGATACCTCCCACTTCCCCCTTATACTAGTTGCAAAATCCACATAAATTCTCTTGCAAAAAAAAAACATTAAAAATGAACAACCATTATTAAGAAAGGCTCTGTGTAATAACATTCCGTGCCCTGAATTTTAGCTCGCAGGAACAGAGCAGAATCAGCTAATCCTAGACAACAGCGTGCTCAGGTGACTGCTTTCAGCGCTGTCCATCTGCAAATATTACTTTTTCTAAAAACAGAAGTTAAACAATTGTGTGGGATTATTTAGTATAGCCTGGCAGGCTAATCTTGCCTCTTTAGTTGAACTTTTATTTGAATGTCCCACTTGTAAGCCCTCTTAAATAAAAGCAAACCTCCAAAATAATCCCAAATAACATTTAAAAATTTTTTTTAATTTTAATTTTTTAAAAAGATTTATTTATTTATGCATACAAGAGCTGGGGTATAGGCCAGAGGTGCAGGGGGTGAGAGGATTCACCAGAGACAGAGTGGGGAGCAGAACAGGCAGACTGAGTGAAACACACTGCTGAGGGGAGCAGCGGGCCACATAGGAGAGGTCTGCCTCGCCATGTGGGTTGCTCGCTTGCCCGCGGGGGATCAAACTCATGCTGCAGAGGCTGTGTATAGCTTCATAGTGCGGTGCTTAACCCCTTGCACCACCAGGGAGGTTGCTAAATCACATTTTCATTCCACTTACTGAGATAACAGAAATCTAGGAACAAGGATAGGAATGGTTGCTGTAAAATCTTTGTCACAGTCTACTCTTTAGAATGGTCTTTTTGCTGTAAATTTTAGTCAAAGATTCTGTTTTAGCCCCAAAGTAGATGGGGTGTGCTGGCTGTGAAGATGCATCTGTGGACAAGACCCTGCTCCTGACTGCAGCCGTGTTGCCAGCTCTAGCTCATCCTGTATAGAAATGCTAGAATCACCGCTGTGGGCAGAGCCACAATCGATTAAAAGTAAGGTCTCATCAAAAACAGGTGATTAGGGGCCTCCCCGGTGGCGCAGCAGTTGAGCGCTGGGTTGCGAACCTGCCCACGGCCTCTGCGGCGCCAGTTCGATCCCCGGCTGCTCCCCGGCCACCAGAGGAGGGTCCCACATGGCGCGCAGACCTCTCCTGCTGCCCCCTGCTCCCCTCAGCAGTGTACTTCGGTCCTTCTGCCTGCTCTGCTCCCCGCTCTGGCTCTGGTGAATTCTCTCACCCTCCCGCGCTTCTGACTGTACCCAGTGCATGTGTAAACAAAACAAACGAACAAACAAATAAACAAATAAATAAACATGCCTCTATAAAAAAAAAAAAAAAACAGGTGATTAGAGGAAAAATAAATAATATGAGCTTTAAAAAGCAAGATATTTAAAATTCCTGGGCTATGTCTACTTTCAAAACAAGAGTAGTTTTTTGGCCTTAAAATTTGCTTCTAAATCACCTTCCTCAAGTTGTTGAAGAAATATTGTTTTTAAATGT